>NW_027286403.1:8348365-9063842 GCF_022747635.1 Hetaerina americana
TACAACTGACAGATGTTAGTAATCACCAAAACTTGGCTTAGACACCGCAAAAGGCGAAGGTATGTATAGAAAATGCCAAGTGACCCGGGAAGGTATCAATTAGATTATATTGTGGTCTGGCAAATATTTAGGAACAGCGTGCTCAATTGGCACAGTTTCTGGGAGCGGATGCGGACGCTGATCTAAATTGTATGCATATTAATTGTGCGTCCGATTTCAAAAGACAAGTCAGAAGCGGGGGGTTATGATATGAAATTGGAAATCATTAATTAGAAGGACAAGTAAGCAGTTTCAGCTAACTGTAGAGAAAACCATGAAGGAGGGAAAAGAACGGAATATTATCGAGGAAAATTGAAATTTATCAAAAATGGATATTGAAAGCCGCAAATGAAACTATAAGAACTGTTAATAGGAAAAAGGTATGGATCACGGATGAGAAGATTCGTAAGTTAGGTGAGAGAAGGAAATTAAATAATATAAACACAGAGTTAGGCATAAGGAATTTCAAAGAGTTAATAATAAATTGAGACTGGCTAATAAATAATGTAAAAGAAGTGTAGTGGAAGAAGCAAGTCGAGGATATGGAAAGTTGGCAGAGGAATGGTAAAATTGGTGCCCTATAGAAGAAAGTTTAAACGCCTTAAACGCCCGGAAACAAGAAGGAAAGACCTGTGTTAACAGTAGGAAATCAGTCGGGTAAGACAGTAGTTGAACCCCATAAGATCAAAGAGGGTTTGAAAGAATTTTTAGAGGAATTGAATGTTAAAGAACTTAGGCCAACGTTTTTAGGCATAAAAAGAGAATTTGCCGTAGATAAAGATGACTTAGGTCCCGGAATGCTCGATTATGAGATAGAAAGGGCATTAAGGGAGGTGAAATCAAATAAGGCTGTGTGGGTAGGCAAAAGTCAATCTTAAATACTAAAAGCTTAAGAAATTTGTGAAAAAGTATCTATGTGGACTGATTCGTAGCATCTATAAGGAAAGGACCCGGCCGGAAGCCTTGGTGAGATCAGTGTTAGTTTCTATTCTAAAAAAGGTAAAACTTAAATAATATGAGCACTGCAGGAAAATAAGTGATATTTTCCGCGCAAAAAAAAGTGGTTTGAATGAGTGTATTGGCAATTTAACACGAGAGATATGGGAGGGGAATCCATTCAAATATAACAAAAGTTATGCCATTTTCCAAAAAGAGAAAGGCAAACGTTAATATTAAAACAGGAGGGAAAAAACTAGAGCAGGTGGAAAGGCTTACGTATCTTGGAAAGGTTTTGGAACAAAATAGTCAAAGTAGTAGGGACGTAAGGAGAAGAACTGCGCTAGACAAAGTGGTTTTTAAAAGGAGGAGGGAATTGATAGCATACATGTTGAACAAGGCATCTTAAATAAAAGGCTCGTCAAAACTTTGATATGGAGCGTAGTCATGTACGGCGCGGAAACATGGTCTATCAAGTAGGATGATATACGAATATTGGAGGCTTTTAAAATGTGGGTGTGGAGAAGGATGAAGAAGATGAAATGGACCGAAGGGAAAACAAATGAGGAAGTACTAGGTATGGTGAGCGAGGAGAGGGTTAATTTGGGAGAAATCACAAGGAGGCAGGACAAATGGATGAAGGGCGTATTGATCGGCAGTGGCATGTTGACGACTGTGGTAGAGGGGATAATTTTAGCCAAACGAAGAAAGGCCAGGAATAGGATAAGAATTATGGGCGGGATAAAAGAAGAAAGTCAAGAGAGTATAGAGAAGAAGGACTTGATGTAGATTAGTATTTTCGGTTGTGTTTCATTAGGAGAAACAATTTATTTATTTGGTAGCTGTGTCTATTCAAAACCCACCTTGATCGGTGGATTCTCTTAAAATATCGGTATATATATGCCTTTACTCTGTATGAATCTCATAGAGTTCTTCTCGAGTCTTCCAATCCACAAACATAGTAGATAGAATGGGTTTTAACAATGTTTTTGGCCTGGGAACCAAAACCTAAGGTGGTCAGTGGGAAAAAAAAGAGGGAAGGAGAGAGAACAGAAGAGAGGAGAGTAGGACTGGGTGACAGGGCAAGTGAGAGAGAGAAAGGGATAGAGAGAGTGAGAGTGGCAGGGAAAGAGGAGAAATTGGAGAGAGGGAGAGAAAAGGAGAGTGTTAGAGAGAGAATAATCCGGAGATGGAGGGAGAAGGGAGGAGAAAGAGCGGGAAGGAAAAAGCGGGAGATAGAAAGTGGGATAGATTGATAGATAGTCGTCTTTATTTTGGTGCGGGATTGAGACGATGGTACCTCTTCTAACAGTGGGAAGGGGATTGATGGGGAGAAGAAAAGAATGAGGGAGTGAGGTAGAGAGGCCATGGAGAATGTGGGCGATGAGTTTTTGAGGCGTAAGAAAATGCGTAGGACGAGGAGTAGTAAGCTCGGCGTGTGGAGCGGGAAAGCGAAGCCGACGCGCCGGTGTAGGCAAATAGGGAGTGAGGGGAAGGCAGAGAGCGTAGGCAGGCGATAGTAAAGACTGGCAGAGAGAGAGGAAGATGGAGTGAGAGATGGAGAGAAAGTTTGTGGAAGGGAGATGGAGAGAGAGATTTTTAGAGAGCGGCGGGTGCTGGTACACGCAGTGGAGGGTCGGTGGGTTCGCGGGGTCGGTACACGGGGGGGGGGGTCGATGTCAGATGAGTCGGACAGTGCAGGGACAATCGGGGTTTCTTTATGGGGGAGACGGATCGAACGGGGAAAGAGGAAAAGGTTGGAGTGGTGGACGCGCTGCTAAATAAAGACGCACCCCAGCGGCGCGTCGCAGTCGGGTAAATGTCTTTCAATTTGTAAGTAGTAAGTAACGCTAGAGACTGTCTGTTTTCAGTTAGCCATTATAGATATTCTATCCACACATAACTGCTATCACGTATTATTTCTTGCACTTTCGTCATGCTACGCTTAGATACGAGGGTCATCCGGAAAGTAGTACCCGTTCGTGAAATAAAGACACAAAAGTAAATATTAACAAACATAAAAAATTTTATTTGAAAGAGGATACTTTAAACTACTTCTCAACATAATCTCCAAGCAAATTAAGGCATTTGTCATAACGTGTGACAAGTTTCTGTATTCCTGCTGCATAGTCCTTCGCCGCCAGCTCATTGAGATACGCGAGGGACCCATCTTGCACAAATTTTTGCATAATGCAGATGGTGTTTAACAATTTCATGAACAATTGTTCGAGAAACATTGGGAAAATGCTCACAGATGTCATCAATTGTGACGCGCCGATCGTTCCTCACGAATTCGTCAACTGAGCTCACCAGTTGGTCTGTAATGACAGACGGTCTCTCCGAACGCTCATCGTCGTGTGTGTTCCCCCTCCCCATGTTGAAGTTGCGACACCACCGCCGAACAGACGACTCGTCCATTACATTGTCTCCATACACCTCCTTTAATTGGCGATGAATATCACATGGGCGAACGTTTCTTGCATTGAGGAATTTAATCACTGCCCTCACTTCACAACTGGCGGCGTTCTCAATTTTTTTAAACATTGTAAACAATCACAGAAACAACACAGGCAATGCTAGCGTCACGCAACTTGGCTCAGAGAAGGCAGACAAGCCTCGTCTGACCTCGTCCAGCGGCTACTCGCGTCGTCAGCACTTCATGCGGCACGAACGGGTACTACTTTCCGGATGACCCTCGTATATCCGCCATCTAGTCTTTCTGGTTTCTTAGAAATTCATCTAGCATTATTCCATCTACCGTGCCTTAATTAATGCTTGTTTTTCTTACCTTTCCATTTTTTTCCGCCTGAAAGGATTAAATTATTAAAAAGTGTGTTGATGTCATTAGAGTGATCCAATAAGATTGGCGTCTCACTCAATGATAGTGTATGGATTTATTAAAATATTAAAACCGATTAATTTTTCAATTAAATTTATTTGTCCTAATGCCTTAGATATTATGAGTCTATATTTCAAAAAGGATATTGATTTTTTGATACGCGATGATCCAGAGAAATTACCGGTAACATATGGAAAACTCATTGGTTAACTCTGGCGTAAACATTAAATAATTAAATATGAATTCTCCTTAGTTTTATGTAACATTAACATTTATTGGTGGAAAACACTACATGTGTGAAGGGAAGAGATTTAAGAAAATGAGAAGAGAAACCTTATTGTACCGAGATGGGGTCTATATTTGGACTTAGTTCTGATCTTGTGTGGTCCACAATCGCAGTTGATTCAAATATATCTCTTTTATTTATTTAAGGAACTTAATTCCTCCTACTTTTCATAATCATTGGAGTATTCCATTAGGTTAAATTTCCAATTTTATGCGGGTTTATGCGCAGTTTAAATTCGTTATGCGTAAACCCTTTTACAGGTATTTCACACAAATCAGCCTAAAAAAATGAAGGCATCAAGGATTCGAGAATGAGAAATTTAATGCAATCGAAATAATTTCTCAACCCACCCACCACAATAAACCCAAAACGCCACAATGGAAGTGAAGTTAGTCATGCTGTAAGGTATGACTTTACCCTTTAATCTCTCTGTTTTGTGGACTGAGCAAAATACGAGCCTCGTATTTGCCTTTCTGTAGCTACAGCTATTATGCTTCCATTGGTGTTCAGAACACGCTCTGGGAAGGGTGTTGTGAAGGAAATCCTATGTATGGACTTCAGAAATTTATTGACGAAGCCATCCATTAGATTTAGTGCGAGGCGAGGGCCATGTGGCTTCCAATGACGACTGAAAAAGGGGAATAAACGCTGAGACTGACCTGCATCCCTATTATTTCGGCGGTCGGCTCAGTAATTGCTTGATGCCCGAGCATTCCCTATTGAATATGCTCACACCACAGTAACGGGTGGGATGAATGACGGTAACGGATGGGGCGCCGAGAGGGAGGGCAGGTAAAGAAACGGGCTGGGAGACGAGGTAGGGAAGGGGCTTTGATTTGGCACCGGATTACGGTGGGGAATGAAGTAGTACACGGACTCGTATATTGGATATATTGAGAGAAAGCTCTCTTCCTTTTGTGACACCATGCTGCGATCCAAAATTCAAATAAATAAATTGGCCGGCATTTTTTTCCTTTTTTAGGATGTTTATTCTCTACAGGGATGAAATGGATTCACATTAATAGGGAGAATTGGTTGGGGTAAATAATGAGGTTTCTTAGAAAGCCGCGAATAAATAGCGAAATATTTCAAGGCAAATGTATCGTATCAGCGCAACCAATAGCTTTTTCTTCATTGTATAGCTAGGATGGATAAAGTTATTACCCCGGCATTGTACGTCCCATGCTGGTATTATTTTAAAAATATTGACGTTGGGCGTAAAAAGGGCAATGAAACCGAAATACCATTGGCAGTATTTTATTCCTATTTTCATTATTAGAAATTTGATGCACACAATCATCTCCCCACCCCAAGAAAGCACGAATGAGCAAGTCTCGCATCAAAAAGATGCTCATTGTCTTCTTTGGAGTCCGAGAAAATCATTCATTTTGAGTTTTCAGCGGGAGAAACTGTTAACTCAGCCTTTTGCCTGGAAGTGCTCAAGAGATGGAAATGTCAGGTAGAGCGCGTGAGGGCTGGCATCAAAGACACGGTCAAGTTCCACCATGGCAATGCCCCCAGCCAAACGCCCTGTGTCGTTAACAACTTCCTGGCCCGGAGCACCCCAGTGGTCCCTCAGCCCCTTTACAGTCCCGACTTGGCTCCGTGCGTCTTTTGTTTTCCCGATTGCAGAGAGAGCTGAAAGGAAAGCCTTGGGATTCCGTGGACAACATCCAAAAGCATATTGCAACGTTCCTGAGAGACATTCCCAGAGTGTGAGCACGACTTCGGAAGTGTATTGATGCAGGGGGAGAGTATTTTGAAGAATGTAAAGCATTTGGAGCGCTTTCATATGCTTTATTTTAATACCTCTGAACCACCTCAATTTCAAAATGTTATTAATGTAGCATGTTATAAAGCTTGAATAATATAATATTAAACTTTAAAGTTTCAGGTTAAATTTCATGGAATTGTTTGATGTCCATATTAAATGAATTTGTAATTTTTCGCAGATATTGTGTCTGAAATCTGGGGGAAAATAGAAACTTGTTTACAATTTTTCATGATCATATTCCTTGAATCGTAGAAAAAGTTTTGGCTCGACTGTATCCATTGATATTAGCCTTCAAAATTCCTCTTTAACTCTGGTAGTAGTTGTTTGAGGGTAGGTGACCGACAGATAAGGTCATTTGCGCCATCAGGGATGGATGAGAAAGGAAGGGTAGAGATAATCCCTACGCCGCTATTAGCATTTCAAAGGCGCCAAGGGGTACAGTTTAACGCCACATCCGACGTACGCCGTACTCACTCAAAGTTCTCTCCACAAAGCACTTCAAGTAGGGCTCGGGATACCACAGAAAAATATTTGTTTTTTACTGGTTTCGAGCCCGGGCCTTCTTGGTGGAAATCCTGTGCGTTAGCCATCCCATTATCCCGATCCTCACGTTAACTCTATACACTGTTATTTGTACTGAATAATACGACATGCTCATTATTTGTGTTTTCATGATTATGTTATATCTAAGAAATCATACCTCTTATACCTTGAATTGACAGCATTCGTAGGAAAAAAATTGGATTTAACGTTTCCGTTAAAATCATGCTTGGAAATTTCACGTCAAATCGTATTTCGAGGTTGCTGTTCACTTTCATTAGCATGCCATTATATGGATAGCATTCAACCAAGTTGAAATTAATTAAACTATCAATCCGACCACCTTCAGTGGGTAACGTTAATCGTCTGGTGTCTCCCAATTCAGCATCCTTCCATTAATGAAATAAGAATTCCATTAATGGGTTAAAATAGGTGTTCTTTAATACCATTATTTAATTTTTTAAATTTTATCCATCGGGAGCAGAAACGCCAATCTGGCTGGATTTGTTTTTACCTCACAATTTTTTATCAGAATCTTTGTTAAACTTTCACTTCAACACCTGGATTTTAACATGAACCCATGTACTCGTTTATCCGCTGGGTTGCAAATATGGAAGATTTTATAACGGATTCAACAGAGCCAGGAAAGATAAAATCATTAAAAGATGCAATTTCGATCACCCAACATGCACATCACCAAGCAAAATGATCGGTGCTTTGCGTTATTTTTAAATTATTAATTGACTGCAAGAGAGAAAAAAAATTAAATTTAAAGGAGTTACTTGTTGAATTTTATGTCTCAAACCTTATTCAGGATTGCTTATCTAATATTAAAGGAACCTTTCGTAAATATTTTTATTACCCTTTGGAAAGATTTACTCATACCGCCCACAGGCAGTCGAATAAGGATATTAAGTATTCACAAAGCTAAAAATGAGTGAGCATTATGACTTATTATCATACAGGTATGTACATACCTGTATATGTACAAAACTTATGTGAGTCTCACAGATGTGAATAAAAATGTATATGAAGTAAGCACTAGCGAATAAAGACAAAAACACAGAAACACACAAAAATAAAAAAAATCACTCGTTTTCAAATTTTCGGTGGCACAAGCCAAGCCAAGGAAGGAACTGAGGAAAAGGTTATGCAAGAAAGGGCTAGAGAGGGGGATGAAAATATGTGAAGACGGAGTAGTTAGTGTCTAATATTAATACATAGATAATTCCAGGTATTCAGGAACCAAATAAACGCCTGCTCTATTTTTTTGAGTTTGAGTGGAGGGTCAGAGGGTGGCAGGGATGTTAAAATGAACTATAGCATTTATTAGAGATAGTGCTATGTTCGGAGGCATGTTTTGGGATTGAGAGTATCCCAATCAGGGAAGAATTTTGGCATTAGGGCCGGTGGTCAATAATTCTAATATTGAGGGGTGTGGTAAACTGTCCAATATAAAAGGTAGGGCATAGTTGGTTTCTTCTTCAGAAGGTATACTACGAGTACATTGATGGTATAACATGAGGAGGAGGAAATTAGTGAGAAAGAGGCGCGGGAAATTGTATTTATTTCCATAAACACCCTGTAGATGGACGATATGAGTAAACCTTTCGTTATTCAAACCGAAGTAAACAATTAGTATTCAACTTATTGACCTTAAAATTAAACCACTTGGCTTTTCCACGTAGAATTTCCACCAAGTGACGCCAGAAACTGTTTTATTTCATTAGTATTCACTTCCTTTCTCTTGAGAAGTTTGGGTTAGGGTAAATTTGCTTAAAAATTTTAAACGCCGAAGACCGACCTAGAAAACAGATTGAAGTTTAATTCAATGAATTCAGGCTTTATTTGCGAACACTCATCTATCTGAATAAGATAATTTTTATAGGTAAACTATGTATTTTGGTACACCAAGCTTTGGGATAGGAATTACAGGCGTTATATCGGGATAAGTAGTAATCGATCTCATATTTTCTTTAGGGCCTTTTGCTAAATGAAGCCACTGAATAGAAAACGATGCCAAATTCAGCTAATGATTTATGGTCCGATAATCACAAACCCCATTGGAAGATCTGTGAAGAATTTTTTACAGAAATAATATACCTGTGATTCTTACAGCCGCCAGCCAGTTACATAAAAAGATGTCAACCGTTCATTGATAAAATATTATTTGACACCCACTTTATTGAATTTCTTTATATCTTAGAAATCCTTTTCTGAAAAATTGTATGAAAATAAGTTCAATGCATGGTGTTTTAATTAAATCCTGAGGAATTATTTATTTTTAATACACTTCTGAACAATTATCCATTCTATAATTATTTTTTCCCTGTACGCTGCAAAGAACGGAATATGATGTGGGAAATAGTTCTTTTGGTTAGCAATAATGTTGGACTAATAAAACCAAGTTTTAATTTAATTTTAAAATATTATTTTATCTCTATACTTACCTTAAAAGGAACAAAAAAACATTATTACATTTTGATTTTCATTTACCATGGACGTCGAATACTTTTGACATGAATCGGCCCCGAGTAAGACAAATTCCAAAGAAACTGCGGGAGATGCCGCAACAGTAACTTTTAACGGAGTCATCCGCTAATGTGCATTTCAATGCAACAATTTCAGAGTGTAAAAATCATTCGCCTTGACTGGGATCCCAGTCAAGGCGAATGATTTTTACACTCTGAAATTGTTGCCCGAGTAAGACGTTAATTTCAAATAGCTGCTGGGGGAAATAAATCCCGCGAATTAAATCTATATGCAAATAATCGAATATAAGCATAGACCAAACACCGAAAGATACGAACAATTAGAAAGAATAATATGCAAAAACTGGTTGAAAATTACATAATGTAGTTTGAAAAAATACAGTTTTTTATTCCATCCTAAAAGAAGCAATTTTCAATGTCATCTCTAGAGAAAGGCGCTGTACAGCAAAGTTAAATATTTATCGGGAAGTAAGAAAGGAAGATCTATGCTAACAGTTAGAGATAAGGCAAGTATGATAATAGTTGCCACAAGAAAGATCCAAGAGAGATGGAAGGAATATATAAATTAACTGTACAGTAAAGAACTTAGAGCAGCAAAGTTAGACATAGAAAAGGAACATGACGTAGAGGAAGATGGCTTAGGCCCAAGCACACTCGACGATATGATAGAAACAGCATTAAGGTAGATGAAACTAAATAAGGCCGTCAGGGTTCATTACATTCCTCCGGAACTATTAAAACCTTGGGGAAAATGTGGCAGGAAGAGTCGTAGTATCTATGAGGAAGGAATCTGGACAGAAGACTTTGTGAGATCAGTGTTAGTTCCTATTCCGGAAAAGATAACCAACTTTTGGACCAACTCGGTCAAAGTAGTAGGGACATAAGGAGAAGAATTGCGCTGGGCAAATAGGCTTTCACAAGGAGGAAGGAGTTGATGACAGGGACGTTGAGTAAGGATATTAAGAAAATACTCGTAAAAACTTTTATATGGAGCGTAGCTATGTGCGGCGCGGAAACGTGGTCATTGAAGCAGGAGGATAGACGTAGACTGGAGGCTTTTGAAATGTGGGTGTGGAGAAGAATGGAGAAGGTGAAAGGGACAGAGAGGAAACAAACGAGAAAGTACTTGGTATGGTGGGCGAAGAGAGGAGTTTGTTGGGAGAAATGCTATGGAGGCAGGAAAAATGGTTGAGGGACGTATTGATAGGCAGTGGGATGTTGAATACTGTAATAGAATGGAGAATGTTAGGCAAACGAGGAAGGGGAAGGAACGGGATAGGAATGTTGGACGGGATGAAGGGAGGAAGCAAGTACTCAGAGATGAAGAGGGACCTGATGTAGAGTAGGATGCTGGATTTTGTGTTTTAATAGGGGTCACAAAATATTTATTTGGTTGCTGTGTCCATCCAAAAACCTATCTTAACCGGTAGATTACCTAATAATAATCTAGAGAAAAAGTGGCTTTGAAAATCGTTTACCCTGAGCTCCATGTCATCACACGTGTGCTTTGTCCACTTGTGGCTTTAAATCATATGCCACAGGTGGAAACAGTTTAAACACGGCTTCGGTAGGTCAAAAATCCACTGATGTTAAATTTCCTTTATCAAAGCAATGAAAATTTTCCAGCTTGAGGACTTCAGGATTTTCGGCGCCTTATCTTTGCGATTGGAATGAATAATAGAAAAAAACGCCAAATAATTAACGCCATTTTAAAATGGTTTTTGATCATAGTATAAGCAATGCTAAACAAAGAATACTACTGTTTGAAGTTCTCATGTGAACCATATTGGGATTTAAAATCTCATTTTTCAGTTTATGGAACATAACTTTTATTTTTTGCCGAAATAAAATAGAATAGATTTCATTCTTGCATATGATAAGTCCATAAAGGGCTTTAAGAGATTTATTCTAGTGTTTTATTTATACTCAATTTCATTTTGACGTGGTATTCTACGAGTACTACACCAAAATAAATCTGAAAATTATATATTGGAGCAACGCTATGGACGAATATCGAGAATTATGAATTGGGTTGAACATTAGAATCGAAATCTGAAAAAAGACATGGTTTTAGGGACAGAATGAGAGCAGAATCAGTAATAAAACAGAAAACTAGAAAAACTGCGATATTATACTTAGTTAAGAAATGCTTTTATAGGTCGAAAATAAATTTTGGTGATTAAGGCTGAAATAATGCTATAATATTTACAATGCATTTAAATCGAAGCTATAATACTACCGGAGGCATTTCCTGCTCAGATGTCTAATGTAAAATTGAAAACACAGACAGACATATTTCAATGTGAAAATATTTTTTTGCATTGAAAAAAAAACTTGGTAGCCCTGCCGGTCCCTTAACCTTAAATCCCGTATTTATCTTTTATCAACCCCTTGCATGCTTATATTCTCATATTTATTCGTTCCTTCAGGGTCCGAGGGTCTTGAAGTTGTGATTTTTCCCATAAAGTAGGTGTATTGTGTTCTCAATTAGAAATGAATGAAGAGATAGAAAGGGTTAAGATCATGGGATGGTCTTTGAGAAATCCCTTGAATGATAGTGACTAATACTGGGTAATTATGTACTTCAATAATTGCTCCTTAGTATCTATTTGAAAAAATCCGTAGTCGTCGAGTAGATGGAAATTGAGACTTCGTTTTAAAAATTCGTTGAAACGGAGAAAGAACTATATTTCCCAGAAACAAGTTTCGTGTGCATGTTTTTCGTGCATGCACATGAAAACTGAATGTTCCAAGCAGTTTTAATACATTTTTGTAAATCACTTTGGAGAAGGGTGAGTGGAGAAGTAAAATTTTTGAATACGGAACAGATTTCAACTGAACGGATACAAATTGGAGCAGAAGTACGTAGTATATACTAAAAAAATGAGAAAGCAAAAGTGTTGAAAATGACCGGAAATAAACTAATCGCAGGAAATAATTGTATGGTTTATTTTAAACACACTTGAGTGCATTATTTGTGAGTAAAAAAAATAAATGGACATTTCTTCCTTTTCCTGCCCTTCAACACTCCCTTAATTTTCTCATATCTTAGTCCCCTCTCCATGCTCCTGCTCCTCCCCTTGATTGTTATCTTTCTAACCTTGAAAATTTAATTTTTTCTAGGATATCTAATCCTTATTGTGAATAAGTTACAACAGAAATAGTGTATCAGAGAGTATTTATCTTTTATCATTTTTTTCTTTTTAATCCTTTATACGATTAGGCGAATACCTTCTCTGATGTATTCTATCATCAACCTTTCTCTCGGCAAATATAGGGAAGACGCAGCACTTTGAAGAACAGGTTGTAAACGGGGTTGGTTGCGTGAAAATGACTAATTGGTTTCAGTCAGGAAAAAGGATTCTTTTCTTGCGGATCTAAACTACATTTCTTCGTACCCACTTTCCAGAATTATTTGAGTTCAAAAGAAAATTAAAACCTAAACCACTTCATCAAATGTAATAGTCGATGATTCAAATACTTTAACTGAGGTAATATAGCAACGTCCATGTCTGATACAATCACCAGAGTAAATTTAAAGAAGAAGTCATTTATTTCAGAACTTAACATTTTTTCCCCACCTTTAAGTTTTATTTATGTTCCGAGCGCATGTCAATGCTTCTTCTACCCAGCTGCGTGTGTTAAAATCTATGAGAAAAGCGAACATTCAATTCACTCCTACCATTCAATTCGCATTAATAAGATAATTTGTTCCCTTGGAGTCATTCACAACGTTTGTAATAATATATTCATCCCAATAGGGGATTTCCATCGACGGGGAATGTCTATTAAACACGGCCCTTCTACCTATCTCTATTTCCTTGAACTCAATAAAGATAGAAGTAGACAGATATGATTCAATAATGATGTCAATTCATGTTTCGTAAATGAATTATTGTAACTGAGTCATCTTGATCTTGACAAAGGTGCTAATATACACTTTTTTGCGCCCTAATTTATTACTATGTAGTTTTATCACATTAGCTGCACCCGCCATTGAATCTTTTCAATTAATCCTCCTTAGCGAAATGGCGATTCATTATGAGAGAACGAAGACTTTCCTGCGAACCCTTTCTCTTGCCTCCCTGCACGAGTATTGCAGAAAATGTAACGTCATTGAATGCATATGATTGTTTTTAAACGTTTCATTATTTAATTTTGAGAATTTTGATTTGGGTGTCACGCTTGATAATCTTTGAGAATACATTAAATGCTTTCTTAAATAATGTATACCTGAGGAGCTAACATCATCCACATAAACAATATATGCCATGAATTTAGTTTTTATGTCTTTTTAGTCTAAGATATTATATTTCAAATGCCACCAAAAATTAATTTATATAGTTATTTAATGATTTTATTAAGGTCGGCATATATTCTTTGACTGGCGGAAGAGTTCGATAAATATGTAAACATAAAACCCTTTGTCATACACATTATTCCGTTTAAATCACCATCATAATTGAACATAGAAAATAATTCAACTTTAAAGATCTTTATTATATGTTCCAATAAAGACAGCCGAAATTCACGGTTAATTTTAGCATGTGTGATCAGAATTGGCAATGCCCCCGCCATAAGTTGAATTATGATGAAACCTTTAGTCATACCGTTAATTTCGCAGCCTTACAAATATTTTTCGCTTTACGTTTTTACATAGGATCTTTACTGTAAACGTGTAATTTTCAGATAAACCCTATTTCTATGGATATTATTCCAACCACCATAGTAAAGAAAGAATAATTTATTTTACCGGACATTTTAATTTTAGAAAATGTGAAACTACGGTAACGTTACAACTGCAATAATATTAAGAAATATTTTTAGAAATAAAGAACAACAGAAACACGCAACAAGAAACTTCAGACAAAGATTGATAGCAAAGGCTTTTTTTAAGCGTGTTAAACTTGAAATTCATGTTGGGTTAATATTTTCATTCATCCTTGATCGTTAACATGGTAACGTCACTTGTAATGGCCAGCAAAATTAGTACCTGTAACCGCCGCTTCCTTTTCAACTTCTTCTTCCTTCAACGTCATATTCTTTTCTACTGCGGATAATTGTGACTGCTGTATGCATTTACGCAACCTTATCCCACTGAAGTAACAAGGTGGACGCTTCCTTCTTTTATCTCCATCGCCTGTGCTTTACCCAAGTTTTCCTTTTTCAGAAGAATATGCGCACCAGAGCACCTGCCGCCGTTACGCTTTCGTCCATACAGAAGAGACGAGGCTGCGTTTATAATTTATTTTGAAATAACTCCTCCGCTGAAAACGTGGATTTTCCTTTTCCAATGCGGCAAGCTCTTTTTTGGACAAAAATAACCCACCAATCTATAGCATAGAATTAGCCTCCGGCGTTCGACGAAGCGAATTGGAGTCGGAGAGCTTTTCCACCCTACGTTATCGTCTCCCTAATTACTGGATAAATTTCGGGGAATAATGTGTAATGCCCCATTAAAAATTCCTGTAGCGAGAAAAGTTCTTCCTTAACGTCTAGATCGATGTCATACCCAACATGATCTCATGCACGTCTTAGTCGTTTATTTTTCTTTCATTTTCTTTGAGTAACTCCGAGATATTTCTAATTGGGTAGATATTTCGGCTTCATATCTTTTCTCCCGATAACTCCTATGTCTACATGATACAAGTATTTCAATGCTCTGTCCATCATGTTTCCTTGAATATACAAAGTTCCTTTTGCCTTAGAATTTTTAAAGATTTTCTTCTAATATTTCCCTTGACACATTGTGCACATACACTAAATTTCTTCCTATCTGTCAACCTAGTTATCTCTTTTCCATAGCCAATTGTGTAGGCGAACGTAAATTGATGCTTCCACTCCGCTATTAGGAATCAATATGGGATCCGACCACACATTTTAATCAATTTTATGAAATATTTTAAGTATATATATATATATATATATATATATACTTATATATATATATATATATATATATATATATATATATATATGTATATATAATTCTTTTTCATTACGGAAAGAAGGAGTGTGTTTCTTCTTTACGCAAAGGAAGGTGGTCTTGCCATCAAAAATTTCTGAATACGCGTGAAAGTCCTTTTGCGTGAAAGTTATTTTTTGGACAAATGACCGGAGGGCCCGGGTTCGATTCCCGCTGAAGCCTCTCTGGGCATCTGTAGCTGCACCCAAGCTTTGTGATTTTTCAGTTACCAGATCTTCCTGGGGATCCATAACCGGCACAGGGAAAGGAACTGGCCCCCCTACCCTGATGTGTGAATTTCACACGTCGTTGAGCTTACTACTGGGTGAACTCTACTATTACCTATCAAACCGACCTTCGGGTTGATTACAGTGTTTTTGGTTATATATATATATAACCAATAACCTAAATATATATATATATATATATATATATATAATTATATATATATATATATATATATATATATATATATATATATATATATATATATATATATATAATTATATATATATATATATTAATGTAAAAATCCAAGGCTGCTTTAAACAGAGGAAAAGAAGGTGGATGGATGGATCCTTAACAATAATAATACACCTGCGCAGTCAGCATTGTTTGATCGCCAGTTTCTGGCAAAAAACTCAATCACCATACTTGATTATCGTCCGTTTACGCCAGATCTCGCCACCTGTGACTATTTCCTATTCCCAAAATGCAAAAATGTGACGAGGGGACATTACTGGGAAGATGTAGACACAAGAAAGCAAGAAACAACGAGAAAACTAAAAAGCCTAACTGCCAAGGACTTCCAAGGTCGCTTTAAACAGTTGAACGGAAGATGAAATAAGTGTATAGCAATGAGTGGATAGTATCTTGAAGGGGACAAAATCGATGTAGACCTAATGTTGGAAAATAAATTTTTTCTGACATCATTTTGTGTATTATTACATTGGTGCGCGTATTTATTCGGTATAACCCCTTAAAACTATCAGTTATTAAATTGATAGACTTTATTTTAAGTGCATTTATTCCCAAACCATGGGCTACAATAAATTGGAGAATTTGTTTTTAAAAATATCTCGTTTTATTGCTTCCAATTTTCAGTTTACTTCATATCATGCATTTTATTTGGTCTTATATCTTAAATATCACCCCCTCTATTTCTTGAAATGTTTAATTTGCTCAAATTATTCGGTCTCCGGGTGTGTACTTCGTGTTTGGAATTATTTTTCCATCACCAACTAAATGAACAAATATAGGGCCAGTATTTTTGTAATCAAGTTCCGTTCCAAATGTGTAACTGCTTTTTCTATTATTACATTTTGTAGAATACTAAAATTTAAAGTTATTTTAACAATGCAAGACATTCTCAAAGAAAAGAAGCTTGAATGGATTAATAACATTTTTCGTAAATCGTAGACTGTAGGTTCAAGAAACAACTGATATGAAGGCTTTAATTACTTTAAATGTTTTCTTAATAGTCATCCATAGGGTAGCAAAGTTGTTTTTATTCATACTTCTCATTGAAGTAGCTTCGTTAAACCCAAATGAGGAGCTGTAGTTGATCGTACGTTTTACATAGATACCATGGAACAGTAATAATGAATTAGAGAAACCACGCAGTCAATATCTATTAAGTTGCTTTATTTTTATCAGTGAAGAATAGCCAAAGTAAACCAATTCAATGGAAATAATAATATGGCTTCAAGTTTCAAAATATCAATTTGGTATAAATGCAGGCCATGGGCGTCCCTTTATTGAGTATGATTATATAATATTTTAATAATCAAATCAGGGACTCTGCCTGAAAATGAAAATGATATGTGTATGGTATTATGGGCTAGAAAACCCTGGTAAATATTCTAATTTTCAGTATTTGAAGATTATCATTGCCCACGTAGCCAAAGGTGTGCACAATTTGAAAGAATTATACTCTAAATATGGTTGGAGTTACTTAATTTAATTTGAAAGAGTGCGTTGTGGATTTTCAGGGCCCTGTCTTAAAAGAAGTATTTCTCAATCTCATATCTAGAGAGCACATGGATTTAAAAGCGTTTAAATGGATTTTAAAATCGTCACATGCATCCTTTGTCCAATTGTGGCTTTAACACACATGTCAGAGGTGGAAGCTTTTTCACCGCGGTTTTGACAGGCGGAAAATCCACCAACGTTAAGAGCTCACAATATGCTGCATGAAAACGACGTCAAACTTCCTGTGAGGTTCGGAGATTATTCTTGCGATCAAAATGAGAGGCAGCAAAAAAAATTTCCTTTGTGCATGGGAAGTAGTAATACGTACTTATTTGGGAGATTTTTTCAAACATTTAATTTTTTCTTAACGTCCTTGTGTATTCATGTGCTGCCAACTGATGTTAGAAATCAGCAATTGGAATATGCTGTAAATGCATCGTCTTGGAAAAAAGAGTAATGATAGGTATAAATTAGGGCTAAACATATAATTGAGTAAAGTTGAGGCTTTTATGAACGATATTTTATAGCAGCATTTTTACAAAGACATCGTTTTTAAATATTTCAACAAAGATAACCTTTTTTACAGCAATGCGACTTTCCTTTAATACCACCAAAGAAAAATTGAAATAGATTAATCACTCAAAGAAAGATATCTCAGGAAGTTGTGTATTATAAAACGGATAATCATGAATCTATTGAAGAAATTTAATAATTTCTAAACCCCAATTATAATTAGTTTAATCGGTGAATAGCTCTAACAGATGAGTATTAGTTAGATATTAAAGCGTATTTTAAACGAAAAAGGAAAATTTTAGGAAGATATATTCAGGTATTCGCGACGGCAATTAAAAAAAAGAAAAAATAGACAAAATGAATTTTATTACGTATATTTAAAAGCTCAACGAAAAGACTTTATATTTTGGTCGCTTATGAATAAATTACTGCTTTAATTTTAAATGCATTAATATCTACGTGAATATGCCGGATTCGGCCTTTGGTACTCAGTCATCTAATGTAAAATGGATATGTACAAATTTTCATTTGCCTCTGGTGTTAATTCATTTTTATAAAGGGTGATTAAATTAGTTTTAAACATTCTTAATTTTTTCGTAGCACTCTTTAGTTTAACTCTTAAAAACCGTATGATATTTTCGCAATCTTCGGCTTCCGTGTTTCGGGGACAACGTATGCCTCTTTAACATATGTTCCTCACATATGTTTCTCAATATTATATCGCTAAGCATCTGTAACCCATAATGGCTACCGTTATCTATTTCTTTGATGAAACTTGCAGCAATCGGAGAGAAAATGGACGATATTGTTCACTATTTTTTTCTATAATATGAGTTTCAGTAAATAGGAAAAACATAATAGACTACCATTATGACGAAAACATTGATGAAGTGAAGAAAATAGTATTGGCCAAACTTTGAATCTCCGTTAGGGAAGTTACTGCGGAACTAAACATATCGATTGCCATTCGATTTTACCAATGATTCGGGCATGACACGGGTCGCCGCGAAATTCGTACCGCGAAATCCGCGACGACCCAAATTTACTACAGTGGGTCATAACTGGTGACGAATCATAGGTTTATGGTTATGAAACATAACATAATCATATATTACTTATTTTACTATCCAACCCGTAAATTACGATTGAAAAAGTTATTGTGCACACAATTTCTAGATAGAAATAAAACACTAAAATATAATTTTCTGATTAAGAAAATCATCAATGAAACGTTTTTACAGGATTAAAATAACCATATGGCATGTAGTCTCTTCTGAAAATGTTTAACATTTATTATAACCAGTAAGTTTCCATGCCCAAATAAGACGTGGCAACTAATAGAAGAAAAAAATCATTCTTTTGATACACTCCTGCAAAAGCAGACATGCAGTAGTAACCATTGCTGATTGCCATCGAATGAATTGAACTTCGTAACTTGTTACAAGTCACTGATAAAATATTCAATAACCAAATGTGCATGAGTTCACATTTTCCGCTTGGTGAGATCTCGTATTCTTTGAAAAATTCAAAAGCGTATTCTTAAGCAGTCAAGGAAAAGACATATGGGGGGCGAAAACTTCTTTGGAGTTACAGGGATTGGAATACAATATAATGAAAATCACTGAGAACATTTGAGGAAGTTAGTTGGGTGGGTAAATTATTTGATCGTCTGCCCACTAATGTATGTCTCATCCAATTAATTTACTCACGCGGCCTTCTGGATTTTATCTGCACCAATAGGAGCAATCATCACTACTATTCAATGACTAAAGATTTTTGGGAGAGAATTTGGAATGCTAAAAAGATTTTAGAATGGCACAAGATGTTCTCCTATCTAAATAAATGCAGTGAATGTGTATCGTGAATAAAATAATTAGGATAACACCCTCAGGATGTCCTTTTCCTTTCCTTGTACCGAAGTTCCATGCTGTGGATATTTTTCCAAGGAGAAGTCGCGCCCTGAATAAATCAATTACATTCTATTTCCTTAAACTCTCCATAACTTCTTGAAGAGATAATATGGATTTTTTAATTTGAAAATAAATGTTATTTTTACATATTTTAATTAAAATGAAAAAGTCATGTTGATGTTTTAATGATTTTTATCATAAATACCATTTAAATTTCAAGGGAATTTCGGTTACACTCGATACTCTTTCAGAATACTTACAAAAGTACTAGTAAAATGCTTTCTTACACAAATGTATACGTGAGGTGTATACTTTATCCACATAAACAATATATGTTATGAATTTATGTTTTATGTTAGTTTTTGACTGAGATATTTTATTTTAAATTTCACCAAACAATTAATTATTTAGTCATTTAATGCATTTATTTTGAGGCGACTAGAAGGTGATGATAATAAGGTGAGGAAATATTCTCTCATTGGTGGAAAATTCATTCATTTAATGCATTTATTTTGAGGCGACTAGAAGGTGATGATAATAAGGTGAGGAAATATTCTCTCATTGGTGGAAAAATTCATTCATTTAATGCATTTATTTTGAGGCGACTAGAAGGTGATGATAATAAGGTGAGGAAATATTCTCTCATTGGTGGAAAAATTCCAAAATAATACAAACGTAAAACTCTGTCGTTCACATTATTTGACTAATATCAGCATCAAAATTGAACACATTAAAAAAATCTATTTTTAAAGATCTGTTTTTTTTTGTTTTAATGAAATTCCAAATTTAAAATTAAATCTTGCATTGAAAATCAGAATTGGCAATGACCCCACTTTACATTGAAATATTATGGAAAAATTTATTCGATTGCCTGAAAAATATTTTGTTTTACATTTTTATAAATGATCTTCACTGTAAATCTAAAAGTTACGCATAACCCCTATTTAAATGAAAATCACTTCAAATCTCAAAAAACGTGGTTGGAAATGGTAATTACATTTATCAATTATTTAAAATTCAGAAATTATAAAACTGCTGTAAATTCATAACTAAAACAGAATAGAGGAATATATTTGGACATAAATAACGAGAAAAACTGTTACAATAAAAGGCTCGGGATCCTAACAGATTCCTAACAGTAAAATACTTTTCACAATATTTTGAGACATCTATATCACTGGTCACTGGGTAACTCTTTTCCATTCACTCTTGATTGTTAACATAGATTTGTTCGTTGTTTTAGCCAGCAAAAGTAGAGCCTCTAACAATTGCATTATCTTCTTACTTTTCAGCTTCACACAATTCTGAGTGTTATATGGATTTTCGTAACCATGTCCCACTGAAGTAACAAGGCCGATGCCTACTTCTCTTCTTACTATTTCCTGTCCTTTGCTCATATTTTCCTCTTATTTCAGAAGAGCGTACGCACTAGAGCGCCTACCACCGTCCCGTTTTCGCCCGTAGGGCAGAGACGAGGCTGCGTTTATATTTTATTTTCAAGGAACTCCTCCACTTTTAAACGTAGATTTTCTTTTTCCAATGCAACGAGCTCTTTTTGACTGATAAGCTTACCAATCTATAGCATAGAATTAGCTTCAAGGGTTGAACGAAGCGAGTGGAAGTCGGAGACCTTTTCTTCTCTGCGGAATCGTCTCTTTAATGACGGAATAAATTTCGGTAAATAATGTATAATTCCCCATTAAAGGTTCCTGTAACGACTGAAGTTCTCTCTAATCGTCAAGATGGATGTTATATTCAATATTATATCATGCTCTTACTGGCTGTTTATTTGGTCTATATATTTTCTCCTGAACATTATGATATTTTTAGTTAGATAGTTATTTCTGCTTCGGTTTTTTTCACCATTCAACTCATATTTAGTTCTTCTTTTGATTTTCTCTCTTCGATTTATTTGCTCAAACATTTTGCCCTTAACATCAGGGGAGGATACGCAGGTGCTTGCTGAACTCTTCAGCAGAAATTGTGCAGTACACAACCGCCTAATTACTAAAAAATATCTCCTTCGCCTATTTATTTGAAGGTAACAGGTTTTGAGTTCGAATACTTTAAAAAGTATATTGTCATGATATTACTAGATATTAAATAAGTCATGTTTAATCAAAAATATAGTGAACTTTAAATATTTTTGAGTACATTTATTTCAATGCAATGGACTTTACTCCCCGTAAGTTTGGTTCAACGTCAAAGCTCAATTCACTGGTTATTCAATTAACCTATTTTCTGCCGCACTCAAATACTCTTCTACTTTATTTTCCGTTCTTCGGTGGTTTAATATTGAAATAACCTTCTATTATATAGCATATTAATTAATTATTAATTGTCGAATGTTTTCAACAATTAACATATTGTTAATTGTTGAAAACATTCGACCTGCATGCTTTTGCATGGATGATTACTTTTCCCTTAGTCTTCTTTGGTTCCTTGTATTAATTTAATAATTCACAGTAGCATCAAATTATCACTTAAGGAATGGACAGGATGTCTTCTCCTACTTCGCGCAAGCTCCTATCAGATCGCTCTCAAAATACTTTACTTCTTAAGATCCGATGGGAAAGTATAGTTTTAACTGTGGCTAAAAATAAACGGATTCAATACTTTTTTCAATGGGTTCAATTCAAACTATGGGTTTCTTCACCTATGAAAGGCCGTCATTGGAGAACTCATTGACTACATCGAAAAGCATTTTTTCGCCTCTTAAATAACGCCATTTATTTTTTTCAAATCACGGATCCTATGGCTTTTTGAATGCTGGAAAGAATTGCCTTGGGTTAAGATCGGGAAAATAGGGCAGATGTGGCAAAATTTAAAAACAACATGGCTCTTGTTCCTCAAAAATGGAAGGGAAAGATAAGAAACGTTATGCAGAAGGCATGGCAAAGGAGGAGAGCACGCCATTAAGGAAACTTTGAAGGAGGTAAAGAATGTAGATGTAGAACACATTGAGTCGTGGTGGAAAGTGGAAAACAATAATAGAGTCTTCATTATTCTATTACGAATACCTTTTTCATTGGGAAATGTTGGTGAGAGCTAGACAGGGGAAAATTAGTCATGAAAGACGGAGTAGGGGCAGTTCAGGACAGATGAACTTGGTGATTGCACGGATATACTTGCCGCCATGCAATTGTAGGGGAAAAATAGTCACTAGGATATAACCTTATTTAGAGAAAGCGATTGCAAATATTAATCGAGGGAAACATTTGATTGTGATGGGGGATAGGAACACGGCGGTTGGCAAAGGAAGAGATGTAAGTGAGGTGAGGGACTACAGTTTAGGCACAAGAAATGACCGTGGGGACAATTTAATTTTGTTCTGCAAGAGACAGGGGTAAAGCATCATCAAAACCTAGTTTAGATACCACAAAAGGTATTAAAAAACCATAGGATCCTGACAGGCATCAGCTAGACTTTATTTATATTTAGACATAGATTTAGGAGCAGCTAGATCCATTCGCACAGTCCTTGGAACGGGTGTGAACTCAGGTCAAAATTTAGTAGATATGAAGTGTAGCGTTCGATTCATAAGAAAAAAGCTGAAAAGGCAATTAAGAAAATGGAACTTAGAAGAATTAACTGGATAAAAAGGAAATAGCATCAGCAAGCTGTAGAAAGAAATCATGAGTCAGGATAGGTAGCTGGGTATTATCGAGGAAAAATGAGAATATATCGAAAAACGGATAAAGAAAGCTTCAAAAGAAGCTATTGGAACTGTAAATAGTAGCAGGGCAAAGGAATTATGGCATACGGACCTATTGACAAAAATTGGTGATGATAGAAGGAACTATGAGGTTGTAAATACAGTGTTAGATAGAGGGAAGTATAAAGAATTTAATCATTAATTGAGACGAATAACAAATGCAGCAAAAGAAGCGTGATTGAAGACGCTTTGCGAGGATATGGAATTTTTACAGAGGAAGGGTGGCATTGGCACTATACAGGCAGATTAAAACAACGTCATGAAGCGAGAAGGGAATATCTATGAAAGATGGAGGGGATATATGTAAATGAAATGTATAGTGAAATCATTAGGCCAGAATCGACATCGAGAGAAAAAAACCGTAGATGAGGGTAAATTTGGTCCTGGCTTACTTAATAAGGAGATAGAAAGATATATGTGAGAAGCGAATTAAAATTTAAGGGAATTGAATTCTAAAAAGACCTTGGATGTAAGCAACAATCCAGTGGAACTACTTCAAGGTTTCCGGAAAGGTGGAAGGTATAGTTTTCCTACAATAAGGCCAGTTACAAGTCACAATCAAAATAAAACAATTCATATCAACCTGACAACAAGGATTGTCAGGTTGGGCTCAGGAATGGGAGATGACTACATGGTGCCATTGCAGTAATGAGGTCACTAATAGATAGAAACATAAAATACAATCAGGATTTACGAATTTGTCTTTTTGGTAGATTTAGGCTTTTGATAGAGTGAATTAGGAAATATTTAAATTAGGAAGAGATATGACGAATAGGAGACATATCCGCAACTTGAATGAAGGATGAAAAGCCGGTAGGGATTCATAAAATCAGTAAGATTATTTAATTTGATACTTTATATTGTCAGTTAAGCAAGGATTGCAACCATTGCTGATTGAATTGGAAATGCAATGCGATAGATATGATGAGAATAAGTGTAAATAAGAAAAATTACGCATTTATCCCGGAAGAGATAGGCTAAGCTAAACATCAAAAACGTAATGAAGAGCATAATTATGTAATACAAAGAAATCCAGTTGTATAATTCAACTTATCAAGGGAAAAGTTGTTACCATATGGTCTTTATTATGCTCAAATTCTGCCATAACAAGCCTGTAACTATTCAATTTGTAAAAAAATGTAAAACAGTTTTCGTGCCACGGGAATATTCTTTGCTAAAATGCAAAGTAGAAGGAAAAAGAGAAGGGGAATTCCTTAAACAAAGACGCTATAACAAGGAGGTGAAAATTGATGGTAGGGGATTTGTGAAAGAATTTTAAGAAAACGCCGCCATGGAAAATTGTGATCTAAGCAGGATGATAGGCATACATGTGAATAGAGGTGAAGTGGACTGTAACAAAACAAACGAGGAAATGCTAGGCATACTGGGTGAGAGACGGCGATTGCTGGAAAAAATGCAAAGGCGGGAGATGCGATTGTGGGCGGTCGGAACACGGTCCTTTTGCAAGGCGGAATCGATAGCAATAGGTGAAAAGAAGATACCGCAGTGAAAATCCAAACAGTGAAAATAGGGTGGAACATTTTTAGAACGATATTGAAGACATGGAAACTTGAAAATAATAGGCAGAAGATGAAGAAGGAAATAAGTGTAAGGGCTATTCAAGGTTGGATGGACGGATATCATGATTTACCCAAGTAATATAAAAGAGTAATATTTAGCGTAGCGGAAGAGAACCCGCGAGGGTTGGCAGTAGTATGGAACAAAAAGATAGAAAGCCAGTGAGTGGTAGAACATTATTATATTAAGTTAATGTTGTACCAACGCCTTGATAATTACTCTGGTCTATAAGGCAAACCAGCCAATGAGAGGAATAAATAGCTATGGGGTATGGAAAAATTATTATCACTTCTGACTCTGGAAAAAAAATTAATGCGTAGCTGGAGGACTACAGTTACCAAAGATAGGAGGGAGGTAGGAGACTGTGGTTTAGGAACAAAGATTGGCCGCGGAGACAAAGAAATGGAGTTCTGCAAAAGACAGTGGTAAATCATTGAAAACACTTATCAGACTCTAATTGTAGTCAGGCACAGATTTATAAGCAACGTAAACTTTCACAGAGTTTCCTGGGAGAGAATGCCTATGTACGTATGTACCACAGATTTTGACTAGCTTCAGTTCACACCATCTACGAAAGCTACAAACGCTGACCTTCGCTTCGCACCCTCTGGATGGTCCAGAGTTATTTCATTATTCCTTGTACAATGAAAAAAGTAATGCATGAATGTTTAAAATGTCAAAGATGTATGCAAAAATAACATTTTCTGGGTGTAATTAGTGAAATGGTGTTCCCTAAAAAACTGCACTTCAGATATTTTGTCAATTCTAAATTGGAAGAACGGCGTCATCAATGTTTGAGTATTAAGCATAAATAATGAGAGGTTCGTGCTGACACGGCAGTTACCATCGCTACGCAACAAGTACGAAAATGTCTCAGTAATGAGTAAAGGCCTGGGACGCCATTTTATGTGCTGCTGACCTTCGGTGTTATCGCCACGTCAGTGATTATGTATCAACTGCCGAGCGTATATCGATTATTATCCAAACGCTGTCACCGATGGTTTAACTAGAGACTATATCACAGTAGTTGCCATTGATTTTTAGTTATTTATAGATTACCGTTGAACTAATACAGTCTTAAGTTTTCATAAAAAGAGAAAAAAATGGCTTTCAAGCTATAACGACGGAATCATCGTTCTTTACGCCCATAGCAACGGTAAAATTTTTGTCCACACTGAAGGAATTGTCACCGTCATTAACAATTTCCAATTTTCAATTTCCATTGACAAGGTTTCAGGTTAGGTCAAAATCGAACATAGTTTTGAGTTTTTGAATCTTTTTGAGCGTTTCACTAAAGGGCGACCAGTAAATTTCTGAAATTGAACTATGCATATCTTTTCAAGGTTTTCGTCATCAACGGTAGTGTTTGGACGAATATACACCTTATTCTACGTAGGTAAACTTATCATATGACAAGAACTTCTTTCGTTACAAATTCTCCTTGCCTTCATGATTTATTTTTACTGACACCATGACCCAACATTCTCCCCTCAATCACAAATTTTAACATCCCACTCAAAACCTTTCAATATTTTGCCATCCAATTTTTTCGCTTTTACGAAATTTCCGTAGTGACTTTGTCTTCATCCACCATTCTTGAAATACAATTGTATCCTTTTAACATAAATCAATTTAAAGTTCGGTATTGAATGATTAAAATACGAGTATATTGGTATTGGTGCTAACAAAAATAAGAGGTAAGGCTTAGAATTTCTGGTTACGGTACAAAATAACGACAGGAGAGTATTCCGTTTCATCAAAATGTTGTTTAGTGAAGCATTAGTGATAAAAAGACTAAGCTCATTTCAAAAGTGTTAACTATGCGCTTAAATATACATTTCATATTTTCATCCGCTTTAGAGACACAATTCAAACGGTATCTTTAGATACATTGTGTTTATATCTGTCGTATCTTCTGGTCAACTATCGATTTTATTGATTATTTGCGTGCAGAATTTTCCAAATAAAAAGATGTAGGAGTAAGTGTTTTAAGTAAATAAACCGTTCAGATTTCTCTGTAGAATCGATTTCCCCTGAGCATAAATAGGTTTGGTTCCTCATACTTAGGGTATGTACGCACTCTTAATAAATACAAGCGTGACTGTATTCGCATCCAGTTGAAAAGTCTTATTAAATTACGAGAGTTTATCCATGATCACATTCTAGAATTCTAATATGCATATCCCTTATTTATTTCCAAGACCTTCTTTAAAGATGCGATTCCTCCGCCGTAGGTATGTTAATGAAAGTAACGGCCGGGATAAAATACCAGTGAAAAGCATGCTGCAAAAACTCCACTACTGGAAATTTTCTCCGAATGTGATCGCACTCTCGATTCTCGGTTTTCGGTATATTTTAAGGCATTATATCAATTATTGCACCTAAGATGGCAGTAGAGATGAAGAAATGAAGGTAATGTCAAGTGAAATTAATGATTGCCATTGGAAAAATGATATTTTTCGGAAGGCCAGTGTTTCGATGGAGGAAGAATATCCTCATGCCTGAAAGTAAATACTTCACGTCTAAATGCAATATTTAATTACATAATTGGCTCTTTGGAGGAACACTCTACACCAATGAAATGAAACGGATTTAAATTTAATTATTAAAATCACCAAAATATAGTAGCACTTTCCAGTGCCAGGTGATTGCGCGGTATGATATATTGATAAGGATAAAAATCAAAATCTCAACTCTTAAGCTAGTGGGGCCTTCACGTTCCTGGTGTAACGGGTGCAAAACTCTGTTTTCCACTTCACCGTCCGATTATTTCCCGACGCTGCTCCGCCCTCATTGTTGCTAGGCAACCGATTGTGGCAACGCTTAGCAACGGAGGGAGTGAAACATCGTTGAAAAGTCATCTGACAACGAACTGGAAGCTAAATTGGAGCAGGGAGTCTAAATAAATTTCCATTCTTCGTTTAAGGTTTTGCCAATTTAAAACCACATGGAGGAGCCTATTTATTGTCTACTTCAGGTAGAGATTAGGGTTAAAGATTCATTCTGACATGAGTATTAGCTTGAAAATACGTTCCAAACTGTCGAAGGACGGACATAAAATAGAATGAAGTTATAAAAACAGCTATGCAACTATATTGATGAGAGAGTATCGAAACTAATGTATTTTTAGCACATTAGAGAGAGCATGGATTTCCCTTAAGAATTAACACCGCGAAGATTTGTATGTTTAAATCGATTCAATGGAAACCTTCTTAAATAACACTATTTTGAACAATTTTACGACAATAATTTCACTTCTCTGTATTTTCCACCTTCTTTTGGTCTTTGTTCTAATTGACCGTAGTCTACATCTCATCGCCCCAATTTTATTTTATTTCCACTTCTCTACCTCCGAAATTTTGCGGACATTTGTATGGTCCGATTAGGAATATCGTAAGATCATTTGACAAACCATTAATACGATTTTTACAGGAGAAAATGTTCACCCATGCCAAGGAAGTGATTCTTTCCTTCAAAATTCTCTAGGTATTATGCAACAAATGCGCCTTCAGTTAAACGTAGCCATACTAAGTGGCCCTTTTATCTCCGACACATTCCTTACACTTATAAAAGTAACGCGATATGGTGAACACTTCTAATGAATTGAAATAAACCATTCAATGCAATGTTTATCAGCAAGGAAAATCAGTTAATTAAAAATCCTTCTTTAATATTGCTTCCAAGTAAATAATTGAATTAATTTTTGACATAATAAATGACGCCGTTTCAGGCGTAACATGAAGGAAATCCTTCTTGGTGAAAATAGACCCTTGGCTATTCCACGCAGAATTTTTTTATTTTATTACGACCTGACTACGTTGCGGCGCAACATCCTCGGGTCAGACCGTAAGATACTACGCTGTAACGAAACATAAGTTGTAATAAAAAAATTCTATGTGGAAAATCAACGTGTCTTCTTTCATAATTTCATCATTATTTTTGTTTTTAAATATTTCCACTCTTTCCCTTTCATTTGATGTGCACGTAAGCGACGCCACTTGTGATAAAGCAACGTAATATATAAATTGAACTGATCAGGACTTTGATCAAGAAAAAATTATGTGTAATTGTTATCCGATATATTAGAAACTGAAAGATTGGAAAATAATGAAATGCGTGGTTTACCGAAGAGCGTTAACGATTTTTAATTAAGTCAAAGAAAGATTTGTTTATATATTTTTCTTATTTCCCCAATAGTCATTGTGTATCAATTTGAATACACTTTGACTCCAGCAGTGCATTCTTTCCCATCCAAAGGAAATTTCCTCATTCTCTGAGAACTTTTAATTTTCACAGTTCGATTATTTTGCTTTCGAAATTGTTTTCTTGTGAGAGCTATCATCTCCCCCTTCATTATACAGGGTCATTACAGTCCTATTAAGAGAACATTAGTTTAAGATGGACCCAGTCAAACCATTTTGCTCTACTTCCTGCAGAGCATTCAAAATATGTTTTGCCCTACAACTCTTGAGTAATCGACTCAGTGTTTTACTTAATTCGCTCATATTATTTTCTTAATTCCTCTAAATTACACACCTGAGCGCTTAGCATTGGGTTTCGAGTAACTACTATCATAAAATTTTGATGAGTATAAACTTTGTATGTATACAAACCTTTATTGGCACAAAATATGAAATTGCCGGCTGATAAATTACTCTATAAAAAGTGAGATCTCCGTCAAATATTATGATGATATCTTGTTTTTGACTAACTAATGGTAATAATGAATGTGACAAAGAATACATGTATATTTTAGCATAGTATTTATAATTAAAAAATTTAAGAACTCAATAGATTTATATTTATCCGAACAATGACAATGAGGAACATTGCTCGAGTAAATGTAATTCTTACCACGATCAAGTGCATTTTAATTGCGAAAAAGAGAATAAATGGTGACAAGGCATGAGCCATTTAATCATATCTACGACAGATACATATGTATATACAAGTTGTGTTCAAAATAACACAGGGCTGATTTTATTCTAAGCGAACTGTTCAACAGATCGAAACGAGACGTAGTGCACCATCTAGTGACTCATCTGACGACTAAAACGAGAGGTGTTGCGTTTGCTCACGTGCAGTCGTTACGGAGCAGCAGCGGTCCGTGTCTTAACCTGTTCGTCGCCACGTGCAACGGCAGCAATGAAGGATCATTGTTTCAAACTTGGAGAAAGTGCTACGGAGACATTTGGAATGACTCAGCAAGCCTTTGTTAATGAAGCTTTGAGTTAAAGCCATTGTTTTGGTGGTACAGTCGCTTTAAATCGGGCAGAACCTTGACAGATGAAGATTCGCGAACGGGGTGGCGTTCCACTTCGACAGACCCCAACTATGGAAAATTGGTGAACGATGTTTAACTGTGAATGAAGCTTTGTTAATGAAGCTTTGAGTTAAAGCCATTGTTTTGGTGGTACAGTCGCTTTAAATCGGGCAGAACCTTGACAGATGAAGATTCGCGAACGGGGCGGCGTTCCACTTCGACAGACCCCAACTATGGAAAATTGGTGAACGATGTTTAACTGTGAAAGAGATAGTCAAGGAAGTGAACATAAGTTTTGCATCCTGTAAGACAATTTTGACGGACATTTTGGGCATGACGCGCGTCGCATCAAAATTCGTCCCACGGGTCCTAACTGATGAACAAAGACAAAAACGTGTGGACATTTGTCAGGAACTCCTGGATCGAGCCACTGCCGGACCAGTTTCTTTAAAACATCGTAACCGGTGACGACACGTGGGTTTGCGGTTATGATATTGAGACATAGACCCAGTCTTTTCAGTGGAAAGGTCCTCATTCTCCGCGACCAAAGAAAGCTCGCATGTCTTGGTCCAATGTGAAGGTCATTCTGATGTGTTTCTCCGATTGGCAAAGGCTGATTCAATACGAATACGTCCCTCAAGGTCAAACTGTCAACAAAGATTTCTACTTAAAGGGTATGAAGACGCTGAGGGTCGCAGTGAGCCACAAGAGGCCTGACATGTGGAGAAACAATGTATAGCGTTTCCACCACGAAGAAGAACGCGCCGACTCACACGGTGCTGAACGTGAGAGTTTTTTGCCATAACCGGAACTTCCGTGATCCCGCAGCCAACTTTCTCTCCAGATGTGGCTCCATCAGTCATTTTTTTGTTTCCAAAGTCAAAATCAGTCTTGAAATGGCGCCGATTCGACTCTATTGCGGATATTAAAACTAATTTTACGGAGGAATTGACGCGGATCCCTGAGGCGAATTACCAGGCAGGGTTCTAGAGCTGGAAGTAACGTTGGCAAAGGTGTGTCGAAAGCTACTTCTACTGCTGATGTACTTTGAGGGTAACAAGTTCGATTAAGTTGTATCCTTCGAAATAAACACCTTGTATACCATTCCGTTATCAAGGAAACACTTGTTCGCCTACGCTAGCCCAATATTTTCTAAAGATGAATTTAACAGTAAATTCTCTTCAAATGTATTTACTCCCTATTAATAATTCTGTTAAATTTTCATTTTCAGCTTTTAATTTTTAATGTTCTTATTTCCTTCAGCTATAGATTATTGTCTTATTTTTATTTGTGAAACGTATTTTGCATTATACTCTCTATGTAACATGATATTTACAAATTTACCTCATAGTGATTAGCTGATCTGCAATTTTCGTAAATGTATCTATCATTTCATTTCAGGAAAAAATTTGATAAATTTTATATTTTCGTATCTATTCCTGTCCTTTTTTGCACTGAATTTCCAACCAAGGTTTTCTAACCATAGCATTTGGATAAAAATAACTGCTTCAGGTCTTTAAAAGACAAAATAACTTTGCAATATACATAGAAATAATCTTTGCATTATTAAATTGATGGAATGGGAATTAATATATTTCACTATCGTTTAACGGATTTGTTCCGTCTATTAATTTAAAAAAGCAATACATAAGAAATTTAATTTCCACGAAAGTCATCCGAGATTTATAGTGCAAATATAATTTAGATAATGTCCATGAGTCTGTGTTGAATAATAACGCTGCACGTGTGTGTAGCCAACGGAATCGCCGTCCACATTGATATTAGTTAAAATCTCTCTAGGTGACAAAAATGTGGGCAAATATTTCGATGAGACAATGGGTATGGTCGCATCTCGTTCTTTTAATTTGGAACAAATTTAACGTTGTACTAAAGGCATATTTAGAAAATAAAGATAATATGCAGTTTTTTACCCGCTTATCTCTGAAAATTTGGAAGATGATTAAGAAAACATCATAAGAAATGAATTTATATAAGAATTATTCAATTTTTATTTTATTTAGTTAATTCAGCCAATTAATTATTTGATAAATGAAGTTTCTAATAACACTAGAGTTCTAAATGAGAAAATAAAGCGTAGTGTAATCCTCTTGCAACATATAATCTGTTATTTTGTCAACCACCAAAGCCTTTTAATGCATGTAATTCCTATCGGGTATTTTATTACATTTTACGAAATAAATCCTAGCATCAAAAAACAGGCCCAAAATGATTGTTAAATTACTCCGTTTTTTGGATACCTTACATACGCTGCATAGTATTTCCGAATGCAATTTACTTTTGCTTTGCATTTATTCACAAGGCATATTTGTGACGATTTCTTAATGTTTTATAATTGAAGCCATTTTATGGTTAATTTAATTAGTTTTAATATTATTCTTATTTCATTTTTTATTTAGTTTGACAATAGAACAAGCATAATGGAAACTAGTTTCTTGAAAGAATATGGAAATTAGCTTCTAAAAATGACCTCGCGCTCGTTATACCGCAGTTTAATGAGTGTATACCTCTCCTTATGACATACATGCACAGTAAATAGCCTATACCCAAGGATATATCGTCGTAAATAATCTGGCCTAAGAAATCATTTCACAGTTGTTAAATAAATGTTTTTATATTTTCATGAAATTTCCAATTTCCTCCAAATATGCTTATCATAGTAGGATAGCAATAGACTCAAAATATAGAGTAATTAATCCTCCAATTCCATTATTTAATAATCCTTCTTTGACATGATTTATACCGGTGTTCAAACTAATTAGCTCTTGTGTCATCAATAATTTTTCCTATAATTGCTTATTCAAAAAAATGGTTTTTATAAGTAAAATGTGCCCTTTTTCATGCAATGCATACATCGTCTAAAATACACTCATCAACTAAGAATTTACAAATTATTATTTTAACTACACTTAAAATAATTATTCGGTTCGGCTATATGCAGTACATATATTGTGTTAGGCATAGCGGGTTCCCTAAACACAAAGCTCTGGGGAAAAATGCTACAGTTAATAGTCCAACAACAAGGCTTATTTTTCACTCAAACAACAAAACGAGTTTAGACCCTCTAGTGACAAGCCCCTCTCAGATGGGTGCCCTATGGGAAACATATGATTTAGCTCGAGGTAATAATTTAAATTATAGTGTGCGTGGAATAGACAGAGGTACCACTCACGCAAAAGGGGCTATATTAAAGTTGCACAGTTTAGAGTGAATTTCATAAAAAAAAAGTTTTCATATGACATAACTATAACGCAAAACCTCTTTAAAGGAAATAAATTTGAATATGTGACAAAGCTCAGTTAAAACACCACCGCCTATTTCTTCTTTGCCGAAATCATTACACATTACATCCACAGACATGGTTATCGTAAGATTCCAGCATTCAGTATTTGAATCAATGGAATAATATTTCGTCTTAAGTCGTGTTTCCTCTTTTAACTAGGGGAGATATTTCTCGTTCTTCCTATTATACCTCAGATTGTTTACATAGATATTTATTTTAATTTAATATTCATTTTATTATTATGTTTAAACATGATAATGACGTGACAGTAAAGCAGTAAATGTTATCAAGTATCGGTTATAAACTAAAATGTCCAAGTATTTTTTGAAATATTGCCATTATTTAGGAATGACTACTGATATCACTACAGATTCAGTCTACAATTGAAGTTCTGTAAATGTTTTAATCCCTGAAAAGAGATATTCCCTTAAGGAATTCCAAAGAGACATCCTTGCTAAGTCTACATCTTCATGTAAACCATAAATAAAATAATCAACCCGAAGTTCGGTTTGATAGGTGATGATAGAGTTCACGGACAACTAAGCCCGACGGCGTACGAAATTCACACGACAGGGTTTTGGGGCCGATTCCTTTCGCTGTGCTGGTTATGCTTTCTAAAAACTATCGAGTTCCCGAAAAATCACAAAGCTTGGATGGAGTTGGGGATGCCCAGAGAAGCTTGTCCGGGAACGGAACAAGAATCTTCCAGCCATTATTCCGATGCTCTGTCCCAGGACTACCGCAACCCGTGAGACTTTATGGATACTCCATATTTTCACTTGTGTTCTCTAAATATTGTCGATACAAATTTTACATTCATATTGTCAGGACCCCACACATACCAATATAAACACTTGACCTTTCGAGAATGCACTGAATCGTCAATAATATTGAAACATTTCTGGCAATCTATTCCAGATAAGTGAAATATTAGGGAAAAATATTTAGTTTTTGAGGTTTAAAATATTGGAGGAATATGATAAGAAAAAATCAGCTTCGTTAGGTAATATATGTAGGAGGCATGCTCATAAAATAAGGGCCGTTTGGTCACAGGGAAAAATATACTCATATGAAACACATTTTATTGGCACTTTTAGTTAGCTACAAACCTACTTCACTTCTCTACATAATTGCCGTTCACTTTAAAGCATTTATCGTACCGCTTCACCAGCTTCTTTGACCTCTCTGCATAGAAGCTCGCTGCGTGAGAGTTGAACCAATTGACAACACCGTTCTTGAGTTCCTCTTCGGTTTCGGAACTTTGCTCACCGAGCCACTGTTTCAAGTGCAAGAAGAGGAGGTAGTTTGCTAGGTGAAAGGTTAGGACTGTGCGGTTGGGGGGGGGGGGGCCTAAAACTCTCGTCCACTGGATATTATTTGCTCTTTGTGGTGGTTGGTGAGCATTTTCGGTACACACCTTGCACACAATTTGTGGTATCCGAGGTTTTCCGTGACAATAGGGTGGACAGTAGTGCGTCCTAGTAGAGGAAATTGTTCAGCCAGCCCATTAATCGTCATTCGACGATAACATCGCAGTTCTTGTTCCACTTGCGAAACAATTTCATCGGTCAGAATACTGAGCCTGCCACTTCGCTCTTCGTTATGGACATTTGTTCGTCCATTTTTAAAATCACGGCACCATTGTCTAACCTTTCATTCACTCAAAACTGTAGGTCCATAAACTAGGCATAACTCCCGATGAATTTCAGCAGCCTACAATCCTTTTGCATGAAAGAATCGTACGACAGAACGTACTTCCCAGCTGGTGGGATGAAAGATTGTCGCGGACATTGTTGTTTGTATACACGGACAAGCAAACGACTTCTGAAACAAAAAAATGCTGCTATAAGTTTTCAATGAATCAGTAGATGGCGCTGCAGGAGTAAAACTCTGTTCTGAAGCACCAATATTTAAATATCAACAAACGGTCCTTACTTTATGAATATGCCTCGTATAATTTTGGGAAGTATTAAAGCATAATCTTATACATTCTTGTATAGTTTTTAATAACAAGGCATATTAGCCATTCATTTAACTAAAAAAGAAGAAAGTGTAGGCAAAGATACATCCACAATTGTAAGTGTGAGTGTAAATTGTTTTATTCTTTTGCAACACATTGAAACATTTAATTTTTTGATAATGGATAGCAGAAAAGAGAATAAGCGAAAAAATAACCATCGTGCATTCGAGATGTTGCCAAAAAAAAGTCAGTTTGAGCTGGTAACACTATAACTACATTTTTAATCATACATACATCATATTTTTACCAGATATATTATTGCTATTGACTCTTTCTAGAACAATTTGATTGATTGTGGTTAGATGATAACCTGAACGCAGCATTCATCTTAACCGAAGGTCAACCCGAAGGTCGTTAGGTAATGGTAGAGTTCACCCAGTACTAAGCCCGACGGCGTGTGAAATTCACACATCAGGGTAAGGGGGCCACTTCCTTTCCCTGTTCCGGTTAGGGTTTCCCAGGAAGATCTGGTACCCGAGAAATCACATAGCTTGGGTGGACCTGCAGGCGCCCAGAGTGCCTTACCCGGGAATAGAACCCGGCTCCATCTGGTCAGTAGTCCAACGCTCTAACCCTTGGACTACCGCGACGCACCTTCACATCATGTTTCAGTTTATTTGAAATTCATTTTTGGTTGTATGTTTTGGTAATGAAACGTACATTAAAGCAAAGTTTGCAAAAAATATACTACCTAATCTGCTATATTTAGAGAAAGAACCAGTCTTCAAGAACACCTGTGAAAGAAATCATTCCAGCCTCATATCGGTAACTGGAATTCCGGCGCGCCGAGGAAAGAACAGGGAAAGTAGTTACTACTTTTGCCACGGAGGGAATCACCACCGCAGCAGAATCATCCGTACCATTTCTTCTGCGATCGATTAAGCACCTTGTACAAGCAACCTCAAAAAACGGCCTTAGCGCCATAACTCTCTCAACAATGTATTATTTCAGCAAAAACTCTTTCTTTTGCTGGTTGATGGTTTGCTAGCTGGCTGGTCTTATAGTTGTTTTCAGAACAAGTTTTCTTGCATTACGCATTTTTAACCGAGACTGCCCCGTTGGTCGCCATGAGGTCAACTGGAGAGGGTTATTATGGCACTATTCACACATTTCTCACCCTATTTCTCCTAGTCTCTTTCTTTTTATTTCATAGTAGTGAAATACATTTAACTGTATTTCAATCCTACCATGGCCCAAACAAGTTTCACATTTTTGCAAAATTTTTATGAGAATCGCATCATTTAAAAAATATATTTTTTAACTTTACATTTACTTTTATGTAAAATGCGAGTACTAGCAACAAACACTCAGCCAATGCATGCACTCTTTTGTTCAATTGATCCATGAGCTATTATACCTATATTTACATGTTTCTGCCAGGGTATAAATTAAAACCCAATTGTTTCATTATTTTAAAGAAAATGCTAATTATTATATCACCCATTTATCTTAATAAATGCAACTTTAGTTAGCTCTCTCAGATTTTATCTACCCCGGAACCTCGAAGAGTACTAGTAGTCTATCAGCCAACAGTTTTTACTGGTTACATTTGTATCTGCTATCTCCTCAGCTACCTCCATGTATCTATCTCTCATGCATGAGTACAAAAACTTACTGAGAGCCAATTAGATATTAAGCATCCTAATGTAATGTTTTTTTACAGTATTTCCACATTATTTCTCCCATTAGTCGTTGTATATTCATAGTGATATTTTTGCCTTAATCCTAGCAATTGCAAGTGATTAAAAAGATGTAACCACATTTTCGGAATTATTTTGATGATTTCTTCGAATATACCCTACCCTACGCCTTCACCAAATCAAAAAACCTTTTGAATAGATTAGCGCTTTAGAGGGCGTAAAATAGCGTTATTGGTGTTTTTATGTTTCAACGAGTTTATTTATACTTGAGTCCCAGCATATTTCCATGATTTTCTAAATCAGGATTTCTTAAATATTGATACTCATGCCGTATAAGGTTTTGAGAATCAATAACAAAGCATTTGTGCTAATAAAGAGTTTAATTCTTCCTCCTCCTTAAAATATTATAAAAAAATTTATGAGATATAAAAAATGAAATAATTTAAAGGATTTTATTTTACATACATTATTTAGCTAAAAATGTAACAAAATCTGCATTTTTAGCATTACCTGGAGTAAAGGGAGGGTTAAAATCGAAAGAATAAATAAGAACATGCGTGGAACAAGCACATGTTTCACAACTTCATCAAATAATTCTTGGGGACATTAGGCTAGGAGATATGTGAGTGAGTGAGATGAGGTATTAGAAAGCTTAGTTACATAAAACAAGTCGTAGGAAAATGTACCTTAAAGTGAAAAAAAAGTTGTAACTTCGTTTTAGTCAGGCCATATTTGGAATGCGTGGCAAGTGTATAATTGGATACTTAAAAATGCCGTAAAATATAAAAATTGCAAAACATAGTTGCTTATATTTTTATATGACATTATAAGCGATAAGAGCCTGCATGAAAAAATAATTTCCTGTCATTTTTAGCCAAATTAGCGATGGAATAGAAATCGTAGATTGATATTTTCTCTCTGTCCATCCGCTAAAGTAAAACAAAAATTTGCAAATGTGGTCGGACATTTTTTTGAGGAGTTTACTTTGGATGAGAAACGGCACAATTTTCATCAGTTTTTTCATCAGTAACGGCACAATTGGCACAATTTTCATCAGTTCCTAAGCCAGGAGAAGTATTCTTATTCAACGAAATGCACAAAAGTCAAAAAGGTAGAATTCCTTCCAATTGACGAAATGTATTTAAGGGAATGGTTATTTTTTTTCTACCCGTCGTTATAGTGCTCAGCCTCCAAGCATATATCCTATTCCTCGGCAACGAAGAGTGTCTATTGGTTCTCTACGGTGACATCATCTTCTGTGGAACCAAATACTACTCCTAAAAGCAACTTCTGGGTGCGCAAAATAATAGATACTTAAAATGCTTCCAGAAATATTACATCTGGAAGATTTTACAAGGTTTACACTAACAAAATCAGAGTAAAACGGCTATTTTATACATGGACTTGAAGGAAATTGTCCCATTCGCTATTCATTTTCGGAAACTTTTCCACTGTACCAAAGCAAAATACTACTAAAATGAAGGTATGATTAACCAAGGCATTAAGAAAATCAACCATCATTTGTAATGATTAAATATGCCAATAAATAAGATTACAATCGATGTAATGTCGTTTTAATCTAAATTAGTAAAACGCAATAAGCAATAAATATATAAAGGAAAAAATTTGTGAAATTTGTAGCATTATATCTAGTTCAGGCAGAGATAATTGTTTCGTTTTATGTAACTGTTAGTGGATACTGCATTTTTTCATATCTTAACATAAGAATCTATCACAAACTAGAAGTTTTTAGAAGCCACAAGGTGCTGTGCGACACTTATTTAATACATATCTACTGAGATATTAGTAACATTTCTAGTATTGCAACTATTATAATTGAAGCATTATTATATTTGTCCAATTTAAATGTTCATTAGCATTATCCTAACAGCAAAGGTAGGTTTTCAATGAACGCGGACTATATAACGGTACAACGATACTTTCAATAGCCTCTATTAAATAATACAACCTGACATTTGATACTAAAAAAGATGCAACTCAATTCTACTTATCCCTTTATTTTCCTTCATTCCGCCAAGCATGCCGCACGGGCAACATTTTGGGCTGAAGAGACCACAAATGTGGAAAAAGTCTAGGTGCTTTCAGCACGACAACGGCGATTATTACCAAATATTTGGCCAAAAACAGTACTCCGATGATCCCGCTGCTACAATATTCTCCGTATCGTGTTCCAGTGGACTTTTTCCTATTTCCCGAGTTGAACTCCAACATTAAATGTCGCCGCAACTAATGAATTTATTCAAAAAAATGGAACCGCAGACTCATAGGTTATACTGAAAGTAGCGTTCCAGACGGCATTCGAAAGCGTCGAAACGTTCAGCCTCCTGAATGAAAAAACGTTGGGAGTCCTTGCTAGCCAATTTATCGTGCATTGCCAGGGATTGGCTGTATTTTGAAGGTGATAATCAAGATTAAAAGGCAACTAATAAATTCAAGTATTTTTCCAAACAGACTCATATTTTTGAAAATATCTTGATCGCACGCACACACACATATATATACATATATATATACATATATATATATACACACACATATATTGTAAATGTATATGTATACATACATATATTGCAAATTTCCATGCATGTCTTTGTGGTATATATGACAATGCCTATTTACACGTATTTAAAAATAAATGAATAAATGACGGAGGCCTTAAATCCCCGTGAAAACTTCCCCGCAGTGGTTTAGGTTATAATGCATCTTTTTGCAAGTAAATTACTGTCGAAATATAGTACATTAAAATAGGCAATAGCAATGGTTGAATAAAATTTTCCCTACCATCTTTTCGACTGAAATGCAAACGGTTATAACTGCAATTGAAAGTCGATGTTTCCGTCCTAAGCAAATATTCATAAGTGGAAAAACGGCAACAGGTAAGTATCGGACAGTGTCGAATAAATTCATCAGTGAAATGACAAATTTTCCAAATAGACTAGGTCCATATACAAGCAACTATATAGAATGGGTTTTTTTCCGATTCACCAAATTTATTAGATGAAGTGAACAATTTTGTTCAACCCGCCGTTGAGGAGCTCATCCTACAAGTAATTCCTCTATTCGCCGCACACGACCCAAGACCAGTGTGTCACTACAGCGTCGCGCTTTTTCGTGGAGACAATTGAAACTTCTATCTATAACCCTTCTAATGCGTACAAGAAGATACATACAAGTTACATGTATTTGAAATACTTACTGAAGTAAAATACTTAGAAACACTTAAGGTTTACATTAAAAAGACACATGAGAACGTTTATTTATATTAAGAGGTATTCGTTACATTCAAAATTCACCTTCCCCTCATTTTTCCTCAGAAATGCAAAAATATTAATTTAAAGATAACTTGAATCAAACCCTGGTAGAACTCAGCCATTAAATAAGTATCGCAATGATTTGAGCTGCAATCGACAACACACCGCCTTTTTCACCTGTCATCACTTATGACCCTCTGAAGTAAAGTTGGGTGGTCGCGGACAGAGTCCAACACCTCATTAGCAATGTTAATGTGTCGCTGTTTTTTGTCGAAATGGAGCAATTTTGATGCCAATTTCGCGGCAACCCGTATCATGCCCAAATCATTGGTAAATATCAAATGGCACGAGCAAATCGATATGTTTAGGTCCTCAGCAACTTCTCTAACGGTGATTCAACGATTGGCCAAAACTATTTTCTTCACTTCATCAATGTTTTCGTATGTTCTTGACCTGCTCGGATGTTCGGCACGCTCTCCGTTATTCACATCTTCTCGGCTCTCTGAGAATATTTTGTATCACCGATAAACGTTGCTTAAGTCCGAGGTAGCTTCTCCGTATGCCACAGTTAGTATTTCGAAACGTTCGGGCACTTAATTTCGTTTTCCACACAAAATTTGATACTATTTTTTGATCCATTTTTTGGGACAGGCAAAAATCGAAGACCAGCACGTCAAGCAAAATAGATGTGAACAATTAACTTAACATTCAAAATGGCTAAAATTATTGGCATAAGTACCAACATAACGCCACAAAAACATCGAAAATCTAAGATACTTAACCCGTGAAAATTCAAAATTCGTCATACTTTTTTAGCAGACCTCGCATATACTTTTGATTTCTGTTTTAGAACTTCATGTTGTAGACTATGTTTGATACTGGAATTGCATGTAGTTTTGTTTACCCTAGTGTCGGATTTTGCATGTCATTCATTCTTTGGAGGATTACGATAGTAACTTAAAAAAATAGAACGCTTTTTATGCCTCACAGTATCAAACAAGAAAATAGCCCCTTCTATTAGTCGAGTGAAGAGTACTACATCATGAGAGAGAGTTGCTGGATTTATTTGGATGGAAGAAATATATATTTGAGGCAATTGAAACGTGGTGGTGCGGGAGAGTTCTGGAGATATCTTTTGTAGATCAGTAGATTAAAAACGCACTCCTTGGGGAGAGCTTGCGTGGTACAATATCAGTGGAATGCAATGAGAAAGTTAATTATTTCTCAGATAATCCAAACATTTTGAGGCATAAGAGCCTGTAAAAATCAATTCAGGGAATACAATCAAGGAAACTAACGCAATATGGCGAGCTAAAAGGAAATGCATCGAAAGAATCTTAGCAAATATGAGATGAAATTCCTACCTGGTGCTCAAATCCGGCCAAAGATCGGTGAAAGTATTTAGATTAACAACAGATGCAGACTATTGTATGGATTTTTATGATATGGATTTTATGGAGTACTAGGCCCAATGGTGCATGAAATTCACACGGCAGGGTTGGAGCCCAATTCCTATCCCAGTGCTTGTTACAGTTTCCCAGGAATGTATGTTTTTTTTGTTCTGTTTTTTTTTGGTAAAAAGTCGTTCCCTGTCCGCTTTCCTTTCTTCATAGGTTGAGAATTCATATTTTTTAATATATTCCTAGTTTTAAGTTTCTTCTACTCATAAACCACACTTCCACCTCAGCCATGTTTCTTTCTTCAATGTCATGTGTTTTTTATGTACAATGACCGGTAAATGTGGAACATCACTCACCGGGACGGTTTGTATTTGCCCATTTGGGCAGTCACAGAACATTTCGACGAACGCAAGATTCACCTTTACTTCATATTTAAGTTTGATCGAACATAATTTTCGGCGAAATTCGTTGATGATGAAACGAACAATAATTTAAAGTTTTGTAAAAAAATTATTTTATCAAAATACTATATTTAGAGTATGAACAATCCCTCAAAAACAATTTTGAATGAAATCTTTCTGGCCTCATATTAGTAACTGAATTTCATTCGGGTTTAGGAAAGAACATAGAAAGTAGTTACCAATGTTGCCACGGAGGGAATCACAAAAATATTAGAGTCATTCGAGGTTTTGTGCTGCTGGAGGGTGTTGTTGATATCGTTGCCAGTTCAGTGTATTAAAAAAGCACTCCTTGGGGAAAGCCAAAGCGATACAATGTGACTGGTACTTGATGAGAACGTTAATTTGTGCCTAGATAATTCACACTTTAAGGCATAAGAGAATATAAAAATGAATTCAGGAGGGTTCATTTATTTGATCTAAAACGAAAGGTATCCAAAAAACGTTGGCAAATGTAAGATGACTTTTTTACCTGCAGATAAAAACTGGCAAAACAACCGGTGAAAGTAGATAAGATTAATAACCGCACACTGCAGGCCATTGTATGGATTTTTGACAAAAGAAAAGCTACCATTCTCAGCCTAAAAATGCACTCTTAGTTTTGCATTAATGAACGGGTTGTAAAATGATAACTTCATGGAATACTTCTCTTTGATACTTATTGCATCGAAGTGGCGTGGTTTATGGCCAAAAAACTCTGGCTCTGATTAGCCAGCATATTTATTGGTAATTGTATCGTTTGGCCCTCATTGCGTAATTAAGGCGAACTTACAATTAGAATTCCCTTAATATCCTAGCGTTAACAAATAAATTCCAGGGTAAATTTGATATATTTGGTTAAAAACGGAAAGTAAAACTTTCCTCTCGTTTCATAACAAATATTTTGGTTTTTTGCAGTGTGACTTAAGATACCAAATTTTTACACAATATTACACTTGTTTAATTTCTTGGGGGAATATAAAAGGATATACAAGTATTATTAGTTTAACATTTCCACGATGGAGGATATCGATATACTAGTACTGTAGCAGTTCACTGACAGGTCTCAGTTCATATACTGTTAGGAGATTTTCTTAGAACCGAGTTCTTACGTCATCATGCTTTAATTTAGTTTAGATAAAGTGAATGAAAAACAACTGAGAAGTAACAGTAAAAGAAAACATATCAACTTATTAATATTACATGCATGAAATATTTTATTTTCACAAAAAATAGGCAATACGTATTAAAATGTCTTCCATTTATTACAGCTAATTTTATTTTTAAGTTTTACACTAAGCTTTTGCTTCCTGTTTTGGAACAAATCAAATTAATACAATATTCCGAGACTGAAGATAAACAGGATTAAAGGATTGATTCAGGGAGCACCACACATAATACATGCATGTTTATTGTCGGAATAGGGAGAAAAGATACCAAAAGTACAAAATAGAACATAGTAACTTAAATTGAAACGAAAATATTATATACGAAGTAAAACTTAAGGAATACATAAGTTGAAACATTGAGTGATATGGAAAAAATTTCAAGGTAACTTATTGAAGAGTTTAAACTGAACATTTAATGCATTTAAGCCTAGACACTTTACAATTACTTTGTATCTCTCCCGAGATTTTATTTAGCATAAAAATATGTGAATATGGTCGCAAATATATGACAACGTGGAGAAATATTAGCAAGTAGAGCATCATTTTTTAAAGCCAATTGACAATTATTCTCGTCCAACTCATATTCAATAAGATATACATTTTTTATTGAAGGAAAGCAGAGGAATGATGAATAAAACATTGTCACAAAGGTTTTCATTTTCTCTAAAATGAAAGATTATAAATATTTTAAAAACAGCGATGCGTACCGATCAGATGTGACCATTAGTATCCGAGTTTGTCGTCCTACTAACTCATTGTTGATTTTATGCTCTGAATAATGATTTTAATTATTTTGCTTTCAAAAATTTATTAAACCTGTTATCAAATGTAAAACAAAACAAGAGTATGATTTGTTGTCTCAGGCATTATTTCATTACATTTCAAGAGTATGATTATTACGAAGACTTGAAGTATACTGATGGTAAAACCGCAATAATAGCTTGTTGTATGAAAATAAACATTAATAAAAATTTTAAAAACAACTATATATTTGAATATACAGTGGAAAATTTCTGCATGCTGGACACAATTTTCTAGGAATTTGTGTTCACCGGAGGAAATAGATTCTAATATTTGCTGAGGTGTCTACAAATATAAATGTATTCACTTCATGGCGAGTTGGGAGTTGGGAATGTTGTAGTAGCTAATGGAATGGTTTCTCTCCTAGAGGGCCCAAGTTCCAACCCTGAAGGCCGTAGATTATTTTTTAGTGGTATCCCAATACCTAGTTAAGGTGCTTTATTGACAGCATTTTAAGTGAGTATGTAGATAAGACTAAACTGGAGACCCCTTGGTGCCTTTGGGTGGGTTGATGTATACGCCAGATTTCTCTCTACCATTCCTTCATTCCTTAAAAACATCTTACAGCTACCAGATTATTTCCCTATGACTCCACACAAAAATGACTTCTGCTGTAGTTTTTCACCATCCTTCCTCCATTTCCATCCATCGCTAATGGCGCAAATGAACTCAGCTGTCAGTCGCCTCTCCTAATAGCTAAAACTAAAACTTGAGTGTATCATTCTATTAAGTCAGAGATTTCAGAAAATCAATAGTCTGTGGCAGCATAATTATGGAAAGTAATAGTGGATTGAAGAAATCAATGGTAATTGAAAATTGATTCGTTCCCCACAGTCTACAGCAAATTGAAAATTTTGATATGTATGTATTTAAGATAGCATTCGAATAAATTCAGTGAATATCCTATTTATGACCAAAAAAAAATTTTGAATGAGTCTATGCCCAACTTGAAGCATTTTTGAGATTCATAACTTTGCAGTCAGTTGGGTGGATTAATTAATCGTTCGATCTATTTGTATCTGCTTTCATAACATATTCTTTCGCCGTTATTTATTTGAAAAAAAATTGATCAAAAAAGCCCCCATAAAAGTCCTCATTTTTGAAGCATTAACGATAATTTCCTTGTTTAATGCAGTGTGAATAATTGTAAAGAAAGTAAGCAACTTTAAATATTATTTGACTATTTTAACTTATTTTGAAAATTCATCCCTACTTATTGCCTTCTCTGCCCCCCCATCCAGGTCCCACCCAATCCACCCACGGCATCCGCTTACCTAAAATGTAAACACTACACAACCATCATTGCTTATTTTATTACTATCTTCTTATAGCTTCCAGACATCACCGCCAGCTTTACCTACCTTGCAACTGTTGTTTCCCGGCCGTACTTACCCTACTCTGTCTCCGTTACTCCTTTACCACTCCGAAAAGTTTTTGCATGTATAGATACTGTGTTAGAAAATACAACACACTGGATGTTGACATTGAAACATTCGAACATATGTCACGTTTGCAATTGACTTGTGGAAAATTCCTCGATATTTTTACTTCGGCACATACAAAAATGGACCATTAAATGATGATTATAGCTTTATTAGTATATCAAGTAGAAAAGATAGTGCTTTTCCCTCTACCCATGAAATGTTATTTTTATTTTGTCATATCCAAAGATCAGATTCAAGTACAAAGCATTAAAGAAAATATGACAAGAACAATCTTAAAATTTTGTTTAAAAATGACCAATTCTCACTTTATATTAGTTTCAAAATTAATATCGAATTGCAGTTTTTAAATTCACTTGATAAAATAGGACCAATTTAATAGCTTTTACCTAATGAAGTAGATATATGGTTTTTATTTGACTTGAATGCAATGATATTAAATACTTAGTCCCAATTGTCTGATTGACAACCTGGCATTCCTCTGCGACTCATACAAATATGAACAACGCATGTTTCTTCTTCAGAGATCATGATCTTAGTAACTATAGTTTACTTGATGAATAGCTCTTGCTTTCCAAATACATAATCTATATGGATGATTGTGAATGCAAATCTAATTCCATAGTATTTTCCTGATTAATTTGTCATGACAGCTGAATAAACCTAGGCTCTGATTAAATCTCTGTTAGAATTAATAAATGCGTAAGGAAATTTCAGTAAAATTTTTCCAAACCTCTTAAGTGATTCTTTGGGGATGCCGTGTTCAAATAAGGTCACCATGGATTACAACCCTGTAATGCCCTTTCCTGTTTGCAGTTATTTATTCCTAGACTTAATCAATTTTAAGGAAGTCCTATTACCTTTCGCTGCCTGAACATGGTAGTCCTTCTGTTTTCTACCATCTTTGCCATAACAAAATATCCATTAAACTAAATATTTATGATTGAGCCTTTGCATGCTTCTTTCCTGACTCTTTGGTGGTTCAATTGGCAATTTTTGTGAAATATCATTGAGTGTGTGCAGATTTTACATTGTCACTTTGCGATAGTTTCTTAGATAATTTCCACCCTCTGTGCGGCGTATCCATTTTATGTGTCCACTGTTAATCTTCCATGGCCTCACAATCACAGGCATGGGTGACTCCCCCAGTAATGGAGGAAATAGCCGGAATAAATAAATAAAATACATCCTCCTTGTTCACGTTCCTATTCCCGTTTTCTGTTTAGTTCATTGTCATCCTTGTAGTCTGATCCGATAAGCAATCTCTGAGAAATTTATCAGATTCACTGTAAAAACTTTCTGAAGTTTTGCTGTGATAAAAACTTCTCATATGCTTCCCAGGGAGCCTAGAAAAACCAATTCTGTTTCGAGTTTTCGTCGCCAACCTTCAATAATCACTAGTTTAAACGGCCACAGTATTTTATAAAAATACTTGTAACTAAACGTGATAGACATGCTGGGCCATCTACAAAACTTGGGCCTATATTGTGTTTGCAAAAAAAATAAGAAAAACTTCATTGAACTTTAGAAAACAAACATATTTAAAAAAAGGAGAACATGAGGAGAGTTGGGATTTAAGAATGGAAAGTCCACAATCACTTGGAACAATGAATGATAGAGGTAAGTTTCATGCTTGTTTCCATCTGGGCTTAAGCAGGGTCAAGATTACTGAAAAATTCGTTTTCAAAATATAAATAAATAGTTACCAATAGATGATAACACTGAATAAACACGGAATTAATCCCAAAATACATGTGAATGGCATAGAAATATTTTGACTTCAGATTTAAACTACATACTTTTTTATAAAAATGTTGAATTTCTTCTATCATCATTGTTGTATGCCTAAGACTGTTTTACCCTCCTATAATATATTTAGTGCTAATTCCCTAATGGATTTTATATTTCAAATTATTTTTGACTTTCTCAATGTGCATGTCTTTTGATTTTCCTTATTGGATCTTCCTCTCATTCCATTCTTCTATTATTTTTCTTACCAAGCTTTTGTGCCTTAATGTTAGCATAATCCATCTAGTTCTGTTTACATACCTCCTTGTTTCTCACCTTGTCTGGTCAGTTTATATACAGCATTCTCCTACTTAACATATCTCTTTGTCCTCCAAGGATTCTATTGCTTGCTGGTCGATTTTTCAAAAGCTCAACATCTCTGATCTGTACAGTGCCTTTCTCCATATGATTTTTTTTGACAAAATTCTTCCTTGTTTGCAACCTTGGGTTCTGGGAACACATTTATTTGCCTCTTCATTAATAATTTCATAGCTTGAACTATTCTTAACTTTTTGGCGGGTAAACCTCTTCCATCCTAAGTTATACCACAACCCAGGTAGATGCAGGATGCTACTTACCCTAGTTTTACTCCTTGGATTATAATTTTTACCTTAAGATTCTTTCCTTGACAAAGAAGAAGTACAATATCGTTCTTGTTCATGCTCATTAAATATTCTTGAAGAACTTCATCATCCAGTGTTGCTTGCTGGTTCACTTACATTTTTGCTGTGATATCATCTGCAAGCTGGAGCATGTCTATTTGTTGTTATTCACCACAGATCCTTTGATGCCCTATTATTGTCCTTTTTTAATGACTCATCTAGATGTACTTTGAGTAGAGCTGCTGAGTGCATCCTTGTCTAACTCCTTTTTTTAATGTCTACAATTTCATTTGCATGATTGTTACCTGACTCCTGAAGAGATTATTGACAATTCTCTTGCCATTGAAGCCCATTCTAAACATCTCTAGAATTTTAAAAATCCTCTTCTTTTTGATTCTTTTTTGTTCTTCAAATCTATGAATCCAACATATAATGCATTGTGTACGGTTGTATTATTTTTTAATATCCTCAAGCTGAGTATTGCCTCTGGTTCTTTAGCATTCCCTGAATCCAAATCAGTTTTCCATGTCGTTTTTATATTTACTTCTATTCTTCAGTTAATTATCCAAGAATATTTAATATACCTGTTCTGTGCTCCTATCATTTGTCTGTTCCAGGTTTCTTCTGCAATCATCACACTCTTCTTGATGCTCACCAGCAGTTGTCCACTGTCATATTTATCTTCATTATTATTATAATTAAAAATTTATTTATCATTTATATTTCTTTAATCCCCTGCTGCTTTGTTTCCACTACCTTAACCATGAGTTATTCATCTATTATTGCGAATGTTATATTCCTCATTGCTTGCCATTGTCTGTCTTATGTACACTTATTTATTTATTGTATTTTCTGCTGGTGGTCATGATGACCTTAACTCCCACTAACTACTACTTTCTGCCAGTCCCTTTGTGCCCAATTAGGGTTCCTGTTACACTTTCTTCATCTTCTTCTATTAACTGCCCATGACCACCAGGTTGTGATTGCTAGTTTTATCAGTATGTGGGTAATATTTATCTTTTTCCACTGGTATTTTGCTTTCATTATCTGAACTGTCCCACACTGCTTCCATCTGGACACTTTCCATCCATAATGTTCTGGTTGACCATCACGATTAGGTTCTCCTTTTATTTTACTGCTTCATTTTCCTCTCCTGCATTGCTAGTGGAAGGAATCACACTTGCACTAGCACTGACTCTGTAGGCTTTCCCTGAAGCTTTATTATTAGAGGCCTGCCAATATAATGATGGCATGACGTGACACTACCTACTAATTTCTTTTTGAGTAAGATGCACACTCATGAATCCTATGGTTATCTCCTGAGTATATCACAGTATTTCCAGTACTCCAGAACTCATCCACCCCAACCCACTTAATCTCACCCACTTTCAAGCTGTTTGTCTTCAGTCTATCCATCTCTATCTTAGAATTTTCCAACTTGAAACTCCTAATGACCCGAAATTCCAAATCCCTCTAATGTATTTGCCCACCTTGACTAATGCTCCCACCCAGAGATTTGATCAGTATACAGTTTTACCTGCAGATTATTTTACCAAGTTTTCATTGCATCAATTTTTAATTGAAGGCTTCATCTTCGTTTCAGAATAATGCATTGTTTTCTTGTTGACTTTCACACCAAGCAGTACTGAAGCGGATTCCTCAGAATCCATCCTCGACCACATTTGCAAAAGTTAATAATAAATGTTTATTCCTAATCTATGCCATGAGTAACTTATGGTAAAACTACTGCATCTCATCATTACAGTGAGTAATTTGTTGCGTTAGCTGTTTTTCTCCTTGGCTCATAATGGAGAAATCAGAAAATCATATTTTTTCCAAAAGCTGAGTAACTCTGAGAATCAAACCACTGACCTTCAACTCCACAGTCAGACAACCTCTGGGATACTTGAGAGAACATTTTTCCATTATTTTTCTGAAATTCATTACTTATTTGCTGTTCCATTTCAATATAATATATGTAACTAGACCTTTCATGAGGGTCATATTAGTAATGTGGGGGACTGAGGATCCAAGATCTTATGAAATATTTTAGATCAAAATTTTCCTATTTAAAATAGCTTGAAATATAAATCACAGGTTCAGATGTGGTGTGGTGGAACTGTTCCATTATACCAGAGATGAAGACAACCAGTTTAATGCACTAAACCATCACAACCCATTTCAATGCATTCCATCATCTTCAAGTAAATGACTTGAAAATAATGTAGTGCATCTGTCTTGAATAAAATTTTTACTTGTGGAAAATTGTAGTAGTCTTCATCTCTTCTACAATATAACTTAATATATGTATATCTTGGTTAGTCAATTTATTCAGCATAACATATGTAATTAAGACTTTTACCAGTTGAAGTTCAATCCCATTTAATTTTCATGCAAAATAGGTACATATAATGGTGTATAGGTATCTTTTGCCTTCATTTAAGGCAACCTGAAATCATGCCTTTCCAAAATATATTATTCATTTGATGTTTAATTTGTTAGTTCTGAAAAAATATGGGCAATTTCGATTGTTTTTCACATATCCCAAATTTTTTTTAGCTATTTAAATGTCCACTAATATATAGATAATATTTTTTCAATCTTTCTAATCATAATTTTTTAGCTTAAATTTATTGAGTTTTACCCTAGGAAAGGGTTCAGCTCAATTATGTAAATTTATATTTGTTTTTGACTGACACTCAAAGATTTATAGTAGATTTTATTTAACCATTCAATGTTGGCCAAATTATGCTCTAGGATTTATGCTTTGGATAAGGAAGTACCATCATTGGTGTACTAGCTATCTGTAACTACAGTATTAACCTAAATCATATATGAGGTATGTCTGCAAAATATCTGAATGTCGTTCATACCTCTGCATTGGTGTTATTCTTCGTCATCCATTGAAGTAGTCCCCATTTGATTGGACCACACACACCCAGCGATGCTTCCACATCTTAATGTAAACCTGAAATGCAGATTTTGGTGTGACCTTCAGCTTGAGCATCTTATTACTCTGAATCATCTCGATGTCATCAAAATGCTTTCCCTTGAGCACCATTTTCAATTTTTGGAGCTTCCAAAAGCCACAGGGAGCTGTGTATGGAGGCTGATAAAGCTGTTAAATCTTGCGTTTCACCAAAAATGCTGAATGGGCTGGTACGTTACTATCATGGTGAAGAAGTCAGTCACTGCTTGACAGGAGATACTGTTGTTCTCTTCTCACAGCATCACACAATCTTTTCAGAACTTCAATGCAATATTCTTTTTTGATCATCTGACCTCTTGTCAGTACATATTGTAGTTTCAATTATATTTTGTTTCCTTTTGTGATTAGAAGTGACCGTAAAGGTATGAATAAATTAATAAAAATGTTTAACTGAATGAATGGAGTGGTATCATATTTTGCTACTAAATGTTGATGCTAAAACCAGGTTTCTATATTTTCATCCTGAAAATCCTTTTGATTAGAAGATGAGTGATAGGCCTTTCATCAATTTAAGGAATATTTAGATGCATAACCATCCACACAGTTGTACGTAATGTTTTGTTGTAGCCATTGAGGTATCAAATTATTGCCCATCAAATTCATTATATGATCATTTTGAATGATTAGGTAATAATAAAAAGGAAAAGCAAAGTGAAAGGCACAACTATTACATCCTTTATTCAATAGCAAAAAACAAGCTAGTAAATCAAGCATCATTTGATATAAGGATAAGTAGCGTTTTCAATAGCAGGATGAGGAGAATGGTTTGGAAGAACTACACACTAGCGGCAATGACCCTAGCCATCAGTCCAGACGTAGTATAGAGCCTTACCTTATATACAAGTCCATATCAGACAATACCTAGTATCCTAATACCTAAGCATATCAGTCCATACCTAGTATAGAAGCAGGGCTAAGAAGTGTATGCCCCTTAACCTATCTAGAAAATGTGATTTGGGGAAATTACTGTTAAAGTGAACAACCCCATTCCTATAATTGGTCTTCCATTATCAACAAAAATAATAATACAGGTTTTTCCAATGATAAATTTTACAATATGATGAGGATTAGGTAGTAAAGTAAATATGTGGCATTCATTTCAAAACTTTTATTTTCATTAGACTCTAAGTGGCGAAGGGGACCAATAGACATTTATTATACAGCTGTATATGTCATGGAACATCTTTTTTTAATTTTTCCTTTGCCAACATTTATAATATATTAAAATTATACATTTTATGGGTGAAAATCAGTGAAATAATCATCTAATTAAACCGTAAAGATAAGGGAAATAAATTATACCAAAAAATTAACAATTACCACAAATGTTATTAAATGTTCTCACATTAAACAGTAAGATTTATTTCCTAAATTTAGACATAAAATTAGTTGTAAAATAAATGCAGTTACAAAACCAAATGCTTTGTCAGACTTTTCACCTCAGACATTTGCAAGTCTAATGCACTACAGAAATATACTTATGCATAATATTTAAGCATATTCTGTTCAAATTAAAATTACATTAGAAAACAAATGTATATTAAGACCTGTTTACACTTTATCAAATAATATGTTAACTTGTAATGTTACTGATAAAATATAGCAAAACATAGCCTATCTACCTAGTGTCTACATGCCATAAAATATAGGAAATAGATGTAAACTATTTATGTGTTAAACTTAGCACATGTATGTTCAACATGCAGACATTTTTTGAGGAAAGTTTTTTTAATGATTCTGCTTTATTCAATTGAACAATGCAAAATATTCACCCTTATGAGCTGACCGATTTTACACTTTGAGGTATGTGCTGAGGAAGGAATGTCAGATGTTTAAACTAATTTCATGCTCTACTTGAAAGAATCTTTTAAAAAAAATTCTCCGCATACAATTGACCCATACATGAGAAATAACTGAAATTTAAAATTAAAAAGCACAACTCAAGCCATTGACCAATATTGAGAAGTTTTCTTTTCCTAGCACTTCTAACGTTGAAGGATGAGCTCTCTCTGAAGTCAACGAAATTCCTAGGTATCAAAGGAACAACTAAAGAAGTACAGGTCATGAGGTAGAAGGTAATGGGACTTTGACTGCTCCACTGGATTATCATGGTATAGAAACTGTTACCTAGTTAACAAAAACAAAACTGGGCATACTTAACCAGCTATACAAACAAAAATGATCAATTAGATATATACTGTAAGCACAGGAGTGGATCAGCCTGATTTTGATGGAGCAAGTGAAAACAAGAGATAAATTACCTTAATGCCTACCTGACAAACACATATTTTCTGTCAAAGGTCTTAATGGTGGAGTGACTTCTATGAGGAGTGGGCTTCATACCGCCTCTGACTGTCATCACCTAAGCACCCACACTAATAAAAGGACAGTATCTTTAACCCAGAATGTGGAAACCATCCCCTCCCTTCTCTTCCCCATTGCCCTGGCGAAAACTTCCTTGGATAACCCCCTCCCTTCCTCCATATGCCTGACCCTAAAGCAAGCACCACAAGATGCCTTTCTTTAGCAAGTGGATAGAATAATGGCTAGTCAGCAGCTGAAATTTTAGCAAGGACATAGGATGACCATAAATGCACCCAGTGGCTCAACAAAGTCTTATCATCTGGATGAGGCTTTTTAAAATTCCCTGGACTGCCACTATGTTTTGTATTATCCTCCCTTTCCCTATCCCCCTTTCCTTCATCATTCTCCCTTCCGGCCACCTATCATGCCCCATTTCCCAATGACTCCCATCGGGATTTCCCAATGCCCATATCCACTCACTTTGAATGGTCTCTCTGTCCTCCCACCCTTTTTTTGCTAGATATATATATATATATATATTTATTTATATACTACTATTAATTATTAATGAACTATTAATGAAAAAAGTTTGTTATTTTCAAAGCTTACTGATGTTCATAGTATTAAAACAGTAGTAAAATATGAAATAGAACTTAACCATAGCTGAGAAGCTCCTTTAAAAAAGGGGATTCTTTAATTTTCAGTTGCTGCTGTATATAAGTCCAAATTATTCTGACTAATCTGATGTAGCTTTTTGGCTGAGCAAACCTTCATTGGTGAGCATAGTTAGCTTAGAAATTTATACCTTTAGGTTCTTTCCTTCAATAAAGGATTACTTAAAACACCAAATGGCAAGATATTGCATTTCACAAAGGCCAAAAGAATTTGAAATAAATATATACGAAAATATATTATTTATATATGTATGTGTACACTGTTCATTCCCATTCAATCAATAAGAAATTAAATATACAATTTTCTCTCAGTGTGACTAATACAGGTGAAGGGAGTTGACACAGATACATACTTTATTAATATCATAATTAAAAATCACAAGGAAAAATATCCATTCTTACTAGTTGAAACTACCATTATGCATAAAACTTGTTCATATACCTTTATTGGGATATCTGTCCTCACCAATTATTTGTAAAATGAGAGATACATACTTCTTGACATTCAAACCTTGCCTTTTCACTTACATAAGTTCTTCATAAGAAGTAACCGTTTCCATCTGAGTTAATTAACAGTCTACAGTAACAGTAAGAAGGTTAACACTTATCCATTAAACTATCCACACTAAAATTGTCATGGTGCTGAAACAAATGGACAAGGACCATTCCAATTAGAGTTAACATGACAGTCTATGGTACACTATTGGAACTTGTAACTGCTTTCTCAGTAGAATTCATGAACAAACTATGTTTTTCATGCTACAAGCACAAGAAAAACACTTGATATGAGTAGCAGATACACAGGTTTTCACTAATTTATCAAAGAGATACTAATTTTTTTAAACAAATCTATTTATATAAAAAAATCATAGGGAGAAGCTAATGAAGCATATGTAATTAGACATAGAACAAGAATCTTTATTATTTATGAATAAATTACTAACTGAAAAATCATTCTTTTGTCAAATGAAAAGGGATATTTTCCTTATTGATTCCGCTCATCACACATGACACACCTGCACTCTATGACCATCCAATTCACCCTATTTTAATCCTGCACCGTAATGAAACCCCCAATTTATTTACATACAAACACACACCTGTAAAAACTTGGATTAAAACTTAGCTAAACATAGAGAGGAATGATACTTATGTTTCCTGCTTTGACATGAAATTCCTCATACTCTGGTCCGTTCTATGTTAAACAGGATGAAAATAGGGTAAATTGGATTTCAGAGGAGCAGAATCAATAACAAAAAATATCCCTTTTTATTTAACAAAGGAATTATTTTTTAGTTAGTAATTTATTCATGGATGCTAAAGATTCATGTGAGCAATGCTTCATCAGTTTCTCTCAATGACTTTTATATAAATAGATTAGTTTAAAAAAAATTTAGTATCTCACTAATAAATTACTGAAAACTTGTGTATCTGTTATTCTTATAAAGTGCATTTCTAAAGCTGGTAGCATTAAAAATAAAATATGTTGGTAATGAATGGTACTTAGTACACAGTTACAAGTTCCAATAGTATACCATACACTGTCCTTTTAATTCTAATTGGCATCGTCCTTGTCCATTGGTTTCCACACCATGAAAATTTTAGCGTACATAGTACGATGAATAAGTGTTATCTTTTTTGTCTGTCATTGCCGTCTACTATATTAATTAACTTAATGGTGTAGGTAGGATAATGTGGATAAGGGTGGGATTATAACAAGGCATATATATATATGTCAACTCCCTTCACCTTCACCGTCACAATGAAAGAGAAATTTATGCAAAATATATTTTTGTATAAATATATATATGTGTGTGTGTGTTTATATGTATACATGAATAATATATTTTAGAATATATCAAAGAAAATGGAAGTAAGTAACAAAACTTCATTCCAGATGAGGGGCTGGCATTTCGATGAATATCAGCTGGTGGAACCACCATCTTCAAGAAAGTGAATTATTCAGCAGAGAAGTCTCCTTGCCTAGACCCATAGAAGAGCTGACCGCATACACCGACGCTACGCCTACACAAGGAGGAGTAGTCATCGAGCAATGGGACCTATTTTAATCCTTTCTTATCCCAGAAACAGAGTCAATCGATGCGGGTGAGTGCTACGCAGCCTTAAAAGCTTTAGAAATGACTTTTGACTTGTTAAAACTCCTCTAAATTACTAACGCTTGTATAAATATATTTGTGGATAATTCTGCGGCCCTTTATTCTCTTAAGAGTGGGAGAAGTGTCATATTTTTGTTAAACCCAATCCTTGTCAAAATGTTTATGGAAATTTTAATAAATGAACAACAGTCACATACAGTGATTTGGTCATTGATCCCTGCCGCCGCTAATCCTGCCGAAGGGCCCTCTCGGGCCGTACCCCTTTACCTGATATTACATGCCCGCGTCGTCATATACGGCGGCAGGGTATATAGTATATACTTCGGGTGGGCTGCGGCTCGGGAGTAAGCTCTTCAGCTCGAAAAAGCAGAAATTGCAGCAGGGATCATTGGCCGGCAGCAGCAAATGCCCAGTACACGTTCCAAAGGACCTATTTCCGAGGATCTATTCCAAGACGAGGAACAAGCTCGCATCATACAGCGAGACGTATTTGAAATATTTGACGAGGAATCAACAGCATCATCTACCGGAAATATGGAAGAATAGATCGAAGCATTGACAACCCAGGTGACCCAGCTGGCTCAGACACTGGCCACCCTCCAGTAAGCAATCCCTGCCACGCAACACGTCACCATACCCACCTTCGCCGCGCTTAGCCCAACTGCCGCAGCAGGCCTCGACCCTCCGAAGGACCAGGAGGTACTCCAGCTCCTAACCCTAATAAAAACAAATCTCTCTTCGCCCCGCCTTAAACCCCGTGATATTCACGAGGCGGAGTTTGTGCTCCACGTCGCGGCGGAGTATGAGCACCTATGATCTTCACTTCAAAAAGTCCACGTATACAATAGGGAACACCTCCTAATCACGGTGGCGACATGCGGATGGCCAGAAGCCCTATAAGCGGCAGTCTTAGGATTTCCACCGAAACCGGCTGTTCCAGTAGAAATCCTAAGACTGCCGCCCGGATATCAACCGCCTTTACCGCAACAACAACCAGCGCGCAACAGCAGCCCTTCCGGAGAAACCCCGGTCGGGGCCGGGGGTCATCTTCATGAGTGCCCCATCCTACAAATCGCGAAGAGAGAGCTCTTAGCGTAGATGAGGAGAGAATGCTCCATTGGTGCGATTTGCGAGAGCCCGAATTTCCGGAGGACCTCCGGGCGGAGGACAGTGATTCGAGAGTAGACTCTGGTAACGAGGACCACTCACTGGCAGACATTCATAATGACATGAAATAAATCTCTTTCAGAACGAGAAAAATGGATAAAAAACTAAAAGAAATTGCAATTGAATCAAACTGAGCATCAGACATAAGATGCATTATACATGTTGATACTAAGTGCATACGTTATTTTCCATAGTATTCGGTCCATCAACTTGAACGACTTCAAAAATGTCTACGCTGACCACTTATTTATGGTTGGGGTTTAACAAAGTCAATAAACAGCTTAGACTGAAAATACAAATTTTACACTAGCTGAAAAGGCTGGAAAGTTTCTAGAAAACATCATACGTAAAATTCTACTGGAAGTATTTACCGAGTGACAATGGACGGGAATCTCACAAAAATTGTCACAGTGCCGCTGGATGGTTCGCTGAAAATTTCGGCGAATTTGAGAATTAAATAATCTATGATATATTTTGAGGAAAATGTAATTTAAGAATTGAAATGGAAAGATTTAAAGTTGGTATCAAATCGTTTCTCACTAAAAGATGAAGTTCACTAATGCGACCCTTACCGCTTGACCGGATGAAAGACCTTCGAGGCCTTGGAGGTACACGTTCCGAGGGGAAGATCGAGAGATGTATTGAAAAATCCTTGAGCTGGGATTAGAAGTGAGAGGGTAGATAATTACGTCTGCTAATGTTGTAGAAAATCAAGAAATGAAATAGTCAGGCCACTGGGTGATAACCAAGTATTTTGAGTGATTAATAAAAACACTACAAAAGGTATGGAATGAAGATTAGTTACAAAAATCACAATTTATATGAATTTTAAAAAGTGAGAAAATTAAATTCAACATTAGTTCAGAAGGGAATTAAGCGGAAACGATAAAAATTGCACACATTTGGTAATGATTGAAATGAAACGGGCTTATTAGTCATGAAAGGAAAATATTTTCAAAAATGTTTAGAGAAATAAACTACGGTTATTTCAGAATTGATGTCAGGTAAAAAAGTAAAGATATTGAAGAAAATATTAAAATTACTTTAATATGGAGTTTAGCGCTTCAGTATTGAATCTAAGTCGAAGATATTTGGTCTTTGGTCTAACTTGGTCTTTGAGAAAAGAGGAAGAGGAATATATATTAGAGCGTGTTGACGTGTGGGTGGGGTGAAGTTGGCAGAAAGTATGTCGGATAGAGAGAAAGATGAAGACAAAGTTAAAGCATGGTGAGAGAATAAAGTACGTGTTTGCGTGAAAATGGAGAAAGGCAGAATTATGAAGGCCATGACATAGAGGAGAATGTTATGTAAGATGGGAAGAAGATTAAAAGTATTTTTAGGGAAAATGTTTAATAAGAATAAAGGCAGACAAAAGTTACAAAATAACAGAGAAAGATAAAAATGTCTGGAAAACAAGAGGAAGTACTCGTGAGACTCAGAAAATAATAGGTGTTAAGGGCTGTCCAAAATTCACCTTAAAAGAAGAAAACCCCGGATAAACGATAGTTGACCAAACCGATTAGTTCCAATATTTTTTGGTTTTTTTACGAAATTAGTATTATAGACAATCTACTGGTTAAGGTAGGTTTTGTTTGTAGTTAACCACTAATTAAATGTTTTACCTCTCCTAATAAAACATAAATTTACCTCTCCTTTTTTTCCTAAAATTTTCCCCTCAATAACAGTCTTTAACATCCCATTCCATATCAATATGCTTTGCACCCATTTGTTCAGTCTCTTAGGATTTCTCCCAGCAATCCCCTCTTCTTTCCTACGATACCTAAGAACCTCCTCATTTGTTTTCCTTCCACTCTACCTAATCTTCTCCATTCTTCTCCACACCCAGATTTTAAGACTCTAATTACCGCATGTCATCCTGATTCAATGAACATGCTTCCGCCGTACATAACTACGCTATATACCAAAGTTGTAACGAGCTTTTTTTGAACATACTTACAAACACCCCAGTCATAAATTCCCTCCTACTAGTGAAAGCTCCTTTGCCTAGCATTACTCTTCTCCTTAGGTCCCCACTGCTTCGAACGTTTTGGTCCATAAGACTTCCGAGATGCGAAAACCGTTTCATCTACTTTAGTTTTTGCCCTCCTATGTTAACGTTCAACCTAGTCTTTCTCTTTCAGGAGAAGCACATAACCTTTGTTTTATCTATGTTTACAATTGTTCTTATCCCATATCAATCGCACTGAATTTCCAATACACTCAGCAATGCGTGCAACACCTTGGCGAACTGACAAATTTAAGCTTAGTCATGAGCAAACTTGACAGATTTTATGAATTTCCCGTCAGCTGTCATTCCTATCTCTAGTTCTTCCCATGCCTAGCTAGCTAGGTATTTGACGGTGATTCTTTGGCCAAATAACCCAGAATGTATGATATCACTGTGACGCTTCCGGTTTGTTGATAATAATTCTTCAAGAAACGGACGGATTTCCTCACTGTTTACTTCTAAAATTAGGTGCTTATGGGCTAAGTCTCCAATGTTTAGAGTCAAATCAAAGTAAATTCCAGCCAATTGAAAAAGTTATGTTCGATAAAAATTTCAATTCGGACTTTTCCCAAAATTCATATGATTGTATGATGATTCATATGATTGCCAGCGGACTTGATAAGAAGTATAATATGTTTTGTATTATACTTCTTATCAAGTTCGACGGCTTCCGAGTATTTCACTCAGCAAAGAGTCCCAATAGGCCATTTTGCCTCTACATATTAAGGGTCATATCATTTCTTTTACTGATAAATGCACTCTTGCACTTAATTTCGGATATAAAAAGAAATATCACACACTATTTTATTCCTTATGGTCAGATGGATGATATCACCACGCGAGTGAGAAAAAGCGGCATGACCGAAGGATTAACAAGATGGACCTTCACTTTCTCTCCGACTTGTAAGTTCAATTTGGGTCCTCTATCTGTAAAAATTGTGTCAAAATAGTCCATTAACGTGACTACGGGACTTTCATTCTCGTCAATGGCCTAACAAGCGATGACATCACCAGAAGTGTTTCCCGCTCTGCCGAAAACTCGTAGAGAAGACGCATAAATTTGGAGGCGGAAACCGAAGAGGCGGGAATTGCGGGGAGAGCCGGGGGTTTAGGTAGGAGCTGAGGAGAGCCGACGACCTTAAGAAAGCAGTTTGGTTTAACTCGGAGAAGAAAGAGATAAAGGGAGGAGGGTGACGCGTTAGAGCGTGGAAGTACGTGAGGGGAGGGTTCTCGGTGAGTGGGATGAGTCGCCTCGGAGCGGGCGGGGCTGTGGTGAAGAAAACGGGTGAGAGACGGGATGGAGGGCAGGAATGATTCTCTCGCCCCCCAAAGAGCATGAAAAGCCACGTTCAAGTTGCCGTAGGTGCCTGTTGATGGTCAACAGCGCTACAGGTGATGACTACACATGATCACAGGCAAGAGTATCTCGGCTTTCACCACAATCATCGCGAACAAGGGCTATGAATATACTTTCTCCGTTTTTCGCTGACTACGATGATAGAATTTATGGACCATTTTATCGGGTTGTAATCTATAACTATTTAAAACCATTTACTTCAGATCCTTCAAAAGAGCAGGAGCGTTTAGAATTCGCTCTTGACAACCGGTTTGACCGCACCTGATTCTGCCTGCCTGCTTTTGGCAGAGTTGAGGGTGAAGCAAGTCAGAAAACAAATACTTGGTTATTCCACATAAATTGTTTATTAAACACTACCCGGGTTTCGACTTAAAAAGTCATCATCAGGTGATGACGACTTCGTAAGTTGAAACCCGGGTCGAGTTTAATAAAAATATATGTGGAATAACCAAGTATTTATTTTCTGAAATGAATCGCTTCCACAAAGTGACGCCTGAAACCATTCTATTCGTGAAGCAAGTCGTTAACAGTCCCTTTAAAGGTATCCATATGCTCAATTTACCACACATGATCAGTAGATTATGGTTTCCAATCGTATTGATGGTATTGATAATCACATTAGGCTATTTTGTCTAAGTATCGGAGTGACCTTTTTTGACCTAGGCAAATCGTTTCACCGTTCACGGTTTTATTCAATCGCCCAAGGTTTAGGTATCTTAAAAGGTAGCGAAAAGGATACGGAAACTTGACAAAAAGCATAGTATATTTGGTGGGTAAAAGAGTAGGGCAGCTAGTGAGAATCGAATTAAAAACATTCCATGGGTCTCTTGAATAAACATTGCGACAGGAATGACAGAAAAGCAATGAAAGCTTATACTTAGTAATCGAAAATGAGGAGGCAGTAACAATGTCTAGAAAAGTTCACCTTGGTTAGGCATATCAGAGATGTGAGCATAGAAGGCTCTCTCTCTATATGGGTAATCAACCACCCAAGCTTTAAAAATAAAAACTGTACCATACGTTATTAAGATACCGATATAATTAAAGTAACGGAGAGCTGGTTACCTCAAGACCTTGCAAATGAGAAAATTTTTCTAAAAGACTTAGAATATATGAAAGAGACGGAAAATTTTAGTGGAGAACAAGATTTCATAGATAGTAAGGATATCCACTAAAGCGGAACAGAACTCTTCCCCAATAGTATGATAGTAGTCCTTTATTGTTTAAAAGAAAAATTAGGTCTAAAAGAATCGACATTTGTTCTTACTAGATACCTCCTTATCCTGGAGATATTTGTGTATCAATTTTTGAACAGGAAATAGAGGTCTCTAGCTTAAAATCCTATCTAAAAATATGAGAAATGTAATTCGATAGAACTTTAATTCTACCTCCATATACTGAAAAAAATATTTTATTCGGATAGGAGGTGAAATGAACGAGCAACTCAAGGCAAGTCTGTGTTTTTACTACTCTCTGGAACTGTTTAAACCATCTACGGGGCATAATGTAGTTAATATATGAGCAATGTAATTATTGGAAGACGTTCTCGATACAGTAACACCTGAAGAGTTAGTAATTATACCTGTAGAATAGAGGAAATTATAATAAATATGATCACTGAGAAAAATGAGATATCCAAATGAAAGGTACGCTTGTTTTGCCGGGGTATTTATGAAGGATTGACGCCTGAGTTTCAGCAGCCTTACGAATTAGTTAAGAAACGCAGTAGCAAAGGGAGTATGATCTTGTGGAGTATATTCTCGACGTCACAGTCTGCAGGAGAACAATAAGTGCAAAGTAAATTGAAAAATTAATGGAACCTAAAAGTGAACAAAAATGGTACCATGCGGAAGTATGTGAAGTCGTGAAATATCAGAGTATGGAATGCGAAAATAGAAAGAGCCCCCAAGGATGAGTCTAGTAATGGAGGGAAATAACTAAATCTTTAGCAAGAAAAGTATGACTCAAGGCGTTCCCCCGATTTAGAAAGAAAGTATTAGGAGAAAATTGTCAACGATAAACCTAAAGCGTTTATGTCTAATATTAGCAGCTTCGCGGTATTTAATCGAAAGCGTAACCTTTTGAATAGTGACGGTAAAAAGTTACTATCATCTCAGAAAAATCTATTTATTAATCGTTATTAATACACCTCGCCTGAACTATTCCAGTCACTATTTGATCGATTCCAAATGCCTTCGTCTGAAATTGTAATCTTTTCTCTATAATTCAAATGCCAAGATAATGACAGTAGCCCAAATAAATCGTCATGCAATGATTGATTCAATACCCGCGTGTGCAAAACGATGATATCATAACCATCAGGACTGGAAAGTAGTCAATTCCACGCACACATTAAAAAAATCAAAAGAAACGGCATTATTAATTACCAACCCACCTCCCTCACATCCGTCTATTGCAAAATCTCAGGACACATAATTCTAAATACAATCATGCGATAGCGTGATTCCCAGAGCTTACTGATAAAAGTATTACACAATTTCTGAAATATAGGAGAGGCATTACCATAGAATTTACCAAGGGAATGGGATGGTGAAGGACTAGAACAAACGCCTAGAGCAAGTAAATTTTTTATAAGTAATATTATAACTAATAATATTATTAATATAAAAATATAATAAATATTATAATATTTTAATTAACAATTATAGCTTCAATATTTCAGCAGGTGTTTCTTCTGGGTCTCGTAGCTTGCTTTGATACTGAAGAGCTGTTGTTTTACTCCTTCTTTGGGCAGTGTTATATATAAATTGTCTGGGTATCACAAGTGTCAATCAAAGATCTTCTAGCTCAAGAATTTTCCTTTTTCGTGAATAAAGACTGGAATAAGGGCTATAATGCAACATTAGGATTTTTGAGGTAAGAAATATGGCACTGGCAACAACGAATGCTCTGTTTTTAAAATGATGCGTAATATTACACAAATGGCCATTCTAGAGGTTTGAGAAATATGTAAACATAAATGATGAACTCATCATGATTGTAAATCCTGAATCCTTACAGATTTAACTTTGCCGCCTGCGAATTGCCTTCATAAAGAGATAATATATAATTAACTTCAAGGAGGAATAATAGGTTTAATGGATTGCTTTCCTTCTAGCCTGCCAAGGGGATATCCAGTGCAGATCTGCCCCCTCACATTAGCCAGATATTAATTAGGGTATTGTAGGTTTTGATATAATACATTTAATGGATCAATTAATTTATGGAAAACAATAATCATCCCTATTAAGTAAGAGTAAATTTTAAGCAGAAGGTTTCCGGTGAGTGGTTAAATAGATTGCCTAATATTTTTATATTCTCGGAAATTGACAAAGGCCGTGGAGGAAATTTTAATGTCAATTCTCCACCATGGCGTCCTCGTACCAACAGTGCATATCAAAGTACTCTTTAAGAGAATGAAAAAGTGTCGAAGTCTCTATGTGTTGAATAACCAGGATGCCCTTACCTTAATACAAAGGACGTACGTATAATACACTCCGTGCTGATACTCCAAACAAAACGATTGACGTGACGGTGTCTCACTTACCAATTCCAAATTCAACAGGTGGGTACTCATTTCCCTCGGGCGAGTATGAAATTAAGCACATTTCGTTATGGGCTTAAATTTTCAGCGTCAATTATTATCTTGGGCCTAAAGGAAGATACTTCTTTCAATGAGGGACCTAATTTGACCCACATTGGGGAAAGAAAGAAATTAAAGCAAATAAAATTATGAGCATTTTAGGGTTTAAACTGTCCCGCCAGTGTAGTGTAATCACCCACAAAAAGCATCACTTTTCCATTCAGTAATAACTAGTGTCATAAATCTTCGCCTAAGAACTACGATGCACTTAGATGACATTTTTTTGTACTTGTTTTTTTGTAGGAAGTAATCACTTTTTTTTAATCAACCACAAACATCCAACCAAATGGCTTTTTGCCCATCAAATCTTTCCTGAAAATTAAACGGTCTGCCGCATTCCCTACATCCCTTCTTCCAAACCGACGCATTCTAAAAATTATTCCAATTCTGTAACTCTGTTCACGGTGCAATAGAATAATCGGATAACTACTATACATCTTTACAGTCCGTTGACAAAATAATAAATTTAAGTACCCCCATCTTCTCTCATGTATCGAAAAAATCTCAAAAAGAGTACTTTGATATCTTAAAAGTCACCGTAAAATCTATAGTAAAGCTTGTTACTTTTTACACCTTCCATCTTCAGTATGGTCTATCATTACCACTGCGTGTCTTGACCTCAAATTCTCCTCTTACACACCAACACATATCCCACCCTAACCTTTAGGAACTTTTTCCGTTTCCCCCCTCCATCGCCTGGTTTCCCTTCAAACACAATCATCAGCCGAAAAATTGTTCACCTCCTCTTACCAAAGAACCTACCTCGCCGGATGCAAATTCGGTGAAGCAATTTAAACCTTTTTCGACTTCCTTAACCACAAAAGGAGATTCACCTCTAAGCAAAACATTTGTTTTCACCAACCCCAAAAATCAATTATAATACCATTATTATCGATTCTCTCAATCTTCATGCAATTTAAGATGTAAAATGCTTGGAATATTCAACAAATACGCCAGCAAGAGACTGGGAATATCAACAACATTTAGCTTCATTTACGAGGCCTATGTACCCCCATAAACCGAAAACTTTACCCCAATCATCCAGTAGAGAATTAACTACTCTTATCCAAAATTTTTAATCCTTCCTTTTTAGATTCTTTAAAGCGAAAGAACAAACTTTCCTCATCTGAATCATTTGTTTATAAAAAAAATTCCTCGACAATCACAATGTCTTCATCACTTCAGCAGGTAAAGGCTCCACAACTGAAGTACTAACTCCCGCAGAAAACATTAAGTAAGTAAAAAGATAGGTTAACGATATCTACTCATACGCAACTTGTCTTAACCAAACCCTATCTTTCAAAAAGAGGTCATAACCTTTCTAAAAGACAGCGGTCAACTTGAAGAGGCTTATCCAAAGAAGGCATCTCAAATCTTTCTCCATTTAATTCCAAAACCACTCAGATTTACATTCATCCAAAAATTCATTGACCTAACATTCCTACGCAGCCATTCCTTGCCAACATATTGTTTCTTCTCGTGATTCCCTAACGGAACGCATCTCCGCATGTGTTGACTACCGTTTCCAGCCCCGCGTCAAATCCCTGCCCTCATACATAAAAGACGCAATTTCCAAGGAAAAAATAGTTCTTTCTGATTTCCCCAGAATACAGACATGGTCAAGGCCACTACTGATGTGAACTCCCTCTGTATGAAATTCCTCCAAATTTCTTGAACTGTAATTTTAGTGAGTGAATAGGATTGCAGTAGCCGCTTTGGTCTGTCAACTTAATTCAGAAGATGTGCTGATTTATCAAATTACATGCTCATTAAAATTTTTAGATCGTTTCTCAAAATTATAATGTATCGCGTAAAAACTTTTGCCTGATTCAGAGGCTGTACCGCGCCTGATTAAATACTTAAATTGATATTGTTACTAAAAATAGCTCGAATCCAAGTAAAACGAATATTATGTAGGAATTCGTTATTTTATATAATCAATTAAATTGATCTTGAAGAGAAATTCAGAATACTATATTGCTTGAGCAAAAATTTGTTTGCCTATATGCTCCTTAGTTTTAGAATAAATTTACCGCATTGTCCAAAAGTAGAGTATGACAGATATGGTCAATTTAGTAGTTAACAATCAATCGATTTTTATTGTCTGTTCATAAGGCTGTGCCAGTGTGCTAGTTCAGGCGAGGTGTATTAATAAACGCCTTGTAAACAGATTTTTAGTTTTCTAGATTTTTCTGAGATGATAGTAATTTATTTCCGTCATTATTAAAAAGGTTACGCTTTCGATTAAATACCGTGAACCTGCTAATATTAGACATAAACACTTTAGGTTTATCGTTGACAATTTTCTCCTAATACTTTCTTTCTAAATCGGGGGAACGCCTTGAGTCATACTTTTCTTGCTGAAGATTTAGTTATTTCCCTCCATTACTAGACTCATCCTTGGGGGCTCTTTCTATTTTCGCATTCCATACTCTGATATTTCACGACTTCACATACTTCCGCATGGTACCATTTATGTTCACTTTTAGCCCATTTTGGGAAAATTGGATGCCACGTTACTACTGATGTCTTATAAGTTCATTTTTTGGTGTATTTTCTTATAAGAAGTTCATCTAGCAGAAAATGGTCAAAACTTGTTTCGTTTTGCAGAAGATTTTTTTCGGTTTTGATAAACTTTAGTTTTCCTGAAGAAAAGTATGAAGGTGCATCACGTTTTTTTACAAAAGAAGAATTAGTTTTATAAATCGCAAATTGAGGTCACATTAGGTAATATTTTTGGAAATTATAAAAGTCACGAAGAATTGAAAATGTCTTTCCAATATCCCCCAAAATGTTATTGTTACTACGCTTTAGGCCCCTAATTATCGTTTTACTACTATCTGCGTCCTTGACGACAACTCTTAGCGACAACTGTAATATGTAGTACTTATGCGTATGTAAACGTTCACTAAATAGGAACTAGATTGAGAGAAAAAGTAAATTATTGTGAGCGATTATGAATTATCAATCGTTATAGTTATAGAAATTAACTCACTGAAGAAAGTCAAACTTTTTTTGCGTTATCAGAACATTTTTCTTTGTCTTTGATTTGTCTTTCAAGGGCAAATCAGTAATACAAAATAAAGTGCAGCATCCATATTTTTAGGATGATTTGATTTAGTAAATTAGTTATTTTTTCACGTAAGATCATTTTAAGAGTAAATAAAAAAATTCACGTAATATTGACAACGTCTCATTAAAATGCGCTTCAGTTTAGGTTTATGCGCTATTTTGTCAAAATAATATAGCGTGATTGATTTCCTTTCACCTTAAAAGACTGTACTATGAATAATTTATTGCTGAAATGTATGTATTCTCTCAAAAGAAGTTCGATTTACTTTAAATTCAATTCCCTAAATTTTTAATGAATAATAAAAGTCTTATCTGACAGAAATTAGCTCGATTCAATTCCATTTGAAACAATTTTTCTCCAATTATTTATTATTTTTCTTTATATTCAAATTAAGAAAAGTAACAAGGACATTTGTTTCCATCTTGAGAAATAAAAATTGGCTTTCATTATCAGTTATTTATGTTAAATCGGAGCCTACATTTAGAATAATCTAAAAAGTCGCCTAAGAATAAAATCACTTCAAAATTCGGGATAATTTTAATTTTATATGGTTGTTCGTATGGAATCGCCATCGTGCGGCTATCTGTTTCGTTTAAGATTTTCGGAACCTCGACTGCTTTTACACTGATTTGTAATTGCTGAGTAAAAGGTGGTTCAAATCAGCGAAAATGTTGACTTTAATATTTTATTAATAGTATAATTAAAATTATTCACGACAATAGTAAAACCTTGATCCTGTTAAAAAGGATGTTTATAGTATTCTGATTCGATTTTACGCATCTTTTATTGCATTTAAAATGTTTTTAATTTCTAAAATCAGTTAATTGTGACAGGTTAAATCCTGCAATGGGAAAATTTAAAATTTCTTCTAATTTCAATGATAACTTATCAATATTAAAGTTAATATTTTTTCGTATGAAAACAAAATAAAATGAAAAATAATATCACATTTCTCTTTTTCATCGAGATCCTGTATTGCGATTGAATTAATTTTGAGATGCATGCACACGTAGAATAGTACAAAACATGAAACCTTCTACGAGACATGGCTAAGAAGGCCTCGACCTACAGAGTCACCATTCGTATGCTTCAAAATAAAGTCTTTCCAAGCAAATAACAGCTTTGATTTTGATAAAGACAGTGACTATTTCCTTTTTGAAGACTAATTTTCTTTGCTCGGAATGATTTTCGGGGTAACAGAATTATTTCCATCGTAGACTTCCTGCATGTAAATACAACTAGAATAAAATAAAACTGCAAACATATGTTTTAAATTTGTATGTAATGACAAGTATGCAAAGCGATAATAAATAGACAAAATTTTCCAGTAGTACAAAAATAGTAAATACATGTTACCTGAAATAAAATTGAGCAACAATTCTCGTTTGAATGAGGGCAAAGGCCACGGCAAACAATTCTTTCCAAATTGGTTATTATTAGTGCTCACGGTAGTTTTTGGCCATTTCTATTCTAGCAGATGAAAATTGGCTGAGTATAACCAATTCCATTCATTGGAAAATCTCGTTGAAACCTCTTATCTTGGAATTATCGACAGCTGAAATTTAGCATGGTGGACGAGACGATATCACAGGTTTTTCGCCCGCAATTTTTATCAGAGCATATGAATCGTGCTCTAGGCTACAAACGCAATCCGGAGGCCAAAAAATAACCCTCAAAATAATGAGCACTGCGTTTATTCTTAATACCACAATTTTTACCTTATTTGAAGATATATAAAGTTACCATAGGAAAATTAAATACACACCCCAGAATCTCACCTAAACGAAAAGAACGCTAAATTACCAATAGTTTGCAGCGAGCGCTCAACACGCGCTCATGTAATTGAATAAAAGCGTGGTAAAGTTGACGGAAAAATATTCATTCACTCTTCTTCAGATTTAACTATTACTTCCGTCCGCACTGGGAAAATAGCGCAAATCAAATATTTCTGATAAAAATTGTTTACTTTTAAAAATGCCTGGGAAATATTGAAATTAGCTGGCATGAACCCGCTATCAGGGAGAGGAGAGGGTCTTGAAAAACCGTCGTCCGATACTTTATCCCATGCTCGGGATTCGCTAGAGATTTACTAGCCACCGACTGTTACGTAACGCCCTCAGGGATTCTTCGCCGGGCGGCGTCTGCTGTCGAAAGATCCCCAGAGAACCCCGGTTCTCTGTGGATCAGGCCTCGGCGGTTCCCCCTTCGCGAGTCAACCGGAGTTGGTGCTGTGCACTATGAGGGAATTACCCTTTCATAGTGGAATGGGTGAAATGCTCCCCTCGGGTGGCCGGAGCGGTGGCATCTTCCGACCGGAGTAGAAACGGGATCGCGGCGGTGGACCCTGGGTTGACGTTCTGAACAATTTGATGAGGGCAGATGGAATCATTGCGGGTGGCTGCTTCTCTCTGAAGGAGCTTATTTCCTGGAAACAGTCGGCAACTAAATAGGCAGGAGTGGCTAGTGCTCGAGAATTTATATCCGGTAATCCAGGTGGGGAGAGATTGAAGTTTCGATCGAGGAAAACCGGAAGGTTGTCAACAGGAGCCGAGTGCGTGATTTACGAGGGGATGAGAAGGCTGCACTCTAGAATTAGTGCTTGTGGGCGGTTTAGTAGGTTAAGTGGAAGGGCAAATATGTTAAGGTTAGGTGTTGTGAGGGAGTCTCTTAGCTCCCCACTCCGTGGTTGACTCCTTGGGTAAGGGTAAAATTTGAGCTGGGGATGACATTGGATTTGTTGTATGTTACTCCATTAGTTGGACAAGAATTGTTCCGAAAAAAATATTATTAACGTTGATTCACAAGATTTGTATAAAAAGTATTGGTAACAAGTTTTCCTAACGTATACGTTTATTGCTGAATTCAGACCGTCAGTTGAGTGAGCGCATGATTGCAGGTCGTATTGGCCTGACCATTGGCATATCACACCATTATCACTGAAAACTTGGCTATGCGAAAGATCTACGCTAAACTCGCCATGATGGTCTTGATGGATGACGAAGCTTGCTGTAGTCTGCTTGCAAACATTTTCTGCAACGGAATATCGACGATTCTCCAATCCCCTAACAGTCACGACTTGGCACCAGCAGACTGTTTCTTAGTTCCAAAAGTGAAATTCTCCCTCAAATGATACCACCATGGAACCTGAAGTGCCGTCAAGGTAGCTTGAGGAGCTTAGGGACCTCCAAGAATCCGCCTACCAGGAAGCCTTTGAGTTATGGAGAAGCCACTGGCAAAACTTTGTCGACGCTCAAGGGATATACTTTGAAAGATTTTCAGGCATTTTAGCAATATTTAAAATAAAAATACATTTTCCGTAAATTTACCGATACTTTTTATGCAAAAAAACATAACAAATACTTATCAAAGTAGGGTAGCGATGGTCTAGCAAATGACCTTTTTTAGCTTTAGCTTTCTAAATCAAAGGCAAAGAGTGATCTCAGGTGCCCAGGGGAGGATACATCAGTATGGTCAGGGTCAGGGCTTTCTGCTCTGTGCGAGGCAGACTTCATAAGGCGACCTTCGTATTTTGCTCAAGTGCGAAGGGCAAATTGCGAATCATAAAACATATCCCAATGAATTAAACGTTTAGCACCACGGTGTATTCACAGACAGATGAGTCTAGGGTTCAAATTTCGGGCTAATGTCATGCCGAAGAACTCATATCTCTCGCTCTTCATGCGAAGAGCTATTAGCGAGATTAAAACTTGCTTCCACATCTTTACATCACCCACTGCCGCCCAATACTTGTTATGAACCTCGGGAAAGGATATGAAATTGAGATGTGGGTAATTGCGATGAATAGTACCAAAACACTTCACTGTCAAAATATCCCGATATCCCACACGATTCATTGATTAACCTTCCGAGTTAACTTCACGAGAACAGGCACTGTACCGGGAAATCTTCAACAAAATTAAGCTAAAAATTATTCAAGTTAAAAAAATTAGATTTTTTTATGATAAAAAGCTACTCATTTACGTATTTTCACGTATCCTATCACGCACTACTTCGTTCATGAAGCATTGAGTGTGTGTTAATTTTTTCCTAATATCTCATGTCACAAGTTACCTTAAAATCAGCGAAATCGATCTTATGGCATAAGCAATATGAAATTAGTCTGAGAGTGGTTCAGGGTAATCCAGGGGTAGAGCGTTGGACTACTGACCGGAAGGCCCGGGTTTGATTCCCGGGCAATCCTCTCTGAGTACCTGCAGATCCACCCAAGCTGTATGATTTATCGGGTACCGTACCTTCTTGGGAAACCATAATTGGCACAAGGAAAGGAACTGGCCCCCCTATCCTGATGTGTGAATGTCACACGCTGTCGGGCTGCATACTGGGTGAACTCTACCATCACCTTCAAAACCGACCTTCGGGTTGATTACTATGTTTATGGTTTATTGTAAACATAGAGGGTTAAGAGAAAATAAATCTTCGATACAAACTTCACAGTGCATAGAACAGAAATGAGAGCAGTGAGAAAATACTCGCGAGAGGGCCACTCTCAATGAAATCTCCCTTTAATGGACCTTCAATGTGACGTCATTTGTAACTAATGGTATTGGGCTTAGTAATGGGTGAACTCTACCATCACCTACCAAACTGACCTTAGGGTTGATTACTGTGTTTATGGTTTTATATCATGAGAATTGTTCAAACTTATGTATCCTGGTTATTATAAACCGAGCGATAAATAGATGTCGCATTAAGAGCAAGGTCACTATTGTATTTGAAAAGATTATTTGGAAATATGGCGTCCTGATTACATGACCAACTAATAAAATCCTGTATTTTGATTAAAATCATGTTTTGACACTAGCATTATTTTCTACTTTCATGGAAACTTCAGCAGAAAACTTCACGCTTGTACGAGGGTCATCCGGAAAGTAGTACCCGTTCGTGCCGCATGAAGTGCTGACGACGCGAGTAGCCGCTGGACGAGGTCAGATAGCTTCAGTGGCTTGTCTGCCTTCTCTGAGCCAAGTTGCGTGACGCTAGCATTGCCTGTGTTGTTTCTGTGATTGTTTACAATGTTTAAAAAAATTGAGAACGCCGCCAGTTGTGAAGTGAGGGCAGTGATTAAATTCCTCAATGCAAGAAACGTTCGCCCATGTGATATTCATCGCCAATTAAAGGAGGTGTATGGAGACAATGTAATGGACGAGTCGTCTGTTCGGCGGTGGTGTCGCAACTTCAACATGGGGAGGGGGAACACACACGACGATGAGCGTTCGAGGAGACCGTCTGTCATTACAGACCAACTGGTGAGCTCAGTTGACGAATTCGTGAGGAACGATCGGCGCGTCACAATTGATGACATCTGTGAGCATTTTCCCAATGTTTCTCGAACAATTGTTCATGAAATTGTTAAACACCATCTGCATTATGCAAAAATTTGTGCAAGATGGGTCCCTCGCGTATCTCAATGAGCTGGCGGCGAAGGACTATGCAGCAGGAATACAGAAACTTGTCACACGTTATGACAAATGCCTTAATTTGCTTGGAGATTATGTTGAGAAGTAGTTTAAAGTATCCTCTTTCAAATAAAATTTTTTATGTTTGTTAATATTTACTTTTGTGTCTTTATTTCACGAACGGGTACTACTTTCCGGATGACCCTCGTATATAGAATGATGAGAATATTACTGCAATTAGCTCTATATTTACGTCATGCAGCGCGAGACATGAGCCATATGTAGGCAGTAGAGTCTCATTACAGATAAAAATAATTTCATACGAATTTTATAATTTCATACAAAGGCTAACAAAACAATGATGGTATAACTTATTTTATATTAAGGTGGTTTTACTGATTAAAATATAGCTCGAATAAAGCGTAACATGCGAATTATGTGTCCAGGTCCATCTTTTTTATTTCATATAGTAAAAATATGAAAAAAACAAACTTAATGCCGTTTTTGAAAATGTTTCTCAGATTATGATTTATATTCCAAGACTTCCCAACACATTTGAATTTTAAAAGTAAAAGAGAAATTGTCAGATATTCATCTTGCGTTATGTCCTCTTCTGAAGAAAATGAAGTTGTTACGCAGCATTCAGATATGATCTCAAATTCCGGGTTGGATTTGTTTTTCTCTTGTTTTTCGGGAGGAATATTTATTGCAGGCTGAACTTTCTGTGTGATGGTGGCTTTGCATTATACTGTACGTAAACTGAAGTTTTAACAGATTAAAAGTAGCATGAATTAGCCTTAAGGGCGTTCTTTATTCAACAGTGCTTTGCTAAGAAATTAAAAATTTTAAAAATTGATTCCATTAGCTGCAGATATAGTCCCATTTATGTTTTAATTCCCCGTATACCCTAGTTTTTGGAACTCAAGCCATTTTTTATTATGTCAAGCAAATATTTAAAAAATTACTTTTGGAACAGTGGTTGATGAAACAAGTTCATTGCTTTCGAAGTATTCATCAAAAAATTAATGGGTTGTGAAGAGAAACTCTTGTTATAATAGATTTGAAGTTGATTCTTCCTTGGTCCTTCGTTTTAGAAAGAAATTTAAAAAACCCCCATATTAAGTCTCAGCCATTGTGTCACTGCAAACGTCTAGATCACGTGCTAGGAATGGCTTGATGGAGGGAATTCCAAAAATTGCCTTCAGAACCTTATGAATGAAGTCACACAGCTCATACATCATACCTGTAAGTGGGAGTTTGCGGTAGTCAGTCCGTGCGGCTTTTTGGTGACCATGGAGAAGGAGGAATGAAAGCTGCGACTGAGTAGCACCTCTAGAATTTTATTGATTGGGGCACTAATTACGAGACTAATACCTCCTATGTAGTGAGAGGCGGGATGCATAACGGCGGCGAATGGGTGGAGAAACTAGCTGAAGACGAGGTGGGAAAGAGGCATGGAGATGGTGGCAGAGTGAGGTGGTGAACGAAGAGATTAATCGTGTATATCGCGAAAAAACTCGCCTCCTAGTACAAAATTGCAAAATCTCCAACTGACGGCATATTCTACTTTTTTTAAAAATATATTTTTTTGGGGGATAAAATGGATGCACACTAATAAGGAAAATGAAGCGAGGCCGAAAATATGGTTTATTTGACGACCATCTTAAAAAGTTCAAAAAACCAGCGAATGAGTACCGAAATATTTCAGGTCAAAAGTGTTATAAGAGCGTGATTAATATGCAGACTTTCCTATAAGTCATGATTTACCTTATCAATTTCTGATTCGTTTGCAAGGCAACCTTTGTTCGCTCAAATCTTTTTTCATTGTGTTTACTCTCGTTCCCACCATCTAAAATTATGCTCATCACGTATACATTGCACTACTTCTTGTATTTCTGATTCTTCTACTTTAATGTGCCAATATGAAATAAATGCTTCCACCTCCATCATCTAATAATGAAAAAATAATGCGGAACGAATAATTTAAGGTGAGATTTGTTGTGTCCTTATTGAAAATAATAACTCATTACTGACAACTAATTTACTACCAATAAAAATTTACAACCAATCACTGAAGGACATTACCAGTTAAATAATTATACACCTTCGTTCGCTGTATGGGAGAAAAAACAAAAACATGCAGGTCATTATAAAAACCTCGTCATTTACCACAAGAAATCGCCTCCCGCAAACATAGTCCTGGATAACGTTGAGTGAGGGGAAAAAAGGACTCCAAAATAGAGAATGCACAACCTGCGGGGAAAGAATTTAGAAGGCGCATCAGTTTATTAATTGAGTGCGGGATGGGACTGGGGAAGATATCAAAAGTGGCAAGGAGAGTAGTAAGGATCGTTCGCAGGTTTCCGCGGCGATGAGTAGGTGATTTCCACATTTTTCGGGCTGCGTCCGCGTATGTAGTTTAAATGCACAACAGTTTCGCCAGCTATCCCGCTGGCGTCCTCAGGTCAAGGATGAAAAGAAGCTTGTTGTCCCGTCTTATGTAGGGAAAATCCGGCGCCAATACCGGGAAATTTCTTGGCCAATCAGGGAACGTCCTCATATTTGCGCGGAATAATTATTTTCCACGCACTGTGGAGTGGATATCCATTCTCTCTGTTAAAATTTTCTGGCCTTTTAAAGATTTCAATGGCCTCTCTGATTATTCTCTGGAAGTATTTAGAAGTACCACCAAGATCAAACACCACCGGCAAAGAAAGGAGAGCACTGAAGGAGCTAAGGGACAACGAGAGTATAATCATTTTACCAGCTGACAAAGGCAACGCAACAGTCCTGATAAACAGACAGGATTACGAAGGGAAAATGTCGCTCATCCTCAGCAGTCCGACTTATAGGAAATTGAAAAGCGATCCGACTGCCAAGACGGAGAGAAGCACAAGGGCTATCATTAAACGATCGCTTATTCCAAAAGAAGAGCAACGATGCCTGCTTCCGACTGCACCGAAACCACCGAGACTGTACGGCCTGCCCAAAATTCACAAGAAGGATGTACCTCTCCGACCGATTGTGAGCCAGATTGACGCTCCGACTTACCGACTCGCCAAGTACCTGGCGCGGTCTCTGCAGGACCACGTCGGACAGACGTGGTCCTGCAGAGCCTGAGCTTCGTAAAAAACTCGACGCATTTCATTGACGTAATAAGAAACATCACCATCCACGACAACGATCTCATGTTCAGCTTCGACGTTGAATCGCTTTTCACCAGCGTCCCTATTGAGGAATCGCTGAATATCATCAAGGAACTCACCTCCCGCGGAATCCCTAAGGACTTTCCAGGATTGGTGGAGCATTGCCTCCGCAATTCCTTCTTCCTATGGAATGGTGACCATTACGAGCAGACGGAAGGAGCTGCAATGGACTCACCCCTCTCCCCGGTTGTGGCGAACCTCTATATGGAGAGCTTCGAAAAGAAAGCACTGGAAACAAGCGGCCCTCACTGTGGCTAAGATATGTCGACGACACTTTTGTCATTAGGTCACACGGAGAGGGAGAATTAAAAAAGTTCCTGAAACATCTGAACTCACAGCATCAAGCCATCCACTTCACTATGGAGGTGGAAAAGGATCATCAACTTCCCTTCTTGGACGTCATGGTGAAGAGAAATAAAGAGAATGGGAGGCTTGGACACAGAGTATACAGGAAGCCTACTCACACCGACCGCTACGTTAATGCTGCATCGCACCACCATCCCAGTCAGAAGACCTCACTGGTAGACTCACTTGTCAACCGAGCATATAAAATATGTGACTCCGATTCTATTACCAACGAGAAGAAACACTTGACAAATGCCCTGCAAAGGAATGGATACAGGGCTCATATGATCCAAAAAAGGGCCGAGAAGGAAGAAAAGAGGAGACAAACCACCGCTGTTCCTGACAGGGAGGAAGACTCCAGACCACGACCGAAGGCTTACGTCACCATCCCCTTCATCGCAGGGACTTCGGAAAGAATCGCGAGGGCTTTAAGGAAGCATGATGTGGTGACCAGATTCAACTGCGTCACCAAGATAGCTGACACCCTACCCGGACCCAAGGATGAAATTTCACCGTTAATATCAGAAGGCGTGTACCAAGTGCCATGCTCCTGTGGCAAATGGTACATCGGTGAAACATGCAGAGCGCTGAAAACACGCATGAGTGAACACCAGAGGGCAACCAAGGCCAAACAGTTTAGAGCATCGGCCATCGCTGAGCACGCCTGGAGAGAACCCGGACACTCTATTCTGTTCGACGACGCTAAAATAATAGCGAAAGAAGAAAAATACTTCCAGAGAATAATCAGAGAGGCCATTGAAATCGTTAAAAGGCCAGAAAATTTTAACAGAGAGGATGGATATCCACTCCACAGTGCGTGGAAAATAATTATTCCGCGCAAATATGAGGACGTTCCCTGATTGGCCAAGAAATTTCCCGGTATTGGCGCCGGATTTTCCCTATATAAGACGGGACAACAAGCTTCTTTTCATCCTTGACCTGAGGACGCCAGCAGGATAGCTGGCGAAACTGTTGTGCATTTAAACGACATACGCGGACGCAGCCCGAAAAATGTGGAAATCAGAGTAGCAAGGAAGTTGAAAATTTTGAGGCAGGCGGTAAAACAAGGTAGTAATGAGAAGGGTGCGACGGAGTCATTCGGTTAGACGGAGAACGTACGGGGAAGAGGGGTGGTAAGTAGGAGGACGTGGTAAGGGGGGGAAAGGTGTGTGTGAAGGCTGAGAACGAGGACATGGGAGAATCGATGAAGATGACTGGGGGCAGACGAAAGGAAAGCTTATCAAGAAGGCAACTCAATGTGATCCAATCCCGTTCATTAATTAATTATAAAACTTATGTGCATCTTGCCATTTACCAACGAGAACGGGAAGTAAGAGAAAACTTCCACGCAATAGAATAGTTAATAAACGCAAAAATTCTAAAGGCATTTGAATTGTAGAGGGTATGTAAATTAATGATTAATCATGAGAAACCAGGCGATTTACGTCACTCGCTAACTAGTCAAAATGTACTTTCAATTACTATCATCTTGGTCGGGTGCTGTTGGTTGGTCAACCGAATGCTTGTGTAATGGAAATATATACAAAAAATTAAAAAGCACTCAACATAAGATCCATCATAGATTTTCCAAGACAAATTCAAATGGAAACAATCGAGCCGAAACCTTCCCCAAGAATGTTGTTGATTCATGGAAAAGAGTTATCAATTTTTAGAGCGTGTTTACGGGGATATAATTTTTTAAGGAATGAAAGATATGTTACAGTAGTTATGATTTGGAGGTGATTAAGCGTATGAAATATGCATACAAAGTAAGCTTTAAATAAAGTTCGTTAAATATAGTAAATTTTGACTTGAATTCAAATTCAACCCCTTCGATTGAACCAAATAAGAAACCCATAGGAATGAATCCGTGCGTATGAAAATTGTGAGAATCATGGCATTATTTCTCATTTATTTCCTCATAAAAAACTTGTTGATAAGGTCATTTGAAGTCAAAACGAAATAATTTCTCAATGAAAACCAATTCAACTGGCCCCAAGCATTAGGAACAATTAAGATTTATGAGCACAAAATGTTCTCCTCAGCCAACGCATGTAGATAACACTCCAAAAAATGTAAAAACTATTGTACCGCTTCATTTTTATCAACCAGTCCTTAGTAAAACTTTCTGAATCTTACTAGTTGGCCTGGCTGTTTGATAGTAATAACGGTTCAACTGAGGTAAAAAGAAGTTGTAATTTCGATCACTCACAATGCGTATCATGCTCGATCACTATGACAGATATTTTGCGTTATTATTAAATTCTGAATTAAATGCGAGAGAAAAAAAACCTAAGTTCAAGGAATGACTTGTTGGCATAGCTCAAATCTTATTTATAATTGCTTACTCAATATTTTTGAAAATGTTCATAAGTTATTATATTATTATCAAGAGGGATTAACTCTTACCACCCACACGCCGCTAGGTAAGGGTATGAAATATCCACAATGATTAAAAAAGCATTATTTTTGTATATTTTTATTAGAGATAGACGATATTTGTAAACTTCTCTTTGTTCAAGCTATTATAATTAATTATTAATCACTTACTTACAGGTGATGAGTTTCGGCAGCGGTTAAATTTGCTTAAAAATTTCAGACGTAGAAGACCAAGTAATTTAATGCCCAGGTGGAAGATCTGCGAAGATTATCCCTGGGAAAAATAATATAAGAGTGGTTTTCATAGATCTCAGCTAATAGTGTGAAAGGACTGGTAACCGTTAATAAATGAAATATACTTTTGCAAAAATAAATTCTCCTAATTTAATTAATTTGAATATCAGAAAAAATATTTCTTAAAATTGAAATATGATTTCGTTCAAAATGGCACTTAAATAAAATCCATGGAAAATTTTCAGATTTAATATATTTCCCTAAAGTTATCACATTTTAAATTCAAATATGTTGCTAGCTGTTCATTTTACCGAACTGCATGCGTCAAGGGAAATAGTTCTTGTTAGCTACCAGCTGTGAGCACTAAAAAAATCAGGCATTGATAGTAATCTTGAAATATTATTATTTTCTCTATACTTAGGTTAATAAGATGAAATAAGTACTATCAACTTGGTTCTCATTTAAAATGTCCGTGGAATACCTTTGACATGATTCGGTCGCAAGTAAGCATCATGACGGTGGCGTTTCATTTTTCATCTGGGCTTATTGACGTAAAAATAGTAATCAGAGCTTTAATGGGCGAATTTCTTCTATATTATGGCTTTAAAAAACAAGTCAAACAAGGTGATCTTGGATAAATTTAGAAGGTGCCGTCAATTGCTTAAATTTTACTTGATCTTGAACCTTCATGGTCGTCATATTTCCGATTACTTAAATAATGACAACAAATACTAACCTCCGATTATGCGGGACATTTATATTTAAGGGACTGTTGGGGGACAATTATCGTCTGAGAATTTACCCATACATAATTTAATTGCGTTTACATAATCATCAATTTACCCCAAGTATCCAAAAGCAAGCATAAGTTAAAGGAATTATATCGCAAAACCGGTTAGCATATTTTAATGTAGTATGGGAATGTATAAAAGGTTTTTAGAGTTCTTTCCCAAATGAAGAACTTTTAAATTGAAATCTATAAAATACGCAGCATTAAATAGCATCAACGGTGAGCTTCAATTCGTCACACGTGTGCCTTGGGTACTTGTGGCTTTAAAACACATAGCAGAGGTGACAGCAATATTTTTCTTCGGGTTTGGCAGACGGAAAATTCACTTTAAAATGGATAGCGTTAAAAGCATTCAAAATCCTTTTACTAAGCGACAGGCAAACGCTGGATCTTGTGAGCCCAATAGCCTCACAAGATCCAGCGTTTGATCTTGGGGTTCCAAATGAATAGGGCAAAAAACTAATCGTCCCTTTTAAATGTTTTTTGATCAAAACGTAAGATATGATAGATAAAGCATACGTTTTTTTCTAATTTCTCATATAAGAAAATTGGGTGTTAATTAGTTAGTTTTGAAATAAATTAAAGAGAATTTTTTTTCGTGGAAATGAAATATTATGGACTCTACTTTGCGCATGTGAAGTGGTGATACATCTACATAGGGCTTTGTGAGCTTTAATCTAGCATTAAATTATTTATTGAAACATAGATAAGGAAGCATGGTACTTATCCTCAGTAATAAATACTTGAATGAAATAACTTAAACTTTGGCTGACTCTATATTTTTCAATATACCAGGTCTGCTCAAAAAGTATCGCCACTTTTGTGTTTTTTCAAAAATTATTTATTTATTCATGAATATCTATTTTTCCCCCTTCAAATTAATCCCCAAGGATAGACTTCAGTAAGACATCCTTCACAGAAGGATGTCTTACTAAATAAACTTGTGCTATTAATCCCCACAAGTCTTTTTTTTCACATGCAATTGAATAGTGAGGCTAAATTCTCGCATTAAACTGGAACCGTAAGGGATCAATAAATCCATCCATTCATCAGCATCCGTAAAATCATACAACTCACTCCAAGAAGTGGCCTTGTATCACCGGATCAGTTCACTCAAAACACTTGAAGCGCTTGGAAGGTCCCGATTCACCATCCACAGGTTTAGGTGAGGCAGTGAACATAGCTCTTTTTCGAGTCATCTCCACGAACCGCCGACTCTGGGGCTCCGAGTTATGGGGAGGCACTGGATTGATGGCGATGTACGGCCCCCAATCGCCGGACCGAATTGGCCCTGATGGCCTCCCCTCCCGTTGAATACGGTAATGACAACCGAACGGCGTTCTCCCCTTATTCTCAAACTTTACGTTTGACTGTACGTAGACACCGACTGAGTAGATACCGACAGTAGAATGAGGACGAAAAGATCCTCTAAGGACAACTCCTCGAGGTCTAATGATTGTATGAACACATCCGAAGGAGTAGATAATGTGGACATTGCATCTGATATGCCTTCCATCAGAGCTCGTTTTATAACTTGAAATAAAACATCTTGAATTTTAGTAACACCGAGGTTAAATGGCTATTGATCTTTGGTTGACCTTGCCCTTGCGTCATTGCATATCAGTATCAGTAATCGCCTTATTATGTGCCCGCTCTGAGCAGTTTCCGTCTCCCGCCGTTCCAAAACAATTACATATAGTTTCAGAACAATACTCACGGTTGATTCTTTTAATTTTGAATGAAGATGAAAATGAAAAAGTTTGCATGCCGAGATAAACTCCAGTTATCGCGACTATGGGAAGGAAAAATATTCCATTCTTTCTAATGCAAAGCTAAAAATTGAAAAGATCAAAACATAATCACCGTTATTCGTTATCGTACCTGTATAAATTGGACATAGTTACATGCTTAAAATAGCTGATCAAATATTCAATAACCATTGCTGGATAAGATAGTTTTTGAGAAAGAGAATTTGCAATCTTCGAAATTTTCAGGATGGTATAAAAGAACAATCATAAAGAGAAATATGAGGGACCCCAAGTTTGTTAAAAGTTAAGGGGAACAAAGAAAAATGAAAATTATTTAGGGTACACGTACGAGGAAGGGGGTCACGTGAGCTATTATTTTGATTGGATGCCAGCTCTTGCAATTTCTCATCCAATTAATTTACTCCCACGGCCTTCACCAATATCTCCACCAATAAAGCACTAATCCGTAACTACGGATTCCCGGAATTCAGTTTGAAATAATTAAAAGTTTTTCTTAAAGTCACAAGTTGCCTTCTCTATGTGTTTGAAGTTAACGCCTACGATGTAATGAAATAATTAAAATAGCACCCCTAATATGAATTCGTCATGTCATTATGCAGAGAGTTTCAGGACCTTATTTTTAAAGATAATATACTGTTATTTAATTTAGCAAAGTGGTCTTGAATGCTATCACACGATATGATAAATATTAATGTAACCTAGACAATGAAAAATAAATTATTACAGCATCGAAATAATTATATATATTTAAAACTACGTTCACTCCTTGAAATTAGCTCACAAATGCCTACACATGAAAATGAACTGAACCAAATGTGGAAACCATGCGTCAAAAATATTTTTACCATTTAGGTAGAGTTTTTAACCAATAAACAAATGATCTAAGGCTCGAATTCGGATGGGCACTCTTCGTTGGCCCAAATGTATTCAGTGGAACTCTTGGAATACTTCAGGTAATCAGAAAAAAGAAATAAAATTTAATACGATGATATGTAAATTTTTATCTACTTCGGACTAATTGATATATCTCCTCATTTATTAAAGTAAAATTATAGAATCAGGAAGTGATAAAATACTTCCTGAAAAACTTCTTCGAAAATCTAATTTTGATAGTGAACTTTTTAAAATGCGACAGTTGTATTCCAGGCCAATTTTCCTTATTAATCTTGATCTCGACTGTCACTTGTTCATGCCATTAATAAATTATTCTTATTCTTGCTTCATAAAAATAGAATATCTAATAATATACTTGTAACGTAGGGGTGAAAAACTATATTCAGTTTTATTATTGCATCAAAATAACAAACCATGAAATTTCCGTGACAGAAGGATTACACGTGGCCAGTGGATAAAATAAGAGCTGTTTCACCTCTAGGAGTCTCTTTAAACTACATTGACAAAATTCATTAAATTCAAAATTTTAATAAATTACAGAAAAGAAGAAGAATAACAGAAATAATTAAGAATAAAAGATAAATGAATTCAGAATAAAACTACTTTTTAGTTTATCTTCAATGAGATATATAAGAGAATACGAAGCTCTTTCAAGAAATTTTTGCAAGAAGCGTTTCATTTAACGATGGGACTTATTAGCTAAATATATGCATTCAGGCCAACATTTTATGCAATTTTGGGGAAAACAAAAATAAAACTTCCTTTCAAACGCAAGGTCTTCAAATTGCGGTCCCTGGAGCTTATGACTCAGCCAAGGTTTCTCCCTTTCTTTGAAATGGATAGAACGAACTTGAAAATAATGTCCAATGAGCCTCTTAAAAGTTAGTCGTTGACAGTCAAAATGTAATGACAAAACATTGAATCTAAGAAGAATCACGAATATTATTTCGCGTTTGTGTTACCTCATCTTAACTACTTCTCAAGTAATCAAAACCTGCCACGTGCAAAAGTTCGTGTGTTAATTTGATTGAAGAAAATATTCACCTACACTTACGCCGACGAAAAAAATATGCTTCAAAATTCACAAATCCATTGTAGACGTTTTTTATTGTTCAATTATTTAGCGTCTTCTAGTCTAAATACATCCAATATCTATTTTTCACAGTGTACCAAATTTCTAACAATTGCCTTTTATTATTGTTGCGTGAGTTTCTTGCTGGCAGTGCTACTATGGGTGTGCTTTGAAAATATTTGCTATTATTTTCATTGGAGTATTAACTGTTACCAGGACGTCTGAGGCTTGGGGAAGTAGGAGACGTTTCTCTTGTAGTCGTTGAATGCCTGCCATATATTGGGCTGTGCTAATTCTACGTCGCTTGGATGTGACCGGCGTGCCTGCCAGTTATTAAATGCAAAAACAATGGAAGTTAATGCCAAGCAAAAATCTCCGAGCGTCGGCAACTCTATATAGACTGTGCGATAGACGGAACGAACCTTATGTGGAAATTGGAGTTACGATGTAAAGGGGTTATACATTTGTGAGGGGCAGGAGAATCAAAATTACAAATTAGCAATTTGCATTTTAGCCAAAAATATCCAATCGACAGCAAATTTCCTGTAATAACTACGCATGGCATAGCTATATGAGTCACATTACTACAGATATTCCTTCACATTAATTCATCAGAATTAAATGGAGATTTCTGTCTTCACATTTGAAGAGGATTATTATTAAGCATCATGAAATAGAATTAAAATATGGCGGCCACTGAAAAATACTTTGAAGAAGTGAAGTATATTTAAAAGTAGTGTGTTTCATTTATTTTGAAGTATTGTTTACATTAAAGAAGTATGAAGTAGAAGCTTTTGTGTTTTTTGTTCCAACAACATTATGTCAACTTATATTTTGTTGTAATTCATAATAATTATATTGACCTCAAATTATTTAATTTACTTTGTGGTTAAGATAATCCGAGTTTCAGACCAATTATCCCGGTTGATTCTGTTAATTTTGAATGAAGATAAAAATGAAAAAGTTTCCATGCCGAGATAAACCCCAGTTATCGCGACCATGTGAAGGAAAAATATTCCATTCTTTCTAATGCAAAGCTAAAAAATGAAAAGATCAAAAAATAATCACGGTTATTCATTATCGTATGAATTGGACATAGTAATATGGTAAAAGTTGCTGACCAAATATTGAATAACCAATGTTAGATAAGATCGTATTTAAGAGAGATAATTTGTATTCTTCGAGATTTTCAAAGTATTTTACATTTTATTTCACGCAAACAATCTTTAAAGAGAAATTAAGGAGCCACAAGTTTGTTAGGAGTTAGGGCGAACAAAGAAAAATGAGCATTGTTCAGGGTGTACGAGGAAGTGGGTTGCCTGAGCAATTATTTTGATTGAATGCCCCCTCGTGCATTTTTCATCAAATTTATTAAATCCCACGGCTTTTTCAGAAACGTACCCCAATAAGATCACTCATTATTACTAATTCCTGACTAAGGATTCCTGGAATCAAGTTTGGAATTATTAAAAGTTTTTCTTAAGGACAAAAGATGATTCCTCATTTGTAGTTTTCCTCATTCCCCACTTGTAATTGAAGCTGCCTTTTTCAATGAAGCGAATCAATGAAGAAGGTACTCTTAACACGATTTTTTTAAGTCTTTAAAGAGAAAGGTAATGTTTTAGAAACAGCTCGCTACGTGGCGTCCGAAATAAAACGATTAAATTTTATTACCTTGAACTTCCCATGATTAACATCACCAGATAATGAGGGTTGCTTAAATTGGAAAGTTATTGCAAAGTTCACATGGTTATTGTTAAACACAATAACTGTGGAAATACTAACGGTACCAATTATTTTTACTTGGCATATGAATTTAATCCGGCTGGGTTGATTGCAAAAATAAAAAAAACAATACATATAACCAAAAACATCATCAGGGAGGGAATCAATTTAAGAAAAGTATCTCTATAATACTTTCTAATTGGTGAACAGCCATTGATATAACGTTTGAATTGCCACTTAAACTAGCACAAAATAGAATGTACAAAAGAGTCTTTTATTTTTATACCCAAGGAATGCAGCCACTCTGCAATTATACAGGTTAACTTTAGCATATTTTTCCAATAGATACCTGTCTTGCCACAATAAAACTTGCTGTGCGATGCAAATCTTAGAATATAAAAGCTTATTAAAATCGCCCATGATGTTCTCTACTGCCTTTGAGGCGGAGTTCGGTGGTTCACCATGTCTCCGAACACGGCAGATGTTGCTTCTTTTCTTAAACTTCTCCAACTATCCATGGTGTTCCTTAAATGCTTTTGTTTCTGCCAGCTATTGATGATCCTCGCATCTTGTTCATGGCGCCTTCAAAAATGACATTTTCATATTATGTTCCCAGTAATAGTGCAATGTCAAACATGCTTTTTATTTCCGGATAAGAGAAGCAACCTTTGAACATAATCGAGAATATGTAAATTTTGTGTAGATAGTGAAGGAGTACCCATTGTGTTTGGATCAAATCAAATTGTGTTTAGAGCCTTGTCTACCAATTTTCAAGATGAAGTTACAATATTTGCAATTTCAGTAAATATTATACCAACCATATAGTTGTTGAAGGAATCTATATTATTGCCCTATACGTATAACACCGAGACCAGAACAAATACATTCATAAGATAATTATAATAAATGTCCTTCCCCTGGATATTAAACTAGGACTAATAGCTTGCGTTAAAATGATAAACATCAATATTAAATTTCATAGAGCTAGGAATCTTCTGAAGGCAATACAGGGAATATTTTGATTCACAACTCTACCTCTTTGCTACTGCCATGATTTCAAGCACTCACACTAAGTTTATTGGCTGAAAACATGACATAATTACTGTGGATGTCATTTTTTGGCCATTTTTTGCAGTATCGCAGCGCTAAGTATTTGTTAACTACTTTCAAAATTTTGATACAGTGAATGGCGTACTGAAAAACTTGTTGAGCCGGAACCATATCTACTGGAGTTTTTGCTATGACCCCATGAAAAAATCCTCTTTGCTTTGGTTTTACATGCCTGTTGTTCATTTTCATATGAATGATTGTCATTAGCTAGATTTTTGCAGTAAGCTTCTCCATCTCTCCTTTAAACAGATAACAATGACTTTGTTGTACGCATACATGAAGGAACATATACATTTTGGTTAAAAACTAAATTAAACATCGACATATAATGACAGGTCACTCATGACTGTTTTTGATGTTTCAACAGGCAGGCTATCACTATCAGAATGCCGTTGTCTGGGAAAGAGTGAAGATAATATATGTGAGAGGAAGGAGGTTAGGGATGAAGAAAAAATGGACAAGAACGAGTGGGGGATGTTAGTAAATATATATTTTTATTGGACGATATTAAAACAAGATGGTTTTTAAACTTTATATAGACCATCTCACAAGTTCTCACATTCATACCACTAGAGTATTTGGGGTGGGTTTTAATCACAGAAATAGGGTAGAAGTTGTCAAACAATGAGCAATGTAAGCAGTCTCTTGAGGGATGGGATAATTAGGTAAAGTTAATGATTTATTATTGTGGCAGTGGTGATCCATGCTGAGGTAAAAGGTGGTAGTGCAAATCATCAACATAGAAGGCTGGACAGAAGTTACAGGAGAGACATATGGAGATCAATGCGGCAACCGAATGATGTGTAAGCTGGAATTACGTAGTCAGAGAAGATACAATAGAAATAGATGAGAGCATTAGAAGCCTGGATACTTGCATGATATTAGTTGGGTGGAGAGATGATGAGGAGGCATGCAGGTAGCCTAATAAGTTTGGAGATTTCATGCGTTTTTAGCATTTTTTAATAGAAATACTTCGTCAGGCATTTGAATAAATCAGAAGAGTAATTAGCGAATAAAAGTGATCTGAACTCATTGTTTTGTATAATTAAGTAGAGTTAACATACGATGCCTTTGATTTGTGGTTACAAGAAAAAATGTGGCGATTAGACTAGGGCATTTTGGCGAGTTTGTTTTGCGATTTGGAATGAATTTCCCGGGAGGTATGAGGATTTTTGTGATGAAGTTGATTTCGTAGGTACCAATGTTTCATGAGACAATCGGTCCATGTACGATATATTTATGTCAGGAGGGTGTGTTTGTGCAGAGACCGAGGCCATAGGCTGACAATGAAAAAGGGAGGGAGTATTATGTGTATGTTGGGGGCAGCTGTTAAAATAAACTTTTATGTTGGTAGTTCGTCAGTTTTCTTGGACTGAAGAGTAGTATTTATTGTTTTGAAAGGTATTCTTGTTATCGAGAAAAGTCATCTACGAGTCGAGTCAGGATAAATTGCAAGATACTGAGAAAGAGATGAAAAAGAAAATAAAAAAGATGAAAATTTCACGTCCATGGATCCAAAGAAGGAAGATGCCCAAAATTTGATGATCCTTAAAGAATGGTTTGAGGGTTCGGTGTTGGAGAAAGGTATTTTCGAGCATGTTCATCAACAGATTATTAAATGAAGGAATTTTTCTTGTACCCATTGCATTGCTTGTAGTTTGTAAATAAAATTTATTCTTAAAATTATGTGTAGTTTTTTTTTGGGTAGCTTAGGTCCCTAGTGAGGGAAAAACTTGCGCGTAAGCACTTTAGGCTAACCTGTATGAGTTTTTGTATTATTTGAAGTTCCCTTCTACGGTCCCCGGTAATAGGATTGTTTCCTTGTAAACCGATTTGGGAAATACCCTATTTGTAAATAGGAACGTCCTAAAATTTTGAATGTGTATCTGATCACCGGCGATGGATTAACTTTCTCCGTAAATCAACTCAGCAATCTAGTAATCCCCTCCTTTTTTACTTTTACAACGTGTAATAAACTTTTCGGTTTAACGAAATATTGTTCAATAAAGTCAGTCTAAAAAGAGGTCTTAAGAATCTCAATTTGTCCTTTTCATGGCTCAACTGACGATGGTTATCATTGGTTTTCAATAGTAAAATTAATTTTTTTTCTTAGATCGCCCTCATTTCGAAGGATGCCATTTGATCTCATCATTCTACATTCAAAATGAAATAGATAACCACTGAAGTAGTTTAGAAGCAGGTAAAACTTAGCTGGATAATACACTAACTATAAATAGATCGTGTAATCATAAGGGGTACTTTCTAAAAACTCAATTTGGACAATTTTAAGTGTACAAATTTTTCCAACCTTTAACTTTTCGTTTTCCTTGCATATATATTTTGTCTCCTCCGATTTCTGACCATCATTGTTCATAGAAAATGAAAATTTTAACCCTTGGACATAAGCTTGATTGCTTTTCTGATATTTTACTTGCATCACATGAACCACCTGTTATATATAACATTTAGTATCTGTGAATAAGTATTTCGGGTTCAGGACTTTGAATTCTCATCAAAAATTTAATCACCTAATAGAAAGCCGACCTTAGACCCAAATCCAGACCAAGGGCCCTAGGGTCCAATTGTCATTGCAGTAATTATTAGGGTGTGTACCAAGTGAAGTAATTACTTAATGTCCAGAGTAGCCATTTGAAATATAAATAAACTTAAAGTAGTAAAAATCAACTAGAAAAGTACCTTAAGTAAGGCCAAATCATAAAAGAAGATAAGTGCATATTAATGGTTTGATTTGTCTGTCATAATATTGTTTTCAAAATTAAATTAATTTCTCTGCAAATAAAAACAATGGATAGAGTCTCAGTACAAGGAAACCACTCTAAAGATATTTCCAAATGGATTTCTACGGCTGAAGACTAAATGTCAAACATGAAGGCATGAATACATGAGTCTTATGTTGAATCTGATTTCTATTTTTTACCAATATTTTATTAATAGTTATAAAAGTGGCGGTCATTTATTTACTCTTTTTCTACCTTGTTATAAATTTTTAGTATCCAAGGAACATATTGTTAAAAAACAGCATTATTTAACCCTAGCTCACGAGTGTGGAGAGATAAGATCAGAATATTTGTATTGAATCAAGAGGGACAGCGAAGCAAGACTAAAACAACTTTTAAAGTTTTTCATGAGTAAAAAATTATATTTTCGACTCATTTTCAAAATTTCGGACAGGAGCAATGATCATTGCTTTTAGTAGTAGAATGTAGTTTTACAGGTTGCGGCTGAGAGTTGAGGTCATTTCCGCTCTTAGAGATTGATGGGAAAGGATGGAGAGTGGAGAGAAACCCAGCATCGGCATCAGCCTGGTCTCAACGAATGGTGCCAAGAGGTCTGTTGCTTAGCGTACCATCCGACGGACTCAAAGTTCCCTCCTCAAAGCACCTCAAGTTTGGATCGATTTTCCACTGAAAAATATCTCCCGCCTCTGGGATTTGAATCCGGGCTCTGGATATAAAGCCATCCCAATCCCCTAATATTGCTCCTGGTAGGGTCACTCATACCAGTAATATTAATAGGTTAGAGCTGGAAAAAAGTTAGTTTGTGCAGTGTCTGTTACTGTGCAGTGTCGCATTCCACATGGCGGGAGTAAGGATATTCGCAGGTGTTTTTATCTGGATGCTCCCACAGGAAAACGACTACTGAGTTTGTATCATATCTACAGTAGTATTTAAAACGGGCACTAGATAGCACTGAATGCATTCAGCTTTGTTCTGAACCATCAATGTTTAACTATATGGAAATGACCTTAAACTTGCGAATATTTTTCGTGGAAAATTTCAAATTATCGAATACTCCAGTACATATTATGCTAAAACTATTTTTAGTATTTTTTTACTTTTTTTCGCTTCCTTGAGTCTGGGAATATTAATGTGTTTTAAAACTGACTCAATATATGTGCTTAAAAACTAATTTCTCTAAATTATACTAATTAACTCAAATCTTAATTTAAGCAAAATATGCCTCCTTTATTTTATTTATTTACCGGTAGCCCTAAAACAGCAGTTTTTTGGCCTTTACATCGGACTATTAACTGTGAAAACAATGCAGACGATTACAAACATCGAAGCCCTAGGAAAACCCACCCCGGCGGGAATTGGACCCGCGACCATTTAATTGGCAAAAGACGAAGTTACCCCGCCGCCACCGAGACCGGCAACCGGCAGGTTTTGTGTAATCCCGTTTTTTCTAAAATTAATTAGAGATCAAACTTGTTTGCATTGATAATCTTAGAGAGAAAGAAAATGACATCGTATAACCTGCCACATGATCTATATTTACCTTCCGGCTTATATTGACTTAAGAAATACTGCTGTTTTCCTTAGCTGAAAAAATGAAATAAATCACCCTTAGGAACCCATGCCAGAATAGATACTGCTTTCTGTTGACGAAACTGAATATGTTATACAAATATTTCATACACATTAAACATAAGCTAGAGATGTTACAAGTTATTATCCAATTTAGGGTTTAAAAATGACATTTTAAGTGTTGCGTAAACTGTGGAAACTTAGTGAATGTTCAAATATTTTAATTAAAGCAGCTTTCAACTACTGATCTTGGAATGGGTATTAGAAAAATATACTTGTTCGCATTTTTGGCATCCAAAATTGTCTCACGAATATCATGTAACTATCTTAGGGCCTATGAAATATTTAGTTCTAATTGATATAGTGTTGACTTTAATTTGAATGTATCATTAAACTCGTGATATTTACTGTCTAAAATATTAATGATGAACATTGAAATTGATTCTGTTTTACATTTATTTAACTTTAAAAAATTCAAAACTAATATTAAAAGTAGAGTATACAAATTTGTTGTCCTGGAAATAACTCAAGGTTCCATAAAAATACATCCCGCAGTGTATGCAATTATACACACACGTATGTTCACAGTATTGCATGTGCATTAGGATGTTACATTTGCAGATTTTTATTACAGAAGTTTTATTACAATAAAATTTAAATATTTAACGGAATGATAGTGTTTTAAATTCCGCCTGAATTATATCAATAACTGGAAAGCAATTATTTCTAAAAAGATTCATTTGCTACAATGATCAACCTGAATCTCTACCGTCTTGAAACAAAAACTAAAATCCTGCCGTCTCATCCAGTCGTCGTCCAAACCTGTAGGATTGATAAGTAACACTAGAGTTTACCCAATAGTAAGCCCTATAAGGCGTGTAAAGTTCTCACATCGGGGTAGGGGCACCAGTGTCCTGTGCCGCCTATGGTTTACCAGGAAATTCTGATACCCGAGACATTACAAAGCTGGTGAAGATGGCGCTGGGGGTTCCCAGTGATGCGTGCCCGAGAAACGAACCCGGGCCTTTCGGTCAGCAGTCCTTAGCTATATCACTGGGGCAATAGGTTCCAAATGAAGGTAAATGACTATATTTTAGACAAATTATATGTAATATATAGATATTAAAAACACTATACACACAGTAATGTCGTAAATTCACTATCACAGGAAAAATCACAAGGCTTGGGTGAAGCCCCAGGTGCCCAGAGAGTGCGACTTTTTTTACATAAAGCATTTAATAAACTATATTAATTGCATACTAATGCCAAAGTATATTTTTTAAATATTCAATAAAGGCATATTTGAAAACAATACCTAGTTTTAAACGTTGTATTTTCAAGTCATCTTTGAAATTACATACACTCGTATGTTTGTAATAGGAACAGAGAGTGTATTTGGAGGAGACAAGAAGCTGAAGAATCCAATACTGTGTTGGACTACGCATAATAATAAACAAAAGAACCATTGAAACAGATGTAAGCCCGATGATCGATTTGATATGTGAGTTTAGAGCACAATATTGTGCACTATTAGCACACATTATATTAGGGGGGTAGTTCCTTTCCATATGCCGCCTATGGTTTCCCAAAAAATTCCGTTGTTCCGAATTAACAGAAAGCTTGAGCGAAGATGAGGGTGCCACGGAATTTGTACCCGATCATCCTGGCCTCTAGTTTACCATTCTATCTCTGAATTACCATAACGTCATAGCAGCAATAAGTTCCCCTTATATTCACTGACTGCCACCTCTGGTAATCCATTGTGCCCATTGATCACACATGATAGACCTGATTACTCTTTGGTTGGCCATCAGGTTTCCCAGGGGCGGAGCTATTAGATTTTTCACAGCACTCATGCTCATGGTGGGACGTAAAAACTTAATATGGTATGTGGCAATATAAAAAAAGAGAATTGCCACTGGTCCAAAAAGTTCACAATATGGGAATATAATATTCAATAAATAAACTTTGTTCTTAAAAGGAACCATAGACCATCATTGAATTTTTTTGTTTTGGAAAGAAAATATTTGGATGAACGTAAAATAAGATATGACCTTAGCACAAAAACAATCAAAGCCTAGTTTTGATGCAGAAACAGTTACGGAAAAAAGAGGCTGCTTTAAGCGTCGATGGGCTGTTTAGAGGGAAAAGAATGGAAAGTCACCCTAGCCCTTCTTGGAAATTTTCGGTTTCCAAGTAAACAAACCTGGAAAGCAATTAAGAATGGCAAAAGTATAAAATACAAATTATTTTAAAGATCAAGCGTGACTGGCATGTTAGGAGATTAATCTTCAACCTACATTAAAAGAGGTGGTATGAAAACCTGAACCGTAGTATAATGAAATAAGAATATAAAAAAGTAAAGGAAAAGCAAACTTCGATTTGTTAATCGATAACGCAATAAATAAAATGTAAGGAAATAGATCAGGGCGACGTTACTGCTCATTATACTCTTCCAATTTCCTGGCTTTATTAAATTGCGAAAGAATTGGTAATTTTTGAAGATTACCAACCTGATGTTAAAAACAAAAGAAATATTACTTCTTTAAAAGTAATGAGGAAAGCTACGCAGATGGAAATAATAGAAGAAGTAAGAATCGTTTTATTTAAAAATTAAACTTAATCAGGGTAGGCATCCTAACAGAATAAAAGTCTGGTGATAGCGAACCACATAAGTCTAAGTGGAAATGGAAGCATTTGATCCATACATGCATGTCATGATTATTAATCGTGATTTTAAGTCATGGGGAATTACTGTAGCAGAAAAGAGGAGTACTGGAAGAGGAAAGGGAGAGGAAATGTATAAGAGAAGGGGAATCATATATAGAAGGAGAAGTGATATCCAATAGAGGGAGATAATATCCAACGGTACGCTACGTAAAGTAGAAGAAAGTTATTTGATCAAAACTATATACTATTAACCACTTTACATAGCTTTTTGGCCAGATTATCTGAGGTAAACCAAAATAACCGCGCACGAAGACCTCAGATGAGAGTTGTGGAAAGTTTAAGATACACGTGAAAGAGAGAAAATCTACGCATACTCGTAAATAATAACAAAAATTTTTAAGAAAGCTATTTCAAATAAATCTGAGGATAGTGATATGTGATAATATTCAGTTACTTTTTATAGAAAAAACAATATACTAAAACAAAACAATACAAGTGTTTATTATGTTATCTTGTACCTCATTGCATATGATTTGAGATGAATTGACTTAATCACGTAAGATGGGGAGTGAATCGTTTGAGAGCTAAGGAGAAAATGGCCCCTGCAAATGATAAGCTTACAACATTGACACCGAAGTTACCTAAACGAAGGTATTTACTAAGAAATTTGTTTTATTTGGTGATAACTAGGTTTCAGAAATATTGCCGCATTTATGTTTGAATTATTTACATTAGATGGACGAATTAAACGAAAACAAATTCACATGAAAAAGAGGTGATTAGTGAAAATCAGATTGTTTTAAATGGTTAGTTTTGTATGGCCACCAGAAAGCCCACTTGTGTGTGGAGGAACATGGTGAAAAATCAATACAAACTACGCATCCTTCAGCACATTTAAGGCAGCGGAACATGTCTTCATGTTGATTATTATCAGCTGTCTTCTTGCTCTCCCACTTATCTGTAGAATAGAAAAAGTTGTCCAATGTTAATTGAGTAATATTTTTAACTATATGAAAGTATTACATGGGCGAAAATTGCTTCAATATCAACTTTAAGGCAAGCTTTTTGGAAAAAATGAGATTTGAACTATTACTTTTTTAAAAATAATTGACATCATCATGATAAAAAATTCCATTTTAAAAATTCAGTCAATGAAAGGAAGAGTTCAATATTTTTAGAGCATTAAATGCAAAATTACAACTGACACATACGATTGAATATTTACTTTCGAAATCATGACCTTTTCTCTTTTTATTGCTTTGCTCAGGCAGGATAAAAACTGACGGTACGGAGGAAGGGGCTTCTCCAGAAACCATTCTGTAATTAAGATTAAACTTATGGACACAAATGACAAAAAAAACTTCTAGAAAAAATTTCTATTTCATGCGTATTTTGCCTTTCATTGAATATTTTCATTATCACGTAGTTCCGCTTTCTATATTGAAATAAATAATATACCTACTACGTCACCATGTTGTTATAAAAGGGAAACTTTACATGAACATCAATTTTATCCATTCAATACTATGCTATACTATCCTCATTTCCAAATATAAATAAGTTTACTCTCACTTATATTAATCCCAAATTGTAATCGTGTTTATGATGATAATTATATCCCATAATTGGCTCTAAGGGTTCCATTCTTCCTATTTAACATAATTCAACGCATCATCTAGGACCGTTATTTACAAATGACATCACATTGAATGTCCATTAAAGGGGAGATTTCATTGAGAGTGGGTGGCCCTCTCGCGACTTATATCTCACTGCTCTCATTTCTCTTTTATTCACTGTGAAGTTTGTACAAAAGGTTTTCTTTACTCTTAACCCTCAATGTTTAGAATATTGTCAAGAATTTTTTAATGAAGAAATACCGCTTTCTCCATTAAAAGGGAGCCCGATGAGGGACTGGACGCCAGAATTTCCTAAATAAAGAATATAAGAATAAAGAATAACTGTTAGATGAAGAGAAAAAGTAGACCTCAAAAATTAGAAAACCGAGCAATAATTCAGTAAGAAGTCGCGCAGAAATGAGGGGGAGCAGGGACGGTGGCGGGTATGTAATTTCGAGAGTTTTCCTTTTACAGGCCGTTTGCAAACCTAATTGATTTCCATCTAAGTAAATAAAAATGAACAACTCATAAAATCCGGCAACAGCAAGTTCTCATTTTCAAATCATTCGTACTGTTAAAGAGCAATCACTCATTTTAAATCACCCGAAGTTAAACTAATGCAGTCTGTAAATTTGAAGAACCAGATTTTATTCTCAATTTTCGACATAAAGATCAACATAAGATGACTTATTTCTCTATACGACCGGATGCTTTGCTAAATGGCTTGTATCACCAGTATTATGCATTAAAAATTGTTTTCATTTATAAATATTCTGGGATAAAACACAAAGAATCTGAGAATATCTAAATGGTAAATTTTTCAAATGTTTTCATTATTTTTCTGGAGAAAATCCAAATACGGTAATATTATAGAAAAAAGTAATTTATTGTGAAACCATCCGCAATTTTGGAAAATCAAAAAACCAAGGATGCGAATCACTTTTTCTTTTAGCGCCATAAATGTTATGCAACATACTTGTACTCGTTTACGTATGCTTTGCAGGCAATCTCGGTGTTTTTTTTAGCGTTAAGCAAACTGCGTGATTTTCGGCGACGGCATTTTAGTGTCGTGGAGATGTAGTGTAGTAAAGTAGTTCTTTTTCTCTCATTACTTTGGTGGTGATGCTGGCACCAACTACATGAGGAAAAAACAACCCGTTTTTGGCATTAAATGGGAAGAAATGGAAATCAAATAACACTTCAACTTGCTGGTACAAGAGTCGCAAGAGGAAAACTGGGATGAGTAGCGCGACAAAGACAAAAGAAAGTAGACCAAGCCGGAAATGTACCTAGATACTCTAGACTTATCGTGTGCCGTAGGAAGCCAATGAGTTTTTATCTCATATGTTTCCTTAAGGCAGATGGTTTATCACTTTCATAAGGGTTGGCCTTTTTATGAGAGACTGCATTTTATGCTATGATGCCTGGAGATGGATCAACCGCATAGATAAAAACATAAGAACACACCATCAGCTTCTTTTTGATACCAAAAATGTCTACAATTTTAAAAACAGTATCTAAACACACGACTGAAGGGAAGCAATGATTAAAACTTAATTTAATTTGTGAAAAAAAAAGTGAAGGACTTTATCTTATTAAACCGTAGGGTAACAATCAAATGCTCATGATTGAGACTGATATTATTTACGGTAGGGGCTGAAAATTTATTCTTGAAGATCTGCACATGCCGAAGGTATCAGTAAGCCGGGTTTTACGACTATTGATCCTTTTCAGAAGCAAACATGACGAAACCTGCAATTGCGATTAGTAGCAGGAGATTTACGAGAGGCAACCAATAGCTGAGGTTATTTGCGACATTATGAATGGACAGGAAAGGAAACCTCGACGTCGGCATTAGCCTACTCTTAACGTAAGGCACCAAGAGGACGTAGCTTAACGTACCATCCGAAGGACGGCGTACTAACTCAAAAAGTCTCCACCAAGTACCTTAAGTAGAGATCGGGACACCACTGAAAAACATCTGTCACCGCCGGGATTTGAATCCGAGCCCCCAAGGTGGAAAGCTAGTACGTTAAACACCAAACCATCCGGATCCCCGCAATCGCGATCACGACATAACCGGCATCCGAAGGGATATGGCTCTGAAATTCAGTCTCATACGCCCCCGATCTCACCCTAAGCAACTTACTTTATGTCCCTCAGCTCATTAAAGCATTGCTGTGTTGGAGATTTGACAACATAAATATCGCAATTCAAGAGAAAGAACAACACTTTTTGACGCAATCTGCTGACGCGATCTGAGACGGCCTTTGAGTAAATATTGAGGGAAACGTTTAACTCTTGATGATGACTAAGTAGAGATGTCTTAAGAATTACAAATGAAAAATATGTATTTAACTTGATTATTTTTAGGTATAGCTTAATGTCTACAAAACACCCTTGTATGTAAATCAATAAGACAAGGTAAATTTGGCTTTGTAAGAACCGACTAGAATGTATTGAAAATGCTGGAACTATTAGAAGAGATAACAGGATAATCCATGATTTTTACAAGGAAAAAGTACCACAAACTCAATTAGAGGTGTTAAAAGAATATGAAGAAGTTTCAATTACCTACAGGAATGAAAATGCAACTTATAATCGGCAATTAAAATGTATTCATTGAAGAGCCCCTAAAATTCACACGAAGAATGAGTATCAAAAAATATGGGCAATCGATATAGAAGTTGATATGCTTTGTTTCACAGATGCCATTCAACTCATGTTACAGTTGGAAAAGATGTCGTAAACTTTAAGTCAAATCAATTATTTAAAAAAATGGGAAAATAAATTGAAAAAAAACTAAAATACTAGTTGAAGAGAGAAGCCGACATTCACTTACCTCAGCAGTAGTAAGAGTTTGTTCGAAGAAGCTCAGCGGACATCAAGTGCAGAGCATCTAAGATGGGGGTTAACAGTAAAGAGAAATAAGATTTCTCAAAGAAGATGGGGTTGCGTTCAAGGAAAAAAAAGTTTTAAATTTTCACATGTAGTATTAACCTTTTTAGGTCAGAGTGACCGTTCATTGGAAAAGCATACCCGAGATACGTTTTAGCCCTCGACGCCTATGGCATTTCATTTACAGAACTTGACGTAAATTTAGTTAAAAACGAATAATGGAAGTGGTGATGAAAGGGAAGGCCTCAAAGAGCATGGGATATATGTTCAGGGCAAGCAAAGAGGCCTGTAAGACGGAAATTCAAGCACCATTTTGGAGAATAAGCATTTAAAGAAAGGAGAGCTGAAAAATACCAAAATTCGGGTTGGAAATCTGAGAATAATGAATGGAGCATTTCATTTGCTATTGTTGGAATCAAGGACCATTAGTTAATAGTTGAAGGAACGGATGTAAATTTGTTGAGTTGAAGTTTGTATAATCTACTTCCCGTAAATTTAATTCTCCTATTTCATTCACTCACCGCATTCCTGTGTTTATGGACACATCATCAATCTGTTTGAAGGAGATTTCAGGGATTTCTGTGAATATTTTCTCTCTCCACTCTTCACCGGACAAGGCACTCTGACGTTTGTCTACATATTTACCCTAGTGTGTGATCAGGATAAGAGCTCGCCTGTCAGTGCTGTGGTATTCCTGGTTGACTTTTACTTGGAGGAATGTGAACGATGAACTGAAATCATTAGACAACGGTGAGTCCGCCCCTTTCTACTATCCTTGGTACAGCTTAGGGCAAGTCCCGAATTAAAAAGTTTTTAACTTTTTCATTAGGGACTTAGTGGCTAGTGGATAACTAAATAACAGTTAATGTTATTACGTCGAGGTCCAGAATCCCAATACTCTACTTTCAGCAAAAGATATGACTGAAAATTAAAAGTGAAAAACAAATCTAATTTAAAGCAAATACATGCGAATATTAAAGCAAATAAAAGAAAATACATGCAAATATTAATTTGCTCAGTGACATTTCTAGTATTATTTGGACCCATGGGATCTCAATTGGTCACTGCCAGTTTTACAGAGCTTGAAATAATCATTTCTCGGCATCTATGAACATAGTGGGGCTTGAAATTGGTATGGTTGGAGATTGAGTTTTTGTTTCACAAGCTAATGTGTGCACACCGTACAATAACTTTGTCACCTTAAAAGTTTTGATATGTTTAGACTCAAAACTGCAAATTAACTGTAGATGCATATTAGTTTGAATGCCACCCTTAGTGTGGGCAGCCCTAATCATGGCGGTGGGATGCCGCTACCAACTGCCAATCTAGAGGTTGCGGGTTTGATTCCCACCTAGGTGGGATTTTTTTCTCCATCTAGCGTTTGGATGTTTGTAATTGTATTTGTTCTCATTTTCAAGTGTAAAAATCATGAATTAGTGCCAAAAATGGCTGTTTTATAATAAATGGTAAATAAATAATGAAAAGTCCGAGGATGAATGTTAAGAAGCGGTTTATCGAGATCAAAGAGGCAAACCGGAAATATCCACATCGCAAAATAAAGAAACAAAATACATTTTCATAAGACATGAGAAAACATAATTCCAAAAACCAATACTAGTGTATCCCTGCCTTTACAAGTAGGAGTCCATTCGATAAACAACAAAACTTAACTCACCTTCAATGTGGAGACCATTGAACATGTTTGGCTGCTTCTCAGAATAGTATCCAGGTCGGCAGCGACAAATATATGCACCTATGGACCACCTCAAAACTTTCTGGAACTCACAGACACTTATGTCTCTATGACACTTATGAGTTCCTAAAAAAGTGGTCACTTGCGTATCATTTTGGGTTTCAGTCACAGAATCGCATTGGTTTACCTCATATTTGGACAGGTCAAAGTCAACTCCAAGAAATCCGTTATTCCTAGACGAATAGAATGGAATAGGAGGCATAATAATTAGTAATGCAGCTATGAACGAAAATTGGCTTAGTTAAATTGGACGAAAATAAATTTAGTAAAAAGGTTGTTGCTGTATAGTTTTTAAATAATTAAAATTAGGTAAAATCCCAATATTATTATTTTCAACCTAGATCGTCTTTAATATTTGATGACATTTCACTTTTTATTAGAGCAGCTTTAACGGATTTAGAATTCTGACTTTGAACATTCTTAAATCTACAAATGAAAATTTTCTCAGCCGATCGTTTACGTGTTCTTGATAATAAATTTGATTTTATAAAGACAATGGTGTTTATTTGTCATCAATCTCCCAAACCAAGACCAATATAGGGATTCTTCATTTTTTTATTATTCTACAGATTGAAAGATCAACCTCAATTACTCAAAAACATTCATCTTCAACAATAGGCATTGCACTCATTTTCATATTCATATACCAGTTGCAGTATATAATGATAATGACAAATAAACTACAGTTTGGAGACAAATTTTTTTTGCCTTAAGATGTGTATAATTATGTTATTATAAAAAATAGCACGCACACCCTGTATCAAGCGTCATCACATGTTACGAAAATTAAGACTTTTAGTTTCCGTAATATATCGTCGAATTAAATCTTATTTGCAGCAATCGGCACATCAATCCAATGCCCTCCCGCTAAACGTTTTGGATACTAGCACCCGTCAGGAAGAATTAATGGGGCATAACCTGTATAAATTCTATTTCATCTTATTTTCTTTGGAGCGATTTAAGTGCCGATCTCCGTCCCCGAGCTATCACGCATTAAGTTGGTGGTGCAGGCTCTGGAACTAACTTGTTCATCTCGCTGGGCTGGATATCAAAACCGTAGGTGATGATCCAAAAATGCGTTTCGCACCAAAAATAAGGTTGCGTCCACCACGACTGATGGATGTGATGGTTGTGCTTACTGGGCATGGACACACCGTTACTGCTGACGGCGGGGTTGTACCACGGCTCGTATTTGATGAGCCAGTTCAGGACAGGCGTCGAAAAGCGGGATAAAACTCGATCCCACTCCTCGTAATTCACCCAAATGCAGAGCGAGTTGATCACAAGGTCGTCGTTTTGCTGAATGTGATCGCTCTCACCTGAATCACTCTGATTTTTTTTTCCCTCAGGTCAAACACGAGCTTTTCGAGCAGATCTGTTGGGAGGAAAGACCATAGATGAGCCCCACGACTTGGCTTGTACTAGTTAAATGACATATCATCAATGTAACCCCAAATAGAACAGAGATGAGGAAACAGGTCGTTGAAAACTGATTCTCTCGCCTTTGTAAGTTTATTCTCAAAATGTCACGTTAATCAGACACAGGTGAGAAAACAGATTTAACCTTGAGATACATCTTCCCGATGCCACAAAATTGTAAGGAAAGACTCACCGTAATTATGGTTGAGCCCGGTTTTTTTTAGTACAGTGGCCGCCAAATCCACTTTCTGGCACGTGTCCTCAAAGTGACTCGTCACCACTGGAATAGAGATGGGAAGTGCTCGAAAAATCTCAGTTTTACAAAAGGAGCCCATGTTTCTCCTCGAAATGTCATTAATGGTAAGGAGGGAAAACTCCTTGGCCTCGAAAGAATTATCTTTCAAAGCACCATGATAGTGACTACCACTTTTCAGCTCATGGAATCGATGTGCCATTCGGGTCAGCTGTAACAAAATAAAATGGTGTATGTTATTTTTGTAACACATAATAGCCAAGGTGCTACACTAATCAAGTATATAATATTTACCGTCCGGATGGAAATATTTGGAGTGGATCTAGAAGTAGTTGAATCGGTAATATATCTAGATAATTGCATAACTCAGGATAACATAGGACAAAATATTTTGGATGCCACGACCTCAAAGTATGTTCAACTTTGCTGAAATATTAATGCAAATTGGGAAATTTTTTAATGCGTTGAGCAAAATAGCGCACGTAAATATGTACATGATTTTGGATTGTCAATTAGGTGCACGACAATGTTTATGTTACTGGGGACTAAACATGGCCATATAACATCGAGTCGAAGTGGATTTTACGCTGTGATATGAACGGTAATTTCGTAAAAGAGAATATTCTTATTACTAGAGATAATCTACCGGTTAAGGTAGCTTTTGGTGGGATACAACCACCAAATAAATACATTCGATTCAGATGTAATGGACTAACTCTTTAGACTAACTACTCTAACTTTCCTCTAGCTCCTAACTTCGACCTATCTGGCATGGGTGACCCTACCAGGAGCATTTATCATTGCTCCCGCCAGCACAGCTCTAGGAGTCATTAGAACGCACAAACCCTTCCACCACGTCATGGTTGTAACCTATTGGGAGGGAAAGCAGCAGGTAACGTCACGCAAGAGAATTTGAACTTCTTGAAAATTAACAAATTGAGTAGCTTCAGGCGTGATGTGGTGGAAGTCGAACATAAAGAATAACTGATTGAAGCACTTTTCCACTTGATAACATTTTTTATTTTACGACCGGGTTTCGATGTATTACATCACATCAGGGAAATTTATTGAGCTCATTGTTATTAATCTGTTATTACTCATTGCAGACGGTTACATTTAACTACATGCATTGATGGCTGATTGATGTGAACGAACATGTATATAAAAAGACGATTTAAATTAATAAACATGTGCAATACTGAATTTGTTTTATTTGGTACGCCTTATTCTGTCATAGTGTTGATCAATAGTAACTTATTACCAAGAAACCTACGAACGTGAATTTTGGAGAACCCATTTCTTTCAAGAAAATTTTATCAAGACTGAACGCAAATTCGGAAACCGATTCGATAAAGTCCTATAAACGCGACCAAGTTAAACAAAGTTTCAATTAAGGGCGCATCATTGACATTCAAGCTTCCCCCTGACAGTTTTTCGAAGAAAACCTGGCGGAGAATTTAGTCTCATTGAAAGGTATTCTGCTAAGTTTACCTTGACCTCCTCATCAGGCTCAAAACTGTTCGTCAAGTTCGGCCACCCTGCCGCGTCAACGTCTCTTATCCTTATAAGGAATCTCAAATCCAGCTTGATGTCGTCAATGACATTTCCATGTGATTATTTATTACGTTCTCCCCATTCCCACCCCCAACCTGCTTCCCTACCTCACCCACACACCAACACTGTGGATCTCCTCACCTGGATTGGGGGTTGAAGGAGCGGAGGCGGGGTAGGGATGCTCCGTAAAGGAGTCTTCCTGTTAAAACCACCTTTCCCTTTTCCTCCTCGCACTTCCTCACACCCTGGTGGCCTTACTAATTGTCGGCGTGGATCATAAACGTCCATTTATTTGCTAATGATGCGAGGAAAACTTTCCAAAAAAGAAGAAAATGAAAATAAATCACTACTCAACCGTTGACGATTACGACGACAACGTGCTTTGCTCAAACTTGATCTTGATTCTCAATCCAAGTGGTCTTCCGTGAGTTGGAATCTCTCCGGAGTCAATTCGTATGAACGGTGGTAGTCTTCCTATTCTTATAGTTCCGCTCCGGCTCTCCACCCCCCTCCCTGACTGTGACAGCCCAGCCCCTCCCGTCTTCCGCCCGCGAACGAACGATCCTTCGCTCCTCTTTAACCGATCGTTGCCCCTCAAGCGACTCAGTTCTCGACACGTAAGCCCCCGTCTTTCGGCAGGGGGGCAGGGGGCAAGGGGGTTGGAAATTGAATCGACGAGGTAGTTAAAAGTTGTCAGAGGCACCAGTCTCCTTTTCCCGTGGGAGAACGAGATTAAAGGGACGAAGTCTTTAAGCAGGTGATTTAAGCAGCCGAAGAGCGACTCTTAAAGATTTTTTAAGTTCATTACTGCTCCATATCGAAATGTTGCGGACGACCGGTGACAAAATCAAACCTAACGAAATGTTACTAATTAGTCTCTGGGCATATTAGACCATTCCGATTAGTTAGAGCACTTGTTTCCATTGAGAAAGATTCGATTTTGTGTTAAGTTTCGTATTCGGAAGAGTTATGTGGTGAAGGCATTAATAGGTTCGTTTTCAATTTAACAGCGATATTTCAAGCAAAATTTTCTTATACTCGTGCGTGGTGCCACGGAAGCTTCGATAACAAGGAGACCCTAGAATATTTTATACTCCAGTCTATCATATGATATTTCGCTGGGATGGCGATGCAATACACACATCTTCCAAATCTATCGCAAGGAGAAATTTTGTAGCCATAATACCCATACTGCTACCTTAATCAGGGTATTGATACTACACCATATGCAAAGAATCATTAAATCATTTCGCCTTCTCTCTGAGAGAAAGTCTTGCCTCCTGCAAAAAACAAACTCACTTATGCATTTCCCTATGTGTGGGTAAGAAAAAGGAAAAACTGTTCTGTTTTCTTACGTTTCAGTTTTGGGTGAAATTAAAGTGATTGGTTTCCTTTCTACTTATTTCCCCGCTCTGATATTTAAGCTAGCGGTGACTTCTTCAGACCAATCGTAACTTATCCATTTAAGCGGACGGAAGACACGTAGTTTGAATGATGGTGTAGTTTTGGGCTTGATTTCGTGGCATTGGAGCACCTTAACGACCAAATGTGAGCATTGTACTACTATTCAACCAATTTATTTTTAATATTTCAGAAAATTAATTTGTTTAGGTGGGAAAAAGGGCTATTATTCAACAGCACCCCTTGAGGTAGGTGGTTAAGGAGGCGTATGCTTGTCCTGGTGGCCGCCTAAAGAGTCCATGGGTTGGCCGAGGTCATTTGTAATCCACTGGATACCTTTATAACACCTAAAGACGAAACTCTTTTGGTTTGATCATGTAAAAATTCCATTTCCAAATGAGCATTTAGACTTTTCGCCTCGTGTTGATTCAATTTGCGAACTGATTTCAGTATCATCAAAACTTTCTTCTTTCTTACGGCCTTCAAAAGATATAAAGTATAAGGAAGAATTCAAACGTGCTCTAGAGAGAAAGATTTTGACCGGTGACCTAATTTGCAATTAATGCACAGTTACATGAACATCCGAATCTTTTAGACCATAACTACAGTTGATAACAAAATTTCCGCAACAATATACGTTGTAAAAATATCCTTTGCAGTGCCTTACCTATTTCTATCATCTTATCTATTTTTATCAGTAAAATAGTAATTTTTTAGTTACCAATTCCATTACCAATAGTGAGTCAATAAACTGGATTGGTATAAAAACACCATAGTTAAGAAAATAACTCCTTTTATACGTATATGCATAGTATACAGAAATGATAAATACAAATACTGCCGGTAAATGAGATAGCTAATAGGCTTCCTCTGGCAGTGATACTTGTTGTCGGAGTTGGATGGCAAAAATGTGAGAAAGGTATTTCTATTTGAAATGTATGGGGCTCTACAACCATGGAAAAGTAATCGAATGATGATTTTTGTAATCAAATCATATTTTAACCAGTCAAATAAACAAGGTTCCATGAACCTTGATTCCAAAGAAATCCGAGTGGAGCTACGAGCTCGTATTACCAGATGATCACGGGACGGATTCCTGGAATTCGTCATCAAAAGCACTATAGCCCAGACTATCTAACTTATCTATCTTTCACCCAACTGGGGTAGTTCACCAAAATATGCGTGACATGGATTTGCAGGGCTAGATAATTATTAAGTCGTTCAGAAATTCTCCTTTCTTATAGTATAAACACATTCAGTGAAAATTTATTGCAAACAATAATCATAAATTAACATGTGATTTGGCCGATTAATTCTAGTGACACATATTGAGTATGACAATTAGGAGGGACCGTAAGATGTGGTGAGCTCGTACCATACGGAAGAGAAAGTAGGGAAAACAGTAAGGGTCTATTGAAACATTACTTGCATTCGTATGAGACGAAGCACAGATAAACATGCCGGGGTTCATTCATTAACGAAAGGACTCTGAATATTTTTTTGTATAACAGGAGGAACTTCTCACCAAGGTAAAAGGTAAGTAGGGGATCATCATTATAGCCAACTGGATGAGTTAAAAAAATGGTGGTTGAAGAGAATGAAGAAGGAAACATATTGCACGGTACTTTGGAATGGGGAAAAGGAGCGGTGAAGGAGAAAGCCTAAAAAAGGGTTGTAAGGAAAATGCATTTATCAATGGCAAAAACACTCCTCGGGCAGCATCAACGAAATATATGAAATGTTCTGTTGGATAAGACCACGTATTAAAGCTGCTTCATGCTTTTCAGACAGCCGTAGAGAATATGGCGAAAGAATAATTTAAAGAATCGCCATGCTTCAAATATACAATCATCTTTTTAATCAAGCCAAGGTCCTGTTGGAAAAACTAAGTAAAAATTCAGAGATGTTTTGCTATTTTGCCTTTTTTGTATCCAAGCATCACTCATTCTCTCTGAATGTTTTTTTTTCTCCATCCGACCAAGCCCTTTTGTTTCTGTTGCGTTTGTTAATCTGTCTGTGCTCATCCAGATTCCACAAATGGGTTCCGCATATTTAATAAGTGAGTCTTTTATGGAATATCAAAAAAAGGACTGCTTAAGTGACTGGAAATACCACGTAGTGCACTAATTAGGTATTCATAAAAATTTAAACCTTCTATTTTTTACTGTCGAGATTGCAGTATTCACATCTTTTACACTTACGATACAAATGGCGTATTTAATGCCTTCAGCTCGCTCCTTCTCGTTGTGTCCCTAAGGGATAGCAATCTTTTCTAAAATTAATCTTAACACATTTTCACGTTACTTGTCTGGTTCGTTAACTCATAACCATATGAAATACTTATTCGGACACAGTCCTTACCAAAGCACAATATCTCCGGGAGAATGAAGGAGGAAATGTAGACACCTCATAAGGTAAGAAACATCAGCTTAACCACCATGGAAGATTTTCTGCTTATGCAACGTTACCTTGGCTGCGTGAGATAATTATGTTTCTAGTAGTAGTAGTAGTTTTTAGGGGAGGCGACCGACAGCTAAGGTCATTTGCGCCATAGGGGATGGACAGGAAAGGATGAAGGGTGGAGAGAAACCCGGCGTCGGCATTAGCCTACTCTTTACGAAAGGCGCCAAGGGGTCCGCGGCTTAACGTCCCATCCGACGGACGCCGTACTCACTCAAAGTGCCCTCCACAAAGCACCTCAAGTAGGGATCGAGATACCTCTGAAAAATATTCAACACCGCCGGGATTTGAACCCGCGCCCTCAGGGTGGGAAGCCAGTACGTTAGCCCCCGCACCATCTCGATCCCCTTATGTTTCTCCGGAGAGAGGAGAATGTAGCAAGAAAGACCGGTTGAAGAAGAAAATGTAACCCTCCCCGCCGAGAGGTGAGCTAGAAGCCTATGGTGCGCACCTAAACAGGAAATAAAAGGACTCATAGGACGAAATATTCGAAGGAATATTAAAAATAATTAATTTATCAAAATTACTTCAAACTTTATCCATGTATCTGTTGGAATTATCAATAGGTTTTGGATAGATTTTATATTTCCTTCGAGCCAATTGATCACGCTTCACCGCGTCGGCCAGACAGCAGAACATATTACTATATGTTATAAAAAGTTGAATTTTTTCCGACCCGTAAAATCTAGTGCATTTAAACTAGGTTTTCTTCCCTATCATAAAAACGTGTCAGCTAATAATTATCTTTATGTTAATGAATGAGTTTAGGCACATTATTGTTCATCAACATTCTTACTGTGTTCCGCTAATTTATATTTTAGGACTTGAAATTTATAGGAGGTAAATATCATTCTTGGGCCGTGAGAAGATAGTTAGTCTTCTAATCTTAGGGTGTCGCGTCCAAATCCTGAGTAATGAATGCAAAATCCTGTCTGAAAATTATAATTGGAACACATTTATGGTCTCCAGAACGGCATTAGAAACTATCAGAAAATTAATTAAGTGTTGGCAAAAGGAAAGGAGTTTTACCCCATAGAAATTAGTGTTCATGTATCATATGCGCAAGAGCTTTCTGTAGAGTGACATAAAGCTTCATCTAGTGCTATGGTAGTCATCAGTTTGACAACTGCGTGGGGTGGGGGTGATCCTTACCTTAAGCTGAGGCCTTTTTCTTATTGAATCATCTTCTTTCAAGTCTTGCTTGAAACCGTAAGCCGGAGCTGATGTGGCTCCCCGGAATTCGTTCGTTTTCCCAGTGAACGCTCTATCCCCGATTGCAGTTGCGGCCGCGAGCATCACGAGGACCACGCATATGCTAAGGTAGCTCTTAAAACCGGGCATTATTAGTTCACTACTGTCAGAATGTGTTGCTGACCTTATGTATTGCTTCTCGGATGAAAAGCTGAAAAATGTTAAAAAATGAGAGATTTGTGAATAGCATGGGGAAGTGAATACCTTATAAAATAAAACAATTACAGTTGGAGAAAAGTCAAAATCAGTTGAATTAAATATAAAAAAGGTGTAATATTTTCAATATTTATAATACATGGATTGACGTACTACCGTGCCCGATCATTGGTATTTGGTGCTGAGTGTAAAAAAACAGCTTGAAAATAAAAGCAATTTACGAAAGATTCAGCATATTACGCTATCTTGTAAAATAAGGAAAGTATTTATTAACAATTTGTTTATGAGGACTGAACGTTTAGGGATATCTGGAATGAAGAAAAATGTGGGAAAAAATATAAATAATTAACTTGTTCAAAATTTTTACTGCCTCCTAAGATAGCATATAGAGTACTCCAAGCTTATCCTCTAAGTTTAACAAAATCTGGTTAATTTAATCAAATGCCCATTTAAATTGCTTCGTTGGTCCAGTATCAAGCAATTATGGTGGTACTGAGATTCACTTGCAATAGCGATATCCAAATAGATGCTACCATCTGGCTGTCACGTAAAGGAATCATTTAAATAGATATAGCACCCATCAAAGGCGTTTTCGATAATGGACTTGCTGAAAAGTCAGACTGTTCGTGGGTTAACTCCGTTTACAATAATTTTCATGACGGACTGGAAAACTCCTTCCGAAGTCCTGCAAGTATTTCGATAGCTCTCTAGGTTTATCTAAGAGTATTATTGCCTGAATTTCGTTGGATGAAGCGAGGCGAGGGAATAATGACGAAGAAGGAAATACAGAGTTAATCGGAGTGGTCCACTTGGGTTTTATCGCTCAACTACCGTTCAAAAAGTGGCTTGATCTCTCAAGTGACCATTAAGAGACGTTTCTATACATCTCTTCTACACATTTTGGAACAACCTGAGGGCAAATAAACACGTACCCTTTTCCCAAAATTGTGTTGAGGAATGGTTCAACGGTTGTAAATAATTTTGGTTTTATTTTGGATGGCCTGACTTATACTTCGCTCTTTAAATATTATTTAAATAGTGTTTTGAAGACTAAAGAGAGATATTTTTGGGTACGAGAGCTTTTGAATCATGTTTCCCTGTTTTATGCACTTGATATGGGCCAAACCAATTAAATTCAGGACCTATTATACAAGGTCTGTCCTAAAAGTAGTAAGGCGGAGTCGATTTAAAAATATTAATTGCCAGAATTGATTCATTCAATCAAAAGTCTTCAAACTAGCACCGTTATGCGTTTACACACCGCTGCCAGCGGCTTTGCCACGCCTCATAGGTCTTCTGGAAGGCTGCGTTTGGAATACTGTTAACTCCCTCGTCACGGCCTGTCGTATCACTTCCATCGAGCCATGCTAACATCCTTTTAGCATAGATTTGAGACGGGGAAACAGGAAAAAGTCTGATGGGGCAACCTAAGGGCTGTGGGGTGCTAAGACATGGTCGAGTAGCTCTTGGCAGATTTGCGTGCAAGTTTCCTTTTGTTTTTCTTAGAGCGCTCGCTGCGCCAACTTTGCACACACTTTTCTCATGCTCATGTTTTCGGTCACAAATCGATATACATCAATTTTAGGGATGGCACGTTCATCAAACACCATGCAAACACTTAATCTGCGATCCTTGTTCAAAAAAGCCCTCACTTTTGCAAGATTTGTATGGTTTTGAGGTTTAAGGGAGCCCAGAAGGTTCGGTGACATCAAAATCTTCTCTACACTTCCAAAACGAATTAAGGCACTCAAAAACAGCCGATGTAACCATGGCACTATCACCATAAGCTGCCTCGAGCATGTTATGAGTCTCTTTCCCGTTTGTGCTCTGTTTCCGGCAAAATTTTATGGCAGAGTGCTGTTCAAATAACCGGTTCATGACGGAGCGTAACGAGATCACTCTAAAGAAGTTTTGTTAACGATCAATCCGCACTGTGCAAAGGCTGGGAGTCAACTGCCACCGGCCTTAGCCTTTCCTGAGACTCCACTCATGTAAACCCAGCCAGGGATACCGCCACCTGTGAAAAAATAAGCACTACTTTTTGGACAGACATTTTATGACTTAAATGACTCATGATATATTTGAAAAAATCACATAATAAATTTGCGTCAGGAGTCCCTTCTGTGGGCACTAATGCTTGTATAAAATCGGGAATGTTAACTACGATGAGATTAAATTGCACTATGTACATTATAATTTTGATTCTAAGGAATTGGTTGAAAATTCAACTTAGAATTCAATTTTCTTCGTTCCAATTTTTTCCCATGCGGAATGCTATTCGCGAGAAATCCAGAAAAAGAACTGAAATCATAAAAAAGTGAGAAAGTAATTTTAAATACGAGTTATTGCATAAATTGCATGACATCGTATCTTTAGAGGTGTATAGCAAAAGGTTAATACAAGGGCAGTTTTTTCAAGCAGAACTCTGTTAAATTGAAGGACCTTACAATTTTTTTAACCTTTGTGGCCATAATTACTTCAATTGCATTAAATTCATCATGAAATGAAATAAAACTCGTTCAGAATTGGCCAAATGAATAAAACTAGCAAAATCGTAAATAACCCAATAATTTTCGGAATGGTCAGTACAAAAAAATTGATCGTGCTAATTGAATGTAATGAAACTAAACGCCCACGAATCAAATGGAGCATCGACTATGACATGCTAAATACGTATTCTTTGATAAAAAGTACATGTACCTCCATTACACGTACTATTCATGGTATTCCGTCTGTAAAAGGCTCAATTACTACGCTGATCATGAATTGACTAACGAAAGTTGATTTTTTGCGCAGATTAAGGGACTGGTATTTTTGACGAGTTTCATATCATCTATAAATCATATTAGCTACGTAGCTATATTACTCTATTCTAAAGGCTAGGACACCACTATAGCAGCACATAGTTTTTTTACCGATGTAATCACAACTGTACCGAAGTTTCGCTTTAATATAACCGACAATGAGATATTTTTAATGATAGACATGGTAAACCGTGAGAATTTGAGATCAGTTATTTTCGATAATTTTAAATACGATATCTATAGTAGTACGAAGAGGACTGGAGCTTGGAATAGAACAGGACGAAAAGATAATTTAGCCCCTCAGGTTTGCTGATAACCAAGCAATTAAAGATTCAGATGGCTCCTAGCCAGCCTGTCAAGAAGCAAGCAACAGTATAGGAGGTATGAAATGAAGTCTATCCACAAAAGAACGAAAGTACGTAGTCTGCAGGTGTAAGCAAACTAATTTAAACATTCAATTAGGAGGAAATTATTAGATTTAAAATTAGATTGAATTAGAAAAAATAATTATTACTTAACACCTGTTGAAGAAAGAAAAATTAAAAAAAAGAAAACTGTAAGCAGGAAAAAAAGTAAAAATGTGAAGAAAATATTAAAAATTAATTTAGTATTGAGTCTAGCGCTCTTAAGATCGGAAATCTGGTCTTTAAAAAAGAGACAAAGAAAAATATATTGAAAACTTTTAATTTCTGGCCTAGGTAAAGATTGGAAAATATTAATTAAGAAACATGCAAGTACTATATATTGGAAGAGGAAAATAATTGGGTGGGTGAAATGCGAAAAAGATGGAAATAGATGATAGAAGCAAGAACATAAGTTTGGCAGAGGAATAAATGAAATATTTGTTAGGAATATATTTACTAATAATTAAGGTGGATAGAAGTTAAAAAGTAATGGGGATATACGAGGGTAATCCCAGAAGTACCCGACCCAACAAAAAAGCAAAAGTTTCGGAAAAAAAGTATTTATTTTTCAACATAATCTCTTTCCAGCTCTATGCACTCTTTCCAGCGATGTCCAATAAGTTAGATACCTTTTTTATAATAAAAACGGTCTTGCTCGTAAAAATATCCATTACTGCCGACATCACTTCTTCACAGTTGGAAAATCTTTGACCACCGAGCCATTTTTTTAAGTTTGCGAACAGAAAATAATCCGAGGGGGCTAAATTTGGCAAATAGCGTGCATGTAATAGCAATTCAAACTTTAATTCATGAACTTTGACCATTGCAATAAGGGATTTGTGAGCTGGTGTCTTGATGAAACAAAATCTTTTTCTTAGCCAAATGCGTCCACTTTTGCTTGATTCCTTCGCTCAAACGTTGCAATAAGTTCGCATAATACTCGCCGTGGATAGTGTCTCCTTTTCCAAGATATTGAAAAAAATTATTCCACGCGTATCCAAAAAAACTGGTGCCCTGTCCTTACCTACAGATGAAACGTCTTCGCCTTTTTCGAAGCGGGTTCTCCCTTTTGAATCCATTGTTTTGCATGTTCTTTTGTTTCGGGTTTGAAGTAATGGACCCATGTTTCATCCATGGTTATGAAACGGTGCAAAAACTCTGCTTCGTTGATGTAAAACTTTGCTAAACACTCAATTAAAACATCTTTACGATACTGGTTTTGCTCTAGTGTAAGCAAACACAGAACCCATCTTGCACACAGCTTCCTCATGTACAAATTTGCATTTAACATGAGAATTACTTTACTTTTTGAAATGCCTAATATGTCTGCTAGTTCGGACAGTTTCAGTCGACGATCATCCAGTTTCACTTTATGGGTTTCTTTCACCGTTTCTGGAGTCATCGCCTCAATCGGTTGACCAACACGGTGCTCGTCTTGACAGCTCAGACGGCCTCATTTAAACTCTGACACCTAATATTTTACTGTTGCAAACGAAGGAGTAGACTCGCCCAGAGTAGAATCCAGTTCAGCTTTGATATTGGTTGGTCTGAGGCTTTTCAAATAAAAGTACTGTATCACATAACGATGACCAACTTTCTCCATTTTCACAAATTCACTGAAAACGTTCATTTTTGATGGCTGCCAAACAAATACTAAACAACGTGGCATCTTCAAACTTGCAACGTATGTTTTATAGATTGCATTATTTCTGAAACAGTGATATTTTCAAAACAACTACCTCCATCTCTAGTTCAGGCCGGGTACCTCTGAGACTTCCCATGTAAATATTTTCTTTTTCAAATCATACCTCAAAAAGCTTAAAACCCCCACTGAAAGAAATTGAAATAGTTTTTTTAATTCCGATTTTGCCCTGACTTTTTTCAAAGAATTTTTTGAGTAATATACACGTTATTTAATTAAATTCAAATACAACCTAAACCTTGTCTAAAAAGTACACATTGTTTCATCGCCATTTATTTTTCCAAAGTTGCCAAGATTGTTCCGACACAACTAAGAAAACCACTGAAATAATTCATTCACTGTTTTGTATACTGAAAGCTGATTTTCTCCATCCCATTTACAGACTCAATGGCTGCGTTTGTAAGTTAAAATTCCGTGAGCTCTTAAGGATACAGCGTTTATTCTGCAAAACACAACTCGGAATTAATTACGGTGACGACAGTGCCCCAGCAAAAACTCGTAGGGAGAACATATATTTTTTATTCAAATTAGACCCCTTCCAAAGTGATTACGCTAGAGTTTAAGGCTACTAGATAATCTGCTCCAAAGAAAAATGCGTGCTTTTGGATTTGAAATTTCAGATTTAGCTTTTGAAAAATTATTAATTTAGATTGTTATATTAATAACTCTATATAGCTATCTGATTTTTTAAAGTAACCTGCAGTTACTCAGGAAACTGTGCACTTTCCTTGACCAGAGTTGAGCGATTTAAAGGGGATGGAAATCAGTCGGAAGTATATGGCAACAACTTAAGAAATTTGAGCCATTAAAACTTTTTCTCACCTGAGGAAGTCTGAGAGCAAACTTTTGTTTTAATTGCCGCCCGTGATCTATACCCTCTTTTCTTCTGTACCTCTGCCTGGTCAATTAAAGTAAACTACTCACGCAAACGGACTCAACTCAATTTTGATGAAGTCTTTCAGCGAATTCTTTGGTTTTTGCCATGAACTCTTCCTTCTCGACTGCGAGCGTACACGGAATCTTCATTGATGGTCACGAAATCTGACTCATAACTAGGAAGAGAAAATCAACATAAAAACTGGTCTTAAATAGTTAGTAGTCCCCCAAGAGATGGTGCCTTGTCGTGCCTTCAATATGACGTAATTGCCTCGCTCCAGGTGCAATATCCGGAGGTAAAATCATACTTGAATTGGGCTTTCGAGTGATACTGGGAATTAACGAGAAGCTAATATGTCACAATGGTTAAATTCACGTTTCAGACATATAAGTAAACATTTGAAGTGCTTATGATGCTAGAAAATACAAAGATAGCTAAATATTGGTTAAGCTTACATTTATTTTTACATTTACTCACTTGAACTTTTCTGAAGATGTATTGATGATCTTCTCGTTTACCGCCCTAGTATAGAACTCAGAAAATACGCTGAAACAGAACCAGATCCCTAAAATGTGTATTTTTTGGCTGCGTATTCTGTGCTGAGTTTGTATAAATGAAATGAACTATATACTATCATTTTCATGCTGACATTTTACACAAAATTCAATTCAAATCACTTGGTTATTTATTTAATTTTCTTGATTTTTGTTAATTATTTTACCCGCGAAGTGTATATTAAGGTTAGGATGCACGTGGATGGCACGGTATTTACTTGGTAAATACCGGAAAAGAAGATGGATTAACACTAGCAAGGAATCGAGGTTGTATTCCGTAATCGAGTACGAAATGGGAATTGCCATTAAATGAAATTAAACGTTCTGTGGTATATTCTTGAAAAAATCAAGAGGAGTTATCTATAAATTTGTAGGAGTTCATCTAGAAGCAGGTGATACAGGAAAATACCTAGGTGTTACTATAAGCTACGACTCAACTTGGGGTCCCCATATGCGTAAAATCTTCGGGCCAGTTAAAAGAAAGTGGGATTCAATAGACGCATTGTTGACAGGAGTTGATAAAAGATCAAGGAAAGTTGCTATAATGCTCTTTTAAAACCTCATTTAGAAAATAAATGCACTGTGTGAGATCCAATTGAAGAAGACTCCATTTGGGAAACTGAAAAGTTTTAATGCTGGATAGCCTGTTTCGTTAAAATTTTACCACAAAACGAAAGAGTGACATAAATACTTCTGGAATTGGGTTGGGACTCCTCCTTCCCTTTTTCAGAGCCGATGTCTCTTCGGATACTCTGAATTCAAAATACATTACTCGCTTGGACAATCAATATAACTTAAGATTGAATGATATAGGAAACTTTCTCTGGGACATCGCATGCTACTAAAATATCCAAAAAGGTCAATCAAGCATTACACCCCGTTCGTAAGCTTAAGCATGTCATTCTCACACTTTTCAAGACACAGTTAGTTTCCAGCTCAATTCTACCGCACTTTGATTACGCTTTCGTAATATTTCAAGATATCTTTCAAGAGCTTTCCATAAAACTCCAATGTTCCCTCAAAGTATGCATCAGGTTCACCTTTACCTTACAAATATCTGAAAACAATAGCACTTATTAACAAAGTATCTCTTCTTCTTTACTTTTTTTCTATAAATTTAATTATTTTTCATATTAATCCTGCAATGTATTCTAAATTTAATACACCATTTTTCTTTGTGTTCCCATGGTATTTATAGCCCTTTCACTGCTATAAGATATCCGAAATTAATCATATCTCTGTAGGTTCAGGAGGTTTTCCTGTAGTGGGATTTTTCGTTCAGCATATCGATTCACATTCCTCACATCCCACAAATGTATCTTATAACATACTATTTAGTTTTATATTTCTCCAATGTAGTATTTATTTTATTATATTATTAACATTTTTAAAAGTATGATGTCATAATTTCCTATAGTCACAGTGAAAATTGTATACTTTAGTTGTTTCAATGGTGTTGATTTATTTATGGTCTTAAACTAAAAGGGGGTTGCGTGTAAAAAAGGACAATATCGTTTCAATCTTGCCCTAATACAGACGCTACATTATTATTGTTATATTCGATTAGTGGATGCCAGAAGTAGCACACTCAAGGACCACTTTCCTCGGAAAATATGGGATAGTAATTGGCAATAGTTATGGCAAAAATCTCACTGACCATTCACACTGTCTAGAAAAAAAATAATTTTACTTATATGCAAGCACCTTCACAAATCTCATGTTTTTATGGGCAAATTTCTTTCCCGCATGGCTGTATGGCACTGTCATAAAATTAATGTAGCGCCCGTTACAATAGTTCCTACCCTTTTCTGTTATATTTTTAAGCTCCCCCTTTCATTCCTCGTCTCACTCTGTGGAGTTGAATCCTCAGGGACTACCCGCTGCCAGCAGAGGGTAGTCTCTGACGTTGCCCCACCAGTTTTATTCCTCTTCATCCATCTCAGAATCGCGCTGAAGGGTCTTCACCACGCTTTGGTGGAAGCGTGACAACAGGCCGTAATGAGAACCAATCAATCCAGACTCTTTGCTAATTAAGTGGCACATTCTGTTCGTTAGCATTAGGGTATCTCGAAACACTATTTTTCTTACTATTTAATACCAAAATTAGGTCCATATGGACTAAGCCTCAAATGCTTAGAGTAGAGATTTAATTTCCATAGAGCCTATGGAAATTTAAAATTTCTATTCAGATACGAGGGCGATTCGAAAAGTAAGGTCTCCTATTTTTCTCATGAAAAATCAAATTTATTCTCAACTTTGCATACATCGTTGGAAAGGTGGAGCATTTATCTATTTTCTAAATAGTCACCTTGACGATCAATCACTTTTTACATATTTGTAAGCAGCTTTTGAATACCGGCGTCGTGCCTTTCTCCCGCCGCGTCGCGGAGCCAACTGATGACTCGTATTTCCCAAAAATCGGATGATTTTAATCACTCGAGTGTCGGGGGCAATAATTTTCTTAACTGGAAGAGTTTCTTTCTGATGTTCGATGTTTGAACATCAGGGAGAAACTCTTCCAGTTAAGAAAATTATTGTCCCCGACACTCGGGTGATTAAAATCATCTGAGTTTTGGGAAATACGAGTCATGTTCGATGGCAGCGTGACTTCCAAGGGTTTCACCCAGCATAGTCAAGATATGTTCTTTCCTCTCTACATATTCACGGATTTACCATTTAATTTTCCCACAAATACTTCACTCATTTTTGGATGTAATAGGAAGCCTCATACTCCATTTTACTCCTCATAACCTGGTGGATGATCGCATCGTGTGAGCGAGAAACGGTGGCATGACCACAGGGGTGACATGAAGGTTTTTTAATTTCTTTCCCACTCGGGAGTTCAATTTGCGCCCTCTCGCTCTAGGAAGTGGATCAAACCAATCCAATCACATGGCGATGGGATTTCATTTCTTGTCGCCGGCTAAATTAGCAATAACGTCGCACGACGGCGATTGCCATTTAATTTTCCCACAAATACTTCACTCATTTTTGGATGTAATAGGAAGCCTCATACTCCATTTTACTCCTCATAACCTGGTGGATGATGGCATCGTGTGAGCGAGAAACGGTGGCATGACCACAGGGGTGACATGAAGGTTTTTTAATTTCTTTCCCACTCGGGAGTTCAATTTGCGTCCTCTCGCTCTAGGAAGTGGATCAAACCAATCCAATCACATGGCGATGGGATTTCATTTCTTGTCGCCGGCTAAATTAGCAATAACGTCGCACGACGGCGATTACAGCTTTCCCGGAAGCCCAAAGAGCAAGCAGGTTAAGGGAGGGAATCACAGTAGACGGAGACTAGGATTGCGAGGGAGCCCCAGAGGTTCACGAAATAGTGATGAGATGAGCCGACGGGCTCAAGGAAGAGGCTGAGCTTAACTCGGGGAAGACAGAGATGTAGGGAGGGAGTATGGAGGGAGGGAGAGGAAAAGAGAGAGATAAGGAGGCGTGTGAGGGTGGCGCGTTAGAGCAGGCAAGAAGGGAATGTGGGTGGGGGGAGGGTGGGTCGACGGGTGGGATCAGTAGCCTTGGAGTAGGCATGGTTTGGAAGGTCGAGGGAAAAAGGGGACGAGGCGGGAAGAGAGACAAATGAGAAAGAGGAGGGGGACGGGAATGAACCACTCGCTTTCGAAAAAGCACGAAAAGCCATTTTCGGGCCGCCGTGAGTACCTGTTGCTCGTCAACAGCGCTTCAGACATAGATTTAATTCCAAGACCCGGTTAAGGCATGTTCTCCCTTCAGTCGTAAATCACCTCAATCAAGGGCTACGGAAATGCTTTCTCCGTTGTCATACTTTTCTGACAACCTTTGTTGAGTTGATCACATAAGCTCAAGTGACCCATTTTTATGCCTTCCACGTGAAAAGTTACTGCAATTGGTGGTTGAATTGTAAATATTGAATTTCCGTAAAAATATTATTTCTAATGTAATTAGAACCTGCGTCATAATTATAATTATCCATATCCATGGAGGGACATTGTTGCTCAAAATCAAACGAGAATGCAACTTAATATAGCAAGGCAACACACTCCGTTCAAGAGTTTTACATAATATCATCTAAGCTTGGTAAAAAAATTTATTCTGATATATTCATTGATATTAATACATTTGTTTGGAAGGCAAAAACATCGGCCAGCGACCAGGGACTCGGCATACCATATTGGAAGGAATGGAGGGTACCAATTGCAAAAGAAACACTTGGTTTTTCCACATAAAATATTTATTCACGACCTAGGTTTCGACGCTCAGCGTCATCATCAGGGAGGGTACCAAATTTTATGTTGGTAAGCTAGGGACAATTAATTATTCGAGGAAATAAGCGTCAAAGTGTTAACGTTTGCGGGAATAGTTCTAAACTGTTTCATTCTTCCCCAATTCAAATGTCTATTTCTTCAGCATTCGTTCGTACCATTTTTACCATTTTCATACAACGAAGACTATATAATTGCAGAGTTAATATTTGTTCATAAGTGTTATTGATTATTGAAGCATTAAAAATTTTACGTAAGCAGTGAGAAATGAAGTAAAAGGCCTTCAGTCACGACTTTATAAAGGTTTAATCATAAAGTTTTAGCCAAATATAAAAAAATTCTTACGTCCTTCCCATCAAACACTTTCCTTTTAACTCTTCCTCTGTCAATTCTACTGTATATACATTTTATTCTATAATCCCATAATTTAATTGTTGAGTCGGGTACGTCTGGGATTACCAAAATTTTGGAAAACACATATTTTTCATGATAATCTCCTTTCAGCTCTTTACACTTCCCAAGTTCGATGCCCTTTTTTTAAGAACTATCTTGCTCCTCAAAATAGCCATTAACTGCCGACATCAATTCTTCACGGTTGGAAAATCTTTGACCACTGAGCCATTTCTTCAGGTTTGCAAACAGAAAATAATCCGAGGGGACTAAATCTGGCAAATTGAGCGTACGAAATAGCAATTCAAACTGTAATTCATGAATTTTGGCAATTGCAATGACGGATTTGTGAGCTGGTGCATTGTCTTGATGGAACAACATCTTTTTATTAGCCAAATGTGACCGCTTTTGCTTGATTTCTTTGCTCAAACGTTGTAATAAGTTTGTATTATACTCGCCGTGGATGGTTTTCCCATTTTCAAGATATTCAATATTCAATGAATATTATTCCACGCGCATTTCAAAACACCCACGCCATGACCTTGCCCGCAGATGAAACGGTTTTCGCCTTCTTTGGAGCTGGTTCTCCCTTTTAAATTCATCGTTTTTTTGTTATTTTATCTCGGATGTGAAGTAATGGACCCATTTTTCATCCATGGTTATGAAACGGTGCAAAATTCTGCTTTGTTGCTGTAAAACTTTGCTAAACACTCAATTGAAACATCTTCACAACACTCGTTCTGCTCGAGTGTGAGCAAACGCGGCACCCATCTTGCACGCACCTTTCTAATGCCCGTATTTTCAGTTAATATGCGATATACCGCACTTTTTTAAATGTCCAATATGTCTGCTAGCTCGGGCAGTTTCAGTCGACGATCATCCAGTTTCACTTTATGGGTTCCCTTCACCGTTTCTGGAGTCGTCACCTCATTTGTTCGAGCAATGCGATACTCGTCTTGACAGTTTGCACGGCCTCGTTTAAACTCTGATACCCGATGTTTTACTGTTGTTAACAAAGGAGGAGACTTACCCAGAGTAGAATCTAGTTCAGCTTTTATATTGGTTGGGCTGAGGCCGTACAAATAAAAGTATTGTATCACATAACGATGACCAATTTTCTCCAATTTCACATATTCACTGATGGCTGCCAAGCAATTACTAAACAACGTGACGTCTTCAAACTTGAAAAACATGCTTCGTAAAATACATAATTTTTAATACCGTGATATTTTTAAAACAACTACCGCCATCTCTAGGTCTGGCTGGGTACATCTGCTCTTTTCCATACAGAAAGTTTCCAGTGAAAGGAAGGGAGAAATTGGTGCGCTATACATGGAAGTTAAAACTCTAACGAGAAGTGAGAAGATAATATCTGCGTTGAAAATTAGAGATAAGTTGGGTAATATAATGGTTGATATAGAAAAGATGCATGAGAGATGGAAGGAATACATATGAGAACTGCTTGGCCAAGAAATAAGGCCTATTTCCTGGGTGCGCAACATAGATGACATTTTTATTCTCTAGACAGAGGCTCAGAGTCCCTCAAAAACTTCTTATCGATCATAAGTGTTCTTTCAGTGTTGAATTCACTTCTTCCGTTTAAGATTTGACCATCACCTTTCGTGACTCAAGAAACTCAATTCAAAACAACAAATTCACTACCTCAGTACATATCAAACCCACAAACCATAAAACCTACAGTTTACCACCTCCCACTCCACTCTCATCAAACGTTCGATATATAATTATCTCTCTATCTGCGGATATTAGATTTACAACACCAGAACTTTCCTCAAAAAATACCTTCACAATCAACACAATGCACTTCTCAAATGTGGTTACAGATAAGCTCTAACAAAATAAATTCCACCGGTCCTCACACACCATAGAAAACCATTTTCATACCTGACAACGGGCTCAATCTTTGCACCACTTATATCTCAGGATACCACAGGTATCTCAGATACCAAAACTTTCTTACAGAAAGTTTTCCCATTTTGAACGATAATGAAGGTTCCTCATTTCTGTTATCTCAATACCTATCTCTGGCGTACAGACAACCCACCATTCTCAGAAATATTAAGACATCCACCAACTCTTTGGCCCCCACCAACCATGACAAATTTCCTCATTTTTCCCCTATTTTCAACCGTTCCCGATTCAAAACATGTCCGCTCATAAGATTTGCTCCCCTCTCCCTACATCTCCTTATTGTCTCCCCGCCTCGTTCTCTCGCTGCTTGCCACTTCAAAACGTTATCTATCTCCTAAAATGAAATCAATGCTCTTCATCAAAGAAGAATGCATTACTTCTTTGCCTACTCGCATGAAAAAATACCGTAACGCCTGTAATTCTGCATCAGGCTCTTCTTTACCTATCCCTTCACAAAACTTTACCTTCGACCAGTGTTTCCCCCTGACCATTCACGATTCCTTACCCAATTCAGCCACCAATATACGCGTAGAGGGGAGAACTTGCAAATACTTTTGAATGTTAGCATTTGTATCTTTTGAAATATCTGAGCACAACCGTCACCACTAGATCCTTACTTCTTTCCACTCCTCCTTCCCCGCACAACCTGCGCTCCCCCAAAAACAGCCTTCACATTCCCTTTGCCCGAAACATTCCAGTCTGGCCTGAAGTAAGCCTCAGAGAAGGCCGAAAGTTTTATATATATATATATATATATATATATATATATATATATATATATATATATATATATATAAAAGAAAGTCGTACATCGTGTTAGTTACACCATTTATAACTCGAGAACGGCTGAACCGATTTTAATGATGCTTGGATTTTTCGATACGAATCATTCCAGAATAGCCGAATAGTTATTAAAATATAGTTAAAATTTCGTATCGTAACCTATAGTCGATTTTAATGATGTAGGGTTTTTTGGATTCATCTCACCCCATAAATGCAGAATAACCATTAAAATATCATAAAAGTATCTTATCGTAACACCGTATCGTAAAATATCTAATCGTGTCGCTTTATTGAAAAGAAAGCAAGTTGATGTGATTCGGTGATCGGTGTTGATGTGTTCCTGGTGATCCGGATGTGCGTTCTACCGATGCTCTTCTTTTGCATCATTCATCTCGGAATGAAAACTAAATTTGTTGCAATGGCTTGTGGGAAATGAAATTGCACGACAGTGGCTGACCACAACCTCTCAACCAGAATAACATTATGTCGTAATTTGCGGGAATATTACTTCCTGGCCAGTGACCAACTACAGACACCAACACCCAAACCCAAAGTGGAATCCTTCACAGGGTTACAGGGGCTCCGTTAAGGATACCTGGGTTTATAAACACATTAAAAGCATCGTATCGTAAAATATCGTATCGTATCGTTTCATTGAAGAAATTTCATCTTCAGAAGCAGGGAAACACGGTTCTCAATTAAAATATCTTAAAAGTATCGTATCGTAATATCATATCGTAAAATATCGTATCGCATCGCTTCATCGAAGAAATTTTAACGTCGGAAGAAAGGCGACGCTCTTCCTGTTAATTCAAATACGGCAATGGCTGAAGCAACTATTTCTGCATCACCAAGTTAGATACGCACCTTATTTGCTATCATCCTATCGACATGCTTCCCATCCTATCCATGTGACCTGTCAGATGACATTTTACATCGAATTCGTGTAAGTTCAAGAAATCTTGGTGTGGAGGAAAAAAAGGAGATGCATAACTAGGCTTTGCCGTAGATTGAAGACATGTGTTACCTCAAGAGCGGCAGTTTATTAGTGAAGTTAGAAAGGCTGTATCGATTTCAATGATATTTGGTTTTTTGGATTCGTCTCAGCCCAGAATAGCAGAATAACTATTAAAATATCGTAAAAGTACGGTATCAATGATTTGTTTTGTTTTTAGCAATTTAATGACTGAGCTCCGTAACAATATTAAAAACATTGAGAGAATTGTTAAGAGTTAAACTCGAGAACATTTGAGCTAAGCCCAGCTCGAGTTGACACGTCACTATAGTGTCTGTAAACAAATCACAGACAACGAACAAACATTTAGGTAACCGGTCAATTTGTTAGCCTCATATAATTATGCCGCAGTGCAGAAGATCTAACCTTTCCCAACAAACCCGTAACGCAAATATGCTTCGGAACATAATCGGCTAAAATGAATGTACCCCTGCTGAACCCCCCACAGAAGGAAGTATATGATACATTAATGAAGGCAAATGATGGCAATGGTGACTTATTTTTCCTGGATGCCCCTGGTGGAACTGGGAAAACATTCCTTATATCATTAGTTTTTAACTTTGTTCTTGCTACATCGGACATTATAGTAGCAGTTGCTTCTTCTCACATAGCGGCCACATTGTTGGAAGGTTGCCAGGCTCATTCAGCGTTCAAGTTGCCCTTAAACCTACAAAATTCTGAAAAATATACGTGTAATATTTCGAAACAGTCCGCAATGGCCAAAATTTTTGTAGCATCTAAAATTATATGGGACGAATGTACGATGGCGCGCAAACGCGCTTTGGAAGCACTTGACCGGACATTGAAAGATTTGCGCAATGACTCGAGATGCTTTGGTGACGCAACGATTTTACTGTCTGGCGATTTCGGCCAAACACTTCCATTCATTCCAAGATCGACTGCTGCCGATGAAATAAATGCTAAATTCAAATCATCAAATCTATGGCGCTATGAGAAGAAACTTCAACTGACAACAAACATGAGAGTTGCATTGCTGAACGATCCGTATGCTGACGATTTCTCCAGGGAACTGTTGTATATCGGTAATGCACGTGTTCCTGCCGACAAATCGAGCGGATTGATTTCATTCCGCGGAATTTTTGCAATTTTGTTTCATCGAGCTCATCAACAAAGTGTTCCCAAAAATCGTTGATAACTACAAAAATTACAAATGATTGAGTGAGCGAGCAATTTGGCGGCTAAGAACAAAGATGTAGATGATTTAAACTTCATAATTTAGATTCTGAAGAAACTGCGGGAGATGCTGCATTAGTAACTTTACACGGAGTCATCTGCTGATATGCATTTCAATGAAACAATTTCAGAGGGAAAAAATAATTCGCCTTGCTCAAGGCGAATGATTTTTACACTCTGAAATTTTTGTATTGGTATTTATAATTCATAATCAAATCGTCAGTCCACTGCATTCATTCAAATCTATTGACTTTGTAACAAACGAATACGAAGTCACCAAATATCCATCTGAATATTTAAACTAGATAATAGCTGACACAGAAAAGATCCTAGAGAGATGTAAGGAATAAATAGAAGAACTGTTTATAAAATAACATTCAACAAAAAAGTTAGACATAGAAAAGGAAAATGACGTAGAGGAAGAAAGCTTAGGTCCTGGCACACTCGACGATGCGATAGAAAGCGCATTAACGGAGATGAAACTAAATAAGGCCGTGGGGGTGGATAACATTCCTGCAGAACTATTGAAATGTTCAGAAAAGTTTGGGAGGAAGAGCTATATGAACTGATTTGTAGTATCAATGAGGAAGGAATCCGACCGGAAGACTTTGTGAGTTCAGTGTTAGTTCCTATTTCGAAAAAGGTAAAAGCTATATCATGTGAGGACTACAGGACAATAAGCTTGATATCCCACGCAGCTAAAGTTATTCTCAGGATCATAAACAAAAGGATAAAGAGTAGGGCAAATGATTACTTAGGGGATGATCAGTTTAGGTTTAAGAAGGGGAGAGGTACGCATGATGCAATTGCAGTAATGAGATCTTTAATCGAGAGGAATATATAATACAATCAGGACGTATTTCAAAAAAGCGTTTGATAGAGTGAATTGGGAAAAACTAATGAGTATCTTGCAGAAAATAGGAATATATTGGCGGTACCGGAGGCTAATCCGCAACATGTACATGTCTCAGACTGCTCAGATGCGAGTTGGGAATGGGGAGTCCGGATGGGCAGTGTTAGGCAGAGTTATGAGGCAGGGTTGCCCATTAACACCGTTGCTATTCAACTTGTATGTAGAGGAAATGATTAAAGAGGCATGGGAAGAACTGGAGGTAGGATTGAAAGTGGGCGGGGAATTCGTAAAATCAGTTAGGTTCGCTGACGACCAAGCTTTAGTTTGCCATTCAGCCAAGCGGTTGCAAGCATTTCTGAGTGAATTGGAAACTCAGTGCGACAGATTTGGGATGAGGATAAATATTAATAGAACAAAGGTTATGCCATTTTCTAGAAAGAAAAAGGCTCAGCTAAACATTAAAATAAGAGAGCAAACACTAGAGCAGGTAGAACAGTATCTCGGAAGTGTTTTGGACCAACACGGTCGAAGTAGTCCGGACGCAAGGAGAAGAATTGCGCAAGGCAAAGAGGCTTTTACAAGGAGGTGAGAATTGATGACAGGGACTTTGAGCAAGGATATTAGGAACAGACTCCTAAAAACTTTGACTCCAAACTCCAAGTAATAGGCAGCGTTAACTGCATGCATTGGGTGGGATCAATTACATTACTCTTAAATCCCATCCTTTATTAAGACAAATATTGGAAAGTTCAAGGAGAAAACTTGTAGGAACCTATTTAGACTAGCGCGGAAACGCGTTCATTGAAGTAGGAGGATACACGTAGATTGGAGGTTTTAAAATGTGGGTGTGGAGTAGAATGGAGAAGGTGAAATGGACCGAGAAGAAAACAAATGAGGAAGTACTTGGTATCGTGGGCGAAGAGAGGGGTTTTTTGGGAGAAATCCTATGGATGGAGGAAAAAATGCATGAAGGGCGTATTGTTAGGCATTGGGATGTTGAAGACTGTAATAGAGGGGAGAATGTTAGGCCTACGAGGATAGGGAAGGAACAGGATAGGAATGTTGGACGGGATGATTGGAGGAAGGAAGTACTCAGAGTTGAAGAGGGACCTGATGTAGACTAGGTTGCTGGATTGGGTTTTGTTAGGAGTCGCAAAATATTTATTTAGTAGTTGTGCCCATCCAAAAACCTACCGTAACCGGTAGATTACTTAATAATAATGATATATATATATATATATATATATATACATACGAGGGTCATCCGGAAAGTAGTACCCGTTCGTGAAATAAAGAGACAAAAGTAAATATTAACAAACATAAAAAATTTTATTTGAAAGAGGATACTTTAAACTACTTCTCAACATAATCTCCAAGCAAATTAAGGCATTTGTCATAACGTGTGACAAGTTTCTGTATTCCTGCTGCATAGTCCTTCGCCGCCAGCTCATTGAGATACGCGAGGGACCCATCTTGCACAAATTTTTGCATAATGCAGATGGTGTTTAACAATTTCATGAACAATTGTTCGAGAAACATTGGGAAAATGCTCACAGATGTCATCAATTGTGACGCGCCGATCGTTCCTCACGAATTCGTCAACTGAGCTCACCAGTTGGTCTGTAATGACAGACGGTCTCCCCGAACGCTCATCGTCGTGTGTGTTCCCCCTCCCCATGTTGAAGTTGCGACACCACCGCCGAACAGACGACTCGTCCATTACATTGTCTCCATACACCTCCTTTAATTGGCGATGAATATCACATGGGCGAACGTTTCTTGCATTGAGGAATTTAATCACTGCCCTCACTTCACAACTGGCGGCGTTCTCAATTTTTTTAAACATTGTAAACAATCACAGAAACAACACAGGCAATGCTAGCGTCACGCAACTTGGCTCAGAGAAGGCAGACAAGCCACTGAAGCTATCTGACCTCGTCCAGCGGCTACTCGCGTCGTCAGCACTTCATGCGGCACGAACGGGTACTACTTTCCGGATTACCCTCGTATATATATATATATATATATCTTCGAAATGGAACGCTCTTCGGCGACGCACAAATATATAAAATCACAGATGTAGATTTTTAGAATATAGAGACACAAAGAAAGGACACTCACAATTTGTTATTTGACGTTTCGACAGCTCGGCTGTCGTCTTTAGAATCTGAAGTTCAGTGTCTCTATATTCTAAAAATCTACATCTGTGTTTTTATATATTTGTATATATATATATATATATATATATATATATATATATATATATATATATATATATATATATATATATATATTTATATATACTATTATTAATATTATACTTATAGTATGCTTTCGTAGACGTAACACGGAACTGCCGAATAGTACAATACACAGTAACACACAATATAGAAACACAAAAAAAGAACACTCACACGTTATTTCTTGATATTTCGACGGAAACTTACTTCTTCTCTACTTCTTACACGAAAACATTACTTCTATATCTTCAGAGGAAGACGGATTGTTTCCGTCGAGATATCAAGAAATAACGTGTGAGTGTTCTTCTTTTTTTGTGTTTCTATATTGTGTGTTACTGTGTATTGTACTATATATATATATATATATATATATATAAATATATATATATATATATATATATATATATATATATATATATATATATATATATATATATATATATATATATATATATGCATACATATAGAAGCGAACATACTTCTTTATAAAGCATCAATAAGGTAATATCACTTCTGTTATCTGAGTGCAAAATAGCAAGGAATTAAAAAAATTCAATTAATGATCACCTTACCCTGCAATATGTTAGGGTGTACCTGATTCCAAAATCTACTGTGCACAAATGAAAATACATCAAGCAAAATTAATGAATTAAATACTCCCAATTCTAATAGATTTTTTATGAGGTTGAAATTAATTATCCATGTAACTATTTTATTCATAGAAGCCACAGATTCGGAGATTAAAATTAGCCCAGCGGTTTTAGATCGATATACAGGGTCGCACCCAAAAGTGCGACCCTGTATATCGATCTGAAGAGGGACCTGATGTAGACTAGACTGATTTTCTCTGGCGCGAACGGAGCGGTGGAGGGGGTCTGCCTGGCAGGGTAAGGTGGAGGGGGCTCTTAGCAACAGACCGACACCAATCTCAGTCGCCTGCGGACTGTCGTTGAGTGAGGACACCGTGTTTAGTGAATCAAGTTTTTTGTCCGCGTCGAAAAACAAAATGAATCTGAATTTAGAGCAACGCTATTCCGTGAAGTTTTATGCGAAACTGGGGAAGACGGCAACTGAGACCCTCGATATGATCAAGCAGGCTTATGGGGACACTGCCTTAAGCTTTTCCACAGTATTTGAGTGGCACAAGTTTTTTAAAGAGGGTAGGGAGCTCGTTGAAGACGACCATCGCTCCGGACGGCCGTCGACGGCAAGAACCGACACGAATGTGGACAGAGTGAGGACACTGCTGAACACAGACCGACGCTTAACCAGTGAAGAAATTGCAGACCTGTTGGGTCTGTCTGCATCCAACGTCCAACGCATTATTTCACAGGATTTGGCCATGCGCAAGGCGTGCGCCAAGATGGTGCCGAAAATTCTGAGTGTCGACCAACAGGCAACGCGTGTGCGCATTTCCTAAGAAGTGTTAGCCAATTTGCACCGAGATGAAATTGTTTCTCCGGACACCGGACTTCTTCTTCCCCCTGATGAAAAGGCAGCTCAAGGGACGACGTTTTGACTCGATAAAGGCTGTTCAAGAGGCTTCGACGAGGGTCATCAACGGCATCCCCAAAGAAAATTTCCAGCGGGCGTACGGGGAATGGGAGAAACGTTATACTAAGTGTGTAGCAGCTCAAGGAGCATAATTTGAAGATTATTAAGTCGATGTAAGTATATCGTCAGTAAAGTTCTTGTAAAAAATCAGTCCTATATATATATATATATATATATATATATATATATATATATATATATATATATATATATATATATATAAAATATCTTCGAAATGGAACGCTCTTCGGCGACACACAAATATATAAAAACACAGATGTAGATTTTTAGAATATAGAGACACAAAGAAAGGACACTCACAATTTGTTATTTTACGTTTCGACAGCACGGCTGTCGTCTTCAGAATCTGAAGTTCAGTGTCTCTATATTCTAAAAATCTACATCTGTGTTTTTATATATTTGTATATATATATATATATATATATATATATATATATATATATATATATATATATATATATTACTACACATCAACTGGTTAAAATGTATCCTATAAGAAAGGTAAACTGTTTACGGCTATTGGAGTTTTTCATTTATTTAATACTCCACTTAAATTTTGAGTTTAGGCTATTTCGGCCACGAATAGCAGAAGAAAACTACATATTTTGTCCCTATCACTCTACGCTGAAAAGGCTACAGCCTACAACATTGTTTCATATCAAAAATACTCTCCATCTGGATACTTTATTATTAATCAATCCCATTTTTGAATAAGTTACTTCATGAACTGAGCGTGAACACCTGCACATAAGACTGTTAATAGTCAGTGATTAATGTCAAATCACCAGTTTTATTTGACTTTTAATTGGTAATTAAAAAATAATCGACTTTTAAAATATCTTCCTGGGATTAGAGACATCTGTCCATTCAACTGTTGAAAATCGTTTAAACACAGGCGGATAAGTGGGGTGACGTGACGTGGCATTTCGTGTACGGAGGTCGCTTTCCGTGACCACCGAGCTCTTACTTTTTAACGAGCTTGGAAGGAGTCAGGATATCCTACCATGCAGGATCACTTCGGAAACCAATCATGTGACTGACGCTCTGAATGCTAAAAAGAAAAACACAGGTAGTACTCTTATAGTTAAGACTGTTCCTCGGCCCTCTCTCCACCCCTTACCGAATCGTTTTCTACTTAAAATTGACTGTTACTAAAATTCTTTTTAGTTTCCTGCCAATTTCCAAACGGAGGGCGCAGTAATTAAGCGACATACATCATCTAGTATTATTTAAAAATTCATATGATACAATTTTGTTTCGTATTTCCTTTGGATCTTAATTTTTTTCGTATAATTTTACTTGAAAAGAATGAAAACTCCATGAGTAGAAATAAAAAAAAATCAATACTAATATATTTTACGCCACCTATCTGTGAATAAACAGGGTGAGTTCCAAAAATAATGCAATTATTTTTAATTTGATTCATTGCACAGATTTTCGTAAACATTTAAAATTCTTTACAGTACTGTGTTTAGGAATCTACCCATTTTTTTCCAGCGACTCTACGATGAACGGTACGCGCCCTGGAAGGCGTCTACAGGGACCTCTCGCAAGGATTTAGCCACGGCTGATTGGATCTCCTCTATGGACGAAAAACGGGTTCCTTTCAGGGCTGCATTGATCAGAGGGATCAAAAAGAAATCTGCTATGGCGGCGTCAGGACTATAGGGGGAGCAGCAATGGCACCTCGTGTTTGGCCAGGATCTCGCGGACTTGTAGCGCGTTGTGGAAAGGGGCATTGTCGTGATGGAGTTGGCAGGTAGCGGAGAAGTCTTTTCTCATCCTGATGACCCGTTTTCGGATTCTGTCCAGCATATCCAAGTAGTAGGCAGCGTTCACTGTATGTCTTGAGTGGAATCAATTACATTACTTTTGAATCCCATCCTTTACTAAGACAAATATTGAAAATTTCAAGGAGAAAACTAGTAGAAACGTATTTAGATGATTTAGTCTCAAAGCTCTAATGTTTTTAAGTTGGTATAACAATACGGGGACGAATTTATTAAATGTAAGCAAATTCGATACATTGGCCGTGTATTCAGGTTAACTTCCGTCAAACAGTATAAAATATATGGACAGAGGAATTGAAATTTTACAAGTAGAACAGGAGAAACCGTTTAAAGTTTGAAAAATATTTTCACTTTCTAGTTTTGCAACCGATGAAAGATGAAAATGTAAATGCCAAAGAACACTACCCAGAGTGCCAAAAGAGTCCTACAACGTGACATGTTAAATGGGCAAAATAATGAACAGTGCCACACATAAATATCAAAAGATACTAAAATAAAGGGACAACGGAAGTATTGCTCAATAAGCAGGGCAATATCCATGAATTAATGACATAACAGGTAGTAAATTTAAAATGAAGCCATTGAGGGTGCCCACTGTTTATGTAACTAAATATTAGCCCCTTTTTACTATTTAAATCATATTATTCATTCGAATACGATGTACAATATCACCTTCAGGTGGTAATCATCATTACGCACTTGGTAATAAATTTTTCAAAAATGGAAAGTATCATCATTTGGTCCCCATTAGGCAACAATTTTACCATATCATACCTGAAAAAACGCACGCAAAGCCTTCTCAGAAATTTTCTCTATATTGTATTTTGTGGAAGGAGTTAGAAAATAACCACGTAGAAGGTTTTTTGGACGCGTCGTTGGACGAAACTTTTTTCTTGGTATTATGAACCTAAGCTTTCAGTAATCCACTCGGAAATCTCTTATTTCACAACCAATCACGCAGTCAATTATTCAGACGGGTGCAGATGGGTGAAAGGAAGTTAGTATCGCTCTACCGCAGACAGGTGCCAACTCAACTTTTGATGAGTTGAGAGCGCGATACGTTTTCATCGAACAATATCGACGTTCTCAGTGGTATACGCCATAGGGAAGTAGAGAGCATATGATGTGAAATTGAATAACCTCTCTGAACTACAGTAATCATAATCCGCGGTCACGGAAGAAACCTGCAAACCTGCTCCTGGTAAAATGACCACCCAATTACTTCCTGAAACTATTGCAGCTAATTTATTTAAGGACGCGGCTACTGTGGGTTTTCTTACTTTTATAGCATATTCCGTAATCTAAGGTTTCCCCGATATCGTGAGAAGTACGGAAAACCTATCACGTGACAGGACAGTATCTATTCTCGTGGAATCTCATAAAATTCCCCTAGATTAAAAAGGTCACTCCTCAATGAGCAAAATGGGCTGGTTTGCTTGAAAATATAAATTTTTTCTTTTGAAGTATCTGCTGCCACCCAAAATTCTAAGACGGCATAAAGTCAAGTCAAAGTCATTAATTAAAATATATCATGTAAAAATATATATATCAATAATAAAAGCGTCATTGAGTGTTATAGATTCCAAAATTTTAATTTCGTTCGTTGAAGAGAGTGTTACCCATTATAACCGTTTCCGTTCAACGTCTGCGTGGAGGAAATAATTAAAGAAGCATGGAACTAGTGTCCCATATCTGTCGCGTAGCAATTGTGCCACAGATATGGGATTAGTGTCAATATTGATAAAACAAGGGCAAGGCTTCCAGAAAGAAAAAAGTTGCTAAACATAAATATAGGAGAGCAAAAACTAGAGCAGGTAGAAATATTTACGTATCTGTAGTGTTTTGGACCAATACGGTCTAAGTAGCAGGGACGTAAGGAGAAGAATTGGGCTAGGCTAAGAGACTTTCACAAGGAGGAGGGAGTTGATGACTGGGACATTGAGTAAGGATATTTAGAAAAGACTTTGATATGGAGCGTACCTATGTAGGGCGCGGAAACGTGGTCATTGAAGCAGGAGGATAGACGTTGACTGGAGGCTATTGAAATGTGGGTATGGAGAAGAATGGAGAAGGCGAAATGGACTGAAGAGAAAACAAATGAGGAATTACTTGGTATGGTGGGCGAGAGGGGTTTTTTGGGAGAAATTCTATGGAGGCAGGAAAAATTGATGAACGGGGAATTGATCGGCAGTGGGATGCTGAAAACTGTAATAGATGGGAGAATGTTTGGCAAACGAGGAAAGGGAAGGAGCAGGTTAGGGATGTTGGACGGGATGATGGGAGGAAGGAAGTGCTCAGAGAGAAAGAGGGCCCTGATGTAGATTAGGTTGAAGGATTTTTTGTTTTTGTTAGGAGTCACAAAATATTTATTTCCACAATTTGGAAAGGGTGGAACACGATGGAAGGGGTGGCAGTCTTTAAGTGGCTGTCAAAACTGCGACAATATTTATAGTCGACAGGGACGGAAGTCAACTTCCCATAATGGTCTCATATTCGCGACCGGGCTCTGGTGCAGGGAGGGAGGAGCAGCAGCCAATGTTAGCGCCATCTGGGGAAGAAGTGAGGGAGGAAGATCCCTCTCCTGGGATCCCATGTTTTTCACTCTGTCCCGAACGACGTAGGAAAATGTCTCCCCTTTCGGACGATCTTCTTACCAGGCAATTTCACACACACCCGTACTTTGAAACCCTCTCAATCACCTTCCAATCGTTACCACTCCAACTCGGTTTCTAGTTTATATGTATTTTTACGCCAGATTTCAGATGCAAATCGGTTAGCGGAAAACACTTACGAGCAATCAGGTAACTTGCTGACGACATACTCATATTCTTCGTGACGTTTCAATGACAACGATATCACCAGATCGAGGGGGAGAATTGGCAAGGATAGAGGCCGATGTTTAAGACGCCCAATAATAAAGTAGTAATAGTATTATTATTCGTCATAGTGCTAGTAATATTTTTTCTAGTCAGCATAAAGGAATAATTACTTAGCTAGGGAATATATGAAAATACATAATTAGTTGACGTATTCTGTAACTCTAGATATTTACTAATCAATCAGTAATGTCTATTTAAATTTTTAAGGTGGCGGTCAAAAGTTTGGTGTAGCACATAAAATGAACTGGAGACGAGATTTTAATCTGGACTGAGAATCAGCTGCAGCCAAAACAGCTGCAGAGTTCATGTGCATGGAATCACTGGCTCCATGGAAAATCTAATGCAAGGGGAATTTAACTCAGTGACTACAAATTGTAGCATACCTTTCTCTTTTTCCTTCATCGCGTTGTGTCACCGACCAGAAGATAGAACATCTGGCAAAGTAGGGAAAGCAATGATAAAGGAAAAGCACGGGCATACTTGGAAGAGAATATACCTTGACCCTAACGGCATGTTTGCAAATGCATGGGAAAAAAATTTGTATGGTAATGAAATGACTGGTAAATTTTTATTTTTCTAATTTTTACCCCATGTCATTCGGAAAGGTATTTTAATGTTCATGGTCGAACATTTTGTGTCCATTTCGAGAATGATTGAATGCTGAAGGGTTTAGCTGACTAAAATTAACTTAAATCAGGGTAAAAATCTTATATTATTTTCAAAAATTGATATCTAAAAAAGATTGTATTTAGAAATTTCATTGATTCAGGCATCCCAGGAATGCAGAGGAACGATAAAAGAGAATTATATTGACGTTTTAGCATCAAACTCTTTAATCTGGTTTGTATACCGTTTTTTTGGCGGATTGGTTGCTAGAACAAACTATTTAATTCCATGTTAATCGTTAGAAAATTATTTATCTGTTGGTGAAGAGATGCCCTCTTTTCGTAAGAATGGGTTTAACGTTGATAAATAATTGAACATATCCATCTCGACGTTTAATTTTAAAACGAACTAAGAAACAGACCGTCCATCGTGAAATTTAGGCGTGTAGCTGCGGCAGGATAAAGTAGATGTAGGGACAGCTAGATGAAGCTAGCTAGACATAAAACGTCAATCTTAGGTTTTTTATTCATACTAGAGTATATTTACGGTAACACGTCGAATAAAAATTTCCTATCCGAGAAACAGAATATGCTAGTGTGGTACCAATAGTTCATAAGAATAGGCTAAATAGAAAATGATCAACAGTTATTATATTTACGAGCGAAATCCACGTCAATTAAGTCTTTCCAACTCGATAAATCAACCTAATCTATGATTTTGGCCGTTTGCGTTCTAACTGTATGCAAACGATTTTATTCCTCTGAACATGTTGATTTGAACTCCCTTATCTTGTAATTAACGAAAAATTGAATGTAACGGAGCTAACGATACTCCACAACAAATGTCCGTTTTAATCAGAGACTTATAATTGTAGAATATGAAAGTGACCCTAAAACTCAAACATACACCTAAGTCGGGCAAATAATTACTAAAAATGCTAAATATTGCTTTCACAAGTTCGCGATCACTATATAACTTCGCGAAATGGTTGTAAATTGAAGGTTGTTCAGGAAAGCTCCCACGCTATGGGAGATGTGAAAAAAGGTTAAATTACCTACTTTATGCAGTAAGCGCCATTACGCATAAAAGAAGAAAAATACCACACATTCTTCCCAGGTTTAATTGCTACTTCGGTTCGCAGTTAAAAAAATGACGCACACCAGGGCAAAAGGGTGGCCGACTCTGTCTTATCAAAGTTGCTTTTCAGTGGAAATGCCTGGGAGTTATTGAGTTTTACGAATGGGAAACCCTCATTGGCTAGAGTAGCGAGTCTTGGGAACGGCCGAAACCCTGCTCTGCCGATTTCCCACGCTCGCCATACGAGATAAATTTGATATCCAGCTCTAAAGCGTCCTTACGGATGCTTCTCAGACTGACTTTTCCCGGGAAAGGATGCCCAGAGGACCCCATGAGGTGCCGGCGCGAGCGGACAGATGCTAAAGGCTGTGCACCGTAGGGACTTACCTTGCCGCGTGTGGAGCGGATTATTCACCTTAGGTGGCCGGAGCAGCGGTTTTTTTTCTCACGGTCTTGAGACGTGATCGGGACTGAATTTGTTGTGGACCCTCGGTTGAAGTCCTGCAAATGGATCAATATGTTGACAGCCGAAACAACAGGTGTTAGCGTCTACTTCTTCCTGCATGAGCCGACCTTTTGATGACTGCTGGCAACATAATGAGCAGGAGAAATGGGTGTTCGAGTATTTATAGGTTTTCGCCCTCCCATATGGCCACTTGGGTGGGGGAAGACAGACAGACGGTTTCGTTCCGGAAAAGCCCAAAGTTAGACGGAAGAGCCGAGCGTGTGGATTACGTGGGTGTGAGAAGACTACACTCCGGGATTAAAGCTTGGAGGTGGCAAGGCAGGTCATGTCCGGAAGGCAAATGTGTTAAGGATGGGGTTGTTAGGGGAGGTTTCTCACCCCCTTCCCTTGGAAGAACATTTGGTTGAGAGTAAAATCTGCGAGGTAGGATAAGATAAGAGTTATGAAATTGAATGCACTACTCGTCACCTGAGTCCCAGGAAAACGATTTTTTATGCAGTTACTTTAAACAAATTCATACATAAATAGGATTGGGATGGCCTAGCAGGTAAATCATGCAAATCATGTAGCTTGGAATTAGTGACAATAGTTTTGCTTTTTGTATCAAAGGAAAAGAGATGGCAACGCAAAGCAAAGAGGGGAGGAAAAACTGTGGCTTGAGGATGGTTAACCGTGACCGACCAGGGGTGGCGCTATGCAAAACGGACTCCAGGACGCTGGGAATGGGAAAATTTTTCTCGAACTTCAAGAGAAAACCGTGCGGCACAAACCAGGAAACTAATCCTGGCGAATTAACATTCGTGCTCCGAGGAGAGTCTACTGGTAGGATTACTGAGGGCTTATATGTTAGACTAATTTATTTACGAGTACCTATCATCTCTCGCTCACTACGTAAACAATAAGATATTACTCGGGCGATAGTAAATTGAGAGTGTTTCTTAGACTAGCGTGAACTATGTACAAATGTATCGTTTGCTTCCCTTTTATGGCATTGGAAACGTTGCCTAAGTGCGTAAGATGAATCTGGGGAAAAGAGAGAAATTGAGACGAAGAGAATTCAAAGTAAAAACATTCAATTAAGTACAAAACCTTTCATTTCTATTCAGTGGAATATTTGAACGACATAATTCACATAAATAAATACACGCACCCAGACACACTCTGAAATAAATAAATAAATATGTATGTATAAAAATATAAACATAAATATAAATATATATACATTTATATGTATATATATATACATTTATATGTATATATATATATATATATTTATATATATATTTATATATACTCACGCATACTATCACTAATTCCATTTAAAACCAATGGAAGGAGAAATGGGCAAGCGCTATTATAAATTGGTTCGTTTCTGATCGGCGATATGCAAAACATTTTATAGAAATATCCGGAAATTTTCTCTTCCTCAACAATACAAGGAAAAAATGAAAAAACATGCCATGAGTATCCATTAGTATTTCAAGATGGGTACAAACGTTATAAGTATATGTGCGGACAGAAGGAACTTTTTTCCGCAGAGGAAGGTAGTCATGCCATCGAATATTTCAGAATGCATGTGAGAGTCCTTTAAAAAGTGTCCATCTATACTTGTGCTTAAATGGTATCCGCTATTTAACAGCACTAAACTTCCCCAGGAGCCAGAAAGTGTGCATTTCGTTTCCAGCTAACGAGTCGATTCTGTTTATTCGTTTCGCAGGAAGTTTGGCTAAGGGAACGTGGAAAGGAGTGGGTGGTGGCGAAGTGGGAGGGGACTCGGTCAAGAAGAAAGTTCGGACTGCGGTGTGGGCTTGGAGGGTGGGTGGGAGCCACGAGAGTTGGGGGATATATTCTGCAGTGGGGTTCAATTCATGTACAGATCGGTAGGGTGCACTGTGAAGGCGGGGGGTGACATGGCCGGAGGTATTTGTTGACTCTGCAATTGTGAATATCTCCGATCAAATGATAATGCGGTGCATGAAAAGAAAGAGAATAATAAGAAACACCTCAGTGACTCCAAGAGGCCGTGGGAGAAGAATAATTTCCCTCCTTCCACTTTCCCGTGAAAAGAACTCCTTTCCGAGGCACGAAGAAGGTCAGGAATTTGGACCGTTACCTTCAAAGACAGATGGCGTTTTCCAGAAGCGTTCAGAGGGGGAGAGGTGTAATTTGTCCACCTGTTTGTGGATACCCTATTTCTATCCATACTTAAATTCCATGAATGAAAGGCGCACTTGATTAAAAACTTATCTAGAGCGTGCCTCTCCGTGGTATTGATCCAAGTGAAAGAGTAAAGAGAGAAAAAATCACAAGGAATGGGGTGATACACAAAACTACCGCTAATGAACTAAATCTCCCATATTACTTAATTATCCCATCCATAACCAAATTCTCATCCTCGACCAATTTTTGATGACTACGTTTCTGTTTCGGTGATTATTATCTTTCTTGAATCAGCTAGCAGCACACGAAACCATCCGTTAGCCGCCTACACATCCCCTCTCACCCCCTTGTTCAATTCCTTTTTGTCCCTTACCTCTTCCCCCCCTCGCTACCCATAAATGTCCTCTCCGTTCTTCCCCCGAGAACTGCCGTGCCGTCGAAAGATCAACTAGCAGTGTCAGCATTTTTTCTTAGTGTTTCTGTGTATAAATATTTTAATCAATGTTTATGTTTATTTGTGTTGTCGATAAAGAACATTCGTATATGAAGGTTAAATAAAATTTGCGGGCTTACAAATATAAAACTGGGATTCATTGGACTCATTGTGGTATAAGTGACGAAATGGTTAGGGAAAGCTGTTACCTTGCTTTTGTATGGCCTTATTTAGAATGTGCATCCAGTGTATGGGATCCGACTGAAAGAGACCTCATTCAAGAAACTGAAAAAGCACGATGCAGATCAATCCATTCCATTATGAACTGTAACGATAAAAAGAAAAGCGCCACATAAATGCTGCTGGAGTTTGCTGGGGAATCACTGGAAGGAAGACGATTAAATACTAGGTTCAACCTACTAAACAAATTTAGAGCAATTTCTTTAAGCGCCGAGGTCTCTCAAATTATTTGCACTCCAATATACATTGGTAGCTTGGATCATTTTATGTCTAATATAAGTGGGATGGGAGGATAGTGGGGATTATCGGAATGATAGTGCATGAGAAAAATACACAGGAGGGGACCAGAGCTCACCAGCAGTCGCCATAACATGGAATAAAAAGGTTGGAAGAAGCGGAGTCAACATAGAGAAAGTAACAAAGAGAATATTACCAGCAAACGTAAAAAACTGACCCGACGAATTTGGTCATTTTTCAAGTATGAATTCCACCAAGCAGTCATAAGGAGGAAGAATTTGATAGAATATTCGATCAATTAGAGGTCGTAGACATGTGTGTTCCCACTGGAAAACATTTTATGGTGATTGTGGATTGGAATGCGACTTTTGGTGAAGGAAGATGGTGATAAGGTGAGGGACTACGGTTTAGGTACGAGGAATTACCGCTGGGAGAAAGAAGAATTATGCCGGAGAGAGCGGTTAGTCATCACCAGCATGTGGGTTAGATACCAAAGAAAGCATAGATATGCATGCACACCATGTTTTGTTTGTGGACTGTAAATTTGTGGCTTTTGCATGCGGTGTTTTTTCTTTCTTGATTACGATTGGTGTCCGATCACCCCCCACCACATGCCCTTGCGGCGGGTTTGCGGGGTATTTAGTAGATGTAGATGGAGATACATGGTAAATGACATGTGACTGAGAAAGGTATCAGTTACATGAAGTTATGGTCAGAAATAGATTTAGGAACAGCGCCATGAATTCGCACTATTCTCCGGGAGCGGATGCGGACTCTGATCACAATTATGGGCTCATAAAGTGTAGCTTCCAATTCAAAAATATAAAGGAGCAGCAGATTAGGAAAAGGAATTTAAAAGCATTAACTGGAATGAGAAGGACACAGCATCAGCAGACTGTAGAAAATGAATAAGGGAAATGAGCCGAGGTCTATTGAGGAAAAAAGGGAAATATATCATAAAAGGGATATCGAAAGCCACAAAAGAAATTATAGAAACTTTCCATAGAAATGGACAAGTCAACCATGGATCACGTTTGAGATAATTCAAAAGATAGATGAGAGAAGGAAATTGAAGAATAGATTAAGGCAGAAGGAAATGCAATTAATTAAATAATAAATTGATACGGGCAACAAATAAACCATTGGAAGTTTTGGATGACGCAGTGCGAGAATACGGAGGGTTTTCACAGGAAAGGTGAAACTGCTGCGCTATAAAAGAAAGTAAAACAAGGCTAAACCAAAGGCTATAACACTATCGGGAAGTAGAAAGGGAAGATCTGTGTTGAAAGTTAGCGATAATTCGGGTATTATAATAACTGTAGCATAAATGACCCAAGAGACATAGAGGGAATTTATTGTAGAACTATATGGTAAAAAAACGTAGGCCAAGAAGCTCAGACATCGAATAAGAATTAGACCTAGATAGCTTAAGCCTAGGCATACTCTATGATTAGATAGAAAGGGAGGTTAAAACAAATGAGGCGGTGGGGGGTAAAATATATTTCTGCTAAACTACTAAAAGATTTAGAAAAATGTGGAAGGAAAAGGTTATATAGACTGATTCGTAGCTAACATGAGGAAGAGATCGGGCTGGATGGCTGTCTGAGATCAGTGTTAGAACCTATTCCGAAAAAGGTAAAGGCTACATCATGTGAGGACTATGGAAAAATAAGTTTTAATTTACAACTAAAATAAAGTTTTTCTCAGGATCACCAACAAAAGGATAAATAGCAGGAACAATGATTAATTAGTTTGGGGTCAGGCTGGGGAGAGGCAAGCTCGATGCCATTTAAGAAAAAATAGATCATTGAAAAAAAATAGACTAATTGAAAGAAACATAGCATACAATCAGGACCTATTGGCCAGTTTCGTAGGTTTTGATAAGGCGTTTGATACATGAATTGGGAAAAACTAATGACCATATAGTAAAAAATAAGAATAGATTGGAAGGAAAGGAGGCTAATCCGCAACCTGTACATGTCTCCGATTGGTCAGTGAGAGACGGATATTCCGGAGTTGCAGTGTTGGGAAGAGGTGTAAGGCAGAATATTCCATTATCACAAGTACTGGAGCTTCAACATATTTGTGGAGAAAATGATCAAAGAGACATGAGAAAAACTGGAGCTAGGAAAGAAACTCTGCGGTTATTCGCTAAATTGGTGACGTTCGCTAAAGACTAAGTTCTAATTTTTCATCTAATCTTTCAGCCAAAGCTTTGCAAGCATTGCTGAATGAATTGGAACTTCAGTGAGGATGAGGATTTTTGTATAAATAAAACAAGGGTTAGGCGAATTTCCCAAAAGAGAGAGGCTAAGATTCACATTAAAATAGGACGGCAAAAAGTCTAGCGGGTGAAACATTTTACGTTTTACGAAGGTGTTTCGGTCAAAAATGGTCAAAGAAGTGGGGTCATAAGGTGAAGAATTGCACCAGGCAAAGAGGCTTTCACAAGGAGGAGGGAGTTGATGACAGGGATGTTGACCAATGTCCCATGTGTCGACAATTTAATAAAAGGCTCGTAAAAACTTTGATATGTAGCGTAATTATGTACAGCGCAGAAACAGGGTCAATAAAAGATGATGGACGTAGAGCGGAGGCTTTTGAGATGTAGGTGTGGAGAAGGATGGATTAGGTGAAATTGACCGAAAGGAAAACAATTGAGTGAGCGCTTGGTATTGTGGGGCAGGAGAGGAAATTGTTGAGAAATATCTTGAGAAGGCAGGAAAAATGTAAGAAGGGCGTATTGATCGGAATTGGAATGTTGAAAACTCTGATAGAGGGAGAGAATATTAGGTATGCGAGGAGGAGACAGGAATAGGATAGGGATGTTGGAAGGAAGGAAGTACATAGAGGCGAAGAATTGCTTGTTATACAGTAGAATGTTGGGTTTTGTTTTGTCTGTAGAAACAAAATATATGTATGGTAGTTGTGTCAATTCAAAACCTACATATATATAACGATTGTATGGAAAAACTCACACGAGCGGCACAATAATGGGCTGATACAATATAACACAAATAGAATAGAATAGCAACATTTAAAAGGAAACTCACACGGTAAATTGTTCGAGCTTTCGGCCCTCTCAGATATATATATATATATATATATATATATATATATATATATATATATATATATATATATGGATATATATATATATGGATATATATATATGGATATTTATATATATATATATATATATATATATGGATATATATATATATATATGGATATATATATATATATATATAGGGGTCGCAGTAGTCCAGGGGGTAGAGCGTTGGACTACTGACCGTAGGGTCCCGGGTTCGAGTCCCGGACAAGGCACCTGCAGCTCCACCCAAGCTATGTGATTTTTCTGGTACCAGATCTTCCTGGGAAACCAAAACCGGCTCAGGGAAAGGTACTGGCCCCCCTACCCTGATGTGTGAATTTCACACGCCGTCTGGCTTATTACTGGGTGAATCCACCCATCATCATCTACCAAACCGACATTCGGGTTGATTACTGTGCTTGTAGTTTTCATGTGGTATATATATATATATGTGTGTGTGTGTGTATATATATATATATATATATATATATATATATATATATATATATATGTGTGTGTGTGTGTGTGTGTGTATATATATATATATATATATATATATATATATATATATATATAACCCTTTTTGAAAGTCTCACGGACGTGAATAATAATGTATAACACTTAGCACTAATGGACACAGACAAAAACACAGAAACACACAAAAAAGGGACTCAATATTTTTCGAATTTTCGGTGGTCGTGACCACCTTTATCAAGGAAGAAAGGGACAGAACTGAAGGGAATACGAGGGCTGGAGCGATGGATGGAAGGGGAAGGTGGGGAGAGAATTCCGAAGGGACGGGTTTGGAGGGGCAGCGTTAGAAGGGTGGGGAAAATGTAGAAGGTGATGGGGATGGAAGGGGGATGAAAATATGATTTTTTATGATTCCAAACTTTTATAAATGAGTGTATATGCCTTTACTTTGTATGCATCTCATAGATTTCTCCTCGGGGCTTGCATTTTACAATAATAGCGGATAGTATGTGTTTTCAAAATGTTTTGGGCCTGGGAAACAAAACCTAGGGTGGTCAGTTGGAAAGGAAAATAGAAAAGATGGGGGAAAAAAGAGAGGAAAGAAGAGGAACTAGGTTAGAGGGCAAGTGAGAGAGAGTGGGATAGAGAGTGTGAGAAAGGTAGAGAAAGAGGAGGAATTGGAGAGAGGGAGAGAAAAAGGGAGAGTGGGAGAGGAGAACGATAGGGGAGTGGAGGGGGAGAGAGCCGGAGAAAGAGATGGAGAGAATAAGAGAAAAAAGAAGAGAGGGACGGTGTTTGTTGGGGAGGGGAAGATTATGGGCGAGAAAGTGGGTCTTGAAGAGAGAGGTGGGAGATAGAGAGAGAGGGCAATAGGTTTTTGAGGCGGAAGAAACTTTATTGGAGGGGAAGTAGCAAGCTCGGCGCGTGGAGCGGGAAAGCAAAGCCGACGCGTCGGCGTAGGCCATTCGGGAGCGAGGGGAGGCAGAGAGTGCGGATAGGCTACGGTAAAGACTGGCAGAGAGAGAGAAAGATGGAGTGATAGGTGAAGAGAATGTTGAGGGAAGGGAAATGTAGAGAGAGATTTGTGGGGAGCGGTAGGAGCTAGTTTACGAAGGGGAGGGTGGGTGGTTTTGCGGGGCCTGGGCACGGGGATTCGATGTACGGTGACCCGGAGAGTTAGGAGACAATACGGGTCTCTTTCTGGGAAATATGGTCCGAATATGGAAAGAGGGTAAAAGTTGGAGCGGTTGCCATGGTGCTATATAAAGGCGTATCCAAACTGGCTGGGTGGACAAGAGTGCGTCCAAGTCCGGTAGATAAATTGGTTGCTTTTTCCCTCTCAATTCGTAAGTAGCCCGGTTAAGTATGGTGAGAGGAAGTGGTGTTCCATCGCCTGCCCCCAGGGACTTTTTCCACGTACGTGAGACGCGCCTCGAATGACTATATCAGACTAATCCAATAATATTGGCTTTCAAACCCATGAAATGATATAGATTTATAACAATATTAAATGCCGCTTCATTTTTAAAATAAATTTATCCATCCCAATGATAGCAGTATGTTGAGTCTACCGTTCACAATCGATATTTATTCTTTGATACTCTGCGATCAATAGCAATCACAGGCAAATTATGGGGAACTCATTAGTCAACTCTTGCGTAAACATTAAAAATTTAATAAATAACTACATTGAAAATGTATTTTCATTGGATTTTTATTAAATTAACTAAAATAAGTAATATCAATATATGCGAATAGCATTGAAAATTGAAAAGAAAAAAAATTATTGGACCGATGTGGGTCTATATTTTGACTTCGTTTTCAACTTGTTTGGTTCGCCATTATTCGATTCAAATATCTGTCTTTTATTTAGTTATCAAACTTATTTCCACTTACTTTGTCTTTTCATCGGAATATTCTGTTTGATATTTTTTTTAATAGTTGCTGGGTTTATGTGCAGCTTAATTTGATGTTGAAAAATACACGTACTTCATACAAAACGATCACAGGCAAATGAAGGCATTGAGGATTCGAGAATCAGAAATTGAAATGCAATTCAAATAATTCCTCAGAAGTCACAATGCCAAAAGGAAGTGAATTCATTCTTATTGAAAGGTATAAATTTTCTCTTTGATCCCTCTGTTCTGTGGAATGAATAAAATATTTTCCTTTTGTAGCTACAGCCATCATGCTTCTACTGGTGCTCGGGATGCGTGCTTGGAGAGGTTTGATGCAAGGAATCCTAGGTATGAAATTCAGAAATTTCTTGACGAAGCAATCAAGTGGATTTGCGCGAGGCGTGGACCATGAGGCTTCCTGTGACGACCGAAAAGGGGGAATAAATACTGAGAATGACCTGCATCCCTATTATTTAGGCGATCGGGTCAATACTTGCTAGAAGCCCGAGCATTCCCTATTGAATATGCTCGCTCCGCAGTGACGGATGGGATTCATGACGACGACGGATGGGGCGCCAAGAGGGAGGACAGGAAAGAAAGGGGCTGGGAGACGAGATGGGGAGGTGGCTTCGATTTGTCGCCGGGGCGAGGTGGGGAGTGGAGTGGTACACGGACTCGTATATAGGATATATTGAGAAAAAGCTCGCTTCCTTCTGCGATGCTGTCCAAAATTTAATAATCTGAATTGGTTGGCATATTCTCCTTTTTTAGGATTACGTGTATCTTCTCTACAGGTATGAAATGGATTAACGCAAACAAAGAGAATGAGATGGGCGAGATGAGGTTTCTTTGATGACCATGTTCAAAATTTTATAGAGAACCGCGAATGAATACCGAAATATTTCAAGATAAATATATTGTACCAGCACAACCGATAGCTTTTCTTTTATTATCTAGCTAGGATGGAATGCTTCATATACCCAGGGATTGTACGTCCCTTACTTTCATTTAAAAAATAATACCAATTATGGGAGAAAAAGGGCACCTTAACCTAAATAACACTGTAGGAATTTTATTTCTATACATTCCATTAGTGAAAATATGATGGGCATCAAGCGTTGAAAAATTTTCTATAATTACAGCTCAGTGGATACATAGGGGGTTCATCTTAAATTCTACTTTATAAGGTGAACATTTCATAAAGATTCTGATAAAACATTATGAAGCAAAGACTTCCAGCCAGATTGGAATCTCTGCTAACGGGATTTGTTTAGCGAAAATAGCTAATTAATTTCAGGCATTAAAAATTAATCATTTCTAAAATATATTTCTTAGTACCCAGGTTCCAGAAATCTTTGAATTCAAAAGAGAATTAAAACAATAACTGTTGCACCAAATTCGCTACGACTACGGTTGACATTGATTTTGACGTTGTGGGTTACCATAGTCCATGTCAGTTAGGGTCATCAGAAACAATTTATTCCGGAACTTACCATTTGTTTCCAACCATCGAGTTTTATTTATTTTCCGAGCCTATGCCGATGCTTCTCCTACCTCGGTGCGTACCTAAAATAGTATGAGCAAAGTTCACTCCTACCAATTGCTTTGCGGTAATCAGGTAATTAATGAGGTAATTTGTTCCTTTGGAGTTGGAGTAGCGGGAAGAACATATTCCTTGAGGAATATGTTCTTCCCGCTAGAGGAATCCTATCTTCGACGTATGTCCATCAAACATGGCCCTTCCACCTATCTCCAATTCCTTGAACTCAACGAAGATAGAAGTAGACTGATATGATTCAATAGTTATGAAAATTCATATTTCGTCAATAAATTAGCTTAACTGGATCCTCTTGATCTTGACAAGGATGCTAATATACACTTTTATTGCCTCCTAATTTATTACTGAGTAATTTTCAACACGTAAGCAAGTGCAATTAAATATTTTCCATTAATCCTCCTTCGCGAGATGGCCATTCATTTTGAGTGAAACTAATGTTGAGAATTTTGCTTTGGGCGTCACGCTTGATTAGCTTTCAATGTGCATAAAATGCTTTCTTATGTAAATTTATAGCTGAGGTGTTAACTTTATCCTAGCAAACAGTACGAATGTTATATAAAACCGCGAATGAGTACGGAAATATTTCAAGACAAATGTATTGTACCAGCACAACCGATAGTTATTATTTCAATTAGTTTTTAGGCTAAGATGTTAAATTTTGACTTTCAACGAACAATTATTTATTTAGTCATTTAACGATTTTATTTAGAAAGGGATACATCCTCCATGCCTCAATGAAGTAACAAGGCCAACCGTTCCTTCTTTTCTCGCCATCTTCTGTCATTTTCCCAAGTTTTCCTCTTTTCCCAGAAGAATATGCGTACTAGAGTTCCAGCCGCCGTTTCATTTTGCCCATATGAAAGAGACGATGCTGCGTTTATATTTTTTTCAAATAACTTCTCCGCTGATTACATTGGTTTTCCTTTTTCAAAACGACAAGTTATTTTCTAGACTCAATAACCCACCAATCTATGGCGTGGAATTAGCCTCCAGAGTTGAACGAAGTAAATGGGAGTCGGATGGTCTTTTCCGCCCTCCATTATTGTCACCTTCATGACGGCATAAATTTCTGAGAATAATGTATAGTGACTAATTAAAAGTTCCTGTAAAGAATTAAGTTCTTTCTAAACTTCAAGATCGATGTCGTATTCAACATTATTTCATGCGCGTACTAGTCCTTTATTTTTCTTAAATTTTTTCAACGAAACTCCATATTTAAAATAGGTAGATATATCTGCTTCAACTTTTTTCTCCCAGTCACTCCAGTTTCTACATATTTCATACATTTCAATGCTCCGGCCATCATGTTTCATTCACTACACATAGTTCATTTTGGCTTAGAATTATTAATGCTTCTCTTCTTATGTTTTCCTCAATACCTTGTTCACATTCATTAATTTTCTTCTTATCCGTCATCTATTTTTCTTTTTTTTTGCCCTATTGGTTAGGTGAGCGTTTTTTGGCGCTCACTAGCACCTTACAGATATTAGTAAGTAAAATGAGATATTTTATTTCGGGGGAATTTTTTTCAATCACCTGAGGTCCCCATATTTGTGAGAATTTTTGTAGAATATCTCGTGTTTTGCTCCAACATCAAAGTTTAATTCACTTCATACATTTAATCTGGTCTTATTACTTAAATACAACCCTCTTTATTCACTATAAATTTTCATTGAACTAAATTATTGAGTCTCAGGTTATATACTTAATTTTTTGCATTCCTCTATGTTCTTCTACTCTCATCACCAAATTAATGGAAATATATAGGGCAATGTTTTTATGCAATCAGATTCCATTCAAAAGGTGCTCATTATAACCGCTTCATCTATTGAAATATTTTTGTCCAAATTGCAAGTATTCAGAATTCAGATTAATTCTTAGAATAATGCAACTTAAAATTAGTACCCCAACGTGAGACGTTCTCAATGAAAGTTATTTTTAATGGTACGATAAAATTATTCATAAATCGGTTGCTGTAGCTTCAAGAAGCTATAAATATGTTGGTTTTATTACTTGAAATGCTTTCTTGAGAGTCTTGCAGAGGAAACTTGCCTTTTATTGTGTGTGTTTTCAATCATATTATTGATAAAAAGTTATTCGAACTGGGTTATGAATAGAGACAGATTTTTACCTTATAAATCATATCAAATACGTATAACACTGTTATTTTTATTGATAATTCTTATTTAAGGAACTTTGTTAAACTCGAATGAAAAACTTTCGTTGACAGTGCATTTTACAGAGATACGACGGATTAATAATAATGAATTTGAGAAATCAAATATTTAATATCCATTAAATTACTATATTTTGATCAGGGAAGAAAGGCCAAAATAAACCAATAAAATGCAGTAGATATATGATATCAATTAATTGGAATAAATGGAGTTCATTGCCTTGCCTTTCTTGAGTACGCGTACTTATTTTTCAGTTAATCAAATCAGAGACTCGGCCTGCAAACTGTGGATGAGCTATAAAAATGTATTGAAAATAATATGTTTTGGGTATTTACGACTGGAAAACTCCAGTAAATATGCTAATCGGAAAGGTGCGAACATTAGCATTGCCCACGCAGCCAAAGGTGCGTACAATTGGAAAAAATGATAGTTTTAATATGGCTTGCATTAATTAATTCAATTTGAGAAAGTACATGGAGGATTTTTAGAGCTTTATCTTAAAAGAAGTATTTCTCAATCTCATATCTAGAGAACACAAAAGCGTTTATATGACATCCGAATCGTCAAGTGTGTTCTTTACCTAATTTCGGCTCTAAAACCCATGTCACAGGTGAAAGCACTATCACTGTCGCCTTTATACGAGTAAAATCGTCCGACGTTAAGAACTCACGATATGCTGTATGAAAATGACGGAAAACTTCCAGGCTGAGGGATTTGTGAGGTCCGGCGCCACTTCCTGCGATCGGAATGAATGGCAGCCAAACATAAATAATTTCCATTTTAAAACGATTTTCGATCAAAATTTAAGCAATACTTACGTCTGTTTACGGCTCTTATGTGAAGAGTACTGGACGTTACTTTTTTGGTTTTTTAAATGAAAGAAAATTAACTTTTTTTGCAGAAAGGAAATATAATGGATTTCCTTCGTGCGTGCCCAGTGGTAATACGTCCATGCATGGCTTTGCGAGATTTAATCAAGTATTTAATTTTTTCTCAACGTCCATGTGTATTCTATTATTACCAATGGATGTTAGAAATCATCCGATGGGACATGCTGTATATTCATGGTCTTGGGAAGAAGAGTGTCGAGAAGTATAGAATAGAGACAGTATTTTTATATATTTGAAAAAAGATATTTAACCTTTTTTACGACAAAGGTTTTCTTCTTTCATGCTACCAAAGGCAAATTAAAATGGCTTAGTCGCCAAACGAAAAGTATTTCAGGGAGCGTATTAGTATTCAGTGAATAATCGCCATTCTATTGAAGATAATTAACAAATTCAAACTGTGATTTTCCTAGCGATTTGATAGGTTCTGTCCTGACATGCTGCTTAATATGAGATTGCCAGTTAATAAATTACTCTACATTAAGTGATAAATCAGTTTAAAATATTAAGGTATTTTGTTTATGACTATTTGATGAAAAGCAGGATTGTAATTACCAATACAGGAATATTTTAGCATTAATGAAGCTATTATTATTAAAAAGGATTCAATAATTTATTTATATTTATTATATATATATATATACTCATTTATATAGAAACAGATATAAGGCAAAGGGATAGGAACACACATGAAGGACGAACACAGGAGAGGTGGGAAAGGCGGAATCAAGCAGATCACGAATGCAAAAATATTTCCTAGACCGGGATTTGAACTCCGGATCTTTCCATTTGCCGGGCGGAGCCTCTCAACCACTTGATCTATCCAGGAAACGTAATTATCAATGAGATCTGCGATGATTTATGCAACCAAGTGCCCCGATTCTTTGGCCAAGAGACGGAGTTAGGGAGCTGTTTCACCCACAAAAGGAGAACTAGACAAGATGGGATTTCGTGTTTGAATGTGTATTAGGCCAATGTGGCTCGTCTCTTCTCCTGGCTAAGCGTGCCACGAAACGCACTGTTCTTATCCTTTATGATGTTGTATGATTCCTTTACTACTATCCTTTCCTCTGTGTGTCTTGTCTATTTCTCCTTTGGTGGGTGAAACAGCCCCCTCGAGAATCTCTCCATGAGTGTCCCCAAAGAGGAAGTAGTGAACCAGACAGGTGACGTCTTGCGCGATGCTAAGACACCAAGAAACATAAACGATGAAATAACAGCCCTAATATAAGATTGCGTAAGCAAGAATCATTTCGTGTTCAATGGCAGCTTTTATCAACAAATGAACGGAGCATGGGAAGAGTTCGGGGCTAACCATTGATTCGAGGCTAAGATTCGCGCTGAGACCGGGGAAGAAACCAAAAGGCAAAGTTGATGAACTCTTCTGGCATCATAGTAAAAACTTGGGAGTAACTTTATTAACAGTTATATGAATGCATTCACATTGGAATAATGGCGGAAAATTACCTTAAATGCATTTAGTCGATAGAGAGAGGAAGAAAAAGCCGCGTTAAGGCATCCTCATCTTGCACTGAAGATTTTTTATTTCGCGATAGGATGACAAAATTCCTCCTTCAGATAGTTTTAATATGTAAAAAATTGTGAAAAAATTTTGTCAAAAAAAATTAAATTTTAAACTTAAAATGAAAAGTGCACCATCATGCATATACAAAAGGGTATCACCTTATATGAATAGTTAATAATGATACTTTAAGTGACCTGTAGAATAATAACAGAGATAAAGCCTCTCGCAATTTTCCACTTAATAAATATTCATTTAGACTAGTTTCGATGCACTACATCATCGAGGAAAACTTTCATTTTACAGATTCCAACATATACATATATATATATATATATATATATATATATATATGTATATATGGGAATAAATGAGAACGTATATGAGGTAAGGAAATTGGGATGTCCCCACATGCTGGACCAACTACATTTTAGGCAACAAATTGTTAGTAAGTATACATGTGTAGGACCTGTGTTGTATGCTAATGCATGTCATGACTAGTATTATTAATAATAACATTGCACATATTGGTACACTAATGACAGTAGGTGATAAATTCAAATCTAGTAATAAAAGGTGAACAGCCATTAGAAATAATAGCTAAGACCAACAATATCAATATGATGTTACCATGAGCTACTTGTTAAAAAAAATGAAAATTCAAAATGATCATAATAAATTTTATATACAAATAGATTTTATTTTTAAGTTAAAATTTTTTAAATTTTAAAGTTGGGGATTAGTTCAATAACATTCCTCCCTAGGGATTACAGGTAGATGGTTGGTGTCCTAAACTTTATGGTTTTCAAAATAAGTTGATTACAACAGATAATCAGATATCAACCTAATTAAATACGAAGGATATTCTTCATATTAAATTGTCATAGAAAAGGATTGACCAACATTAATAGGATACATATGAAGAGAGCAATCGACCATGGGTAGTAAATGAATATGGAAGTTAAACAAACAATTAAAGAAGATACCATGAAGCCATTGGGGATTGGTTCCTGACAAATCCACAAGAGGACAAGTGATTGTATCTGATCATGTTGTCTCAGTGGAAAGCTTTGAACAATTAGTGAAAAGGAGTTGCACACAATGGTCAGCTGAGAAACCAAACCAGCAACGCTGCAGATATCCAGAAAACAGATACCATTACCCAGACAATGCCATGGAGATATGTACCACTCCAGTGCTACAAAATATGCCTCCCTTTATTCTCATCTAGCCAATTGGAATAAAAAGAAGATTTTTGGTTACTACAAAATTAGCAATAATACAAGATTCTCTAGTAATGCATAAAAGATGAATAAACTGACTAACTGATTAATGTCCTCTTCATGATAAAAGTCTGAATATCAATGAATTAGATGAGTGGCCTCAGAAGGAGCAAGGTTGTGAGTGTGTGGATAGCTTCTGGGTAGTAGTAGTTTTGAGGGGAGGCGACCGACAGCTAAGGTCATTTGCGCCATAGGGGATGGATAGGAAAGGATGAAGGGTGGAGAGAAACCCGGCGTCGGCATTTGCCTACTCTTTACGAAAGGCGCCAAAGGATCCGCAGTTTAACGTCCCATCCGACGGACGGCGTACTCACTCAAAGTGCCCTCCACAAAGCACCTCAAGTAGGGATCGAGATACCTCTGAAAAATATTCAACACCGCCGGGATTTGAACCCGCGCCCTCATGGTGGGAAGCCAGTACGTTAGCCCCCGCACCATCTCGATCCCCGGATAGCTTCTGGCCCACATATGAGTACTTGAACTAAGGAAGTATATTTGATTTTTTCAGCTCATTTCCTGGAACCTTCCTCTCCCAAATCTTCAAATTTCAAATTGGTATTGATTTCAGAGTTAGAATTGTAGGTAGCAGATGCATCTGTAAAATTCATAATCCAAAATCATTTGGAAAAAATGAATGCTTGAAAGAGGAAGGTTTCAAGCTTTTTTAAATCTGACGTTATCTTAAGATGTCTGATAAATTTTATTTCATTTAAATAAATATATATTGTTACAAATAAATGGTAATAATGAATAAACACAGAAATAATCAAAATTCATGTGAATGGCATAATAATATTTTTATCTCAGATTTAAACTTTATGCCTTTTATAAAAGTGTTAATTTTCTTTTACCATCAGTATTTGAACCCTAGGATTAGTTTACCTCAGCCCTCTATTCTTCTCTATTTGGTGTTAACTACTTGATGAATTCTCTGTTTATTATTCTTTTTGATTTTCCTTATGTGCAAGTCTTTTGGTTCCCCTTATGGAATTTTCCATTCAATATTCTCTTATATTATTTTTCTCACCAAGCTTTTTTGCCTCAAAATTAGTGTTTTTCTAGTTCTAGTTCTCATTTAGTTCTACTTTCACATCTCCTTGATCCTCAACTCGTCTACCCAGTTTATCTTCAGCATTCTCTTCCTGCACCATTTCTTCTCCTCCAAATTTTCTATTCCCTGTAGCCGATTTTGTCATATGGTCCGTATCTCTGATCTGTACAGTACCTTGCTCAATAAATATTTTTTGTCAAACTTCCTCCTTTTTTGCAACGTTTTACCTTTGGCACAAAGAGGCAAATTAATATTTACCTTGAATATATTAATTTACCATTTCATGAAAAGTTTCATAACTTGAGCTATGGTTAACCTGATGTTAGGCAAACTTCTACCATCCCAAGTTTTACTTTTGCCCAAGTAAATGAAAGATGCTAATTACTCTAGTTGTACACTTTAAAAGGAACTTTCTACCTTCAGCGACCAACCCAGGGTTGCTTGCTGGCCTTCTTGCATTTGTGCACATTACTGTGATGTGGTCAACAACCTAGAGCATGTCCATTTGTTCCTGATTAACTTGAAACCTTTGTTACCCAACTGTTGTACTTTTTTATTGCCTCTGAAAGAGGCAATAAACGGCACTCTGACTCTTCTTTTATTTCTTTATACTTTGAGTAATGCTGCAAGGATGTTTCATCCCTGTGTAACTTCTTTTTTTATTTATGTTTCCATTTTCCTCCAGGTTTTTCAATTTCATAAATACTGCCTGACTCTTGTGAAGATGATTGATAATTCTTCTGCCATTATATTCCATTTCAAATATGTCTAGACTTATGAAAATTCTGTTTTATTTGATTCTCTTTCCAACGTCAAAGGCATTCACCAAGTCCATGAATGCAACGTATAATACGTTATTCCTTTCCATTGCCCTAATGATAGTTGAATTTATTCGTTATATTTTTCTGGGGATGGTTATGGTGACCTTATCTCTTACCTGTCTATCTGTCCTTTTTTAGTCAGTAGTATATTTTCTTCATCTTCTTCCATTTCTCCATCTGTATCATCAGTGCCTCATAATGAAACTGCTGCCACTCACCATTTGTGCTGGGCAGTTTGTTGCACAAGTTACATTTCTCCTTAGCTGATAAGAAAGATATCAAAGAATCATATTTTTTCCCACATCTGCCGGCCTCTAAAAATCAAACAACTGAATTTTAACTCCATGACAGGCATATTTCTATTGGGATACCTAAAACTAACTTTTTTCATTATCAATCTGAAATACTTTAATTATTTGCTGTTCCATTTCACTGGAAGATATATATATATATATATATATATATATATATATATATAAACCATAAACACAGTAATCAACCCGAAGGTCGGTTTAGTAGATGATGGTAGAGATCACCCAGTACTAAGCTCTATATGGCGTGTGAAATTCACACAGGGTAGGGAGGCCAGTTCCTTTCCCTGTGCCGGTTATGGTTCCCCAGGAAGACCTGGTACCCAAAAAGTCACTTCAGCTTGGGTGGAGCTGCAGGTGCCTAGACTGCCTTGCCCGGGAATCGAGCCCGGGACCCTCCGGTCAGCAGTCCAACATATATATATATATATATATATATATATATAAATAAATATATATACATATATATATATACACACACACATATATACATATATATGTATATATATATATATGTATATATATATATATATATATATATAATGGGCTGACACAATATAACACAAATAGAAAAGAATAGACACATTTAAAAGAACACTCACACGGTAAATTGTTCGAGCTTTCGGCCCTCTCAGAGGCCTTCTTCAAGAGAGACTGAAAATATGCTATTGCAGAGGAGAGGGGAAAGAGCAATGGGCGTGGAGGGGAGGCGTGGAGGGAATGCTGGGAGGGAAATTAAATATGGCGGTTTAAGGTGGGAATTTTAAAGGAACGGAAGGATAGTATGTAGGCGGATTCACGAGTTCTCACCTCTATGTTGGTGGCTGAATCAGGTAGGGATTCTAGGATGCTTAGAGCAAAACACTGGTCGAATGAAAGGTTGTGGTAATTGGCGTGTGAAGGGATAGGAAGAGAAGAGAGTGAGGCAGAATTGCAGGAGTACCGGTGATTATTCATTCGGATGGATAAGGGGGTAATGCATTCACCTATGTAAAAGGAAGTGCAATGCTTGCATGATAAAAGATAAATAATATTTTTTGAGAGGCAATTAGCGTGGGAACGAGGTGGGGGGGCTATGAGGGGACGTAGGGAGAGGGGAGTAGGCATAATAAGAGGACAGGTTTTACATCGGGGGCGGTTGCAAGTTGGGGAAATATTGGGAAATTTGTCACAGGGGGGCGCCAAAGGGTTGGTGGATCTCAGAAGGTTTTTGAGATTGGCGGGTCGTCTGTATGCGATAGATGGGCATTGGGGTAGTAAGGATGAGGTCGCGTCATTGTCATGTAAAATTGGAAACAGTTCTTTAAGGAGGGTTTTCAGTCTGTGTGATCCGGGGTAATAGGTGGTGCAAAGGTTGAGTCCTGCGTCAGATGTGGGCTTGTTATTGTGTGGTGTGTGTGGTCGGGTGGAACGGTGGATTTTATTTCGTAGCAACTTTTCTGGGTAACCGCGTTTGAGGAGTGCAAGGTGTAGATTGGCAAGGTATTTGTTGAGAGTGGCTGTGGTGTTGCAAATTCGGTGTCCGCGGATAGAGAGAGAGTTAGGAATCGAGCGTTTCGTGTGTTGAGGATGACAGCTTGTGTGGTGTAGGTATTGCTGATGGTTAGTGGCTTTGATGTGTACTGAAGTAGTGAATTTGTTGTTTTGAAGTGAGATGTCTGTGTCAAGAAAGGTGATGGTGGAGTCTGAAATGGAAGAGGTGAATTTAACCGTGAAAGATGAATTTAAGGCGGATAAGAAGTTGTTGAGAGAGTCAGAGCCATGTGTCCAGAGAATAAAAATATCGTCTATGTAGCGGACCCAGAAAAGAGGTTGAAGGGGTTGCTGTGACAGGAAGGTCTCTTCGAGATGGCCCATGAAGAGATTGGCGTATGATGGTGCCATCCTCGTTCCCATCGCTGTGCCTTTTGTCTGTAGGTAAAAACAATTTTGGAAAGTGAATGCATTTTTTGTTAGGACGAAAGTGGCAAGATTGAGGAGAAATTCCGTTGAGGGGCGCTGGGGTAGGGGGCGCAGAGAAAGATAATGCCGGAGGGAGGATAAACCTTCTGCATGGGGAATAGAAGTGTAAAGTGAGGTAACGTCGATGGTGGCCATAAGTAGGTTGGGTGTGGAGGGAATAGAGACGGAATTTAGACGGTCGAGGAAGTGGTACGTGTCTTTCGTGAAGGAGGGCAAGGAGAGTACAAGTGGTTGTAGGTGGTGGTCAAGGAATGCGGAGATTCTTTCGGTGGGAGAATTGTAACTGGAAACTAAAGGACGACAGGCCTTCTTCTGGTCCGGAGTGGAGGAGAAATGACCGAATTTCGGTTTGGAAAGTTTGTGTTGGGTTTTTGGTTAGAGTGGTATAGGTGGATGTATCGTTCAGGTGAGCGAGGGCTTTGGAAATATAATCATTGGTGTTTAGAATTACAACAGAGGAGCCTTTATCGGCGGAGGTAACAACGATGTTAGGATTGGACTGTAGGGTTTTTAGGGCATGACCCCAGTTTTATCTCCTCCCAAAAATACACAAACCCAACATCCCCTGTCGTCCTATAGTTTCCAGTGGTTTGGAAGAAGTACACACGAGTGGCAATGACACTAACCATCAGTCTATACACAAATAGGACTTCTACAGGTATGAACAACCTGCCTCTTAACCTCACCCATTAAATGTGACATGGGGAAATTGCTGTTAAAGTGATCATCTCTCTTCCTATAATTGGTCTTCCAATTTCAACATAAAAAAAATTATACTGATTTTTTCAATGATAAATTTTGCAATTTGATGAGGATTAGATAATTAAGTAAATATAAGACATTCATTTCAGAACATTTATTTTCATTTGACACTAAGCGGTGCAGGGAAGGATTATACATTCATTATTTATGTCATACAACATGTGTTTTTACATTTTTTTTCTTAGCTGACAAACTGAATCAAAATAAACTGAAAAAAATTTAAAAATAAATTTTGCTAAAAATGAACAATTATCAGAAATGTTGTTAAATGTTAAAACAGTAACATTAAGGTAAGTAATATTAATGAACATCGAAGGAGTTATTAAATAAATACAATTGCAAAAACCAAAATTTTATCAGACTTTCCTCCTAAGAAATTGACAACTCTGATTCACTACAGGCAAATGCTTATGCACAATATTTAAACATATTTTGTTCAAATCATATTACACTAGGAAGTATACCTATGTAATTAGACTGGCTGACTTTTCATCAAATACTGTGATAACCCTATAATACTGAGAAATACTTATAAAATATAGCAAAATGTAGTCAGTCTACTTAGTGCGTATACGCCATGCTATATACCAAATGGATATATACTATTTATGTATAATATTCACCCCTATGAGCTGACCAATTGTATGTTTTGAGGAATGTACTGAGGAAGGAATTTCTCATGTTTAAACAATTTTCATGCTCTTCTTGAAACAGTGTTTTAAAAACACCCCCATAAGTACATTCATTTTCATTGACATAATTGAAGAAAAAGTCCAAATTAATACATTTCACAATTTTTAGCATGTATAATTGACTAATATTTGAGGAATAGCTGAAATTTAAAATTAAAAAGCGCAACAATACCCTGTGACCATTTCAGAGAAGTTTCTCTTCTCTACCACTTTTTAAGATGAAAGAAACTGTGTGCTCTCTCTCTCTGAAGACAACGAAATTCAAAGATCATCAAAGGAGAACAGGAAAAACTTCTTGAGTGAGAAGATTATGGGACTTCAACTGCTCCACTGGATTATCATTTTATAGAAGTCATTTCCTAGTTAATAAGAAAAAACAATGGCTATATTTTACCAGTTATATGAACAAAAATGAACAATTATATACATGCTGTGTGCATAGGGGTGGGTGAGTCAAATTTTTATAAAGCAAGTAAATACAAGAGTGAAATTACCTAAATGCTTACCTTACAAGGACACATATTTTCCTTCAAGGGTCTTAATGATGGAGTGACTGATAAATAGAGTTTTATTATATGTGATCAGGTGCCAATAAATTCACAGTAGAACCATTGAGGAACTAAAACCACAGTGAAAAAAGTATTATTATTATTAATATAAAAATTAATAGGATGAAAAGTTGTAGTATAAAACTTAATAATGAATTTAGGGGTGATTATTCTAGAAAATATTTTTGAAATAACTTCAGTTCTAAAAAACAAAGCATCACAGCGTAACACATATTTATGTTGGATTTCAATTTTTTGGCCTACATTAAAATATTTGGAGAGCAGTTTATGAGAGTGCGAGACTAAGCTTAGCCAAATGCTGCAGCACATGGAATCAGTTCTGTCCCAAAATTGTTATGCAGGCTACCCAGTAGCAGTCCCAGTTAATCATATTTTTCACTCACAGCAATTTTTCAGTTTCAAAACAATACAAAAAGGCATTATTCATCTTTCAGTGAATCATTTTTTTACTGGGGCTAATTTTGCTAAGGCAAAGAACAATATTTCAAAACGACCCTAGCATTAGATATTCTTCGATAAATACATTCAGATGTTTCAAAGTACATTCATGGTTCACACAAGAGAAGACAAAAAAAGCAACATAGAAGTCTTGCGAGAAATTAAAGAAGAATGGAATCTAATGAAGGGGTAGAGAAAATGAAAATCAAATTTGTTTGAAATGCTTTCAGACATGACAACTTCCTGGAATATATGATGGAGGGGTAAATAATAGGAAAAAAAGGGAGAGGATTAGCAAGAAAGAAATTTATAGATTATACAAAAATTACTATGAGAGTAACAACATGCAATGCACTGAAAAGAACGACAATGGAGGGATACGAATGGCTGCATTGACAATGCAAGGAAACCTGTAAATGATTCAGACTGATCAGGTGCAAAACGCAGATAGAGATTCTGGTTGAGCAGTGTTAGCAAGGAATATTAGGCAGAATTTTCCATTATGCCCTATGCATTTCAATATTTATGTGAAGGAAATGCTTCAAGTGACATGATAATAATTCCATAGCACCACGCTGTTTAACTCGCGTTAACATAGCAGAAGAACTCGTCTCCATACTTCCGCTTCTCGAAATACACGGGATAAATGAAAAGATCTCAAACCTGCTCATGCATGTTGAGGGGGAATATTACTTGTACGTGCCACCAGGAGTGCCTCTGAAGGTCATTTTTTTGTGGTCTACAAACATGTGTGCATTAGTTTTCAGCCTACCCTCGTCAAAACCTGACTTATTCGGAACAACCATAATTATTCTTTACCATTGCGGGGCCAACGCTAACCAAGTAGTACATAACGAAACGGAGCACTAAAAACCAATTCTCTCACAATATCAGTTACAACCGTAATATTATATGAAACAGTCCAAGATAGACTCACGGACTGAACTTTGTGATACGGCTTCTAAAAGTCTCTTAATTTTAAGTGAAGGCTAAAAATCATTTTGGTTAATCTAATTTTTTTAGTACAATACCTGCCAAGTCCATTTGTTTGGGCGCGTACTAAAGGCAGCTCGTTCCTTCAAGAATGTAGATAGACAGCGCATGGAAAGCCTCCGTTTTACATTAGGAGCCCATGATTCTCGTCCAAATTTCATCAATGGGAAGCAGATAAAATTCCTTTGCTTCAGAGTATTTACCTTCAAAATCACATTTATATTTATAGAGTAGAGGTCGTCACGACCAATTCTCAGCCAATGAAATCGCTGTTCTGCTCGGATTGCCTGCAACATAAGAAAGGGTGGTTGACATCTTAATATCTCATTATCAGCAATGTTCTGCATTTCAATTTGATACCTAATTTCAAATTTCTAGATGCCAAATTCTACATAAATTACTCATACGGTAACAATGTGCGTGGAAAGTTTAAACTGAAGCGACTCTGATATAACCGTTTCGTTCGTGTTGACTCGTTACGAGCATCTTATGTAAAATTTATGCGAGAATACATTGGAAATTATCGGAGTCACTATCTGTCAAAACTTTGCCTGCGTTGATCGAAAAAAGATTTCATTCCTAAAAGTTTAATCAATGACAAAGTCACAAAAATTTCAACCATTGACTCCAGGAAGAATGAAATATTGTAACGTATTATAAATTACATATTTAATCAAATACTATATTTTTCGTATTTTATATATTCAAAAATGCTTTTGGCACACACCTGAACAAAGAGGTACTGTTATGTACTGATAGCTACTAATAGTTAGGACAGCGTTCCCACTTTCGCTCATTGCATACGATTACCTTCAAAGTTTGAAAAGTTTCCCTTATTGGAAGAAGAATAGCATATTGCGATGCATTCATGAGATGAACAAGTTTAAAGTAAAGAAATAGCATTATCAGAAGCAAGTATTTTTGGGTGTTGGCTTTTATCAGTAATTTTATGCCAAGAAAGCAGTTTGCCACTATTCTCCATATTTTGCGGTGATATTCTGAAAATAGCTCCACATTCATACCTTGGTCGTACTATTGTGAGGGGCAGGAATCTCAAAAGAGAGAGTTCTCCTATCTCAGGTTAAAAGAGGGAGAGTTAAGTCAAAGAAATTAAAACGGAGTACAATTCCAGCTCGTGGAAATATGTCATATCTATAAAGGTCAGTTGAAGTTATCCACAGGATTCGTTGCATACTAAGCATTTCAAAGCACATGAATGCTACTCTTGTATCAAATACAATTTCCATTAAAACATTTGGTACATATATGGGGTTAACTGGGGGAGGATGATTTCTCACAATTAATTGGGGACTGGAAGGTTCTAAATGAATGAAAAACTCCATCTAAAAAAATATAACTGAAACAATTATTTGCCTTTTAAAGGCCATAATGGACCAACTATTGGTACAGGGAAAGAAGTTGCCCATTATACATTAATGTAAATCTTATGCCCTAAAGTTTTTTGTAGAGTAGGGATAACCTTCGTTTAGTGCTATAGCAGCCGTCGGTTTTATCATTGTTGAGGAATAATGGTGATTCTTACCTTAATCCAAGGTACATTATTCACAGAATTATTAAAAGCAAAGATATTCTCGAAGCTGTTAGCCAGATCTAATGCGGCACGCCCTATTTCAATCCTTGTCCAAACAATCGCTCTCTCCCCGTCTGGAGTAGCAGTCACGAGCATCAGGAAGATCACGGAGAAGCAAACGAAGCTCCGATAACCAGACATTTGCCCAGCTTATCGGTCAATGCAGGTTGCTGTCCAATAGGGTCGGTTCCGGGATAAAATGCTGAAATAAATTTAGAGAGGATGAAATTATTATAAGCCATTGGAAAGACGAGATAACTCTGAGCAATAAAGAAATTGATTCCTTTGTATAATGCAGCATTTAGTAGCAAAGTTAAGTAAAAAGTAAAGTAGCAGGAAAGTAAAAAGTGTTTGAATTTGTCATTAAAATAATACGTCTGCAATGTTTGCAAAGTGTATAATGAAGTATAGTGACACATTATTGGGATTTGATGTTATAAGATCAGATAAAAGCTGGAGAATGGAAGAAATTTATAAAACCTTCAGCATGTGACACCATTGTATAAAATGAGGAAGATTTTCATAAAAATTAGTAAATGAAGAATGAAAGCTGAAGGATATCTTGTATCAAATAGCAAGTAACAGTAACTTGGGGAAGTTCATTAGTCATATGCGTGCCAAACTGTTACTGTCTCCTGTTATCGTCCCGAACATAGTGTACTCCAAGGTTAAAGTCTAAGTTTGACCAAATCTGGCTAACTTAATCAAATACCCATTGAAATTACTCTATGGACATCGTATTAAGAAATAATTACGATATTGAGATTCCCTTACCTTAGTTGTATCCAATTAGAAGCTACATCCCGGTTTTTATTGAATAAATTTATTTTAAGAAAATAATTCCCATAAATGTCCGGTGGTGAAATATTTCAACCAGTTAACAAAACCAAAGCAATGTTACAAAATACAGCGCCACCATCGGTGACTTAAAGTTTATTCCCCTTGGTTATTATCAAACAAGTAATGGAACACCATATAGCTGATAATTTGAGGTTTAGAGGTACCACATACCGTTCCACTTAATTAAAGGCATTTAAAATAGAAATATTCCTAAATGACTTGTGCCAACATAGCGCCAAAATCAAGTTATTTAAAGTGTGTTTTTGATGAAGGACGTCCTGAATAGTGAACTTACTCGTGGGTTAGCTTCGTTGAGCGTAATTATCATGACAGATTAGAAAATTCCTACCGAATTCTTGCAAATATTTCGAAAGCTGCCTAGGTCTAACTGAGAGTATTACTGCCTGCATTTGGTTGGGTGCAGTTTGGTGAGGGAACAACGGTGAAGAGGGAAAAACAATGTAAATCGAAGTGCTTACGCTTGAGTTGTTTAGCTTGACTAACATTAAAAAACTGGTATGTCCTTATGAACGTTGTATTATTTTCATTTAGCCAGGCATTTTTATAATTAGTGTTTCAAAGGTTAATCATAGCTAAACTTTACGTAGAAGAGCTTTTGTATGACCATTACTTGTTCTTTTAGAACAGCATTGCAATAGCTGGCGGGTTTATCTGGTGTATCATTGAGTCGCCTCTCTATCAGTTAATTGTGGATGGCCATTTAATATGGATGAATTCATTGAATTATTTCCGTCTCCTTGAAGCATTACTTTGGCTCCCCTAATTCATTTCTCTGCCCATTTATTTGTCATTTCAGATCTTTCTTCAAGTTTATTCATTAAATATTCTAAAATATGCAGAAATATTGCTAAAAATGGCAAACTAATTTCATCATTAATAGATCTTGAAGGCACTCTGGCACTAAGATTGGAAGTAATTTCAACCCTTTGCACAGATCAATTGAATGCTTGCTGCTAGGAGATGCATGGAGAATATTACAGTATGAAACTGGCAAAGTTAAAAACTATCTCTCAATTCAAGCTATATACTCGAAAATATAGACACATTGAACGAAAATGGAAGTAAGAAAACTTAATGTTTTTCATCTCAATATATTAAGCTCATATTTCATGAATATTTCTCTTTTTAATCCAAACTTTAATTTAATAACTTTAAAAAATTAATTACTGGTATAATCACTCGTAAATTCCAGTACTAAATATTTTAACAAATTATAGGGAATTTACTATGGAAAATATAAATTTATCCCTTAAATTGAAAGAGCCAGGAGAAGACTGTTTGTGAAACACTTCTTTGGTTTGTTTAGTCACTTTATTATAAGTGTTTATTTCATCCAACGTATTATTTGCGCATAAATTGTCTCATTCCTTTAGGTAAATAAACTACCAACAGTTGTACAAGTGCTTTGACCCTGAACCCAAATTAACAGTCATGTGCACTGAACTTGGAGATTAATGGCTTTATAAACTGGTAATTTATTCAGAGTGGGCTATGTTATTGAAAAACTGAAACAGAACAACTATTATTTGTCATACAACTAATTGCTATTGACTAGAAATTTATTGGCATATTTTGGGCACCATAAGGGCCACAAAATATAATTTTTCCCAACGTTACGGAAAAACCCAGCATATTCAGAAGCGAAAAATTACATCACCTGTATAAAACTCATTCCTAACTTTGTGGCTATTCCCTGGGAACAAAATCGATGTTATGGGATCGTGTTGCTGAGAAACCAAAAATCTCTTACACCGTCATGTTGCCGTCTCAGCGCAAGTACCAAGGTTGCATACATTTGCACTGTTGCATACATTGCAATACGTCCTGATTACATTACCCATCAAATACATCAATGACCTCATTTCTGCAAACCTCGGCGTCACGAGTGACTGTCCCCTTCTTGAACCCAAATTAAGTAATCATTTGCAACGCTGTACGAGGGTGGTTCAATAAGTACCCGTGTTTGACGACAAAGGGCGTTTCTGGGGAATGTTTATGTTATCATCGTGTGCTGCCATCTATCAAACGACGGCGAAACGAATTTTAGACTGATTTAAATAAAGTTGGTTTGGATTTGGCAGCCATTCGAGTAAGATGTGATTCCTGATTTTCGCTAAGATGGAAAAAGAGCAGTATCGTTCGGTAATTCGCTTTTTGTTTTTGGATGGGAAGAAATGCGAGGAGATAAAAGCAAAGTTGGATGCTGTTCATGGGGACACTTCGCCATCTATGACCACAGTTAGATAGATATTGGTTCAACGAATTTAAACGTGGGCGATCATCTCAATTTGATGAGGAGCGACCAGGACGCCCGGCAGACGTGGTTACCGAGGAAATCATTCAAAAAATACACGCCATGATTCTCGCTGATCGACGAACGAAAGTACGCGAAGTAGCAGATGCCGTGGGTGTGTCGACCGGAACGGCAATTAATATTTTACATGATAAATAGGCGATGAAAAAATTGTCGGCCCGATGAGTACCGCGATTGCTCACGGTGGACAACACATTCATCCGGAGTTGTCGCTGCTGCATGAACTACGTTATGAATTGCTGCCGCACCCTCCGTATTCACCCGATCTGCCTCCCTGCGACTTTTTCTTATTCCCTAACATGAAGAAATGGCTCGCGGGAAAAGAATTTAGCTCAAACGAGGAAGTTATCGCCGAGACAGAGGTGTATTTTCGAGAGTTCAACAAATCCTATATTTTGGAGGGGTTAAAAAAATGGCCGGAACGTTGGGAGAAGTGTATCTTTCTAAAAGGGGACTATATCGAAAAATTTAAAAAAATGTTTTTGGAAAAATGGGTCCTTCATTTCTAACACGGGTACTTATTGAACCACCCTCGTACAACCTTGTTGATGACCCTGAAAAGCACTTTAGCTCCGTGAGAAATCGAACTTATTTATTTGAGTCCTCACATGAAATGCCCTTTACCGTTTTGGAATAGGAACTAACACTGATCTTAAAAAGTCTTCTGGCCAAATTCCTGTTTCATCAATACTCCCTTTTAAGGGTCTCTCTCAAGAATTATTTGAGGGAAATATATGTTGAAGAAACGTCAATATTCAATCTAAAATTGAATAAATCTTAACCTTGTATAAAAAGACAAATTTTTGGTCATCTTCCAAATTTTCCAATCGCGAAAAAAAATGGAAGACTGTCTTTATCTTACGTACACCGAAAGCTGATTTTATCCATCCCAGTAAAATACGCATTGGCTTTATTTGGAGTTGAAATTGAGCAAGCATAAAGCGATGAAGCGTTTTTTCCTGGGAAAAAATATAGGAAGGAAAGAAAATGACCAAATCGCCACTGATATTACTTGCAAAAAGTATATATACACGTATTTTTGCTCTTTAATTAGACCTGTTTAAAAGGTGAGAAAAAGTATTTTCAACAGAAAAACTAGAAAATCTGCGCCACTAAATTATCTGCTCTTTAAAGAATGTTAAATTGATGGGAATCATTTGAACGATAGTTGAAAAATTAAATAAGAAATGCTTGTATATAATTTCCTAAAAGTAACTTGAAGTTACACAGAATATTATTTGTACGCTCCCTGATCATAATTGACCTATTGCGATACTATAAAGTAAATTGGAATCATTGATCTTCATCAAATGTTTTAACACGTCTGAGGAAGACTGAGAGAAAATTTTTGTCTGACTTTCAGCCGATGCTTTACACGCTTTTTTGCATCCCTTCCTCCCCTCGGAAAATCAAAGTAAATAGCAAAAATCAACTCAAACACATTTTCTTGAAGCTCTTTATTGAATTTTTAAATTTTTTCCTTTTTATTTTTCCTTCAGCATTTGGACTTCCATGTCTCTTCCGCACAAAAATCAAGTATCCGTAGCCCACCTCAAAATTGGTAAACTCTATACCCGTTTTACTGTGGGTAATGAGTTCGTGGAATGTGGACGGGAAAAACACGCATTATATTTTGATTACATCTGGTCAGATTTATGGTGGTTGTTTCTTGGTTTCCTTATTATAAGAAAACCTGTTATTTCAGTAATTTTTCATTGAGGCTGGCTACTGCGGAAACCTAGATGTAGCGTTCCAGATTTTGAATCTAAAAGTTTAAATCTGAGCGTAGCCAATAAAATTCATCTATCGAAAAAAATCCTCAGATCTTTTAGAAACTAAAAAACTGACTCCTAAAACTACAATGCCTTTGAAGAGCTGTCCAAAAATTATAGGTTCAGTCTAGCACCAACTGCTACCGCTGTGTGCTAGATGTGTTAGGGTCACAGAACCCGATTCATTAATGTGAAGTGACATTTAACGGGAAGATGGGTATTGATTAGCAATTAGTTTCTCTGGAGAAGGTGTCTTGTATTCAAAATGCCGTGATAGAATCTGTCTAGGTAAAACAAATCGCAGGTAAAATCATAATTTATTTGTAACTTCGATTTAGACTGGGGATGAACGTAAAGCAAATATGTCAAAAAGGTCATGTTTATGTTCGAGGCATGGAATTTAACTCTAGACATGACAGATATGCTGAGAAATACAAAGAGAGATAACGATTAGCTTAGTTTAAATGCCTTTATTTATTTCTACAATTTCAATTTTCGTGGATATAAAGGATGTTAGGTAACAACGTACAGTGTGATAGAGACAGCGTATTCTACATATCAGATATCATGGGGTTCTGGAAATCCTGTCTCGAGTATTTTAGAGTGGTTTAGTAGAGAGGTCGTTTGGTAGAGAGTATTAAACTTATGAGGCAACGGAAAGAGAAAACAAATAGTATTAGTCCTGAAAAATGAATGATGGAAAAGTATAATGGTAAGTTGGTAGTATAATGAGAGTACCATAATCATGCCATTGAATAATAACCTTTACCAAAAGTAGTAATGGATTTTTAGGGATTACACGTTTCCGACCTCCATAAATCAGCAGTAAAATATATTGTTCGCGCAGTATGAAATACCTTGTGATTGGGAATTAGAAGGCACTGGCGCACGGGGAATTGGGCTAAGAATGATAATATTTAGATCAAACACAAGAAGTTCGTCACCAAAGGCAGGAAGACGTGACCAAACCACGTCCGAGATGGATCATGATCGGCGAGTACTCAATAAGTACGTGGGCTAGTTGAAGGTTAGGACTTCATGATTTTAGGCTGCATATATAATTTTACTCATTATATGAAAAAGGTAGTTTAAATAGGTGAGTTAAATAAAAACTCATCTTCAGCCACTTTGTACTTCAATAACATTAGTCCTGCACTCTAAACGAGATCATATAATGATTTTCTTGATTTTTCTCTAATTCCAGAATTAATCATAAATAAATTTTGCAATCATGTATTAAATTGAAGTACAAAAATACAATATAATAAGAAATACACATGTAATAAATCGTATTATGCCAAATTTAATATATATTTCTGTTATACATATTCTTGAATATAGGAACATCTTTAAAAACATAAATGAATGTGGAGTGAATTCCTTTTTGAGTGTTTCAGTGGACCATATTCCCCATCTTCGCCGACGCACCGATGACCAACTCGCTCATTAGTTTTTGGTTTTAAGAAGTATATTGCTCAGTAGATACGCCGACAAAGCATCAAATCCTTCATACTAAGATGTATTTGGTTGGCGTATTTTGTCATGTGCGTGAACTATGCATGCATATTTTTTTTCGTAACAAATACCGGTCAAATTACTTAAATGTATTCCTGTCTCATAACCATGGGGTAAAACCATAAAGTTTTGTAAATATTAATATTTTATAAAATTGTTTTAAGGGATTTTACTGTAAAATCTCTTCTTCGTGCGCTTAAACACCCAAGTGCTTGCTATTTAAATGTTTATGAATGATGTGTCAGAGGATCTTAGAAAAAAATTAAGGATTATTTATCTATTTAATACTATATTTTCTACCAGGAGTATACTCTGATGGCATGATATTTGTTTCGCTACAAATCATTACCATAAAGTTACCTAAATATGCCATAGAATGTTGAATAATCATAATAATTTATAAATTGAGTTAAATGTACGAAATGTGGCTGAAATGGTAGTATTTCATGAATTTCTTCCGTTAAGGACAAAGACATTTTGCCGTCGTAGACCCTAAGGACCCCATATAGAGGGACCTAACAGTTTTTTAATGTAAAGAGAGGATATCTGTCCGTTTCTGCAATAAATGTTTTGAAGAAGCAACATTTTTTAAATAATAACGGATTATCTTTAGTTGTGTCCCACTGGAAGAACCTAGCACATGCATGAACTAACTTACTAGATAAATACAAATCCAATGAGTTTAATTTAGACAGAGGAAATTATTCCATTCCCGCATTACAGTGATAAGTGGGAATGGAATCGGGGAATGTCAGTTTTCCCAACAACGAGAAGTAGAGAAAACTGACTTTCCGATAAACCAATAAAAGGTTTCTTTCATCATCTACATCGTACGATGGCGGGTGCTCGTGGGTGAGAGGTCATTAATACAATTGTTAATAAGTGATTAAATTTGGCACTATTTTATTTGCTGATAGTGTAAAATGTCGCAAGTGACCTTTACTTCTCTTGTTATCAAAAATCTCGAGAGAAAATGGATTCCATAAATCGTTACGCTTGCACTCGTTTTTCGGTTATTTCTCCTTGAGGCCATGCCTAATTACGTAATAGATGGCTACAATTAGATCTTCTCAGATTCAAGACCCCAACATTAGTATTTATTCAACGGTTTAAGTCTTATGTATATCCGTCGGTGATATTTTGCCCAATCAATCCAGGATGTATGATAACTGTGACGCCTTCGGTTTATTGATAACGATTCTTCGCGAAACGGACGGATTTTCTCACTTTTTTATTTCAAAATTATGTCCTTATTGGCTAAGTCTAAGGTCAATGTTTAGGGAAAAATCAAATTGAAGTCCGACCATTGGAAAAAAATATATGGAGGTTGAATATTTTCATTCGGATATTTCAGATAGAAGAGATCAAATTGTTCCTTTTGTCTCTATGCATTATGGGCTTCAACATGCCATTTTCTCATAAATGCATTTCCGCACTTATTTTCGGACATAATAGGAAACCTCACTTAATATTTTATTCCACATAGCCAGATAGATAATCTCATCGCGTGAATGAAAAACAGCGGCATGATTAATAGGATATGAAAATGGGCCTTTACTTTCTCTCCCACAGGTAGTTAAATTTCCGTCCTCTAGTTGTAGGAAGTGCTCATAATATTCCACTCCGTGGTGATGGGATTTTTTCTCTCGTCAAAGGCTGAACATTCAATGGTATTGCCTGACAGCGATTACCGCTCTCCCGAAAACCCGAAGAGCAGGCGCATGAAGTGGGAGAAGGAAGCCGGAGATGCGGGGATGGGGAGGGAGAGCCGGGGATATAGGGAGGAGATGAGGAGAGCCGGCGAGCTGAAGAAGGCAGTTGAGTTTCACTCGAAGAAGAGAGGGATAAGAGGGAGGAGGGCGGCGAGTTAGAGCGTGGGGGTACGTGAGGGGAGGGTTCTCGGCGAATGGGATGAGTCGCCTCGGAGCAGGCGGGGGTGTGGTGGAGCAGACGGGTGAGAGAGGGGATGGAGGGAAGGAATGATTCTCTCGCCCCCCAAAGAACATGAAAAACCACGTTCAAGTCGCCGTAGGTGCCTGTTGCTCGTCAACAGCGCTACAGGTGATGATTGCATTCCGAGACCCGACAGAGCCAAAAGCCTCCCTCGGCTGTCACCACAATCATCGCAAGCAAAGGCCACGAATACGCTTTCTCTGTTGTTCACCGATAACTACGATAGAATTTATCCCATTTTATTGATGTTAACACTGTGACCATATGAAATCATATTCTTTCTGAGCCTTTACATGTGGAGGAGCGTTTTGAGTTCGCTCTCGAGAACCAGCATGACCCTACCTGATTCTACCTGCATGCTTTGGGCAGAATTCAGGGTGAAGCAAGTTGTCAAAAATCCCCTTAAAGTTATCCATATGCTCAATCATACCACGCATGACCAGTAGATTTTAGTTTCCAATCGTATTGAAGGAACTAATAATCCAATGGGGGATTTCTAAGTTTTGGGGTGACCTTCTTTGACCTAGGCAAATCCTTTCACCGTACACGGTGTCATTCGTTCGCCCTAGGTTTAAGCATCGTGTTTATTCCTAGTTTTAAGTTTCACTTTCTCGCAAACCGCACTTCCACCTCAGCCATGTTTCTTTCTTCAATGCCATGCGTTTCTTATGTACAATGACCGGTAAAGGTGGGACTTCACTCACCGGGACGGTTTATACTTGCCCGCTTGGGCAGTCAATGAACTTTTGTGAAGTTTGCGAGTAGGATACGGGATCCTATGACGAGAGCTTAGCATATTTGGTGGGTTAAAATGGAGGACAGCTAGTGAGTATTGAATTAAAAAGTACTCCTTGGGTCTTTAAAATAAAAATTGCGACTAGAATGACAGAAAAGGAATGACAGGCTATACTCAGTTGTCGAAAATGAGGAGGAAGAAGCAACATCTAGAGTTGTTCACATCAGCCAGGTAGCTTCAGGTCTGCGCCTCCAGTGCGTAGTGGTGAAACTGTTGTATTTCACCAAGGGTTCAGGGATCTATTTTCTCTTGGCCCCGTTCCGAAACATCATTTTTGTATTTTTTATGTTAATGTGTGGTTATTTCGGATTGGAAAACCATTCAAAATATTTTCATAGCTGAAAAACATTTGCCGGTCATGGGAAGTGAACTACACTACCTCTGGTTTACCCTACCCCACACATTAATTATTTATATGTATATATGTATATATATATAAAAATATACATATACATAATCATAATGCCCTCTGCTAGGGCCACCCATGTAAAATACGCCGTAGGAAAGGAGCTAGACAACAGGTAGCCTGCGCAGCGTCTGTTCCTTAGTGAAGTTGCGTGTATAGGTATATTATATATATATATATATATATATACATATATATCTATATATATAAAGGAGAGTGTTTGTTTGTATGTATGTAATTTGTTTACTTTTTTGCTGTCATAGAAACAGCATTTTTCCAACTATGCCAGCAGGATACTTTTGCAAGAACACTATTGTATTCAGAATTGCCGAGATATTATACGCGGAATACATCAAGGAAAGTCTTTTGTAGAAGAAAAATGGGCAACTTTGATCCTGAGAATAATATTTATTCATGTGACGCATTGGGCCGAGTCTACACAGTCCATCCTAACAACGCCGAATGTTATTTTTTAAGAATGCTTCTACATACCATTAGAGGACCTTGCTCATTTGCAGAATTAAGAACGGTAAACGGAGAAATATGTGAGACATTCAGAGAAGCTTGCCAGAATTTAGGGTTGCTAGAAGGAGATCAACACTGGGATGACTCATTGCGAGAGGCCAGTTTGATTTCTCTTCCAGGACAAATCCGAATTTTGTTTGCCATCATAATAACCTCCTGTAATCCATCTAACCCAAAAACAATATGGGAAAAATATAAATTATCAATGAGTGAGGATATGCTGGCTAAAGTTCGAAGTGAAAATCCTACATTGGATATTACGTTTAACTCCGACATTTTTAATAAAACTTTGATTATTTTGGAGGAAAAGTGTATCACCATGGTTAACAAGACTTTAGTGGAACTCGGTCTTTTTGCACCTGTACAAGATCAACAGGGTGTATTTTATCCAGATTATAAACGTGAAACTAGCTACAATGTCTTAGACTCAGAAGCATACATCGCGGATAAAAAGCCACTTCTTAATGAAGATCAGAAATTCGCGTACGAAACAATAATGGATCAAGTAGATAAACAAGAAGGAGGTATCATTTTTCTTGATGCTGCTGGTGGCACGGGAAAAATATTTTTAATTAATTTAGTTCTCGCTGAAATCAGGGTTCATGGAGAAATTGCTCTAGCCGTTGCATCTTCAGGTATTGCAGCGACATTAATGGAAGGAGGAAGAACAGCCCACTCTGCCCTTAAGTTGCCACTTAATATTTCCCGACAAGAAAATCCCACATGTCATATAAATAAAACAAGCGGCCAGGCACAAGTTCTTATAGAATGTAAATTGATAGTATGGGATGAGTGTACGATGGCTCATAAAAAAATCTCTTGAGGCCCTCAACGCAACACTTCAAGATTTTAGAGGAAACTGCAGTTAAATGGGAGGAGCTCTGGTACTCCTGTGTGGAGACTTCCGTCAAACTCTGCCTCTCATTCCAAAATCGACTCCAGCCGATGAAATTTATGCCTGTTTAAAACATTCTGTTCTATGGAATCATGTCCAAGAAATTAGCCTTAAACAAAACATGCGAATCCTCTTAAGAGATGGGAATGCTCAAAATTTTGCAAATAAACTTTTGGAGATTGGAGAAGATAGATTAGTTATTGAAGCATCTGGTATGATAAAATTGTCATCAGATTTATGAGTATCGGTGAAAACTGTCCGCGATATCATACAAGCAGTCTATCCCAACGTTAATCAAAATTATAAAAAATTGGAATGGTTGCGAGAAAGAGCCATTCTTGCTCCTAAGAACGATGATGTTAATGAAATTAACAAGGAGATACTAGCCATGCTGCCAGGAGACGTGATTGAATATAAATCGGTTGATACCGTAGTGGATGCTGACGAAGCCGTCAATTATCCAACGGAATTCCTAAATTCACTTGATCCAGCTGGATTGCCACAACATCGCCTTGTACTTAAAGTAGGATCTCCAATCATTTTATTGCGAAATTTAGATCCACCAAAACTCTGCAACGGGACACGATTCCGTGTGACAAAATTAATGAAAAATATAATCCAGGCAGTCATTTTAACTGGAAAAGGAAAAGGTGAAATAATTTTTATTCTACGGATACCTCTAATCCCAACCGATCTTCCCTTCAACTTTAAAAGATTACAGTTTCCAGTCCGGGTAGCTTTTTCAATTACCATTAATAAATCATATGGACAGTCTTTAAAGTTTTGTGGTGTTGATCTAAGATCGCCATGTTTTAGCCACGGGCAACTTTATGTTGCCTGCTCCAGAGTAGGTTCGCCTAAAAATTTATATATTCTTTCTCCTGGATATGAAACAAAAAATGTAGTTTATAAACAGGTGTTAAATAAAAAAGATTCTTAAATTTGTATAAAGTAGTGTATTATTGTACTTTATAATTTGTTGTTTTTATTTATGTAGTATATTTCTATTACTATATCCCCCTAACCCGTGCAAAGCCGGGTATTCAGCTAGTATATATATATATATATATATATATATATATATATATATATATAAAATATACCTATATATATATATATGTATATATATATATACATTTACTAATTCATTTATATATTCATTCAACCACGAAATCCCGCCAAACGGCGAAGAAATACCCATTCACATAGAAATAGATATAAGGAAAAGGGATAGGAACAAATATAAATGACGAACACAGCAGACGTGGGGAAGGCGGAATCAGGCAAATCACGAGTGTAAAAATTTATATGTGTTCCTATCCCTTTTCCTTATATCTATTTCTGTGTCATTGACGATATCTATATATTTGTGTATTTCTATATTTATGTAATTATGTATTTATGTATTTATGTATTTATATATTTATATATTATTATATTTATGTATTTATATATATATGTATGTATTTATATATTTATATATATATATATATATATATATATATATATATATATATATATATATATATATATATATTTGTATATATATGCATACATATATATATATATATGAACATTGATCGCCATGGAGCAGGTATTAAATACTACATCTGAAATATGATACTTCCCGCCGTATCAGCTTAATAAAATTTTCTAGGGTCTTTCACCGGGTCTGGGGTTTCACGCTGGCCATCGTTTCGAAACTCGACTAGAGCATTACCCTTAGGGCATATGAGTGTTAAGAAAAAAATACCACATCTGATATCTGAGTATATAATAGTAAGGATTAAAAAAATGCTAGTAAGTGATCATATTACCCCTCAATTTGTTTAAGGGACCCTGTTTAAGATTTGTTTAAGAGTCTTTTTTAACGAGGAGGGCACTTACTGCAAAGGCTTAGTTCTTATTGGAATTAGAGTTAAAAGCTTCTTACGATTGAACCGTCAATTTTCTTCCAAAATCTCTGATGAATAACCAATTAAAGGAAAAATTGCTCAACTGAGCCTGACAATTTGACTAAAATGTCCCTGAAAAAGGAGAGCATATTTTTTAATGTTTCTAATTTGGCAATGCCGATATGCACCTTGGTTTCTCTTCCACTTTCATCATTATATGGTGAGTCGTGAGAAACCTTGACCTGCCTCTTTATTTTCTTGTACTGCATAGGTCGCGGCTATCCGCACCGAATGACTTGAATTTCGCTGTAAACCAATCACCCCTCAAAATTACGGTCAAAATCTTTGATGAGGGATACCTCATTAATTATAATGGGCACTCATATTAATATTATAATTACCTATAAAAGCGCTATTTTTGAAATTTCATTTTCCAATAAATAGTTTTTTATATCATTGAAAGCATCATTTTTGATAAAATGACGGAACACCGTTTATTTAGTTTTCTATATTATATCATGACATCTGACTTTAAAATGCAATTACATTAACTCGCTAATGAGTTAAACTAGAATACTAATGGAATATTTTCTTTGGTTACGATTGATGCATCTTTGAAGTTAGCTATATTCAAAGATTTTAATGAACTGGTATTTCCTTTTGTACTTCATATGTACTTCATCTAACGAGAAAACTCAAAAAGTGCCTCACGACATTTCCAAAAGCGTTAGTATGAAACCAATATTCGGATAATTTTTGTGGATTAAATGATTTGACGTTACGTTCAATTGTTTCAATTATTTCCCTAGGAACTGTCGTTATGGCGCATTGTCAAAGAACGTAAGACCAAATCATATGCACTTAATAATCAGAGATAAAATAAAAAGCGACTTTATGAATTTCAAAAGCATACCTATCATTGATAAGTAGTAAATTCACTTAATAACTTTACATTTAAAACTAGAATCAAATAAGATACATCATAAGAGGTTTTGTGGATTTCACAATAATCCAAATCATTTATAAGTAGCATATTCATATTGTCCTCTAAAATGTTTTGTTCATTTAACTTCAGGTTTTGAGTATGTTTAAATTTCATTTTTCTTTCTTGTGTTATCAGTTCTGACATGAATTAGACGATATTGACACGTCCACCAATCGTCCACAGAGGAGGCATGCATATTAAAGCTGATATCTCCAATGCTTCAATGAAGACTTAGCGTTGGCTGATACCAATAAAGACCGCAAGAATTGGTTTCCTCGTGTATGAAAATATTTGGAAACCTTTGGGCAAGCCATGATAGGCACGTCTTTGGTTTTAAGGGGCCTAATCCACAGAGTTGAAACGATGCAAAAAAGAATTTCACCATTCTCAAAATGAAAATCAAAGTTGGGCTTAAAAGTGTTAGCAGACAGGCGCGTTGGTAAAACACTTAATCGAAATTTTATTCTCAACACTTCCAATTGCTAACTCACGAGATTCTAATAGGGTGATATTTAAAACTGTTTTATAGTTTTTCTTTGCATACAGAGTTTTTTAGAATTTCTTTTTCACTAAATAATTTATTAATTTTTTTTATTTCAGACTTTGGAGACAATAAACGCTTTTGGTTACAAAGGGCATATTATTTTTCATTAAAAGTATTAATTTCCACAAATCCCGTAAATATAAAAAAATATGTTCATCTTCAAAGCAAACTCCTTCGTCGCGTCTTCGTAAAGCTACAGGACTTAATTGGTTTATTAAAGTAAAATCAGTTGAATTTCTAATTTGGACACATCAAATAGTTTAAAAGTCATTTATACCGCAGATAAATAGAAAAATATCCTCGTAGTATTCTCAGACTCCCCAGAGGGAAGTTGGACAATCTCTAACGGTTTCCTTTCATCCCATAGCCCACAGGGAAGTTCCAGCAGAGGTTAAAGGGACGATGAAAAGAGGGAATGGAGGAGTGCTTCCCATTTCCCCGGCTCACTCCATATCCCGTCTGGATACTCATTCTTAGTCGGCGGAATATAAACGGCGCGTGCGGAAGAGCGGTAGTATTAGTAGTGCGACGGTGTTCCTTTTCAGCGCATGGTGTCGCAGCTTTTCGAATGTTTGACCTATTGGAAGCCGGCCGACCCTGCCACCTTCTCCGTCAGGATGATAGCTTGTTCTCCGGCACACTTATAAACTTTCTCCTCCAAAGCAAAAGCGGAACCACTAATTAAGGGTAAAAGGGAAGATATAGGCTAGGATGAGGTAAAAATCTCATTCGATAGTTCATTGAAAAATCGTCGAATGAATTTCCTGCATGAAATGTATTTTTTATTCAAAACACTTGTTGAATTTGGAAAATAAACGACTAAGCTTTATTTCAAAGAAAATGTATTTTACTTCTCCTATGACTAGTTTCCGAATGTCAAATCATACTTTTCAAAGGTTACGTGAATGCGATGTCAACGACCAATTTTTGTACATTTGGAAGAGACAATGAGTGGAATGAGGGATAAGTAGTGGCCAGGATGTGAGGTCCTTTTTGTCCCATTAATTAAACCAGATTATACTCGTATATATTTTTAGATAAGTGGTAATAATTTAGTGGAAAATCATTTGATTTTATGTGCGTAAAAGAACAAGCGCGAAGAATTACATTGGTTTCCTATCTTCCACTAAAATTACCCCTTTTTCCACGTCAGCTCTGGCATTTTCCTGCTGTGACCAATTTTAAAGTACCAATTTGATTACCTGCACATGTTTTGCTTAATGTCGTCGTGATTAAGGGAAATAACTCTTCCCTGTTAATGATAGTACGTAATGGTGTTAATGCTAGGAAATTATCCACCCCAAAGAAACACTCTTGCAACTCCCTCCAATTCGCCATTCCCTCAATTCGTGCTCTCTTGCTCCCAATTGTCGTGGTACGTGAACCGAACGGCCGACCCGGCAAATTTAGACAGGATGAGGGGCGTCAGGTGGAAAATTTGCACTTTCCGATTCCTCTGTCGTCTCTTCCCCATTAAAGAGCACGTTCATTTCCCACGTTTAATTGCAACCGTGCGCCTCATTGTACATGCTTTCCTCCCTCCCACTCCCTCCCCAACACCTGCTTACCCTGTACGTACATATTAGCTCCCCGATAACAGCTCTAGTCACTCTGAAACATGACTATTGGAGTAATCGAAATCTGTGTTGAAAGAAGACCTTTTTTTTTACTTTATATGAAAGTTAAAATTATTCATATTCAGTGACCATTCATCAAAGGCATTCATGCTATAGTAAAATGTAATTTCCTATTGTAATTTTTAAATTTACGATACACGTATATGCTTGAGCTAAGGTTAAATATAAATACGCAAAAATCTTTATATATCGCAGCAATGGAGTACTCATTAGTATTTCATTTCACATGATATCATTATAATTTTGAGGCCTCTTATTTATTCTGGAAAAATCAGTTGGCACACCGTCATGGCCTTAAAAGTTTTTGATACTTTTAATTATAAACTTATAATTGCGATTTTTTTCATGAGTAGTTGCACTGTGTAAATAATTTGCTACATTTTTGTGGATTACCTACTGGCATCCTTTGAACTTATACGCATGCAAACACATACTATCAGCTAACAAACAATTGCACCTCGGGATGCAGTAAACATTTATCCAAAAACGTGAAAGCTAAAATTTGCCAAGTGAAAAGCAAAATTCAGGGACAAATATCAAATCCCCAGTGATCTTTGACTTATAAATGGTAATTAAAATGATTGGGTAAATAAGGTGCACTTTGTTATTTCACAGCAAAATTTAATAGCTTGCGACCATGGTTTCAACGATTTACGTCAGACGAGCGTTTAAACACAAACGAATATGTGGGTTGACGTGACGTGGCCTTTCGTGTACGAAAGTGATCGCTTTCCGTGACCACCGCGCTCGTAATTGTTAACGAGCTTCGAAGGAGACAGGATATCCTGCCCTCAAGGATTAACTTCGGCAACCACTCCTGAGACTCACACTTCAAAAGCGAAATACAAAAACACAGGTTGCACTCGAACAGTTATGACTCTTCCTAATCCATTTTTCCAGATCAAATATATATAGGCCATACTAAATCGTAATCCAGTCTTAATTAAAATCCCTATTCTCCATTGTTTTCCGCCAATTTCCAAACAAAATGAACAGTAATGAGACCACACATTTCTAGTATTATTTGAAAAATAACATAATGATATCATGATTCGTATTTCCCTTAGATATTTATTACTTTTAATTGCAATGCACTTGAAAAAAGATTGAAACACCTAGAGTGGAGATTTTAAAAATTCAAATTTAAAATGTTAATGAAATATTTACCTTTCTATTTTATCGTAATTTTCGTATAAGATATAATCTTGCAATCCTTTTACGCGATTAAAAAGTTTTGCCTTTGCGATATAAGAAATATTAATTGCAGAAAAAATACTCAAGAAATATTTTTTAGGCGTGAAGTGCGTGACTGATATTTGATAATAAATAAAAAACTCAAAATAAGGTGTTTATACCGAATGTCAACTTTCGTAAAACGAGTGCTGCTACGATCTACGAGTGCTTAATTTATTTCATAAAATTAAGTTATTTATCCCCGAAATCGGTTTGTTTTGGATCTGTCTTCTCCTTATTCATTAGTTCTAGTTTCCTAGAACTGATTTCAACAAAAGTTACCGATTTGAACTTTATATTTCACCAAAAAGATAGATGGCTTACATTTTCAGCAACAATTTTAACTATTTCCTGACCCTCTGGGATCTCCTTACGGCTATTGCAAAGCAACTAACTTGCAACCCTCATTTTGCCTTACAACCGTATTTGCCAGACGGACTATACGATTGAGATTATCATTAAATGGTAGTATCGAAGCGTTCTAAGGCAAAGATGTGATCGATTTTTAATTGGCGAGAGAATATTTCACGAATTACGATGCGAAAAAAGGAGGATTAAAACTGGAATTTTGAAAGTTAAATGAGAAACCAAGATATATTCTAATAAACCGTATATAAGAATCGAGCGGTTTATATGAATATATTTATATATATGCAAATAAAACGCTATAAATAATATATATATATATAAATATATATATATATATTATTAATATACCTATTATTATATAATATTATATATAAATTATGATATAATATTATATATATTATATAATATACCTATATATATTTTATATTATATATATTATACATATTTATATTTATTTATTTATATCTTCGAATATGACTTTGTTAGGAAAACAGTTAAAATCAACATATTTATCTGGATCTGCATGAGACGTATAATAAACAAGTAAGCTGCTAAATCAAAAACAGTTAAACTGAGAAAAAACCTGCAAAACTTTAAGGAATCTGTAGGAGAGCTTTGCAATATATCTTCGCCGAGAAGTTCCGCTGGGTACGTGTAACTCCACCCTTTGAGTCCCAAAGAAGAAATTGGTGGAGAAGAGATAAGGGAGTGCAGGAAACCGAATGACTATCAAATTTCAACCAGGGAGATGGGGGATGGAAACTCTGCTCTATTCCTTGAAGGAAAATGCCGGGTACGCAACAAAAAAATGTCAGGCGCTGACCAGTTTGATTACCTGATTTAGTCTCCTTTGCATCTTAGACTTTCAGATGTTTAACAAATTGTCATTTATTGGTGATTCTGCCAAACGTTGCTAATAATAAGTCATTCCAATCGGCAGGTTGCACAATAAGGCATTCTTTGTCAGCCCTCCCATTTGAGTAGTTTTATTGAACACGTGCAAAGTATGACTACATGCATTGGCTATGATTAAAAACTAATACACTTTGATAGGTGAAGGCCGAGGATTAGAAAATTTCTGTCATAATAAGCACTTGGATGGTATTTTTCCAAAGACGAATTATGATGATATCTCATCATGAAAATACCTTGCTATTTTTTATCAGCCGTTTTTATACTAATTCAGAAGTTTTTTACGAAGCCTTAATTAATTGCGCTGAATGATAATAACCAGCAAATTACAGCAAATCAACTTTTAAGATTTTTCCAAAACTAAGGCACTATGAACTTCAATTTACAAGATAGCACGATTCTTTTGACTTGATGTACGAGTATTTTACGTCTCCTTTTGGTGAATGTATTATGACAAATATTGGAAATATAAGATGAAGAAGAAAACTTGCAATAATGCATTTAAGATAATTTAGCGTTCAAGGATTAATGTTTTTGAGTAATTTTAAAATAATGGAGACATATTTACAAAATTTCAACAAATCCAATACCGTGGCTGTGTACTCAGGTTAATTTCCGTCAAATAATAAACCAAGAGAGATATTGTAATTCTGCGAGTATAACAGGAGAAAGTGTGTAAGTTTTATTCCCTATTTTAACTTTCTAGCTGTGCAACCAAGCAAAGTTGAAAACGTTGATGCGAAAGAACCCTGCAAAAAATGCCAAAAGATTCCTGCTCAGCGTGATGTTAGACGGGAGAAGTGGTGAACTCAGGCAAACATGAATATTAAAAGATAGTAGAATAAAGACACAACGGAAATATTAGTGTCTTAGTAGGGGAATATCCTTGAGTTTCATAACATTAAAGATAAGAAAGTTAAAATGAAGCCATCGAGGTTGCCCACTGTTTAAGTGACCAAATAATGGCACCTTTTCACTATTTAAAATATATTATTCAATCGATTTCGATATACAACATCACCGTCAAGTGGTAGTTATCGTTACATATTTGGTAATAAATTTTTCACTAAGGGAAAAGTGTCATTATTTGGTCCCTATTAGGTTACCACTTTATCAAATCATACCTGAAAAAACCCGCAAAACCGTCGGCACATATATTTTATCTATATTGTATTTTGTTGAAGGAGTTAGAAAATAGCCAGGTAGAAGGTTTTTTAGACGTGTTGTTCGACGAAAATTTGTCCTAGGTATTATGAACCTAAGATTTCAATAATCCACTCGGACATCTCTTATGTCATTGCCGATCACACGGTCACATATTCAGACGAGTGCAGATGGGTGCAAGAAAGCGAGGATCGTTCTACCGCAGGCTGGTGCCAACTCGAGTTTTGCTGAGTTGAGACAGCAATACACTTTTCATTGAACGCTATCGACGTTCGCAGGGATAGACGCCTGACGAGAAGAAGAGAGCGTATGTGATGTGAAAAATGAATACCTTCTCTTAACTGCAGGAATAATTTACCGCGGCCACGGAAGGGAACCCACATTATTCCTGTTAAAATAATCACCCCATAACGCGTTCAATTCTTTGCAGCTGATTTATTAATAGTTACGGAAACTGTGGGTTTCCTTGTTTTTATAGTATTACCCGTCATCTAAAGTTTCACTGGTATCGTGAGCTTAATTAAGGAAAATCCATCTCCTGACAGGATAATATCCACTCTCGACGTCGTTCGATGAATTGAATCTCATGACCTCTGTTTACCTTAGAAAGGTCAATTCTGCACAAGCAAAATGGGCAGGTCTCCATGAAAATTGAGATTTTTTGTTTTTTATCCGCTGCTATCCATAATAACCACAAGAGAGAAAGCCTTCCGCTACGGAGCATGTCGGATTACGTGCCGCGAGTTGAAGGGCTGCTTTATTGGTCGTCACCACATGGCCTTTGCGTCGAGACGAGCGTTTAATTGCACTCCTCAAGGAGAAGTGCGATCAGCTGGGGACGCCGATCAACCTCCCACCCGTCGAATGAAAAACCTTCGCGGAAGCTAAAGGTGTTCATTACGAGACATTCCGATGGAAGATAATGGCTGCATAGGGGCGTATTTCACCTTCCGCTCGGATATAATCCACGCGCTGAAGACTTCGAGATGCAAACAAAAACGGATGCGTTATTCACCCGAATCTGAGTGTAACGAAAATGCTGAATGTGACTTTTATGCCAGCGCGACGGAGGGGCTTATCCAGTGGAACGAGATTGTATCATCGGCCCACACAAGCAATGGGAATAGGCTGGGTAGGATCGAAGAGAAAAGGAAAACCAAACTATTAAGTCTTTAGTTTAGGAACGCCGATAGTTCGTCGAGCCTCGGGGTGAGGTTGTATCGTGCACTCAGGTTGAGCATGTACTCCGCCTATCCTCCCCTTTTTCTCCTCTCCCATCCACTTCAACTCCAATCCCCTCAGAGCACATCAAACGAATCCACTTTGATGGGGAAGATGTGACATGGGGAAGGTTACTGAACATAGTGGTGGCGGAGAGTAAGTTTTGGCTGAAATCTGCATTTGTTCATAAATTCTGAAATTGGGAGTTAATCGATTCGGTAAGTTTGCCTTCACGCCTCGTAGTGACTGTTCCTCCATCGGTGGCCATCATCATCAAAGCAATTGATCTCATAATGCAGTTCCCAATCGCTCTCCATCTCTATTACATAAATATATCTACCGAGCTCATCTCCGACTTCTCACTTAGGAATTAGATGTAGCCAAGAATTTTATATTAAAACTAAACAAAAATATGACCAAAGATAAGCTATATAATCAAAATTCGCGGATAAGCATGGAAAAATGGCTTTAGAATTCAAAATTTAGTTAACTACATCTTGAATTCACCCAAAATCATGCAATGTAGTGTTCCTCTAATTACTTCTGATGAGTTTGTGAGTGGACAATCTTACGAATAAAATTGTGAAGCTCATTTTTCTATATTTTGAAGGTTAATGTTTAACATATTGAAATGTAATGAAATAATTGACTTTGTAATTCCACACACTTTATTTAAAAACACGACCCAGGTTTCGACGTTGAACGTCATCATCAGGTGGTCCTCATTGATGACCTGATGATGACGTTTAACGTCGAAACCTGGGTCGTGTTTTTAAATAAAGCGTGTGGAATTAAAAAGTCAATTATTTCATTATATTTCAATATGCTATGCAAATTCCACAAAGTTACGCCTGAGACAACAAATTTTAATGTTTAAGTTACTATAGCAAAATCATAGCCAGCAAGCACATGGCACTCATATACACATATACTCGAGTATGTGTGCAGTATGTAGTAGTATGAGTACAAGTTAGAGTGTATTACCGAGTTAGTTGTCATAAAACCGCGATAATTATGGGTTGCGCTCATTCATTCACTGAATTAAGTTGTGGTACATCCGTTAAGGCAAAGGTTTAAATGTATTAATTTTTCCTTTAACCAACGCATTTTGCTTTCACCGCCAACTTTAATGTATGATAAAAAGGGACATCTTCAAGTTCTACGATCATATAATAGAAAAATTCAATGCCAACCCAAATTACTAATCCTCCAGATTATTTTCATGACAAAAACCATGACAGGCAACTTTTCCCTTGGCTTAAGAAAATCCTTGTCCATCCTTTGCTGGAGAAGTTTCCCACTTTAAGGCCTAAACATTTGTTCAAGTGGCCTCCGGTTTATCACTCAGACAATCAAGTACATCTCTTTGCGTCCTATCAAAGTGGTTGTGGTATCGACCATCAGTATATTTTAATAAAATATTGTCATTTATTTGACACCAAAATCACTTTTTTATAAAGGTAATGAAGGATGGACCTGCGTTGTATTCTTAACCTGCTCCTTCTTCGGGTACGTGTTTTCAATGAACCTACCAAAATTTCAGTCATACACAATTGTTTATTAATTGTATGGTAATATTTTTCATGGCGGACTGAGTAGAATTGAATCCCTGGTAATGTGCTGCTTGATGATATCTCTCTTGTAGACCAACGGCACCATACATTTTAATTATGAGAAAAAGTAATGAATTACGAGCCACGCCCCAAATATTTTCGCGTATATTTCCATTTCCAAGTTGTCTTGTACCACGTCCGTGCAAGTCTTCAATTAGTTGTAATGGTGCCACTTGCAGCTAAACATACGAGGACATTACTCCACGACGATTAAAATTAAATATGGCTTGAAAATCAAGTTTCATCATTACTTTCTTCCAAAAAAAATGCCTTCTACAGTTTGAGCGAAACTAGTTTAGTCTTGCTATACCAAAATATCTGCACAGCAATTTCTTAGGGCTTCATTTCTTATTCCTGAAAAATATGACCCCCGAAAGAGGGAAGATCTAAAGTATAATTTTTGGCTGGTTTTTCTTCTAGCATTCACTTAGGTTTTAAAGTGTACTTTAAGGACATTTCTACTAATATATCACTCCCACACAACTGAGTGAAACATGCATTATGTTGGTCATTGATGCTGTGCTGGGGGCGAAGACCTCAAACATTTTCGATGAATAATTAGAGCCAAAAGCAATAAATTCTCCCCATCCCATCTCCCCACGGTCACTCATTTCCTAGTCGCGCGTACCTGCAAGAGATCTAGGCCGAAATGGAAATAGAGTCACCATGTGAGTTCGGGATATAGCTCGGCAAATCAGAATTTCAGAATGCAACAAATGGGAGAACACATACGGAGGATGTGGCTCCTCATCCCTCAGCTCGCTTAATGATCGCCTACTGTTGTCTCTGGCCTTTCACACAAAACCAAATCCAGCCTGTCTGACCTTGCCCATCGTAATTCATCCACTTAAGCTTCCGGAAGTGGCATTGATGCAGGATAACCGAAACACTCGCCTATTAATGCGGCACTGACATGTTGAGCATGAGAAGAGTCAGCACGCACCCATGCCGTTGAAATGACAACCATGTTTCCCGAACTTTTATTTGCAACGCCTGTTGCTCACTAAGATACCGTAGCTGGACTGGCACCATTCTTCCTTTCGTATGATTCAGGAAGTGATACACCTTTTCCTAGAAGGCTCGTGGAAGAATTCTTGTGAATAATAGAGATTGGTATTTGAACCAAATATCTGCCAGTAGATTTATAAAAAACAACATCTCATCATAAAATATCCACATCTCAATTAGTCGAATTGAATTATATTGTACGTAATGGGAAAATATCAGTGCATTTTTATTGATGATATTGAGGCCATGTTGTAGCAAGATATTTAATGTAATAGAATTTAAAAAGAAGAAGATATGTAAGCTTCTGCCTTTCGACCATAAATGAGAGAAATTTAGCTATGAACATAAGAAATATATCCTTTTTACCCAAAATAAGACCAAATACGGAGCTGACTGCTACTTTTGAGGGAAAAAAGTGAAAACAGCACGCTGCCACTGCTGACCTTTCCTTGATTTGATAATCCTTCAAAGAAAATTATGATCATACTTTTTAGAAATAAAATATATGGACAATTCCCAAGAAACTGCGGGAGATACCGCGACGGTAACTGTTGACGTAGTCATCCACTAATATGCATTAAAATGCAAAGATTTCAGAGTGTAAAATTCATTGACCTCATCTAGGTCACCGCGAGTTATTTTTGCATTCTGAAATTATTGCATTGTAAGATATTTTGAATTTCATTTTAATATTCTTTCAACCTCTTTCTCTGGGATTAAGAAAACACTACAAGACGAGCACTAAGGTTCTCCCATTCATGTTTGGAAGGCATTGGCTTACATTTCTTTTTCTTCTTTCTTATCGCTATCTCTAAATTGACGCGAAGAGTGTTTTCTATACCAGAAAGAAATGTCACAATTTATGGGAATATAACTAGGAAATCCTACGCCAGGTGTTGCTGCAAACGGAACAGGCACATAGCAACGGCAAGTCCAGTGCTTCTTTGTTGAAAACTGTTCTCTCGACAGAGAGAGGTTAATGATGCAAATGCACTTCACACATGTATTAGTGTTTAATTATCACGATATACTGTAGATTGACCCTCACAAATGGCTCTGAAAACAATGAGTCTGTGATTCCGTACTTGCCTGTCTAGTCAAGATATTCTACTTCGAGTGTTTGTATTTTCCGAAAGGGAGAGGAAGACAATCATCCCCTCCCCTTGAAAGAAAAGAAACTGCTGCTGAAACGTCTACGCTGTACGTTCATTTGGGTATTCGTTATCTCAACAGATAACAAAATGAACTCACAACCTGTGTCGAAATACATCGATGGAATGGAAGGTATTCGGTAAAACCTTTCGCAGCATATTGCGCTGAATTCGCAAAACGATAGATTCTCATATTCATCCTCACCGGAAAAATTGAGATAAATATAAAAATTTGTCCTTTTTTTCTGTCATGTATATGTCACACATTCCAAAAAATGATCTTTGGGAAACAAAATTCTACACAAAAAATTCCTGACGTTTCTGGTGTTCACATGCTTCATATAGGCCATGTTTTACCATACCAGCATATATGAATATCATCAATACATATTATTGGCTCCAAAAAGATCCTCCCACCCCCATTGCCTCTTGTAAAGGCGCAACCTTTGCTTCCACCCAATGAACCCCGTCGCCGTGAGGCTGAATATCAGCAGAGAAATCGCATCAAGCATTGATTCCACACCACCTCTGCTAATCATCGCGGGGCCGTGAGGGAGCAGGGACGATGAGGCGGAAAGACAAGAGGAAGGAGTGAAGACCGGTGGAGGGAGGTGATGGATAAGTAATAGGTAGAAAGAAACTCGGAAATGTATGTAAGCACGGCGTTTTTATGGTATTTATTTCCCCAAAGGTGCCATTCGAGCATTCCTCCGATTTGACTCCCATTCGCGCAACCCCACTCCTTAAGGACCTTAGGGGTGTGTTCTCTCTTTTGATCTCCCAAGAGGAAGAACAGACATTGTGTAGAGAAAAACGCGAGGCGATCATGAGAGATGCAAGGGGTGGAGTGAGCGAGAGAGAGAGGGGTATATCGGATGTGCTCCCCTATAGAGCTAGATGGCAGGCTGGTTCGAGTAATGAGAGGGTGAAGCAGCAAGGAATACCAACAGGTTTTTTATTATTGATGGTACAGAGTACGTTCCGAAGGTAATGTAACTAGATTTCCCGCGCCGCTCCTATTGGTCAACGTGAGATTAAATCACTTATAATAGGTGGAGAAAATGCTAAGCTTTGCCGCAAAACCGATCATAGCGCTCTACAAGATGTGAAAGTGGCAGGACGTCAGTTATTGTAAGCCTCTGCGCACCGACTGTGTCACGAAAAAAATGGAATCGACGATCGAGCAACGTTGCGCGATTAAGTTTGGTGCTAAACTGAAAAATTCTCTCGAGAAGACTAAAAAAATGATTCGTGAGGCTTACGGGGGCTCTGCTCTGTCCTACTCAGAAGTTTTGAGGTGGTTAAAGGCCTTTAAGGAGGGCCGGGTAGAGGTTCACGACAAACAACGCTCTGGGCGGCCGTCAACCAGCAAAACCGACAGCAATGTGGGTTGTGCTTGATAACTGTTGGACTCTGACTGTCTTTTGAGTATCAGGATGGTTGCCAATGAACTGAACTTGTCGGGAAACTACTGTTGTGTTTCGCACTGTTACTGAAGATTTAGCGATAAAGGAAAGTGTCGTACCCAAGTTTTTGTCAAACGACTAACAGACCAACCGAGCGGAAATTTCAAGTGAACTTCAGTAACGTATTGATATTAAACTTGATTATTTTGACAACGTCATTACTGGTGATGAATTTTTTTTAATGCCACCCGTAAATAAAACGCCAAAGCTCTTAGTGATACACCGACTAGTCCCCCTAGCTCAACAAGGCAAGAATGAGCAAATCAAAAGTGAAAACAATGCTCATTGTCTTTTTCGATAGTAAAGAAGTAGTCCATAAGGGTTTTGTTCCTCAAAGACAGACAGTTAACCCTGCCTACTTCGTGAATGTGCTGGAAAGACTCCAAAAAAGGGTCATCAGGACGAGAAAAGATATCTCCGCTCCCTGGCAACTCCATCATGATAACGCGCCTTACCACAACGCGCTACGAGTCCGCGAGTTTGTCGCCTAAAAACAGCTATCAACGCTTGGCCACCCCCGCCATAATCCTAACGTCGCCTCAGCCGACTTTTTTTTGTCCCCTCGGATTAAGGTAGCTCTGAATGGAACCCTTTCGTCGTCCATAGAAGAGATCCAATCAGCCGTGAGGAAGAACTTGCAAGAGTTCCCCGAAGACGCTTTCCAGAGTCGCTGGAAAAATTAGTAGAGACCTAAGGACAGTAATTTTTATAAATTTAAGTTTTTTTGCTAAACCATTAAATTAATTTCTCATAAAAAATAAATAATTGTATTACTTTCGGACCGTACTCTCTATTCTAAAGGGTAAGGTAGATTTGGCAACGATACAATTCATCACCTCTCTTTAAAAAAAACACAGCCCCACAGCGGACACTATAATAAGTTCCTCATCGATTCCACATAATTCTTTTCTCCCTTCATTTCGTTCAACATGTCTATCCTTTTTCTACCTACTATTATTTGCTTGCATAATATTTTCCTCCTCGACAGTCCTTAACATTCCATTGCCAATCAAAATGCTCTGCATCCATTTTATTATTTCCTTTAAATTTATCCCAACAATTCATTATTCTCCCCTACCATGCTTGCCTAGAACTTCCACGTTTGTTTTCCTTCCCCTGAGTTTTACCTTTTATAACCTTGCATGCACTTACATTCCAAAGGTGTCCAATAAAACATGAGTTCTTAATTTTCCACAGCCTTTATTTTGAGGCGCAACGCTTTCCCCGACTTGCGGCATCATCATCATCGTAACAGGTACCAGATGATACCGCAAGTCGTTGAAAAGCGTTGTGCCTTAAAATAAAGTCTGAGGGAAATTGCAAACTTATTTAATATGGACATCGAACAATACTAAGAAGTTAAGCCTGAAGTTGTCAATTTCATCATTAACATAAGTCTATTGTAATGCTTCCACGGCTATAATTCCTATGAGTAAACATTCACGTTTCATATGAAAGTTTTAACGAATCTTTTTTGAACGTCCTCACTCAACGTGTCTACCATAAATTACATCCTTGTGAAAGCTTTTTCCTCCAACGTAATTATGTTTTCATGCCGATTCCATTGTGACCATTTTGATCAAAAACCGATCCAATATGACTCTATCATTTTATTTCTAGAATTCTACGAAACAGAAAAATAAATCCTGATGGTATTCTATAATCCCTTTTGGTGACCTCATTATTGCTATGGCACAACACATGCCTCTCCCCTTCACGAACCTAAGCATATCATCGCCCGTAAAATAAAAAGTTTCCCTCCGAACGATTCTCTGGATGATAATCCTGAGTACCACTTCCTCTGACGGCGAAATTAAACTAATTGCTATACAGTTCTCTTATGCGGCTACCTTTCCTGTTTTGAGATAAGGAAACTCTGATTAAACTTAAATTGTTGTGACAAAATCTCTTATCAATAAATATTACGGATTAGTACATAAAAAGTTTTCCTCTCACGATTTCCTAAACCCATAGGTAATACCACGGAAATTATTCCACTCTCACGGCCTCGTATGATTTCAATTCCCATGATGCTTTATCTACCTTGCATTATACTCTCTTTGTAATCATAAATTTACTCCCTTAATGTGTTCATCAAATAGAATATCTATGTATTCATACCATCTCTCATGAATTTCTTCAGGCTTAAATAATATTTTGCCTGTGCAAACAAGAGCAGTGTGCACGATCATTTTCTTTTAGTGAGAGTGCTATAATATTCCTGTTTATAGCACCAATAGCTCCTTTCTTTTTTAACTTTTTCATATTCTCGAACTATGTCTGCCTCCATATTTCTTGCACCCTATTATTTTCTCACCTAAATTTGTTATTCAACTGTAGAGACTTCATTCTACCTTGTTTTGTGTTTAAAATCTTCTACAGTCATTTTTCGTCTCCCCCCTTTAACCACTTTGTTTTCTATGAGATGTTTTTGCTCTTTTCTTATTTATCCTTCCTTAATATTAATTTACACATTCTTCATCCGTTTATAATATCTTCCTATTTTTCATATTTTATACGTGCTGTTACTTCTTTCATTTAGGTACTTCCACCTTTCATTTCCTTAACAGTTATTCCAATTTAGTCACAATTAGTCCACGGAAGCCCATTTTGGGGGGGGGGGTGTGGAGAGAAGGGCGAAAAGAAGTGGGTTGGGCATATTCTGAGACATTGGAAAGCTTTCCATCCCCATCCTATTGAGAATACTCTAATGAAACAAAATTACGATACGCAGGCCTGGCGCCGTGCAATGGAAATTAAAATTCTTCCCGTATTTGAAACCATTATTTCTCGAAACGCCGTATAATCGCTATGGGAAATTCCCTGTTGACTTAATTTAATTAGTGGAGTGTACATGGGAACGCATTAAATCTGAGGTAGTTAGCCGAAGTTACGAGTCATGGTGCTCAAGTCAAATGGTCAAGGGTGCCCGCCGCCAACTGGCTCAAAGTTGAGTTTGAAATTTTATTTGCGCCGTGAATAAATATTTACATTTTCATTGATTTCATAACAAATATGAACAGCGATGGATCTTATCGTGACTCTTTTCGTAACTAGTTAAATTTGGTGAGAAAAAAATGAGGAATTTAACTATAGATATGTGTTACTGGAAGATCATGCGGATGGCTTTTTAATCTGGCAGAATTTTTGTTACTTTTATATCATCTGAATTTTTTTATTTCTCAATAAGCAAATTTAAAGGATTGCGATTTCTTGTAAATATATTTCGTTACCTTTAGGGAATTAAAAAATATGAATGCTTATAAAAGGTAACAAATGTGGAAGGGCTCAAATATTTCCTCATTCCCATGTCCATTATTTTATGGAAGAAATATTGTGCATGGCAGGAGAATCATACGCGTTTATGGAGAAATCTATATCAATGTGATGAATTTGGGCTACTGGTTTATTTATTGTCGTTACAATGAAATTATTAATGTGAGGGTCGAATGGATAGAGATTTATTGGGGTTGGACACTGTAATTGGAAAAGCTTATATATTAAAATATGCTATGGGAAACATTTCAGCAAAAAAGTATTAGCCCCTTGTCGTAACCATTTGTATTGATTCTTTGACTGATTTCTCTGAAATGCTCGCAAAAATTTTTTGGGTTTCGGGAATAACCCATTCTTCATCCCTCCAGGTTTGAGCCAACGATCTCTTGATGCAAATAGAGTAAAATTTTTTGTCAATGCGTGAATAAATAAACTTCGTCAAATAAATGAGATCCTTAGCTTCAATATATTTGTACAAATATTTTTACACACTTAAATAGTAAAAACACTCAGTTGAACTTTAAATCGCTAATAATATTTCCTTGGTGTCTGTGAGAACAAAATGAAACTAAATCATCTTTAACTAGGATAGAACTACCTTTTTTTATGTAAAAACTGATTCCGATAAATTCTACCAAGTGGAAAGGGATGTATACATACTTTTCCTTTTTATTTATTTGCGCGATTCTTCCTCAGAATATTCCGATAAAAATGAAGGCGACTAAATTTACAATCACTGATTAATATTCAAGGGTAATTTGAATTTGTTTAACCTGAGATGAAGAATCATTTGGGATCGATAGACAAATGGAGGAAACTCATTTATAAGGAACGCATTTTTTTAGAATTCATATCTTTTATGGAAAAGAAGAACAGGTTTAATCTGGAAGTAGGGTATCTCCTTTTATGTATACCAATAAAGTAATAGCGTGCAAAATGTTGACTGTGATTTTGGGAAGTATACACTGGAATGGATCAGATTCCACTCTCTGCTCTCTCAACTCCTTCTATTATTTCCTTGAACAATCACCGAGAATATCACTGGAAATTAGCAGAGCTGAGAATCAAAAAGCTAAACCATATAGGGTGCAAGCTGAGTTGGTATTATTGTTAAACGGTACAGCAGCACTGTCATTCCTTCGATTATTGCACCCTCATGCGTCCCAATTTCAGTCTTTTAATTTATATTTCAGGTTCTTCAATGAATGAAGTTATTAAAACCGATTTCTGTCTTGTTCAATCTTGATTGTTTAGATGATGAGACAAAAAACATTTTAACTAATCCAGAGTGTTTCATTGCCATATTTATGGCGAAGGCTTGTCTTTAGGGATGAAACGGAAATTGATTTCAAGTGGTGGGGCATCCGTTTTGGGCCGTCATATTAGTGGCCATATTACAGCTCATATCTCCCTTGTGGTCTACGCATCTCTCTTGAATGCAATTTGCACGAGTGAGAGATGGTCACCACTTCAATACGTGTTGGCGTACTGATATTGAACTTGACAACTCAATGTGGTGAGCGTTGTGGATCACTAGGACGCATTAGAGCATCGAGAGAAAGGGCACATATTCCTAACAAAGTCAACCGAGTAAAATCTGTTTCAGCTACCCAAGATTATGAGCAAATATACCAAATATTACTCTAAACTTTAATGATTCAAGATCTGTCCCTAAAGTAGTAGGACTTATTTTTTCCCGGATTGGCTCACAGAGGATTTTTCTGGCTGAGTGCGAGGAAGGGGAGTCTCTGGAAAGGCTAGAAGACGGTGACAGTAAACTCTGGGCTTTTGCAGGGTGCAAATTTTTCGTTAAGAAAACCTGCATAACGTGGTCTTGTTGTGCTTAGTCATGAATCAGTCAAAGTAGAATAACGTTATGCATTCGAGTTTTAAGTGAAACTGAACAAAACCGGGAAAGATTCCCATGAAATGCACAAGGCAGCTTACGGTAATAACCCCATAGGTAGATCGGGTGTTTTTGAGCGGTACTACTTATTTTGGGAGGTAGAGAAGATGTTGAAGACGCTGACCGTTGAGGACGTCCTTCGACCTTAAAAAGTGAATGAACTCTTGCAAGAGTGAACACTTCGTTGGAAAGGGATCGCAGATTAAGTGTTCACGTGGTTTCTGATGAACTTGGCATCTCTTAATTTAATGTGCAACGACTTTAGATCGAAAACATGGGATGAGAAAGGTATGTGCGAAGTTGGTACCGTGAGTGCTCTCGGACAAACCAAATGAAACTCGCAAGCACGCGGATGTGTTAAGAGCTTCTCAGCAATTTAAGTAGGCCAGCCTACATTCCTGAAGTTACCCCAGCGGACTTCTTCCTCCTCCCCTGTCACGAAACCGTGCTGAAATGACGTCAGCACAGATCTATTGAAGCATTAGAACAGACCGTGACGAGGGAGCTTAGCATCATTCCGGGTGCCGCCTTCCAGAAGACGTGGAAAGCCCCCTGGCAGCGGTGTGTGAACGTAAAAGGGTGCTACTTCGAGTAATTTCGAGTGAGTATATGAATTCTGGCAATACATTTTTAGCCGACTCAGTCCTACCACTTTTGGGAAAGACCTTTTAATTTCTCTAAAATTTGTTGAAAGTGACTTTTTTTCATGTATCCTTATCTCAATAAAAGATAAAATTTTCTCATTTTAACTGTATTTCGAGCACTTTAAAATTACTGCAAATTAAGTCCGCTTCATGACTAAGTTTAATGTAGGTAATTCTAGGTAAAGTGGGTTGTTTTATTAAATTAATGATTACGTGGTGTAGATATGTAATAAACTCTTTGGAGATTGTCTTCAAAAAAGATATAAAGAAACGAATGCGTTTTTTAATTCAATAAAGCATTCCTCGGGCGCCCTCGACGAAGGAGTCCAATTTGAGGGTAAGAGGCAATGAAATGGGAACAAAGGATAGAGGTCATGCGCTTAGATAAATACTTCAAGTTATTAGGAATACAAGTAGCTATGAAGTTCGTATGCTGCCTCGTAGCTTGTAGCTATGAAGAATGGGCACGAAAGATGGAAGAAAATTGTATAAATGTAGGATTTTAATAAATTGTCGTTTTTGTGAAGCAATGCAGTTTTGCCATGAAATTCCCAAGAATCAAATGCGATTATATTCGAATAAATAGGAACGTAATGTTTCTACACCTGAATATTTGATCAGTTAGCTACCTTGCGGCGCTTTGTAGAAGATGGAAGAATCAAAGGAAATGGTTGGGTAATGATCTGATGGTTTGAAGGCTTGTGCTAGGAACGGGTTAATCATTAGACGATGGTATGAGGTGTTGGCCGCATAATGGACAGGAATAACCACATAAATCCACTTAACCCATATTTTTAGAATCTCCATTAACATTCTCTCCATCTGATATTAATTTCAAAGCAAGATACAATTATTTTATCGGAAAGTGTATGTTTCGTGACTTTATCATAGTCATTAAATGAGTGGAATATTTCGTATAAATGATATAGCAACTAAAAATATTTCCTATTACTTATCACATGGCAATGCCTCTGCAAATGGTTATTCTTTGGAAAGGGAATATCTTTATCAATTATCTGTTGGATTTCAGGCCATTTAAATTAATGATTGAAATAAATATCCACCAATTATCTGATGCCTCGCAGAGACCGTCATACGAGTATGTATATGCAGTACACTTCAATCAATAATGGGAACCTGATGCTATCACATAATGTTTGGTGCACTAAAAAGAAAAATATACCATTAAAAGCCTCAAGAGATTGTATTATTGTGAATTTATTCCCAGAAATATAGATATTTCATAAAATACCGTTGTGTTCTTTAAAAACTAGCTCATGTGGAAAACGTTATACGTTGTTCTTCTAATCACAAACTCATACCAATTTGTCTCTTCCAAAGAAGAGGAAGATATAAATTAAGGTCAAAAATAAAATAGTAAAAAATTGTAGGTTTTGATCTTTGTGTCTCAATCATCATGAATTTGATATTGTTTTTAGATAAATACTCGCGCTTTTATCAGGGGAGAATTAAAAAAGAATCCTAAAAGGTAATACCCTCATCTTATAAATCTATTGATTGAAAGACATTGGTGAGGAGTATTGAAAATAGCATAAGTAATTAATCAAAAATTACGATATGATAGAGAATATTTTACACAGTGACACTGTCCACTCAGATAACCTGTCTATCACAAACCCATAAAAAATCAAGGGCCCCCAGGTACTTTGAGCTTTAAACTGTTGGGAGGTCCCGGTAGCGTTGGAGTGTCAATAGATGCCTTCACCTGCCAACCCAGAGATCACGTTCGGTTCGGTTCCTGCCTAGGAGTGCTTTTCTGTGCATAGAGCGTGGGTGTTTGTTATAAAAAACAATGTAATGTTTAAGAAGGGATTTCAAAGTCTCAGTCTCGTCCAATTTAGTAATTAATTAAATTAATTAATTGATAAACCTTATTAATTACGAGTTTGAGTGAAGTATCAATCTAATCTTTCTTTTATTAATAGGGGAAAATGATAGAGTTGAAGACATACACGTTAGAATCTTATACAATGATTTGAGCCTTAAACTCTCAGGTGAGTAACCCAATGCTCTATCCACTTGGCTACCACGGTGATAACAACAATGATAACTCCAATCTAAAAGAGACAAACATGCCTCGGTCTCGTCAGTTGGAATGTAGCCGTAGTAAATTCTAAAAGCTGAAAATTTGTTATAAAGCTGGGTAAAAATTTAGATATATAAGAGCCAGTTGGCCTATCAATCTGATTACATCCTGTGATACGTAAACTACTTTAAGATATTTGGGTCCTAGCAGCTTTTCATTTAATTTACGTATGTATTTAGTAAAAACAGAGAGACCCCGTAAAGGAAATATAAATGTTACCTATGACGAGGTTAACCTACATTTAAAATGTTTGAATGTAATTTAAGCAACATGGACTACTTCAAGTCTTCTTGAAAGAATCACTCGGGAAGCATAATTAAAAGCTTTATTAAATGTTAACCTAAATACGAGGGTCATCCGGAAAGTAGTACCCGTTCGTGAAATAAAGACACAAAAGTAAATATTAACAAACATAAAAAAATTTTATTTGAAAGAGGATACTTTAAACTACTTCTCAACATAATCTCCAAGCAAATTAAGGCATTTGTCATAACGTGTGACAAGTTTCTGTATTCCTGCTGCATAGTCCTTCGCCGCCAGCTCATTGAGATACGCGAGGGACCCATCTTGCACAAATTTTTGCATAATGCAGATGGTGTTTAACAATTTCATGAACAATTGTTCGAGAAACATTGGGAAAATGCTCACAGATGTCATCAATTGTGACGCGCCGATCGTTCCTCACGAATTCGTCAACTGAGCTCACCAGTTGGTCTGTAATGACAGACGGTCTCTCCGAACGCTCATCGTCGTGTGTGTTCCCCCTCCCCATGTTGAAGTTGCGACACCACCGCCGAACAGACGACTCGTCCATTACATTGTCTCCATACACCTCCTTTAATTGGCGATGAATATCACATGGGCGAACGTTTCTTGCATTGAGGAATTTAATCACTGCCCTCACTTCACAACTGGCGGCGTTCTCAATTTTTTTAAACATTGTAAACAATCACAGAAACAACACAGGCAATGCTAGCGTCACGCAACTTGGCTCAGAGAAGGCAGACAAGCCACTGAAGCTATCTGACCTCGTCCAGCGGCTACTCGCGTCGTCAGCACTTCATGCGGCACGAACGGGTACTACTTTCCGGATGACCCTCGTATATGGAAAAATAGCTTCAGAGCGTTTTCTTTTTCGAAAGCTTAGGTATTCTGAAATGAAAGGCAAACAAAATGCCATCCATACTATGATGAAAATATTAGATCATATAGTATATAATTTATGCTCCGAAAACTGAGCAGACAATCCGTTTTTACGGTCGTTATGAAAGACCACCTACCCAAAAAAAACAAAGAATATGGGCCACTATATCCTCCAACTGAGCCCCATGAGAGGCTCGAGTCTTCCGATAACACCTGATCTCTTGAGTGCATCGCGGGAAAACGGAAGCAACACCACATTTTACGTGGTAGTCCAGTGGCGGTCCAGTTGCACTCTCCACCGTTGATTTGAGCGTGGATAGAGGGCTCGAAAGGGTGGGTGATCGCCGAACAGATCGGTGCTCAACCATAAAGTGGGATTCTGTGGTTGATTCTGAATGATGGCCCGTGTAAAAGGCCAGGAGCATGAGGCTCGAGAGACATCCCGAAAGAAGTCCATGTGGAGAGTCAAACAGAACGTTGTGAGAGGAGCACTGTAGTTTAAAGCAGGCATTACTAATGCTCCGTGAGAGGCCCTTGAACGCATTGTTACATGCAAACGCGAGTCAGCACTCCTCGACCCGCGCCGTGAGCGAAAACCTACTTCAAAACATTTGCAGGGCTAAAGTAATAACAAAAGTATATGTTACCGGTCCTGAATGGCAAACTTAACCCCAAAACGATCAAGCCTTCCCCTTTAGATTTTGCACCTCGCCTCTGGATTGAGGGTTGGGTATTGGATGCCACTGGTAAAGCGTGGGAAGCGATTAGAAATATGGTGAAATTTGATAATGCTGCGTAATCCCCAAGGTGCTTCTTCCCTTGGAAGCGTTGGCAAGCCAAATGTAGAAATTCCGTGCTTGGTGTTCAGCAACTAGTTGCGCAAAGTTACCCAATCTCCGTTAAAGCCGCCGATATCAGTATTTTAAGTGGCGATACGCGTGTTTTCAGCATCTAGCCCATAAATACATTTGTCACCGTGTACTTAACCCATTTTGTGATTCCTTTGAATTCGGAAATTTTACTTGATAGCTAAATAAAAATTATTAATGGGACTTTTAAGAGGAATAAAAAGCTAAAAAATGTATATTCAAGCTTATAGAAGAGCATTCGACAATAGAATAGAATAAAATCCAGACATTGGCGTGGATTTGGATCGTATAATGAGAAAATATTTTTAAGTTACAATTCAGAGTGGAAAAATCAACTGTATTTCCGTTGATCTGCTCAGCCATTTACGTGCCGCATTTATGAATCCCATTGCAGGAGTCATATCTTGTATGAAGAAGAAGGTAAATTATTATATCGGGAGGGAGGGATTAGGCGATAAACTGGTCAGCAAAGTAAAAGTAAATGCTGTGAAGTCACAGGTTAACTAAGAAGCACTCCATGATATCGGCACTCATTTTATTGTAACTTAACCATTTTCCTTGCAAGATGAACCTATTGCAGCCTTGGTTTTACAAATCCCAATCATTCTGGAGCCCTCATTGATAGTCTGTTCCTGCTACGACAACAAAGCAAAGGGAGTGAGGGATGAGATGAGTGCAGGTACAGCATTTTTGAAACATTTTACGGTACATGTTATAAAATATGAAAGTCGCCAACCAGAATTAAAATTTTTACAGAGTTAAAATCTTTCCTTTTTTTGCATCAAATAAATTAAATATCCATAAAAAATTATATTTACAGTATACAGGGTGCGTTTCATAAATAATACGACTAATTTTTTCTAGAGGCGACGATACATTACAGGGTATCTTACATGCTGGGCTAGGTGGAGGGATTTAAATACGTATATTCCGATATAACATTAAGCAGGTCAAATTATGCAATTAATTCTATTACTTGCATTTGACCACCCTGGTGAGGAAAATTAACACAAAAAAAACTGGTAATAGTCATGTTATCCGTCAAACTGAATACTATTAAAAATATTTGACTACAGATTTTACTTATATTAACAGAATCTCTTAATAAAAAAATATCGCTGCAGCAAATGCACCTCCTAATGACCAAAAGTTGGTTCTATTTAAATAGCAAAAAAATTAATTAAAGTATAGTTTCAGATAGCGGTATAAAGATCACAAGCGTGATGTGACGAATGGAAAAATAGCTGCCGTGCTTTCAACTATTCACGCAATTTTTATAACCCTGAAATCGTCCCTTGAACAGGGCTAAAAGTTTCAATGCCAACTCTCAAGCTTCATTCAATAAAAATGTAGGGAAATTTTCTCCTTTAATTTTCCGGTTTTCCTCTTGATTTTCGTTTAAGGGCAAAGTTGGAACTTGAAAATTACACCATCCCTCCCGCTAACAAATGGGAGTCGCGATGCCAAAATTCAAGAGAACTCAGAATAACATTTGATTGGAAATCCACTTGCGCTGTGCTGTGCGCCTCATGTGTCATAAATCTTGCACTTCCATGTTGCCGGTACACTCGCACATCCTGGCTGCTTCCTATCTTCTGACGTGATATTTAAAACTTAAATATTTAAAAATCATAATTCCATAAGAGTTACTGTTGTAGTAAATTTAATAACGAAATATAATTTTAGCATGGACCAAACATTTAATTTTTATATGAATTATGTATAATATTCAGTCAACGTTTTACCGACAAAGCAAGAGCTTCCAGTCAGTGTTTATTTTGTACAAACCTAGTCAGGCTCAAATAAGAATTTCTATCCTTCACTATTTTATCCTTGAAAATAATAATAGATCACGGTCGGATGAATGCAAGACCCATTGAACGCCCCACATGGACGGTGAGGGAGTTAGTCTCGGCGCTGATGAGAATACATTGCTAATGAACTACCTACGCGATTTGAACAAATAAGAGAGTTTTGCGTAGAAAAGTTTTCTTGCGACAAGTTAATATCAATAAACACAGATGTAGCAAGATAAATTTCCTATTTACTAAAATACAAGGTAAATGTTTCAGGAGTTTCTATACGCTTGGCGTTGACAAGTATTTGTCACAGAGTGAGGGCGGTTTATTTAATATCTTTACCAACACTATTATTACACTCTAACAAATCGGTAAATGAAGAGAAGAATTTTAGAAGTAAAGTAATATGACTGAGAAAAAAATCGAAGTGGAAATTGATAATTGGTAGAAGAGTGTGAACAACAGAGCTTCACATGTAGGTCAGCGTTTTAAATTAAAATATTGAAACCAATGAATAACGGCGAAGTGACTGAAAATTTTAGTAGAACGAAAGAATATAATGAGTGGAGTTCGTTTAAAAATAATGAAACATTTTTAAATTGAGAGTAATTTTAATAATTACAATCATAAATTGGGTAAAGTGGTACAAATTTCTGTTTCACAGAGTTGACCTCGTACATTTTTTTCTAGTGTCCGTCGTGGAGCGGCTTTTCAAAATCTACTCATAGGCATCCTGATTGCATAATATGTTTTCTAAATAATATGCTTATTACTTCTGCTGTTCCCTTGCATTTCTAGACCTACGATAATGTCACCCAGGTAGTTATTTGCATTCGATTACCTTACATTACTGACTCTCAGAAGTAGCTAATCTGACTTTGAAAGTAAAACTATAGGCCTACATTGTCGCAAGCTTCCATTTTATTCTTTCCAAGAGAAAGTTCAAAATGGACCTAACGATACCTTCTAGCAAAATTCCTTTTTGGAAATTGCCAAAAGTTGGTTCTAAAAACATCTTACTTAATTTTAGCCCGAGTTATTTCGTACTTCTGCGAGTTTACTATATTACAAGTCCAAATTTTGAGCTTTTGATTTGCCTTATTTGTGACAGAGAGTGTATTTTTGGACATCAGTGTTACCGGCGTTTTGACGTATTTAACAGCTCTGTGTTTCCCTGGTGATACAAAGGCGCAGGAGAAGCAATACAAAAAACCATATTCTGCGATTAATCATCTCTGCTTTAATCTCGCTTGAACGTTTGCATCTTTCTGGATTTCATGCTACGGAAATTAATTTTTTTAAATTGTAATAATAATTAGGTTATAGAGTAATATTTTCTTCAGCAAACCTTATACATACAAAACTGCACTGGGGGACTCAAAAGCAATTGGCTGCCGTTAATAAAAACTAAGGCAAAGAAGTCAACTATCAATTAATGCTTACTTAGAATAGAAATTTAAAACCAAAAACGTTATGATCATCGTTACTCTCTTAACAATGTTCCATCCTTGTAAAATATACAGTTTTCTCTTTGGTCACCATAGCCTTTATGTCAAATTTTCCAAAAACCTTGTTTTATCCTGACGTAATAAAACGGGAGAAATATATACTTTTATTAGACTTTTATAGAATAGTTATTCAGAATGAAGTTATAGATACCTTCCTTCGTGTTACTGTACGCTATCCATAAAAAGGTCTTTGAAAACTCATATTCACGGAAACTAAGGCTAGTAGAGAACATCTTAATCAGCATTACTCTATTGAAAATGTTCCTTCCTTGTATAATGTACAACTTTGTCTTTGGTCACTTTAGCGTCCATGTTAACTTTTTCAAAAACCCTGTTATTATCTTATTATATTATCATTAACTAGCGCAAATTCACAGAAGTAAGCCACGTTTATAACAGCCGTTTGCAATTATATTTTGCGTCCCACCTCTTTTTTCTCACGTTAAGATACTTCGTTAATGAAGGAAACTCCTGAATTCCCGGATCTGCCCACGTCGCGAACTTTTTCAGATAGGAGACTGTTTGCTGCGTGCGTAGGTGGCCTCAAATTCCGCTCATGATTAACAGCTAGTCGTCGTTCACACCGAAATAAAAATTGTAGGGATGTCTTCAATAATCCTAGCTTGGTATTTACTGGCACTTGGAAGATATAGGTCTTAATTTCAGTGGTTGATGCGTGAACAGTGCGCATCCGGATGCCCAATGGCGCTCAACCGGGTACATTGCCGAACATTTCAGGATACCATATCGCGTTATTGTAGACGTTACCGTCAATTGTTCATCGTTTTAAAGCAGAAGGCTTGAATATTGCATATAAATACGTCGTCTTTGAATCGAAATGGATGAATGCAATATAAAATTCCAAAAATCTTCATCGTTTTCCTACCTGCAAGTTTTGAAGTTATACTCCCTTTTGCTCGCCAGCGTCATTTTCTTTCACCAGATGAAATTGAAATAAAAAAGGCAGTTTGGTGATAGTATCAATGAAAACAAAAAGAAATACGCACGAAAGTTCACCCTCATTAAAAAAGCACGGTATTTCTTGCGAGGTCACTAGGGAATAACGGATTTTCCCGTTCATTTTAAAGCGGATAAGACTATCAGCCCAAACTCTCTGCCCATTAAAATGTTTGCCGATGATTCAAAAGCTTGTCAATTAATGTATTTATAATCACTTACTAAACTGATATCAGCACCCAAATTTGAGTTACCATTATTTTGTTGCTCCAGAAAATGCAGATCCCTACTAAGATAATATCAGCATTAAATCCCTCGACAAAATATTCCACTCCACATTTAAGGTTTATTCAATTTGGTTCAGCTGCAAATATTTGGATAAAAATGTACTATAAACTGTAAAAGTAGAAATAAATTACTTATCTGATTTATAAATCCCACTAAAACCGCTCTCAAAATTGGAGGAATGTTTAATGACGGGCGATCATAATTTTTTATTCGTATAATTTATTATGCACAATTTTAATGTAATATTAAAGTTTTACCAAAGAGGTAAATTCACGTGTAATCCCAGTGTAATGTACGTAGCACATATGGTACAAATTTCATTGTTTCAATTGGGTATTACGTCAGCTGTAGCCGTCTGAAAATAATCGTTGGTTGAGGCCTATGCAAAACTATGAAAGGTATTATGGATAGTCCTTTTTTCCCAATAGAAGAGCTATCAATTTTAAAAATAATATTTTATAATTCAGTTAATTCAATTAAAAGCATAAAATATATTCATATCCACAGTATCAAATAGGTATATATGCGATAGAAGATGAAATGGGTTGATAAGTCAGGGTATACAAGGAAAGTCGGGAGTGAGTGTAGTTTTAGAGACTGTGGAGGTAAAGGTAGTCTCGGAAAACAAAAGAGTATTCATGAAAAAATTATGCAACTATAAGTTAAAATGGAAGATGTTAATTAGCAAGAGAGTGTATCCTTTCCTAAACATCCTAAAATCAGGCATTTTTGTCACCTCCTATTCCGAAAGGAAACGTCGTCAAGGATATGAATGCATGGATACCCTAGACATAAATGGCAATCTGAACATTATCATCAAGTTACAGGTAAATTCTAAGTAAAAATTTAACCATGTGAATCGCAAATTAAAATCGATACATTGAGAAATGCGTGAATGAGTGGTACACCAATATTTGGTTCTCAATTTCGAGATTTCAATAGGAAAAATAAAACGGCTCCAATTAATAAGTCTATCTAAACAATTAATATGCATACCTTTATTTGAGACCTTGGTCAATAGTATGAATTACCCGAAGTTGTTTATTATAGCCATACATTTGACCAATAAATACTATTTTATTATCTACTTAAAGAGAGCAGGATAGGATGCACCGAGACTGAAATGTAATGATGTAGAGGAGATGAAATGTGATTTGAGTATCAAACATTTTTAATTTCGTGAATTGCTTCCTCAAAATACATGAATTTTAATTTTTAATGGAGCAAAGATTAGATTTAACTTTCTTTCCCGAGTGTACCCAAAAAATTCCATGTGATACTCTCCCGCCAATTCCGGGCTTTGGGAAACGCGTCGGCATACGACTTGGAGATGTTGTCGTGGTAGTTATGTAAAGCTCTGCGTTGACATTTTAACACAGTAACCAACTTCCGGTTTGAAGAACGTATTTACGGCATCAGCATTCTTTTATTAGCTCGGGCAAATATTCCATTGAGCCGGAAAGAGTTGGAGGAGAGCAGAATGGGTTTGTCAGAATTAATGGTGAACTGGAGTTTGATCTCGCCACTTGGGAATTTAATTGCGTTCCTTACGGATGCGGCGAGGAACGCAATTTGAAAGAATCAGTGAACGGGAATAAATGCGAGAAAAAAAGAAATCATTTACAGAGGCTTCGCTGCCCAAACCATGAGTAGGCTATTTTTACGACCCTTTGGAACCGTACGCTCATAAAAAGACTTTCATACGTCTCTCTTGTGTCTGGCAATAAAAATTTACCTCACTGAGCTACGAGTGAAGATGCATATGCTTTACCAAGCAGCATTTCTAATAGAGGCGATGACTGTCACTTAGCCGCCAAGGTGTCAAAAATTGTATCCTATCCTCAAGAACCAGTCTGAGATTGAGCGAAGTGAAAATTTTAAATTTAACTAAAACTTCAAAATTAATGTACAGATTTTGCATTCAGGAAAGTGCTGGGATTGAGAAAGGCTGCGCTTTGAAAGGGTTTCCCCCAGTGTACATTCTACAATAGCTCGACAAGCTTCTTCTTCAGGTTTTTTATTTTATTATTATTATTAAAAATACACATGTGCTGATAGACAGAGTCAGGTGGCACACAAGTCCCAAATAATTGCAAAAGATAATAGATAAAATCAGACTTCAAAACACAAATCTATTTAACAAAACAAGCAAATCCCCATCCCATTTACATCCATTAATCAGCAAGAAAAAAAGATTAATTAAAAAAATTAAGCTATTTATTATAATACAATACACCACACATCAATCAAATTATTACATTTATCCCTTACATGAATTCTTAAAAGTATACACTCTGTTAGGAAAGGGCTCGAAGGGCTTTAAATATGAGGGGACCCAATTTAGTAGTTTGAGCGTCTTGACTTTTGACTTGACCCTCACCAGGTCTCTACAGTTGCTCGCCGCTCACAAGAACGTCCATCCACGCCGCCTAATGGCGTCCCCTTCCCTTTCGGGGCCTTTATATCCCCTAACTTCTTTTCCCACCTTAAGTTGACATCAATCCCCTTGGAACACCCTACTACTCCTCTCATAGACCTTAATTCGAGCTGTCCAGACGCCCTGCCCCCTATGCCCCCTTCCCCGCAAAACTTCCATTGCCTTCCCCACACCTATCGCCCCAAAAACTCTCGCCAGTCTCGACCCCTCCTGTCCTCTCAACCGCATTGGGCAAACATGCCCCGCCTCCTTCTGGGCAGCCGCAAACCTCCCCAGCCGCACGCACCCGACCGATCGACCATCAAAGCAGCCCTTAGCCAGAGGCTCCTTTGGCTGCCGTTGTCTCCAACCGCAAGAGAAGAGAGTTGCATTTTTATTTCTTTATTGGCTTATTTTAACACTTTAGTGAGGCAAGACTTAATAATCCCTACTTCCACCAAACTCTTTTACATTACAATAACGACAATCACAAGCATCTATGCCCTAGTTAGAGGAATACCCAACTTGGTGGAATTCGAACTCGCAAACTTTGGATTGGCGGGTGAGGACAGTGCCCCGCCGCTACCGGGGTATTCATTGGGTTGGCCTAAGGGAGTGGGGAGTAAGGCTTGGAAAGTATGTGGCTGTAGTGTGGGGAGTTGATGGAGAGAGAGAGAGTGCGGTGTGATGTAGAGAAATGAGTCGGAGGAACAGGGTAGAGTGTGCTTCCGGAGAGTCTGTTTCCATGGAGATGAAGAGGAGCCCACGCACTCGCTACTTAGATATCGCCTTCATCCTCTCTCTCGCCCTTTCTTCGTCCCAATGTTCCCTTATTCCCCTCACTCGGCTAAGGAAACGAGTTCACGTTTCTTCGGCCTTCCGGCTGGCGGTCTAATTCTCCGTCGTCTCCGGCTTCTCTTATTCACTCGCTTCTGTCCTCTCAGTCGAACCAAATTCACTTCCTTCGGGATCATCTCTTCCTTCAGGCCTCCTCTTTAATGAAAACTTCGCTGTTATTTCCTCAATCCACTCCTTTACCCCGAAAACCCGATCCTTTGAGTGTGTTTCTAGGATTTTTGTAGAAATGAAAAGAAAAAGAAGGACGAGTGGCGAGAGTAGCCATTAAAACCAAACTTGAACTATTTTTATCCATGGACTCTACTCTGTGCTCGAAAGCCTCCAAAGCTTTAAACCACTGTCAAAAAGTACCCCATCCATCGCAATCTCTCTCACGCACCTACTTTCCCCCCCGTTTCGCATCTGAGGCTATCTGAGGATCACTACTCTCCGCTCCCTAGAACACACCAGCACTCCTCCACAAACATTTGGTGACGCCTCGGTCTCTGTTGTTGTTGGCAAGTTTCACAGCGTGTCTAATGGCTACATCGCTCCAAATATGGATCGAGGAGTCACGGATACCAATTTAAGTGAAAATATTGGGCACCCTAAGACAAAAATGAATACAATTTTATGGGCAACGGATTCTTTTCAGGGAGGTACGGAAGGTTCAGAGAGAGTGATTTAAAACTCCCTCGTGCCCCCTCAATATCCTCCTGACACTCCGGCGTATAGTTCACTAACCGTGTGAGGTCCAGTCTCAGATGACCACTATAAGTGGCGCTCCCAGCTCGATTGCAGCCGGCGATTATGAACTCAATGTGCAGTAGAACTCCATTTCCCACGCGTTCTCCCTTCAGTCTCATCCACCCTCCCATTTTGCCCGTGCGTCTCTAAAGCTGCTTCCTTCCTTCCTCACAATCCGTTCCCCCGTCTTTACCCCTCCCTCTCCCCAATACACTCCGCCGAATCCCAATACCCCACAAACCCTGACACACTCCAGCGTCAACATAACTTTCAGGCTAAAATCTTGGAGTTTTTCTGAAAAATTACAGTCCGGGCCATCAATCCATCCACATGTCTTCGGAAATCGAGGTGAGATAAGTTAAATGGGTTTGCGGGTTTGTTTGTACGAGTGGGCGTGCTAGACGCTGCACGCTCCTCCTTACCCCCGCCGGTGGCCCTTCCGACCTGGCGACCTCCCGTACGCCCCCTCTGGTGCCACTCAAACCGATCCTCCCACCCACGCCGCCAACCCCAACACCGTATCCCCTACCAACCCTCTCTCCCACCACTGTTGCCGACATCCTACCCCACGCGGGCCCTCCCCGATCGCCTTCGCGTACACCACGCGGACCTCCGCGCCTCGCCGCACGTCGCACCCACACTATCCTATCGCACGAAACTCCTCTTCCTCCTCAAATGTCGCTCAAGGCCCCTTCCTTTGTCACCATTCTGTTAATTGTTTTCTTTGCCACTTCTACACTACATTTCCTCCCAACTCCTACGCCCCCTTTCCGCGTTAACGTGGCGCCATTCGGATACCAAGGAGGAAGCACTGCCCGCAGGAATCGTTTGCGTTGTGGGATTAACTGCCCCATTGTTTACACGGTCACAATTTATGAGTCTTATCTGCCAAAATGCTTTCCTCCTAGAGAAATGTTCTTCGGCACCCTCAGTTCTTCGATAGTTCCGTGGACCAATCACGAATTGCTCAAGCAGTTATGCTAATTCGTGGACGCATACATGTAAAATCGCTTTCTACGGGATAAAATAGCAAAGAGTACCATCCGACGCGTTCATTTGCTTTCATTTCATTTATTTTTAATCCGAATTCTTTGGAAAATATTTGTATTTAGTTTTGAACGGTCGATAGAGATTCACCCTCTCAGTGGGCCAAATTTTTTACCTTCTATTTGGGCTTATACAATAATCTGTCCCTACAGTATCCGAACAAATATGTTTTACCCAATATCAATTCTGCGAAAATGTCGTCGTGTTATTCATGAATGGGGGACGATTCACTCTTATCGGACGGGTGGCGGGTTCTCTGGTGAAGTCCGTTTTTCGAATTTATCGGCCCGTCCTCCATCGGCATAGGCTTAAATGAGGATTTAATTCGCGCTGCACTCTGATCCCCCTTCTAATTCCCTCCTTCTATAGCCCAAACCCCTACGCTCATCCTCTCCGCCCCCTTCGACTCCTTCCGGCGGAGCCTGTTTTGTGGCTGGCGGGGGACAACGGCTGCTCTCGTTTACACTATCGCGAGTGTCGGTCGCCTCTCTCTCCTTCCTTTCTCACGTCCCCGCCTACCCCTCCTCCAGCCTGGCGTAGGCAATTCGAAATGTTCCTCCGTTATCCTCGTCTCCTCGAATCCACCACCCTCCCGTACCATCCCCCATTCGGTCCCCCTCCACCGGAGGTGACGTCATTATACGGGGCAGTCGATGCAGTTGTAGCGGCTTAGGGGCGGGAGGCACGTGCGACCCCTGACGAGGTCGCTCAAGCCATTTAGGAGTGGGGGGCGTGTGGGGGGGACGATGTGGGACGAGGTTGGAGGGTGGGGAGAAAGAGGGGAGGGTGAGAGAGCGGAACAAATCCCCGTCCCTTGCGCTCGAAGGGAAGACAAGTGAGAGGGTTGTGAAATATTTCGGCCCGCCGTGTGACGACCGTCGTGACTGGATCCACGGCGTTATCCCAAGGGTGGGCGAGTTAGGATGTAGGGTAGAACGGCTCAACAGTTCAGCCGAAGAGAGGGATCGGGTCGGGGGACTTATTATACCTCACACAGGTTTTAATAAGTTTCCGACTCGCTCCCTAAGTAATAATTTGCCTTGCTCTCCATCCTTTTGTTGATGTACCTGAGAACCACTTTAGCTGCACGGGAAATCAAATTTATTGTTCTGTTGTCCTCACGTGGTGTAGCCGTTATCTTTTTCGAAATATAACACTGATCTCACAACTTCTTCCGGCCAGATTCCTTCCTCATAGATTCTACGAATCAGTACATACAGTCTCTTCCTATCATATTTTCCTAAAACTTTTAGTAGTTCCGTCGGAATGTTGTTTGATGAAATCAAATAAGGCCCTACTGCCTTATTTGATTTCATTAAACATTAATGCCCTTTATATCTCCCATTTCGGTATATCCAACATATAATTTCAAAGGTAAACAATCTCTATTGGAGGAACAGTTTCAAAGAGCGTCTAATTTTTTTTCCTACTCGTCCTAAAATAATGAAATAACGAAGGATTTTCGGAAGTGTATACGACGACGACTTTTTTCCTAGTACTTGATGGTCAGCAGGCAATACATGTATTTTTTTAATATCCTCGCTCACCAACTGCCGCACTGAATTCTATCAATTCATATATTTTCCATTCCCTGCTAAGCGTATAAACGCAAGCATATTAAAACGGAAACAGAATTTTAAAAAAATTGCTTTCACATGTCAATATTTTTACTTTTCTATTTTGTACGTTGAATATTAACTGCCTGCGCGTGACACTCGAGGGAAAGGAATATACAGTTATTGAGATCCGTTGCAGTATGAGTTGTAAATTGGTAAAGATGAAGTGCTGTGGAGCAATACACATTGTCATTTTATTAAAGGGGAGTAATGTTACAAAGCTAGTCAATTAAATCACTCGTACAATGCAATTAAATATTTTCCAAATTTTTCCGTAATAAGTGCCTAAAAGGTCATATTAGTTCCTTCCTTCCAGGAGGAGTCGTAAAATAAAATAAAATATATTTTTTCTTCTCGCCTCTCCATTCAGTACAAATCTGAGCCCATACAAAGGCGTAAAGGTAATTTGGTTAATGTAGCTATTGACATAAAGAATGTAATTCATTGATGAATTTAAGAGAAATGGCCATAATCTTAACTAAAGCCGTAGGTAAAACATTCTTAAGGTGTGAGGATTCACATTAATTTAATTATTGGAATTCTCGGTGTCTGTCGATAGACGTTAGTGTAAGTTGAATACTGGTTCTCTACACTCGCGTACTCGCGCCAACAGCATCAAATAAGGAATTAGGTGATACCAAGTAAATGAGAAATTGTAAAAATCTCTACAGGTTTTACTACTAGGATGCCCTAACGGTATTCAGAAAGATAAATAGCACACTCCGTGTCGACGCGCGGATCGAAAGGTATGCAGTGGGGGTATCTGCCGAATTTAAGTTCAACAGGTGGTTATTTGCTTCCCTCGGGTGCGAGTTAAACAAAGCACGTTTCATTACAGGCTTAAACGTTGAAAGTGAATAGTCTGGGGACTAAAAGCAGATACTTGTTCTAATGAGGGATCTAATGTTCCGTTTGGTGAAAGGATATCACTTAAAATACATAAAGCTATAAGCCTTTAAGAGTAGTCTCGCCAATTTTGTCTAATCAGCTTTAAAAATCATGTCTTAGAAGCTCATTAATAGCCAGTGTCGTAGTTTTTTGCCAAAAAACTACAAAATACTAAGTTCATGTTTTTAGATTATGTAGAAATAATGAATTTTGTTAGCTCAACTACATTTTTCTGTGTAAAAGGTCTACTGAGTTTCGAGATGCTTCCCTAAAAATTAAGTTTATGCGTTATGGATAATAATGGTGTTAATTAAGATTCCTTGGCGAAACCCTATATGAGAGATTTTGAAATGTACGATTTAAGATATAATGAATAATGGTCGCACAGATATTATGGCAATTCACAAATACCAAAGTCAATGAGGATGGATACATTGCGATCTCCTAGATTTTAGTTAGATTGGATGAAAATAATATTAGAAAATTTTAAATTGTGAATAATGGCAATTTCTTTGGGTTCTTGGTATCCGTAAATATTTTCATAATAATTAGAAAGACAATGAAGTTCTATGTTTCACTAAAGATTAAATCTTAAATAGTTTTTGTATTAATCCTTTCACTAGATTTGTAAATCTATTGTTAGATATCCTTAGTTTTACATCTTTACGAACATGGAAAAAACTGATGCACCTTTGCAATGTGACATTCAATGACTCCACGCCCGTAAGTAGGCAATTATAAGCAATGCCAATCAAACTCTGTACAAACAAATAAGTTACATTTGAATTAAACTATTATACAATGAATTTGAGCAAATAACTAACCATCACTAACAAAATTCAAACTTTGATATGCTTTTTAATTTTGCCTCCCCAGATTATTAAGCATTAGAAATTGCGTCATTTTAGTTATAAGAAAGAATTTGTACTTGACAGTCAGTTATTTATATAACGCCAGCTTCATTTTGGGGAAAATGAAAGCGTCTCATTATATTTTTATTGCCTTAAATACTTAAATCATGTTGTTTTGTTTTTTCTTCTAAATTAGAATCTGTCGCCTGCACACATTATACGTCACGGAGAGTACGCAACTCTACTTATTTCAATGCTGAAATGGGTTAACTGGCAAAACATATCAGATTTACGGACAAAAATTATGTTCTTATTTTTATTTTTCATTTATTTATTAAAATTGACAAACAATTTAATCAAAACTTGATTATTTTCTAAGAAGATGCTTCTAATTTGTTTCAACGGTGTTTAAAACGCGAAGCGTTTGATAGTGCGTCATTTTCGGTAATTATTTTTCAAGTCAGTTACTTATAAAACGTTATGTCGTATAAAAGTCAGTTTTTCACGTTAGTCAGTCAGTCACGTTATAAAATTCACATTTTTTCAATATGCAAAAGTTAGCGACGCAGAAAACGCTAAATATTGATTCCGTTAGCAGCAGAGGCCACTCCTTTTCTCATTTATTTTTCCTATACTTAGGCTGCATCATTTCCCATGATTTGAAGGAAAAGGTCATAATTTTTAAGTCAACTGCTCTCGTAAAATTATTACTTTCTTCCGGGAATTTGATACCGTTACTTCATATTTAAGAATTGAAAGTGAATTCTATATTAATTTACGTTTTTACAGTTTCTACAATCAATTAGCTTTCTCTAGCATACTTGCCTCTTCATGGATACGCTGCACTGATTTTTGTTATGCTGATTATTGATTCACCAACTATTTTTTGTTGGAATCAGGGGAGAAATAGATTTTTATGTTTGAATTCACAAATTTTTATTACGTTAGTTACATTAATGAACAAGAAAAATCACAAATTAATGCCTTTCGCAGCGGATTTTGCTCCCACTCTTTCCCAATCTCCCACTTTCCCCCAATTTCCTAACTTCATATTTCAGAAATTTCTAAATTTTCGGGAATTAGTGAAATTAGTTTTAAGGTTAAGTTACTCATGTAAAGTTATGTCCTAGTTTGGAAACATTGGAAATCACAAGAAATACTGGGTTACTGAATTAAAAACTCATTTTATTTTGCCATGCTTCTTCGGGTTAAGATTATCACCTGCACACTTTCTGTGCCATAGAACATCTACGCTGTCAATTATTTTATATTGAAGAACCTCACAGACTAAAAATAAGCTCAAAGCAGAAGTCTATTTTTGTGATCAAAAATTGTTTTCTTTTGAGGCACCTGAAAATATTACATTTATAAATTTCAAAAATGCATGAACACATTCCTTGAATAATGAAGCCTGAGAATAAGGACACCTTTTAGGGTAAAACTCATGAATTTGGTTCACTTTTGGTCATTTTTGCGTAGTGGTTGCTGGAACAAACTCATTACAATCATATTAACTTGTTGAAATTACTTTTTGACTGGCAAAGAAAAAGGCACTTTTCGCAATAATAGATTTCACGTTCACATATAGATTTCGTATTTCCTTCGTAAAATCTAATTTTTCTCTTGGTGTGCTTTTCATGCTAACATACTTCTTTCCATCTTGACCTACAGGGATGTAACGAGAGCGACAACATGAGACATCAACTACAGATTTTTAATTAGTACTCGAGAACAAAGTCAAATATCATGCTCGAGGAGCTCGCAAAAATTTTGATTCAAAATTCCCTATTGGAGAGACAAAATTCGCTACTGTATTACTCGGAGCGCATAAAAGTTGCCTAAATGAAAATAGATGAATAATTCAAATTGTTACGAGTCTGAAAGCCGCGTCAATAATTCTTTCCAACTTTGTAAGGCAAATCGGTTGACGTTTCTTTCGTTAACTTTCGTTCCAGCAAAAGAGAAATGGCCAATTGCTAGTTATTTCATTTCCCTGAAAATCTCGCGCTAAACCTTCTTTTCTTGGAAATTCCAACAGCTGACTTTTTTAATGTAGGCCAGACTATGCACAAGATTTCCTTTTTGTCTGAAACTTTTAACCGTGGAATATGAAATGGATTCTAAGCTTAAAATATAAACAGAGTCGCGAATAATAGCCGAAAGTACCAAGTATTACGTTATTTATGAACCCACGATTGCTACAAAAAATATAGAAAATAACTGATACGTGAAGGCTCATTAGGATAACTTTCACGCCTTGGGAGGTGGGAAAAAGTTCAAATTATCAATTGTATTCATTAAGGGTCCATTACGCCTATGTGGGTTTAACCAAAGAACCTGCGAATAAAACCGGAAAAGACCAAACACACTTATTCAGGCATTATTACCGCCCACAGTGGGAAAAATAACGGAAATCAGGGTTAAGAGGCGACAAAATATTTCTGATCAAATTTAGTTTCCTGTGAAAATGCCAGGGAGTTATTTAATTTCTCTAAGAGGAACCCCTCATTTGCGGGTGAAGTGGATCCAGCAACCCTTCGGCCGAGATCGGCGCGTACGCCATACACGCGCCGATCGGGTACATGGCGTACGCGATCGGCGCGTACATGGTGCCGATCGCGTACGCGCCAGCACCCCCACAGGTTTCCCACGCTCGCGACCCGAGAGAGAGTTGACAGCCGCCCCGTTATTAGGGGTACTTCGCCGGTAGACATCTCGCGACGGCGAATCCCCCGGTAGGCCTCGACAATTCCCATTCTCCACCCGACCGGAGCTACAGTTTTAGCGCCAGGAGGGACTTACCCTTGCCACAGGTTGAATGGCCTCCTCACTCCAGGTCACCGGCGGCGTCTTTCTCATGCACTTGGAACAGGATCGGGGCTGAGTCGGTGGTGGACCTTCGGTTGACGTCCAGCGACCGAATCAGAGTAATGACAACCGTTAATAAGGGCTACCTGCAGCTTTACTCCCTCTTTTCTGTTTCTTTCTGAATGGACAGACCTCCTGGTGACTGTTGAGTGCAGAATAGGCTTCAGAAGTGTGTGACCTATTTATATACAGGAGTTATCCCCTCCCAACTTGGGTGGGGAGGACTTGGAGGTTTGGAACCGAAAGAATCCGAATGTTAACGGTAGGACCCGAACGTGCAGATTGCGGTGGAGGGAGAAACCTGCACTCCGGGATTAATGCATGGAGTGGTAGGGTAGGTTATGTCGGAAGGGCAAATATGTTTAGGATGGGGTAGTGTGGCGAGGTGTCTTAGCCCCCAAACCCTTGGAGGAATATTGGGGTGAGGTAAAATCTAAGAGTAGGAATAAGAACGGAGCTGGGATAAAGTGCTTCATCGTGCACACGAGAAATAGTCCCGGGAAAAATGCTTGTTTTTAGCCTTGAATCATGCCAAATACATGTTATATTTGGAGAAAGATGATCTAACAAATTATTTATGTCAATCATGTAGCTGGTAATTGGTGAAAATAGTTTTGGCTTTCTGCTTTAAAGGTAAAGATAGAGTAAGCTCAGGCCCTGAAGGGAGGAAAAGCCGAGGCTTAGGGGTGGTAAACTCCCGCAGACCAGGGGGAGAGCTATGGAGCTATGGCGTTCATCATTAACTTGAGATGTGAGGGAAAAGTGTACAGCATGAGCTAAAAAAGAATCGGAGAGAATTAATTGTTAAGCGCGACAAAACTTTCATAGGCAGGTTTGCCTAAGGCTCGTATATCAGGCTAATTAATTTCCGAGTACCTCTCATCTCTCACTCTCCACGAGGTCAATAAAAGATATTTCGGGAAACGGTAATGAAAAACGTGAACCATTTCTTGTGGTAGCGGGGAAAAACTTCAACGATTAATAAGGAAAATCCTTAAAATAATCTAGAGAGCACCTGATGATGATGTACACCTGAAACAAACTCTAATAGCTATAATCTCTTCGAGTTGAATATACATATATATATATATATATATATATATATATATATATATATATATATATTCATTGACATGGAAATAGAAAAAAAGGAAAAGGGATAGGAACACGTGTAAAAGACGATCACAAGAATAATGGGGAAGATGGAATCGAACATATGACAAGCGCAAAAATGCTTCCGTGACCAAAACTCGAACCATGAAATTTTGCCTTGCCTCAGGAAAACGTAAATTACACTGATATCAGCGAAGGTTAATGCATTGTATATCGGCTCCTCTCCATGTGCCTTATATCTATATCCATGTAAATTATGTGTTCGCTATGTGGCGGGTTTTCGTGTTTGAATGTATGTATATGGATAAATATATAATATATTATTTATTAATTCATATAGACGCGGTAGTCAAAGGGAGGAGCCGGGTTTGACTCCGGAGCACGGCTCTCGAAACCAGCCTCACCCAAATTGTGTGATTGTGCACGTACCAGAAGGAATATTTCTCAGGGTCTCCCTGGGAAACCATAGCCGGCATATGTAAAGGATCTGGCTCCCTGCTCTGATGAGTGAATTTCACGCTTCGTCGGACTGAATGAACTGACTGAATGGCAGGGGAAATACTTAGAGTCACACCAGTCTTTTTATCAGTCACATAATTTGCCTTCCTCCCTCACTTGCCTCTCGAAGTTCATTATAACAATTAAGTTTTCTCCAAATTTCCTTCAAAGCTCTGCAACATGCCGCCATTAAAGGAAAGTCTTCCTTCTTCTTCCTGTACAATTAATCAAACAACAAAGACTAGAGATCGAATGTAAACAAAATCTTTACGTTTTTGATAAAACTTTGTTTTTTAATATGAAAATAATTTTTTTAAACTGAAATACTCGCTTTTAACAGTTGTTATAAACCTTTTCGTGATTTGACTAAAAACAAAGCGACGTCATGGAATTGCTCGATTCCGATTGGTGATGCGGAAAAATTAGGACATTTTCTCCCCATCCAAAATATACGAGGGAAAATTGAAAGGAAACAGGGAACAAGAGGAAAGGATAGTAGTATAGCAATCATACAACATCATAAACGATAGGAACAGTGCGGTTCGTGGTACGCATAGCCAGAAGAAAAGGCGAGACTCTTGTGTGTTGTCTTTTTCTCCTTTGGTGGGTGAAACAGCTCCCTAACGCCATCTCTTGGCCAAAGAATCGGCGCACTTGTTTGCATAAAGCATCGCAGATCTCAGTGTAAATTACGTTTCCTGGATAGCTCAAGTGGTTGAGACCAACCGCCCGGCAAGTGGAAAGATCCGGAGTTCAAGTTCCGGTCTAGGAAATATTTTTACAATCGTGATTTTCCTGATTCCGCATCCCCACCTCTACTGTGTTGGCTCTTTATATGTGTTCCAATCCCTTTTCCTCTTCTATGCGAATGAGTATTTCTTCGCCGTTTGGCGGGATTTCATGTTTGAATGTGTGTATAAATATATATACATACATACACACACACACATGTTTATTACTACCCTATTGCAAAGATGATTTACATTCTCTAAAAATCGTATATTGACACAATAAGTGCAATAAAAGAGGAGTTCGGCAGCATAGAACCATCATCAAAAGGCGGACATCGAGTAGGGCAACCTGGGCAGTTGGGTTGACCGCGACCATTTCTCTTGCAAAACCGAGGGGATATATAATTTAGCATACATTTATTTACTTCTACTTTTTACTTTAATGTTATGCTTCTAATGGAGCATCCTGCCACGACCACCAAGTTTGAACTAGGATATTGAAAACATTATCAATGCCGCGGGAATTGGGCTCATAAAAGTGTTGATCGATTCGTGCCTCACTCGCACTCTCAAACACGCATATCCAGATTCCTTACGCCCAAACCAACACCACTAATCCTTGTCAGTAGGGGAATTTCATGTAGGTGGAGGTCCCGAGCCAACAGGCCAATCTCGTTTATTCGCGATACAGGAAGTTTGACGCAGGGCACGCAGAAAGGAGCAAGCGGCGGAGATGTGGGAGGGAATTGAGTCAAGGAGAACTTTGGGTTGGAGGTGGGGGCTGTGGTGTGTGGGGTGGGTGGGTGTTCGGGAGGCGCGAGAGGGAGGATTTGTTTCGGGGTCGATTCATGCACAGATGGGAAGGGTGCACTCTGCCGAAGAGGCAGGAGGGACGCGGTAGTGGGTATTCGGCGACACGCGCTGCCGAATAGCTCCGATCAATTGGAAGGACGTGGATAAAGAGGGGAAAGAAATAAACGCGTTCAAGAGAACCGAAGAGGTGGTGGGAAAAAATAAATCACCTATTCCGCTATTCCGTGGGAAGGCGGCGTAGGACAGGGATTCGCACTTTTCCCTCACCGAGCGGCGGAGTTTCTCAGAAATTCACGGAAGAGGGGAAGTAGAACTATTGTATGGATTTCGTCCAACTCTGTCGGTGGATATTTTATTGCTACAAATGCTTCGTTTTCGTGATTGCATGGACACTAAATTATACAATAAATGTATGGAGCGTACTATACCACAGTGATAATTCGTGAACAACAGGAGTGAAAGAAAATAATTGCAAAGGAAATGTGGTATTAAGCAAAAATAACGACGATTACATTGGAGGAAAGAGTGCATATCAAAGTGACAATGCAACGAGTGGGAGGGGAGAGAGGTGCCTCAGGCATGCACTTAACACAATTTAAAAGAAAATTTGTGCAAAAGCTCTTCTAAAGCTCTCAACTCCCAAGGGAACAAGTCGCTAGAATCACCATTTACTTTACAGATGTGTGTATGTATATATATATATATATATATATATATATATATATATATATATATATATATATATATATATATATATATATATATATACATATACATATATATATATATATATACATTATATATACGTCACGGATTTATATATTTATAATATTTGGACGACACAAATAACATGAATATCACTTAAAAGGGCACTCACATTTTGGATTGCTTGAGCTTTCGGCCTTCTCCGAAGTCTTCTTAAAGTAAGACTGAAAATTTCGGAGAGAAGTTATCGGTCAGGGAGGGGAAGAGGAAGGTGCAGGAAATGCTGGGAGGGGAATTAAAAATGGCGGTTAAGGGTGAAAATTTTAAAAGATCGGAAAGCTAGTATATATGCGGATTCACGAGTTCTCACCTCTATATTGGTGGCTGAATCAGGTAGGGATTCTAGGATGTTAACGGAGAAACACTGGTCGAATGAAAGGTTGTGGGAATTTGCGTATGAAGTGATAGGAAGAAAAGAGAGTGAGGGAGAATTGCAGGAGTAGCGGTGATTGTTCATTCGAATAAATACGGGGGTAATGCATTCACCTATGTAAAAGATAGTGCATTGTTTGCATGGCAAAAGATAAATAATGTTTTTTGAGAGTCACTTAGCGTGGGAGCGAGGTAAGGGGGCGATGAGGGGTTGTGGAGAGAGGGGAGCAGATTTGATAAGTAGACATGTTATACTTCGGGGGCGGTTACAATTAGCGGAAATATGAGCAAATTTATCAGGGGGGCGCCAAAGGGTTCGTGGATCTCAGAAGGTTTTTGAGATTGGCGGGTCGTTTGTATGCGAGAGATAGGCATTGGGGTAGTAAGGATAAGGTCACGTCATTGTCATGTAAAATAAGAAACAGTTCTTTAAGGAAGGTTTTCAGTCTGTGTGATCCGGGGAAATAGGTGGTGCAAAGGTTGAGTCCTGCGTCAGATGTGGGCTTGTTTCTATGTGGTGTGTGTGGTCGGGTGAAGCGGTGGATTTTATTTTGTAGGAGCTTTTCTGGGTAACCGCGTTTGAGGAGTGCAAGGTGTAGATTGTCAAGGTGTTTGTTGAGAGGGGCTGTGGTGTTGCAAATTCGGTGTCCGCGGATAGAGAGAGAGTTAGAAATCGAGCGTTTGGTGGGTTGAGGATGACAGATTGTGTAGTGTAGGTATTGCTGATGGTTAGTGGCTTTAATGTGTACTAATGTGGTGAATTTGTTGTTTTAAAGTGAGATGTCTGTGTCAAGAAAGGTGATGGTGGAGTCTGAAATGGAAGAGGTAAATTTTACAGTGAAAGTTGAATTTAAGGTGGATAAGAAATTGTTAAGAGACTCAGAGCCATGTTTCCAGAGAATAAAAATATCGTCTGTGTAGCGGACCCAGAAAAGAGGTTGGAAGGGTTGCTCTGAAAGGAAAGTCTCTTCGAGATGGCCCATGAAAAGATTGGCGTGTGATGGTACCATTCTCATTCCCATCGCTGTGCCTTTGGTCTGGAAGTAAAAACTATTTTGGAACGTAAATGTGTTTTTAGTCAGGACTAAAGCGGAAAGATTGAGGAGTAATTCAGTCTGGGGACGCTGGGGTAGGGGGCGTAGAGAAAGATAATGCCGGAGGTAGGATAAGCCTTCTGCATGGGGAATAGAGGTATAAAGGGAGGTGAGGTCGATGGTGGCCATAAGTAGGTTAGAGGTGGAGGGAACGGAGACAGATTTTAGATGGTGGAGGAAGTGATATGTGTCTTTCGTGAACGAGCGCAAGGAGAGTACAAGAGGTTGTTTGGATGGTGGTCAAGGATTACGAAGATTCTTTTGGTGGGAGAATTGGAATAGGAAACTATAAGGTGACAGGGGATTTTGTGTTAGTGTATTTTAGGGAGGCGATAAAACTCTAAAATCCAATCCCAACATAGTTGTCACCTCCACCGATAAAAATTGTAATTCTAAACACCAATGATTACATTTCTAAAGCCCTCGGTCATCTCAATGATACATCCACCTATACCACTCTCACCAAAAACCCAACACCAATTTTCCAAACAGAAATTCAGTCTTTCCTCCTCCACTCTGGACCAGAAGAAGGTCTTAACTCCCAAGACATATCCCTACCTTAACCCCCAAACCCCAGAACACCCCAGTTTTATCTCCTTGGCAAGCAGTTCAATGCGACCAAAACCTTCGTACCAAAAATTAAAAACATGTTGCACTATTGTATATTTTGTGTATTCTAATCTACCCGAGAAACAAAATATGAACACCTCCTTAGCGTTTCCAATGAATGTTTATGTAGCTAGTAGCCTCTATTTGCACCATGCAAATGGACTTCCATGGTACAACCAGTTGCAAGTTTTAATGCAGTAGTATTCTGATTATCGTGCCTTTCACTGTCAGAAGCCTTTTCATTCTCCTCAGAGCATTGTGTTACTTAGAGCTACGGGAAGGAAAACGATGCCTGAGTCAGTTATTCATGGGCAGGGCAGACATTCCCGAGTGGAATATATTCGAAGATTTTCCTCTAGAAGAATTGATTTACCTATGATTTTCACAGAAAAATAGCCAGCCAAGTAGAGAAGAAAGGTTGTAACCGTGCATCATTAAAAATGTTCTAAGACTCTAATCTCGTCAAATTCGTTCCATTCTCCAAAATTCTTTCATAAAAATGAAATAAAATTTCGTTCAAAGAATGGGACTTTGTTAAATACTAATAAATTATTCATGCATAATATATTTCACAAATTATATCTACCAATGAATTGCATACTAAAAGGGTATTATTTCTTCAGTCTAGTAGTAGCCTATGATCGCTAATAAAACCAGGCATTAGTGTTAACGGTAAAAAATTATAACATTCTCAGTACTTAGGTTAGTAACATCAAATTAGCGTCATAAAAATTTGATTTTCATTGAAAGTGCTTGTCGAGTACATTTGACATGATTCGGCCACATGTGAAAAGAGGGCTCTGACGGTGACGGTGACTCTTCGTTTTTATCGGTTACGACTAACTAAAGAAATAAAAGCAATCGAACCGTTAATGGCAGATTTGATTTTCTATTATGGCTTTCAACGAGGGCTTTCAATGAGTGTTATAACAGGGTACTATACATTAATTTAGAGTACGCAATCGGTTTTCAAAATATAATCAGATTTTGAATCTACTTAGTCGATTTATTATCACTGACCAAAAGGACGACAACAGGTTATATTGAACAACCTCCGATTATGCAGGACAATAATTTCAAAGTATTGCTGGGGAACCAATGGCGTATGTGAATTCCCTCATAAATATTCAAACTGAGAGTTAAGTGAGAACTAATGCATAGCCAACGCTACCAAAAGTGCGCACGATTTGAAAGAATGCTATTTGTTGATTGGAACACGCCCTTTCCTAACAGAGTGTATACTTTTAAGAATAGATGTGAGGTATATATGTAATAATTTGATTGATGCGTGGTGTATTGTATTATATGTAATAGCTTTTTTTTTAATTTATCTTTTTTTCTTGCTGATTAATGGTTTTAAATGGGATGGGGATACGCTTGTTTTGTTAAAGAGATTTGTGTTTTGAAGTCTGACTTTATCTATTATCTTTTGCGATTATTTGGGACTTGTGTGCCACCTGACACTGTCTATCAGCACATGTGTATTTTTAATAATAATAATATTAATAAAGCTTGGTCATCCCAAAACTGGTTGAACATCGCATAATATAATTTGGATGTGTGTGTAAAGGGTTTTCAGAGTTTCACAACAAAAACAGTAATTTTTCAATCTCATATCTATAAAAAAACGTAGATTCGACAAGTGTTTCGTTTGAACATCGAATCTTGTTTGCTTTGTTCACTTGTGGCTGTGGAAAACATGCTACAGGTGGAAGAAGTTTTACCACCGCTTCGACAGGCGGAAAATCCTCTAAAGCTAAAAACGCACAAATGCTTAAAAAACCAAAGACAATCTTAAAGCAGAGGCTTCGAGGGATGGCGTTAAATCATTGCAATCGGAATGAATTCCAGAAAAACAAAAACAAACACCATTTTAAAATAATTTTTGATCATATCAATGCTTAACAAAGCCAACGTCTGTTTGATGTTCTCATGTGAAGTTTATTGAGCGTAAATTCTCATTTTTCAAATAAAAGAAAAATAAATAAAATTTTTTGTAGAAATGAAATATAATGGTCTCTCTTTTGCATATATAGACTCGTGGTACATTTATGTGTGGCTCTGCGAGAATCAATCTGCTTAATTTTTGCTCAACTTCCTTGTGTTTTCTGTAATACCTATTAGATATTGAAAACAATCCATTGAAACATCGCTCATGGCCTTGGATAGGGAGATATCAGGAAGTATGAATTAGTTTCATTAGTTTTATTTCTCTAACAAATGTTCTTCTAATTTTTAACAAAATAACACGATATGATGAGTTAAGGGAATCAATTGGTACATATTGGCGTGTAGAACGTGTCTTTAATTCTTTTCATAAAGTAGCCATCCTCTTAGTTTATACCCTTTATTTGCACTACTACATGGCTCCTGGAGGAGCCATTATTATTCCTAACTAAACCCAAACATGGGTTCTGTGATCGCGAGTCTAGTTAACGTTTTTTAATATCTTCCTGTTCGGCCTGAGGTACTCGTAACGGTGTCACGTACGATGAAGAGGTGCCTCGGTGACAATTTTCAATAATCTTGAATTTTTGTCCAAGACTTTTATGCAGTATATAATGTTTTTAAAGGTTTAATGTTACTCATCACGTAACTTTTTAACTGATTTCCTTAGCTCAATAATTATATTTAATTAATTACCATTCTATTTACACATTTCAGATGATACTGATATTCGCAACTATCAATGTCCTAGACTAAGCATTTACAGAACGGGTAATGCTCAAAATTTACGCCAACTTTGACTCGAAGTTCTGCAATTTTAAGTTAAAATTATTTAAGTAATATTGCTGTGAAACGATAGATATTATGAATAATATACTTTAATTTTTTTATTGTTTATGCTCTGTTGCGGAATCATAAATTAGTTTCTTTTTGGGGCGAAGTTTGTTGATTTCACCAAAATTTATTCTGGTACCGGTGCGGTAAGCTTTTTAAAATATCTAGTTCCAATGGATGTCGTTGAATTATGACTTAAGCAATTTCTCCTAGATACACGTCACTTTGTTTTACTGATGAGTTTTATAGTTCTCCTTTCCAAGTAGTGAATTTAAAATCTGCAAATTAGTGTATAAAAATCTGTTAAATTGTGACCATGGTGCTCAAGCGAATACTTTCCGGTGCAGTGTGCCGAATTTTTTAACTTTCTGCATGCTAAACATGCACATTTTCTGCAAAGTCGCTCGAAAAAAACTCTAAGAAATAAAGGAGGCTATCCCATTCTATTTTAAGTATTTCATTATAAATTAGCACTAATCTTTTATTTAGTGCATTACTAAAAATTTCCTTTCCCTTACCTTTCTCATAAAAATTAGGGAAAGCATAGAGGTGACTTTTTATACAGAGGGCCTTGTCTTCATGCTTTCATCCCGTTGGGGTAAAATCAGATATTCCATGAAAAAAAACCATGTTAATCTTACATTTAAATTGTCTGCTTAAATTTTAAAGCGCGTCCTCTTGGAATAAGGGAAATGAAGATGGGGGTAGGATACAAGGTGATTTCCGAAAGTAGTGCATTTATATTTTAAAGAAATTTATTTAACAGATTTGCACAAACACTTAAAATTCATCAAAGTACTGTCCTTGGGCCTCTACGCTTTTTTCCAGCGCCATGACCAGTACGCACCCTGGAAGGCATCTTCGGGGACCTCTCGCAAGGTCTGCCTAACGCCTGATTGGACCACTTCTATTGATGAAAAATGTTTTCCCTTCAGGGCTGCTTTAATTCGAGGGAACAAAAAGAAAAGTGCAGAAGCGACGTCAGTACTGTTAGGGGAGTGGAGCATCGTTAACACCTGGTGTTTGGCCAGGAACTCGCGGACTCGTAGCGCGTTGTGGCAAGGCGCGCTGTCGTGATGAATTTGGCAGGTAGCGGAGATGTCTTTTCTCTTCCATATAACCCTTTTCCGGAGTCTTTCCAGCATATCCACGTAGTAGGTAGCGTTAACCGTCTGTCCTTGAAGAACAAACTATGGACCACTCCTTTACTGTCGAATAAGACAATGAGCATTGTTTCCACTTTCGTTTTGCTCATGCTTGCCTATTTGGGCTTAGGGGTCGGGTCGGTGTGCCCCTCAGAGGTTTGACGGGTTCGTTCTGGGTCGTATTCAAATACCCAGTTTTCGTCACCAGTGTTGAAGTTGCCGAAATAATGAGGTTCATTTTCTATTCGTTGCTCGAGGTCACTTGAAATTTCCGCTCAGTTGATCTTTTAGCCGTCTGACAACATCTTGGGCACGAGCTAGGCGCACACTTTCCTCATCAATATATCTTAAAAAAAATGCAAAACAAAACAGTAGATGACAAGATCAGTTCATCAGCCACTCTCTAGATACTCAAAAGACGGTAAGAGTCCAAAACTTGTCGAACACGAGGTACATTGTTGTCGGTTTTTCTGGTTGACTGCCACCAAAAGCGTTGTTCGTCGTGAACCTCTTCCCAGCTCTCCTTAAAGGGCTTTAACAACCTCGAAATTTGTGAGTAAGACGGATCAGAGAGTCCTCATAAGCCTCATGAATCATTTTGCTAGTCTTATCAAAAGATTTTTTCAGTTTATTACAAAACAATAATCGCGTAACGCTGCTCGATTGCAATTACTGATTTGTAAGCTGGTGCATTGTCTTGATGAAGTAACACTCTCTTCTTAGCCAAATACGGCCGATTTTGATTGATTTCTTCTCTCTAACGTAGCAAAAGGTTCGATCGCATAATACTCGCCGTTGATAGATTTTCCTTTATCAAGAAAGTCAATGAAAATTATCCCTAGGGAATTCCAAAAAACCGACGCCATAGCCTTGCCTGCCGATGAAACGGTCTTCGCTTTCATTGGAGTCGGTTCTCCCTATTGAATCCATTGTTTTAATTGTTCTTTTGTCTCCGGTGAGAAGCAATGGAACCATGTTCATCCATTGTTATGAAACGGCCAAAAATTCTGCTTTCCTGCTGTGAAACTTTTCTAAACACTCAACTGAAAAATCTTCACCACACTGGTTTAGCTGGAGATGAGCAGACGTACACAGCTTTCTCATGTCAAAAATTTCAGTTAATATGCAGTGTACCGCACTTTTTAAAATGCCTACTATGTCTGCTAGCTCGCACACTTTCATTTTCGTCGACCAATGCGATGGTCGTCTTGACAGCTCGCACGGCCTCGTTTAAACTCTGCTCCCAAATATTTGACTGTTGTAAACAAAGGAGCAGACTCATCCAGAGTAGAATCTAGTTCAGCTTTTATATTGGTTGGGCCGAGGCCTTTCAAATTAAAGTATTGTATCACATAAGGATGACCAATTTTCCCCATTTTCACAAATTCACTGAAAACTTTCACTATTGATGGCTGCCAAACAAATATTAAATAACTTCGCGTCTTCAAATTATAAACATATACTTTATAAGCTTAACAGTTTCAGGTTTAACTTTGTGGAATTCCTCCATTATGAGGGTAAAAAGAAACTAACTTTTTAGTTTCCGTCCTCTATAGTTTGCGTGTGCGTTTTAGATATAATCTATAGTTTGTGTGCATCCTAATACAGCGATATTATTTAAACAACAACCGCCATCTCTAGGTCAAGCCGGGTACTTCTGGGCTTTCCCATATACATGTATTTGCCCTTACGGGCATGAGAGAGACAAACACGAGTGCTCGCAAACACTTAGGGGCTTGACGCGAGCTGAAAGTCCCTTCCCCACGTGGGCTGCGCGTTGTTAGCGTGCTTCGACGCACAGTGACGTCAGGAAAAACTTTTTCCGATACTTTTAAAAGTAACCTACCTGGAAATATATATGTGAATGAAATAACCGTAACCAATCAATTCATATTCAGTAAATTTACATGTTTCATTTGGGTCCAGCACATTGTATGAAATTATATATTAGACTCCTTTTTTCTTTGTCTTAGTATACCTGTAGCACTTTCTACTGATCATCAACTCCTCAAACTCTGCAAGAAAATTGGTAGACTCATATTACTAGTATTCTATAGTAAATACTTTTCATGTATCATAGTAAAGGCTATTCATATATCATTGATGTGAAAGCTTCCCGTTATCCCATTTATGCTCAATACTACTCAATATACTCTCTCATCTATTCCAAATTTATCTCAATGTCCTTTTAATCACATGAGCAGCTCCTAAAGTAATTATTTAGATGAAATCATCATAACTAAAATTACCTCTTTCCTCAGGTGACGATTTAATTTGAACGGACGAAGCCTTTACATTATTTTTTAAGATTTATTGCTCCTGAAGTAAAATAAAATTCCGTCTTTGTGGATATCTTGGCGTGGTTTATGCCGTCTATGAATCACAGTTCATTGCCATTAAGTCTTTTATTCAATTGAGCGTTCTGGGGATAAAATATTAGTTGGCCATTAAAAATCAGGAAGAAAATACGATATATATTCGATTAAATTTAATTTATCATTTTAAATATGAACCATTAATGAAAGTTATTGCAAAATAAATTGAAAGTTTTAATAAAGGGTTGATATAATGTATGTGATGTCAATTTCCCACCTTTTCTTGAGTAATGCTTAAAATAAATGTTTTAACTTTCAATGGGCAATTTATTCTGAAAAATGTATTAAATATGATATGTAAAAATAAACGTAAGCATCCTTTGAGCTACTGACCTTTGTCATGACTTATAAGCAACATTTTTTGCCTGAGAGTACCAACTCTTTTGTAGTCAAACGTTAGAATGCATTGCTTTTAAAGTTTTTTACTCAATAATTAAATTCAGTAAAAAACATCTCGATTCTGCACCTCAATAACAGAGTAAATTTACGTTATGAGGGAATATGCTGAAAGAAAATGATGCTTGTTAAATGAAGAACACCATGTATATTTCCACTGTTTGTTCCAATTGTGTTTATTCCAATTGTGTTTATTCCAATTGTGTTCTTCATTTAATGAACATGAACTTCCACAAAGTTGAGCCGGGAATAATTGAATGCTTAGAAAACGATGTATGTTTAATAAAAAATTCAGAGTACAGGCCTAATAATCGCAATTACATTTCATGAGATATTAGAAGGTTTATAAGGTAATGTTGAGTTTTATCACGGCGCTACCCTTGGCACTCTTTGAATGAATGCATACCTTAGGTTTATATTGTAGGAAAATCAAAAAATGTGAGTTTTGTAATAATTTGCTCATTTTTTACAGGACCTTTGCTATGAACCTAAATTATTTATGCAAAAAACATAAAATTGGAAATAATTCCATCTCCCGTAAGAAAAATAACCGAGGGTAATTTAAATCATCAATTCATAAAAAAAGTAAAAGTCATTAAACTACGGTGACCTATTAACCGTAAAAATAAAATGGTAAATTTTTAGAGTTAAAGTAAAAAACAGTAGAAAACAATTATCAAAAATATTTATAAAAAATAAGTGTTCAACTTGGTCTTCAAAAATTAAAACGCTAATTTTTACATTCAACCATCCCTATTTTTTCCAGTATTTGTGCCATCTCCAGTCTATAAACTATTTTTTATCTTTCCAACGGTGAAAATATCTCAGTGTTGTATCGATTTATTAAGACAAGTCTTCCCGAAGTAACAAGGCCGACGTTTCTTTGTATTCCCGCCACCACCTGTCCTCTTTTCTCAGAAGAATATTTGCCCTAGCGCGTTCGCCGCCGTTCCTTTTCCGCCCATATGGAAGAGACAAAGCTGCTTTCATAATTTATTATCAAAAGATACCTTCGCTGGTACCGGAGGTTTTCTTCCCAACAATCTGCCCTATGCCATGTGCTCCTTTTGATTAAAAAACCAACCAATCCATAGTATATATTGATTTGCAAGCGTTGAAAGAAGCGCACGCTAGTCGGAGACTTTTTCACTTTATTTCATGGCGACGTTCACGACGGCATGAATGTCGAGAAATAACGTAGATCTCCCCGAAAAGATTTTCATGAAATTCTAGGTTTTCAATGATTTTCTACCAATATATTCCACTTACTACCTGAATACCCTAATTATTTATTTTTATATTTTAATTTCCTTTATTTCAGTCTTTTCATCATCTTTGTATTCATCTAGTATCCCTGGTCTTTCCTTTCGTTTTATGCGTAACTTTTTGTCTTTATAAATGAAATTTTTCAAAGCAGTGTAATGAGAAAAAATTGTGAATTAAATTTCTATTGACTTTTTTCACTGGTATACTTGAAAAATAGCACGTAAAATACATCAGGGATATTACAGGGAATGTACGTAAGTGCTCAACACGCTCCCAGGTAGTGATTTCCTTATACCCGACATCTAAATTTAGTCAATAATTCTCATCCAAGAGTATTTTGCATATGATTATGCTACATAGAAGTAAAAAACACCTTATTATTTCTAGTAATGATATTGATATACTTTTATAATGTATTTTCTAATATCGTATGTCACCATAAATTGGCGTATTCACATTGTCATTTTGACTTACTGCATCTCTTTGTTTTCATTTGTCCATCTTTCCCGTATCTCACAGTCCCTATTTCCTTAAAGGTTTCTCTCCGCGAATTTATTGAGAGTCTGGCCATTTACTTCATGTTTGGTGTTCCTCTCTTCCTAATACTCTTACCTCAAAATAAATTAAACTATATTGAGCAAAATTTTAGGTAATCAATTTACGTACAATGTGTGTCTGTTGCATTCACCTTTTCCATGATCATATTATTTTCCAAATTCAATCTAGTCTGATAAACAACTATTTTCGTAGAATGAATTCTGAGTCGGAGAATCATCCCGATAGGAGACATCCTCCAGAGGAAGTAGCTTTATTGGTTTTGTCAAATTTTTACACAATTTTTTTAATGTATGAACAGGGACCTATGAATATGAACGGGTTGATTTAAAATACTTCCTTGATAATTAATAAAGGAAAGCATGTTATATTTATTTTTTTCTATTTTCATTTACATTTGTTAATAATAGTGCTCGAAACCTCATCCATTCATATCAATGAAAAGAGTTTTTTACCATAGTAAGGTAAATTGGACCTCAATGGATTACTAATGTAACAAGTTAATGTAATAGTTTTTCAATATTGATTCTCTGCTCAGTAACTAGTAATGGAAAGCACGAAGGAAACATAAAAATGACATTTTCATTGATGAAGCTTCGTTAAAACTCGAGTAAATAACTCATTTTGGCAGTGCGTTTTAGGGAGCGAAGATTGATTGGAAATAATTAATTAAAAGCATCATATAATGAATTTCTAATTAGTTGCCGTTTTATTATTTGTAAAAGTATGTTAGAGAATAGGCATTTCATCGTATCGCATTACAGGATATCAACTTTTTTGAATGCCAACAGTTTGGAACAAAGGCAGTCCATTTCTGTCGCTATACTGAGTGCACGTACCTAATTTTTGGTCAAACAAATTAGTTACTCTGTCTGCCGACAAGATCCAAAGATTATCAGAAAAATTAGATCAACAGGGTTCTTACGATTACAAAATGCCAATAAATATTCAAATTGCGCGTATCCGATAATAAGGTGAGCATAACCCACTCATCATAAGACGGACACAATTTGGAAGAAATATATTGTGAAATTTATTTAAAACTACTTTAATCAAGGTTTGTATTAAAATTATTGGGAAACGTTTCGCAAAAATAAATTTATTTCAGATATTACCACTATGCCTCCAAATTCTTCAAAGTACATCTTTTGAGTAAAGACACTTTTGCCTTCGGCTTTTCTGCGACTCGAAGGTTCCCTTGTGGACGGATTCCGGAAGGTCCCTAAGAGTCCGCTAGCAAGCTTCTTTGGCCTGCTTTCCGACAAGCCACCCGGAGGTCATAAGATGTGCTAACTGTGGAGGGGGTCACCGCGCGGGGTTTTGCACAATGCACAGAATGCCCCAAGGAGCCTGCGTCACTCCGCACAGCGACCTCTATCATCCTCGCCCCCCCTGAAATCCCTGAGGGCCCCCAAAACGGAGGGGAGGATACCGATGTAACCGGTAGAGGTGAAAAGGGACGAACTGGTGACACAGGATAACCTCCTTATGTTGCTAGACGTCCCACTGGTGAACCTCCATCCGGGGCAGAGGGAAACAGTCATCTCGCTCCTGGATGCTGCGTCCTGCGTCACCCCAGGATGGAATGTCAGACACCTATTCTCCAGGAATACTGTCATGCCGCGGGTGGCGTCCGCTTACGGCGGTGCAGTAACGGGGACACTCACTCGCTTCCCTGTTCCCCCGCAACAAAAAATTACAAGATAATCGGCCAACCCTCTTTTCGACTCTCTCTTAACAAGTTAAACAACAAAATCAGCTAGCGACGCATCGGACGACACCACGAAAGACTCCTGTTTTCGCCGTTTAACCATGCAAATTCTGCCTTATACTTCTCTCCAACTCCTCAATCTCAACGAAGAAATAAGTGACCTGGATGTAATTACTTTTCATAAATACTCACAATTAGACTGATATTGTTAGAGTGATAACAGTTTATTTAGGCCACACAAAGTATTTCCATTCATTATTAATATGAATTCAAGTTTCTGCAATAGAACCAAATTCGTCCTTATTGATGTCTATTGTCATTCTCGAATTGCCCTTCCTTCTCATTGAAAGTTGCTTTCAAGGGATCATAACTTTATATTAACATCATTTTTACTATAGTTCTAGCCATAATTTAGTGTTCTTATGGTCATTTAGTTCACTAGCGGGGTCTTGGAAAAGAATAGTTGACCATAACGCAAAAATCAGAAATAATAAACAAAAAATGAATAAATAAATGTTAAACTTTGTGATAACATTGACAGATAACTTATGCGACGTCGGTTATTTATCTATTTAATCCACTCTCCCAAATAATGAACTAAAAAAGGTAATAATTACAAGAATCTGAAGGAGATGCCGCAAATAAATGATAATAGTATATGACTGATGAGAGAAAATAAATAAAACGGATAAATGGATATAATTTTTTACTTTTTAATTAACAAGCTTTTTGATATTTTTTTTACCCGTAATTTTAGACCGTAGTGAGATACGGTGATATATATTTCGATGCATGCGCCGTAATTACATGGTTAAAACACACCAAGGAGGCCTATGCTGAAAGATAATATTGTGCCTACAAAAAAGATCGGCTAAAGACGTCAAATAATACACAATTCATGGAATACATTGGATTTTGAAAGGCTTATTAATTCATGTTCAGAGTTTTATCTTGATTGCAACGTTTGTTACTTTTTGAGAATTCTTGAATACATCTCAAATGTAAAGGTAAATAAATAAACAATATACCTTATGATTTTTTTCTCCTTTATCTTTTAGGCTAAGCCACGTTTCCTTTTTTCTCAGAAGAATATACGCACTAGAGTGCTTGCCGCCGTTCCGTTTTAAAGAGACGTCTCTGCCTTTATAATTGATTTCAAAGTATTCCTCCGCTGATAGCGAAGGTTTTCCTTTTCCTATGCATTGAGCTGTTATTGATTGAGAACCCTCATACTGAGAACCCCTATGCGCAAGGTTGCCGGACTTAATGTCATGGTCTCTTTAAGGATATATATATATATATATATATATATATATATATATATATATATATATATATATATATATATATATATATCCCTTCCAATTCACCTTGATATATTTTAGTTCGATAGGTATTTTAACTTCAGCTCTTTTCTTCTTGTCTCTTCAAGATTTCCATGTGTTCAATTTTCTCTCCAATAATTTTCATTTCCTTGATTTTTACTCTTTAGTTTAGGCGAGCGCACGTAGGTACCCATTGTACATTCCGGTAGAGTTTCCCTTAGAACCGACCGCTAACTACCGTCAAAAATTTTTGTACGAGATTTGTTGCTGGGGCAGATTCTATTACAGAATTAACACCATGCGACTACTAGACATTAAGCGGCTCGCAATTAAGATGGAAAGTAGTGAACTTTAATTACTATTGAGCATATTTGTTTACATGTATACACAATAGATTATTTTCATAGTAATTTTTGAAGCAATTCATTACTCAATGCACAGATATTCCAATTAGCTTACTTATTTACCACACTTAATTATTCTCCACTCTTTTCCTTTCTTTGGTATGTTAATTATAAACGATATAGCATATTCTGGCTAACTGCTCAAAACTTTTGACTTGTTTTGCCTTTTCCTTTTTTACTATAGATGACTATTTTTTCCTTAGCCCTTTTCGGTTCCGTTAGTTTATTAAGTCCTACACGTTAGAATCAATTACCGCCTGAGGAATGGAGAGAAAGCCTTCTCCTCCCCCTCCCCCAACTTTCTACCACATCACTGTCGGCAATCCTCTCTTCTTTATATATATCAGTAATTTCACGCATTTCTTTTCCATTCTTAAATTCTCTAAATGCCACACATCCATGTTCAATGCTTCAAATAGACCGAAAACCCATTGATGGAACCTCTCCAAAGGATGAAGCTTCTGATCGCATTACTTTCTCTAGCCCGTCCCACCCATCGCCAACCCTGAATCTCAAGCCTCCTCATTCAATGCACGCAACTTATACGTATGATTACCTTTAATTTCCATCTCCCGCTTTCTTTCTCCACTTTCCTCGTTCTCACATAAATCGCTACCCGCCTTTAACCACGTCCTCTTCGCTCCCCTATCCTTCTCCAGACCCCGCCATTGAACCAACCGTGAGATCAGTTTCTCATGGGCTTCGATTACAATCGCATAATGAAGAAGATCAAAAAGACGCTGTGAAACCCATATTTGAGTGTCCTTAAAATATACTTCTGTAATGAAATGCAATAGATCATTAATGTGAAGTCAGGTGCAATTACATTTTTATATTCATTTCGGAGAGTTCCCCAGATATTATCTACCTGAGCGAGTGCTTTGTGCACTCGCTCGGGATGATTAAAGAAGTGAATGAAACTAAAATAAGAAATACCTTAAAGGGATACCAACCTTATGAAATTGAATTAGCATATTTAAATACGTCCATGGTCAATCTGTGTATCAGCTTGCTGATGTAATATTTCTACCGTTAAGATTCTTTACACATTCCTACCATCTCTCTTGAATCTTACTTGTTTTGGTTTATGATTATTTGAAATTCTCTAAATAACTCTTTGAATCCTTTAATGACTGATTTCAATATCACTATATTGATATGTTCTTGTATGTACCCCTTTTCCTGTCCTAATTCATAATTTTTATTGCTCACTATTGGTACTCATTTTTTCATCCTGATTGAGCCTTTTCTATTTACTCCATTTCCTCATCCGTAAACTCGGTTTTATCCTCTTCAATCTGACGTTACTATTTGGTAATAACAAAGGGTAATTTGAAACCGCGTACTTTCTTAGGTAACTTAGTAAAGTTCAACGCTGATTATAAATCTGTTTCTGACCATAATAGTCTGATACCCAAAATAGTCTGAATCCTCTCTGAACTCACGGGTACCTACAATGTAGACTTACTCCTGTCGCGGTGATTAAACTAGTTGTTTCTTATTATTGAAACCTGTCTTTTACTAAATGCCAATTAATGCGCTTTAACCACGAGGAAATTCTTTGTTTCTAAACCGTAGCCTCTCAACCATCTCTCTCTATGCCATTCGTCGTGCTATAATCAATATTTAGTAACAAAAATTCTTTTCAGAGGCATAAGCGACAGTTGTCTTTATGATTTCGCTCACCCTAGCAATTTATTTCTCACTTTAGTTCAGTTTACTCACTCATGCAGACCTGTTTAATGACCTATTTTGTTGGTACAGCTTTACCATTTCCCAATAATATTCTATCACTTAGCTGCTCTTTGTAAGATATGCTTCTACCTACATTTTTGCTCCATTTTATTGCCACCCCTCGCGGGCCCTCTTCCTGCACGATTGATATTACTCTATAAATATCACTCGTGTAATTACCGATATATTTCAATCCCTCCTCACACAGCCCTGAAATATACTTATTTCTTCCTCCATCTTCTGTCTTATATTTTTTTTCATTTCCCTGTCCTTAATATCGTTCGAGTACTACAACTTCCTTCTTTGTCGTCTTTTGTTGCTTTCGATTCCGTATTTTAAAGAATCCGCGTTACGACCGTGGAAGCCTTGACTCTCCCTCTGCTAAGCACGGCTCACTGCCTAATTGGCTGAGTTCGATAACTGTCGATCTTTTTTGTTTTGTTGTGTTCATCAAAAAATTGTAAGAGATATATTCGTGAGAGAGTTTCTCGTTGTATTTTTCAATTTCATTCATAACGTGACTCGATCACTCAAATAATACACACACATCAGAGACCTTTTGAGCTCTAGGTGGCGATGCAAAATATTTGTACAACATAATGATTTTTGCTATTGTCTACGAAATGTTGGTAAAATATGTCAAGAGACTAAAAGATAGAAGAATTCTGGTACTAAATGTTGGTGTAGAAATAATAGAAAATTAATAGACATTATGATTGAAATAAGAATTTTTTTACTAAAAATAGGGCATACCAGGCGAATGTTTGTGCTCGAAATAGGGGATATGCGAGAAGATAGGACACACAATATACATAGAGCACACAGTACATAATAAACTTATTAAAAAGATAATGAAAAACAGTGGATGAGATGGACCTGCAACAGAGACAAGTAAATGCTTTTAGAGGAAGAATTTTTTTTTCTTGGGGGAACATAGGGACACTGAGAAAATAATTAATGAAGCGATTCACAAATGTTACAAAGGGAACATTTTTATTCAAGAGCGAGAACGTTATGAGGAAGAAATTAGTGAAATATTTTTTCTTAAACAACTGAACTTGTCATGTTTAAACCAAAAGGAAAGGCGTTAGCGTTACATCTGAAGAAATACGAAAGAAAAAATATCGATTAGAGAGCAATTTTCCAATATTGAAGTAAAATTTGGACAGAGTTTCAATATTTATTTATCCACTCTAACGTACAGTAAGGGGAAAGTGTTCGAAATCCTTTCCATGCTCCAAAATCTCAAGAGAACGCCTATTTTGTATTGAGTCAGTTTCAAAGTTTCTTATTACGAATTAGATGAAGTGAAGTACAAGTTGGAGGCATAGGTTGCTACTGTCGTAGAATGGAACACCGATGTCCCATTGAGTAATGTGAAATGCACTACTGCAGGAATAAGCACTTGGGTGTTTCTAATTAAATTTTAAAAGCCAATTACCATAAGTAATGCAAACCTTGATAAATTATTAACTCAATATTTGGTAGTAAAATAGTTACACATTTGCGATGATTTTTTATGGTGTGATTTCATGAAAACTATGTCATATTGAGAAATTAAAATTACGTAAACTACCCTTCTACTGGCGTCTACACCGATCTGGTGTAGGTGACCCGACGAGGAATAAATATTATGACTCCCAGTAGGACAACTCTATTTTTAATGAAAATTCACAAGCTCTTCTACCACCTTTTAGTTCTTGGGAAAGACAGCCATACAAGAAAAACTTAATAGGTATATTAAAAAAAACTCATATTGTCGAGCATTATGATTAAAATTGTTAAGTAACTAAAAATATAAAATACTATATAGAAGTTTTTTCAAGATTTTTGGTTCTTGTTTCCATCTTAGTTAAGGGGATTAATATAAATATTTTCAGACAACCTTTTCTTTTTAAGCTCTACTGCTGGAAATTCACAGAATTGTATCAAATTTAACCATCATGTTAATTACTAAAATCATAAAGCTTTTGTAAGCAAAAAACTAAGTTAGATGGAACTGGTGGAGAGCAACTCGTATCAAAAATAAAAATACATGAGAATCACCATCTCGCACAAAGGAATCAACTAAAAACTCCATCGAATGCAAACAAGCAAAGTTAGGGATAGGAGTAGCTTTTCAAGTTCCCTAAGATCTCTCAAAGGAGGTTACATCGCTTCTCGTAGCAGTACAATTTAGGGGAGGCGAACGAAAGCTAAGGTCATTTGTGCCATTATGGACGGAGAGGAAAGGATGAAGGGTGGAGAGAAACCCGGCGTCGACATTAGCCTACTCTTAACGAAAGGCACATCTACATCTACATCAATACCCTGTGAGCCACCAAAAAGGTGTGTGGCAAGGGTGCAGTACCAGGAGGAAAAGGTAAGGGATGAGGGGATTAGGGTTTTTCAAATGAATGGGGAAAGGTGGGGGTAACCTGCAAAAAAATATACATAAATATACTAGTATAACCATGCGCAGTCGCTACCTTGTAGGTTAATACTTATTATGTCGAACCGAATAGTGGGGGATTTTGATTATAAGCAATCTGGTCTCTTATTATTCTTGGAAACAATGACCATTTAAACCTGTCAGTCTTTCAGTCTATCTCTCTAATCTTATACTCGTGATCCCTCCGCCCGTAATACGTTGGGGTTCTTACTATGTTCTTGATGTCATCGGAAAAGGACCCATCTTTAAATGTTTGTAATAAGTTTCATCTGTATTGTAAACACCGCTGTTTAAGGGAATCCGAGCCTAAATTTTCTAGCTAAGTAGTTACGCTACTTCGTAACCCCCTCCGCTAAACTCGATCTAATTCCGAAATCAAATTTATCTCTTGAGGATCCCATATACTGGCTGCATACTCTAGGTGGGGCCTGACTAGGACAAGAAAACATCGTTCCTTCTATTTTTGTCACATTTATCCAGCACTCTTTTTACAAATCCCAATTTTTTATTAGCATGGCCGCATATTTCTCGTACGTGCTTTCCCTAGGACAGATCGTGAGTAATTGTTACACCCAAGTATTTAAAGGAATCCACCCTCGCGATTTCTGTTTGTTTCACTTTGTAACTTAATGGGAGGGAATTACTTCTTTCCCAAAAATGTATTACTACGCATTTTTTTCAAATTTAATTCCAATTGCCATATATCGTACAAGTCTGAAATTGCATTTAGGTCGTTAACTAACGCGACTCTGTCTTCGCGACTTTGAATGTCCCCATAAATTACCACATCGTCAGCAAAAAGACGGTAACTGTATTAACCACGGTACTGAGGTCATTTATGTAAATAAGAAACAAGAGGGGGCCTGTGACACTTCCCTGTGGTACACCCAACGTGACCTTGACAGTATCGGATACTACACCGTCCAGTACGACTGTTTGAACACGATTTTTTAAAAATTGTCTAATCCAGCATATAATACTCCCTAGTATTCCATAAGATTCCAACTTCGCGAGTAACTTGCAATGAGTGACTTTATCAAAGGCTTTTTTTAAAATCTAGGAATATCGCATCGACTGGAATATTACTTTCGCCGGAATGCATTATATCATGAACAAAGTGTGCGAGTTGAGTTTCGCAGGATCTACCTTTACGGAACCCGTGTTGGTTATTAATAAATAAATCTTGGCTATCAAGGTAACCATTATTGAACTAACTATGATGTGTTCAAGAAACTTACAGGAGATAGAGGTGAGCGATATTGGCCTATAATTACTGGGGCCCTCCCGGTCTCCGTTTTTAAATATGGGTGTTACAGAAACTATCTTCCAGCCGCTTGGCACGCTTTCTTCTGCTAATGATTTCTTAAATATTATATAGAGATAAGGGGCAATTTCAGAAGAAAGTTCTTTATAAACGCGAGCCGGTATCTCATCAGGTCGCGGAGATTTGTTGGGGTCGATATTTTTTAAGGAGTATCTCTATTCCGCGGGTGGAAAAGTCGATTGCTTGCATTGGCTGCATAAATGTTTTCGGAAGGGTCTCTGGTATATTCTGGGAGCATTTGTTCAAAACACTGCGGAAGAATGAGTTTAATATGTTGGTTTTATATAAACTACTTGTTACTTTATCCCCCTGAGTTTACGTTGGACTTTTTTCCCTGCACTTTCCTGACGCAGGACAAATCATCTCTGGGTTATCGTTTAAGTGTTCATCTAATTTTTTCCTTTTGAATTCCGCCAGCGCCTTTCGGAAGGCCTTCTTGGCAGTGGACCTATATGCTTTGCAATTCTGTATGGTTTCGTTGATTTTGTCAGGGGAGGAATCTTTAACCGCGTTTTCCATTCTGGCATGGCTCACCCTTTGCCATTTTAGGTATGTCCGTACTTCAGAGTTGTACCAACGGAGTTCCTTATTCTCTCTTATATATTTATTTGGTTTGAATCTCTGTATTGCTGAACGTGTTATCGCAAGAAAATTATTCCAGATATCCTCGACACTCCTGGTTTTGCTTAATTCGTCAAATTTAATAAAGGAACAGTTTAACTCACATTTTAAGCCATCATAGTCAGATTTATTGAATAAATAAATTTTTCTTTAGGTTTGTTAACTTTTTCTAAGCTTGGGGAAAATTTAGCGTCTACAGCCCTGGAATCAGTCCATCAATAACTCCTACATTTAAGACCTTTTCGGGTATATTAGTAGCTAATAGATGAATAATATTCTTTCCCCTTGTTGGTGAAGTGACTAATTGATGTAGGGAATTTGAGGTGAATGTCAATAAGAGGGACTCGCATAATTCCTTGTCGTTACCTACATTTATAAAGCTGTCCGAATCCCAATCTACTATGGGAACATTATTCTATGCCCATTGTTGTGGGATGTAAAGCTTTTTATCTGCCTTTCTAGATCTAGTATTAAGTTAACGCCAGCATGGGTAGGTCTACAGGGTTCGTCCGGAAAATAAGTGTACTGAGCTCAGGAAAAAAAATTATTACACTTTTACATATCTTAAGCTAATATTCCTCAAAATAGGACCCTTGTGAGTCGATACACTTGTTCCAGCGGCGTTCCCATTCCTGGAACGCTCCCGCGAAGGCATCATCGGGAACCTCTCGAAGACACGTCGTCACGGCCTCTTTGACGACGTCCAAAGTCCCGTATCGCGTTCCTTTCAAACCCCTCTTTATCTTCGGGAACAGAAAGAAGTCCGCTGGTGCCAAGTCCGGGCTGTAGGGCGGGTGCGGCAGCGTTGCCACGCCGTGCTTGGCCAAGAAGTCCGACACGACAAGCGCAGTGTGAGACGGCGCATTGTCGTGATGCAGCCGCCAGATGTTTTTGATCGCTGACTATTGTTTTTGGCACATTACACTGCTCTGCTATCATCCGAACACTAAGACGACGATCAGAGTTCAGTACATCGCGAACTTTTCGCACATTTTCGTCGGTGAGTGTCGTTGATGGGCGTCCAGGCCGTGGTTCGTCGTCGACCTCTTCTCTGCCCTCCACGAACATCTTGTGCCACCGAAAGGTCATGTTTCTGGACATGGCTGACTCCCCGTAAGCCTGGTTAATCATACCGACAGTTTCGGTAGACGATTTCCCAAGCTTTACCGCAAATTTGATGGAATAACGCTGCTCCAAAAACTTCGGCATCGCGTTCCGTGACGTGGGTCGAGCGTGGAGGTTCGCGTTAACAGAGCTCCTCACTACACCACAGCTCAGAGCCGACTGCCTTTTTCAGCGTCGCTTGCCAACATACCCCCCTCCAATCGCAGCCCGTCAGAGCGGTGCTGGGCGCGCCTGGAGCGGCGCGAAAAAATCAGTACACTTATTTTCCGGACGAATCCTGTATAATACGCATAGACATATATTCTTTTCGCACTGGGTATTTTCACTGAGCACCAGACATTCTCGCTACGGCTATCAGGAAATAACTCAGCTCTACTGATGCTGGAGTTTTTAACCGCGATAAACACTCCTCCTCCTGTCTGTCATTTCTATAAACTGTGAAGGACTTGGGAAATATTTTGCTGTCTGCGATATCATCTGTTAACCAACTTTCGGTACCTATAATGATATCTGATTCTGTGCTAGGAATGAGGTGGGGAAATTCTGGTATCTTATTTTTTAAACTTCGGTAGTTAACTACTTCTACGGAAATTATTTCTTCGTCTAGAACCTTCTTTGTGTTCGTTGCGGTCTGCTTTCTGGTGATGCTATTTAGTCTTTTGGGTGCCTTAATACACGATCGGTCTATATTCTGATAAGTAATTTTTTCTATTGTTTCTTTAGCACTGTACGTACTTCGAGAAATCTCATTAGGCAACCTTGTATTGTGAGACCAACTAATTGACCTACACTTTATCATATCGTTATCAGGGAAATTTATCTTTGAATTTAAATTTACTCCACTACCTAACCTACGAATTTGTCTAAAAAATATCTATAGTGCTCGAAGATCCTATGAGCTACCCGAACCGACGCCTCAGGGGTGTAAACCGCCGAGGGGTCCGCAGCTTAACGTCAAATCCGATGTATGGGGTACTCACTCAAAGTACTCACCACAAAGCACCTCAAGTAGGGATTTAGATACCACTAATTCTATTAGAAGAACGAAATTCACAACAACTTTAAATGCGTTTTTTATTAAGTTCTTGGGTGATTTATTAGTTACTTTTTATGTGTCATGACTAACTTGTCTCACTATATCAGTACATTTCCCATGTTAGCTATTTTTCTTGGATATTTTGAATGAAATTGAGTATCTGAAGCTCAATGCGGCCTTGTGAGCAACCACTAGGATGTATGGCAGTGGTTGGTATCTAACAAGCCTTGAAAAAACCAACTCCAATGTTTCTTCCCTGTTATATGCACCAGACATACAAATCAAATATGGGAGTAGTTTTATCATATGCCTAATTACTATAGCATAAAACTGTAGCATGTTTTCTATGCTAATGAGGCTAACTTTCAATTTAAAAAACAATGAATTTCCATCAGAATACTATAGTATGCCGTAACGAACGCAGTAAAGCTGATTGGCAATGAAGTCTTCATATTTTTGTCCAGACTACTTAATAAAATGCAAATATTCAAGGAAGAGAACAAAAACGTAGTTATCAAAGCTAACAAAAATGGTCAATAATAGCATGAAGAAGGTACCACACATAAAACTTTGGAGAGGGGCTAAGGAAATTAGTAAAAATATAAATTGGAAAAATTTGAAAATTTGGCGCTAATTTATTATTTATTATATAATTGTTGGTGTGGGTTGGTTTCCTGTAGATGTTGAATGAGAGGTGGTTGGAGGGGGTTCTGGATATCTTAAGATCAAGAAAGGGGAGGGACCGATCTGTTTCAGATTCGACTGTGAACTTGATTGAGGGGTATTGGTTGTTGAGTTGTTTTTGGAATGCTTCTAAAGAGGATTACGAATTACATACACGAATCTTCTTTCGATCACAAAACACACAAATTCGCTGCCTTCCACTCCCTAGTACATAGGCTCCTCAATGTACCTTTGTCCAAAGCGGATTTCCAAACAGAATTAAAACACATAAAACACACGGCTGTGGTGAACGGCCCTTCTGAACAGCTCATTGATAACATCTTAAAAAAACACAGGAACAAAAGACATCTCCAAAATAACACTACACTGTATACACCAGGTGACAAGAAATTTGTCAAACTACCTCACCACCCACAACTAACAAAGGGTCTTCCTTCTATCTTCAAAAAAATCAAATACACACCCACATTTGTTAGTCAAACTAAACTGAAACACCTATTTGTTAATCCAAAAGATCCTATTGAGACCCTAGACAAATCTGGAATCTACAAAATCTCCTGCCCACATTGTGACCTTTCTTACATCGGGCAAACTCGCAGAAATATTCGCACACGCTTTAAAGAACACGCTGCATGTTACAGACTGGAAAATTTCAACAAATCAGCTGTTGCCCAACACATACACGAAAACTCACACAACATCACAATTGAAGACCTACAGCTATTGAAACATGTGCCTAATCACCTACTCGACCATTACGAAAGTCTGTACATTAACAAAACGAAAGAAAAACTCATGAACAGTGACAAAGGCCCAATATCGTCATCCTTGTTTTCAATCTCCCTTCCTGAATCATGACCGTCCCTTCCCCAACGGTCAAACGACCATCCCCCCTTCGACCTTCAAATTTCCCAAGCATTGAACCTTTCTCCTGTTGGCCCCTCGCCCACCCACCCGTGCTTCCTCCCCCATAACCTTCCCCTGTCCATTACCATCTCCCCCCCTCCCCTACTTAACTGTTACTTATATATTTCGGCTCCGACTAATTTCATCATTCTTCTCTGAAGAGGCCTGCTTAGCAGGCGAAACAACTGGTGTCAGGTTTTTCGGCACTATTTCCCCACCAGCACTGTGCTTACAGTGTCTTCCTAGTTTGAGTGACGGGTCACTGCCGTCGGGTTTCCAACCCCGTAAACCCTGAGTGTGTGTGTGTTTGCGACTTGCGAGGGTCAATTTGTTTTGCAAATACCTGAGCGAGGGAGTAATTGTTAGAACTATTTATTTTATATTTCATTTGTCTGAGTGACGGGTCACTGGCGTCGGGCTTCCCGCCCCGTAAACCCTGAGTGTTGTGTGTTTGCGATTCACGACGGTCAATGTGCCTACATACAGTATACCGGAGTGATTGAGTGATTTCTATAACTTTCTCGCTCCCTGTAAACCCCCCTTCTTTATTCCATCTATTAGTGCCCTTAAGAGTACGGCTTTGGGTTTTATATTCATTCCATTCAAAGATTTATTAATAAAAATTAGTATACAATTAATTATTTAAAATATTCATGTAATTCTTTCAATTTTAATGTTGAAATTGGGTTCCGATTACGTGCGCCACGCCGAATTTCGTCAGCAGCTGCCGCACGACAATCGCACCGTGGCACGGCGCGTTGTCATGGTCAAGTTTCCAATTCTTCGCAATGGCTGGTCGCACGCGCGTTACTTATTGTACGGACCCTGTATTTCTCCTGATACGACTCTTGTGCCGAGCATGATAAATATTTTTAAAATTAATATTACTTATTTATTTCAATAAAAGGTTCTCAATTTTTTAGGAAATTCTTATTCCATAGTCCAGTATGATTACGCAAAGAGAAAAAATGTATTCTGCAACTACGCCACTTTTACGCCATGCCTCGAAAACGACCAATCTTCTAAACGCAGCATAATTACCTCAATGTCATGTCTTAGTCTACTTAGGTATTACTACATAGTAGTCTGATCTCAGCTATCCTGATCTCTCACACTAAAGACAAAGTCCCCGAAAACGAGAGGAGTGGAGTGCATGAGTTAAAGTGCTCGGATTGTAGCACAAAGTATATTGGGCAAACAGGACGGAAATTTAAAGAAAGGATTAAAGAACACCAAACATGTGTAAAAAATAAGAACATGACATCCCTCTTTGCAAAGCACCTCATCGAAAGTGACCACAAAAGTGACTTTGTGACAAAAATTATTCATTTTGAAGAAAAAGGTCAAAGGCTCGATGCTTTGGAGCAGTTAGAAATTTTGAAATGTGTCCGTTGGAAAGATGATCTTGCCAACGAAATTTTGTATCCCTCCCACTCCCCACTCCTAGACCTACCACTCTTCTAAATCAAAAATGTAATTCTCTTTTCTTCCCAGCTACATTGTAGCCTTTTTACCCCTCCAACCTCCCTCTCTGATCAACCCCCCTCCTATGATCAGAAGGTATATATAGCCAGCTATGTGTGGAATTACAAAGTCAATTATTTCATCACATTTCAATATGTTATGCAAATTCCACACAGTTACGCCTGAGACAACAAATTCTATATTAATTTATTTACCAATTTTTCTTTGCATGGTTACTCTATATGCCTGCTATCAATTTTGTTTTAAGTGCCTTTTCGCCAGCGAAATTTTTCTTCTACTGTGTCTATCACTTCTACCTTTGTCAATATATTACTGCCAAAAGTATGAACTGCTCCACATACAGTATTTTATTTCCTTTTATTTTAATGTTCGGCATACAATGATAAAATACGGTCATATCTTAGTACTAGCTGTTACAAAAACAAGAGATAAGGGTTCAAATTTCTATTTAGAGGAAAGTAATAACGATTGGAGAGAATTTCTTTTTATGAAATAGTAGACTAGTAAAGTATGGATGATACATTGTCTTTATCTTATTTCAAGTGTGTTAAATGTACGCTTAAACGCATATTTTTTATATTTTCCTCAGCTTTTGGAACACGATACTGGATTCAAAGTGTATCCTTAAATGTACCGTGGAGATCTCTGTCGTGCCTACTGGTCGATATAAATGTCGCTAATTAAATATTTGCGTAGAAAATTTTCCTTATAGATTTAGGTGGGTATGAGTTTTTGTAGTAAGTAAATTTGTAAGATATAACTCTAGAATCAGTCCTATATAGATATCCACTAAGCTCTGTTGGAGTCACAGTTCCTCGTACTTCGGATAAACTGTCAATAATTTCAAGCGAGAAATTAGATGTATTAGTTTGCCCCTATATATTTTTTATAGTTTCGATGCATTTGGATACACAAGGATAGGTTCAAAGTTCATCCTAAAATAGAGTATCTCTGTTGTCAAATCTGGTCAGATATTACTTTTATTGATTTATTATTTGCGTCGAATATCTTCCTTATAAAATAAGATTGGTATAATTTTTCGTAGTAAGGTATTGATTAAGATTTAATTGTAGGATCAGGCCTGCATATATTTTCCCTAAGCGTAAATTGAGTCCCGGTTAGCTGTACTTCGGGTAAACTTTTACTAAGAACGAAATTGGGAACATCGGGACTACACAACGTTTCCAGTTGAGATGGCCTGCCATTTTAAAAGAGTTTTTCTAGGAACATTACATGTATTTACATGACCTTTTTAAGTAATCTAATGTACATATTATGTATTTATATACACGACATTCATACGAAATGCGATTATTTTGCGCAGGAATTTGAGGAAAGCAATGGCCGAGATATATGTCAATAAAAAGGTAATGGAACAACCCAACTGCTATGCTAAACATTTTTTCAACAACGAATAGAAGTCTCGGTCCTCGGTTATAGGTATACTTTAATGAATTTTAGCATTTATTGGAGCATAAATGTTTGCTCAGATGAAGAATTAAAGGTAATTTCAACCAAAAATAAGGATGAAAGTTGAATAAATGATATTATTGAATGATTAAGTTTTACAACGGCCGAAAGATATAGTTTCTCATATTGAGCGTATATGATGCACTCTTAATTGCAATACTTAATAAAATACATATAACTTGCTTTTTCGCGCTATGAAATAAACCGAGTTTTGTTTAGTTATTAATAGTATATGATAATAGATAATGGTGGTTATTTGGGTATTGTGTCCGTGCAATATAATACGTAGATGAAGATAAAAATCAAGTTTTTATTCTCATACTAGCATGGGCTTTACGTCTCCTGTATGATGGCTTCAATACTCCCTGTTTTTTTTCACTGTCCAATTATTTCCCGACGCTGCTTCAACCTTCCTGTAGCTAGACAACAGGAACAGGTATTAGAACCAGAGGAAGTGAAATATCATCGAAAAATCATCGACTCAGATGCAATCCCAAGGAAATTTGTATTATAAAAAAAGTATTAATTCTCCGTGTTAGATTTCGCCAATTTAGGTCAAGATGGAGGAGTGTATTACCGTCTAACTCAAGGGCAACGCGCCTCACAACAGGTTATTCCTAGCGGGGATAGAAATGACCTTTTATGTTAATAGCCTGGGAAATAAATCGATATAAACACTTGATATAACATAATATTGGCACTATGTAAACCATTCCACTTATTACTTTTGGCAGCAAGTAATTTAACTTGTTTCGTCCTTTCAAAGAGTATTTTTACATTATTCACTGAACCTAAGTATAAATGATTATCCATTTTTATTATTAAAATAATAAACCATTATTTTTTATGATAAAATACTAATACTCAATTTAGATGAGTGGTATAAGTGAATGATCATGAATTCTATCAAACGATCTGATAAATATTAATGTAACCGGCATAAAGAAAAATAATTAAACAATGCAGCGAGTAAATTATGACTACCTTCACTCTTTAAAATTATCCCTCAAATGACCTACGCATGAAAATAAACTAAACAAGGGTGAAAATCATGCCTTACAGAAATGTTGACCGTTTAGGCAGAGTTATAAACCGCTCAAGAAACGATCTCAGGATCGAATTCGGATGGGCCCTCATTGTTGACCAAAAGGTATGCAGTGGAGCTTTCTGAAATAAGGCAGGTGATCAGGGAAAAATAAATAAAAGATTAGCACGATAATGTGTTAATTTTTACCTACTTCAGACTAATTGATGTTTTTCCTCACGTATGAAAGTAAAATTGTAGGAAGTGATAAATTACTTCCTGGAAAAACTTCCTAGAAAATCTAATTTTGATAGTTGAGGTAATAAAACTTTTTACATTGCCACAGTTGTATTCTAGCCCAATTGTTCTTATTAATCTTGATCTCAACTGTCATTTGTTCATGCAATTAATAAATTATTCTTATTCTAGCTTCATAAAAATAGAATATCTAATGATTTACTTATAATTTAGGAGTGAAATATAACATTCAGTTCCATTTTTGCATTAAAACAACTGAGCATGAAATTTCGGGAGCAGAAGGATTACACGTGACCCGGGGATAAAATAAAAGCTGTTTTACCTCTAGGATTCTCTTTTCACTAAAATTACTACATTCATCAAAAAATATGCTCGCGGATGGATATATCCAGAATCTTGATTCCCTGAATCTTTTTTTAAAGGATTTAATTTCTATACCGGGATTAAAAGCTTCCCCAACCCACTCGCCACTCTTGATGTATACGTATATTAAATGAAACGGGTAACCTGGGTGCTAAATATTTCTATTTTCTCAATAAAAATTTAATAAATGACAGAGAAAACTCACAAAGGTCTACTCGGTAGTAGTAGTTTTAGGGGAGGCGACCGACATTTAAGGTCATTGGTGGCAAGAAGGATGTTTGGGAACGAAGGAATGGTGGAGAGAAACCCAGCAAAAACACGCATGCCAATGCACGCTCAAGGTGGGGCATATTTTAATGCAAAAACTTTTAACCTTACAAGCATGCAAATAACTTTTCACCTCACAAGTATGCTAATACATATGTTATCAGCCTTCGTACATACGTACATGCACGTACAAATATACCTTATGTCTACGCAGCGTTCAATTTTGTGCCAACTTGTAAAGCGAATGTCTTTGACATTTCTATAATGACTTTGGTTTCCTACTATTATGAGTTATGATTTCCCGGGGAAAGAAAGACTATTTGTATCCATCACTACTGAAATCTTTCTACCTCATCCTTGTGGTCTGCTCTAAGTAAATAGTGTGGCGCCATGATAATTTCGTGAGTACCATTGTTACACCACTTTATTCTGAACATTTCTAAAAGCCTAAGCTCAGCTTGTTCTCCTCGCATATCAAAGGCTCCCTGCCTACTTCCACTAAAAGGCCATTCACACTCGTCTTCTCATTGTAACAAGTTTTCACAAATCTGGTGGATTTTCTCGAGACTTTTTCTGTTTATTTTTCCGAATTATTTCGTAAGGATCCCAAATACTAGTGACATATTCCAAATGAGGTCTAACTAGAGCAAAATAATACCTCTCTTTAACCTTTACATCACATTTCACAACCGGCCGTTTAATGAAGCCGACTTTCTTTAAGGCGGATCCGCGTACTGCACTGATATGTGCTCCCAATGAAAGGCGTGGTGTCAGAACAGCCCCCAAATATTTAACTTGATCCGCCGTAGTTAGCACTGATCCCTCTATTTTATAGTTTATATCCTGGTCGCCACATTCCCCTGAGCAACTCTTCAGTTCTACGATGTATAAAGGAAATGGCTCGAAATGTGGAAGATACATTGTATAGCATCCTGAGAACAACAGAATTTGCATTACAGTTGGACGTATCTAATTTTCAAGGTAATGAATATGTGCTTCTAGGTAAAGTACGCTTTATTCAAGATAAAAATCTTCCTCAAAATTTATTGTTTGCAAGACAATTAGAAACTGACAATATAGGGGAGTCAATATTTCGCATCTTAGAGCAGTTTTTCAGGGACTAAAAAATCCACTTCCTAATATACTCGCTGTTGCGACAAACGGAGCTCCGTTAATCACTGGTCGTCACCATGGTTTTTTTGCATACTTGTGGAAATATGTATCCATTGTTTTTGCTTTTCATTGTGTAATTCACCGAAAACATCTAGTGACTAAAATACAGAGTGATCGTGATCTTTAAACGTTGTAATTACAGCGATTGACAAAATCAAAGCCCATGCTCTTAATGATCGACTCTTTCAAGAGTTGTATTTTGAGAACGATGAAGATTTCAAATGTTTTTACTACACATGGAAGTTAGTTGCCTAGGAAAAGCCTATTTTATAAGTCGCTTTTATAATCTTTTTGACAATGTCTGCATTTTTTTGAGGAGAAAGATGCAGTGACTTAGCATGTTTGTTTGAAAAATTTGCAAAGTTCAATGAAATGTATTTAAAATTGCAGGGAAATCATACTAACCGTATATAGACAAAATCTTTGGTAACTGTGTTCATTTCCAAGAGTCTTTTATTTAAGCGGAACATTGTAGCGATCTTTATCAATTTTATTTCCTGCTTAAGCTAGAAGAGCAAGCTGGTATAGGTATTAATGATTTGAGTCTTTTGTGACCATTTATCCACCATGCATACAAATTTGGCGCAGTGAATTGAGAATCTGTTATTTTTGGAAATTCAACACTGGGTGATAAATACGTCTGTAGTAATTGAAGAAGTTGGAGTATTAGAAGAAGAAAAAATTGGACTACAAAATGACGTTGATTTGAAACCAAAGTTTAAGATAAATTATCAAGAGCTTTCGTTACAGAATTAATTAACGTTTCCGATTCGTTATCCTACCATATGGATGGTGGTTAAAAATATTCTTCTTGCATTTTTGACTGTATATTTCGTGGAGCGGGGTTTTAGTGCAGTCATTCAGTTTATTTATAAGCAGAAAAACAGACTTAAGGCTTGTGAACGCGGTGATTTTAGACTCCTACTAAACGACATTATACCGGACGTTGGAAAACTGGTATCGATTCATCAAGCCCATCTTTCTCATTAATATTTTATTTTATGGAAATATGTTATTAAATTAGGCAATAGAATTTTCCTAATTGACTTATAGACCATGAAAAACTATATACTATAGCCTCTTAATTTTTTAACTCATTTTATCACAGCATGATCAGTCATTCAATTTTTATAAATTGAGAATGTTCATGACATATAATTGCTTAATTCAAGCAATAAAATGACATGTAAACTTCTAAAAGAAACCTTTTAAAAATATCAGTTTTGGTAATTTATTTTTGAGTAAACAGTATATTCTCACCTAAGTTCCTTTAATTGTGTATTAAGTCTTTTATATAAATGTGATATGAAAATATTTATCCATTGAATTATAAATAAACATTTGATTATTCATTTTTTTAATATAATTATTTCAATGTGTGTCATTTGGTTAATTTGTTTTATCATTTTGATCATTATTTTGAAGCTATCGATTGGGGGCGCTGAGTATAGGTTTATAGATCCAAGGGTGGCCCGAAAAAGTTTGGGAAACACTGGCATAAACAATCACCCCTAACCCTTTTTCCGCATCAGCCCTTCTACTAGTTTCTTAATATGCCTCCCTCTGCTTTCTAATTTCTTTTCCTCGGAATAAAGTGCAAGAAATATCGGTTCTACATAAATAATTATGTTGTTATAAAAACGAATATGTCAAAAAATAAATCTTCTGTGAGACTTGGCAGAGACATCCCTATATTAGCCACTTATTTAGAAGTGTATGCGAGTTTTTTTCAAATGATCTACGCTCATGAAAAACATTTATTCGCCTTGTCATTAACGATAAATAGGTTTCATTTTGTTAGTAACCAGTTGCTACACATACGTAGATGGCAATCGGTAAAATTACGGGCAGCGGTCTGTGGTATTCGTCCACAAACAGTGACAAATTAAAGTTGATTTCAAAGATTTATGCGTAACAGCCACCCGGAAAACTTTGAGCTTGCATAGAAAACCTAGCTACTCTGCTACTCAGGAGATTCTTGACACAACCTTGATGGAATGGAATTTGCGTGTGAAATGTAAATTGTTCAAGGCAAACGAAGAAGAAGGGAAGTTAAAGGAGAAATTAAGTATTGTAACGAGTCGTTATTGTTGAGGAGCTCATTCTAAATTATAAAAACAAACCTTCTAAATATATCCTACCATTTTAAGACACTGTAATATTTATTTTGCATAGACTTCAGATAATCTTAATTTTAACTAAAGAGATATTTGAAATTATTTTAGACCTGCTGAAGAATAATTGCGCTATAAAAGAAACGCATGAATTTTTTCAATATAAAGTTAAACTTTCTTTCCATTTAACTTCAATGTCCGTAAATTTAATTTTGGTAATTCTTAAGGGGTTGAAACATTTAACAAGCATCAAATCACCAGATAAAATTAAGTAGCAAATAGCAGTCGGTCGATTATGACATATTCATTAGGAGTGCAGGATTTATGATGAACAAATATGCTAATATTCTACCTAAATTTTGTCGAGGTGTATCATCTTTATATTTTTTATTCAGAGGATTTGAGGCGATTATTAAAAAAAATGCGTGGGAATCTGAAAAAAAGCATACTCTCATTTAGTGTTATTCGGATTCACGGTTACCCTATAGTTATGACAGATACTATAATTATTAATATATCATATTAAATTATATTGTATATATATAAATATTTATAATTAGAAAACATTCAATTAATAATTTTAATTACCGTTCCATCATAGCTTATACTATCATGATATCAAGGCAGAACTTAAACAGCTGTGCTCTGGGTAAACGAACCGATATCCTCAAAACCAGAAAATCAAATGCACGAAGGAAAAATGTAGCTATTGTTTTTCAGCTTTTGTTTTAAGCTTCTGGGCCTTTCTATTACACTACTATGGAAGCGTGTGCAGTTGTTATCTATCTTATGTTGGCTAGCATCCATTCAATTGAATTGGTAACTCAACCAATAGGGTGATTCAAATATTTGATTTGGTAACTGCGTGTTCACGTGATTTTTGTCGGTTCTACTTATATTTTTCCGCATGGACACATCGGAATCGCCCGTTGAAAAATCGGGAAATTATTTTTCTCGTTGGTTAGGTCAATTCGTTGAGTCCCAAGTTCAATATATAGTTCTAATATGAAGACTTTCGGGCTGACACGGGAAGACAAGTTTTGGCATTCCGACCTAGTATCAAACCTCTGAAGCGATATAGTTTTCAGTAATCTTTTTATTTAAACTTTTGCGTTTTTATCTCCTACCTAAAACTTTCGTAGCCAATTGGAAGCCTAAAATTAGACCCACTGGTGTCTTTGATAAAAACTTCTCTTGTTTATTTCCACCATTCATTAAAGTTATTTCTTTCCTTAACTGAGCCAATTACGTAAGCCGTTATTGAATATATCTTCCGCATGCCAATTACAAAATCAATGCAAACTTGTTTAATGAATTCCCATTGCAATTAAAGTACACCAATTAAAACTTTCAAAATGACTTCAAACAGAAAATAATCATAAGATAATCAACAGAAGCGGTCAAGACGAATGAATTTCATGCTTTAAAAATTGTTTTAATGCCATGAACAATATCGGATGACTCCGTTCTAAGTTATTGTTTCCAATATAATTGTAATTATTAATAATATAAATGGCTTTTTCAAGGTACAAACCTGTGAGTTTAACTGAGTTTTAATTCAATTATTAATAGAGTATAAAATAGTTAGTTGCGATTTCGTGGGTAAGGTTACTGTGAAATATAAAGCTTTGATAAATATTTAATTTCAAGCTTTAATTCTCATGCTAGCGTTAGCTGCACGTTCACGGTAGGACGTCTTAAACACTCCCCGTTTTCTATTTCACCATCCAATTATTTTCCGATTCTGGTTCACCTTTCTCGTTGCTAGGTGACTGAAACTGGTAACGCTAAGCAACAGGAGTGAATTATCATCGAAAAATTATCGAACGTGCTGGAATCCACAAGGAAATATGAATTCTTAAAAGGTATTCGCTCTTCATGTGCAATTTAACCAATTAAGAGCCACTCTAAGGAGCGTATTAACTGTCTAACTCCAGGACCACATGTCTCAGTATAGGTTCTTTCTACCGGGGTTTTCAATTAGCAAACACGATCATTATACTCTCAGGCCAAACGGAAAATAAAATAAAGCATAAAAAACGAATGCATACTAAAGAGTATGTCAATACTAATGTATTTTTAACATATCAGAGAGAATATGGATATCACTAAAGAATAATCAATGAGAAGATTTGTAACCTTTAATTGCTCAGCTAAAACCTTCTTGTACGTAGAAACACCATGTATGGTATCTTCATGACATTAATTTTGAATCTTCGCAGAGTCAAAGGTCTTTTAGTTTTAATTCAAAATTTACATTCGAATCCGCCTCTCGTCACCTTCCTTCCGTCTTTCGAAATTTCTCGGACAATCTTGTAGTCCGAATAAGATAATCATTAATATTTTCTGACCCGTTTTTAAGCTTTTGTTCTAAACTTCTGTTTCCTCCAATTACATGCGATGGGAGTGCACACTGTTCTTTTGCTATCTTCTATTAATGTAAAATTGTGGCTCAACCCGTTGAATAATTCGAATATATCATTTTGATCAATGATTTTTAATGAGATTTTGGTCGGTTGAACTTTGAGTTTTCCACATGGGCACTTAGAACTGATCTATTGTAAGATTGGAGAAAATTCTTTTTCTTGTTGCCTATGTCTCGTGGTTGAGTCCCATGCTCATTATAAAGTTCTAATACGAAGACTCTTGGACTGACGTGGCTCCCCAAAGAACGATTACTGGATTTCCACACCAGTTTCAAAACTCTGAAGCGACATATTTTTCTGTCATATTTTTATTTTTACATTTTTGTTTGAATATGCTACCCGTAACTTTGGTAGCAAATTGGACTGGTTAAAAAAAGATACAAAGGAGTCATCAATTATTTTTTTTAGTTAATTTCCACCATTCATTAAATTTATTCCGTTTCTAATTGAGGCAATGACATCAGCTGCAAATCAATTGTAAATTCCCGCTATTACTTTTTCTTTTGATTTCAAATACAAAATTACAACAAAATTGTTTAAATATCCACCATAATTAAAATACACTTATCAGTACTCTAAAAATATCTTTGAACAGAAAAAGTTCATAAGATAATCAAGAGAAGCGCTAGGATCCCGGTTAGGGCGAATGATTTAAAAATATCAAATACGCGTGCCTGAGGGTGACTCGGTTTAAAATTACTATTGAGGCATGACCCATAGTTTCTACGAATTAGTTTACATTGCCCTAGGTAAAAAAATTAAGTTAATGATTCAATGAGAGAACAGTCAAGGACATACCTCGTTTTGCGAGGTGAAAATAAATTTATAACCAATAAATTATTACAAAACAGAGATAGTACTTAGTTTTTGTACTTTTATATTCCTGAAATCTATAAAAGTGTTCTGACAACCTATATGAATAGACTATTGAATAATCATCATTTATATTATATTTCACTAAAATTATTTTCTAGCGTCAAAAATTAGGCCCACATTGCATGTTTAACTATTTCTTTTTTCGGATACCTTCGTACCTTACCCATAGTCTTTCGTAATAATAAGACCATTTGCTCAGAAGATTAAATTCCTTGACAATTTTATTATTTATTACATCATTTATTATTTTATAATTTTACGCTTTCAGTCTTAATCTGGTTAATATTATCACCTTTGTGTAAAATCCTCATTTTTTTATTTTTATTATATTATTGTCACCCCCAGGGAAGATTTCCACAATAACTAAATAAATAACGTTTATGTACTTGTCGCTAGTGATAATCCAATTCCTTCAAAATATTAAATAATTTTTATGTACTAGACTAATAACTAAAAGGATATAATCCCCCGATTCCATCATTTAATTTGCATTCTCAACGTAAAACATGTATTGACTCTTTAAGTTTTGTGCTACAAATAATTTTTCATGTAATTACATATTAGATCAAATAAGAAATTTTTATCTTGAATTGGCATTTTTTATTTAAATGAGGAAGTAACGTCCTCGTATACCAATGCACAGGTCGCAGGTTCGCAGCCCGCCTGGGATGGGATTTTCGCCTGAGACTTGGGTGGTTGAAATCCTCGCCATTGTTTACACTTTTTTGTATTAGTCCGATGTAAAGGCCTAAAAGTGCTGCTTTCGGACTAAGGCTATAATATAATTTTATTATATTTTCTTGATAATTTAGGGCTACTCATAAAAATATTCGGGAAATTTATTTTTCTTTTAAGTAATTATGCGGTTGTTCCGGGGTAAATATCAATAACGGTGGCTGTCAAGAGTATTTTCGAAAAAAATGTTACACGAAGTTGTAGCTACGGTAGTTGGACACCCGTGTTATCTCTCTTCCTAGCACAGTTCATCTTGATTCTATCCGCCACATTTTCATTAACAGTCCCAGACCTTACAGTTTTCAGGTGAGAACTATCACTCCAAACTATTCCTTTCTCTTACAACTCATAATTTAACTCTTTCCAAATTTAGAAAAATTTAAGCAGTGTTTCTTTTTCTCGACATCCTCTTGAACTCAAAAGTTTGTTATCTGCAAAGAGTTTGTTCTTTAAGAGGAGGCAATGAATAGTACGTTTAAGATTCAGAAAAAGAATTCAAAACTTCTGGATGGGCATATTTGTCAACTGGGGGTTGCACCAACCCGTCCTGCCCCCCCTTGCTAATGACCAAGTACCCAGCAATGCAAAAAGCGACCACCCCCAGCCGCTCTAAAAATGGACTAATGCTTAGTGGTAGAATAACACGAAATTCAACATACGAGGGTCATCCGGAAAGTAGTACCCGTTCGTGAAATAAAGACACAAAAGTAAATATTAACAAACATAAAAATTTTATTTGAAAGAGGATACTTTAAACTACTTCTCAACATAATCTCCAGGCAAATTAAGGCATTTGTCATAACGTGTGACAAGTTTCTGTATTCCTGCTGCATAGTCCTTCGCCGCCAGCTCATTGAGATACGCGAGGGACCCATCTTGCACAAATTTTTGCATAATGCAGATGGTGTTTAACAATTTCATGAACAATTGTTCGAGAAACATTGGGAAAATGCTCACAGATGTCATCAATTGTGACGCGCCGATCGTTCCTCACGAATTCGTCAACTGAGCTCACCAGTTGGTCTGTAATGACAGACGGTCTCTCCGAACGCTCATCGTCGTGTGTGTTCCCCCTCCCCATGTTGAAGTTGCGACACCACCGCCGAACAGACGACTCGTCCATTACATTGTCTCCATACACCTCCTTTAATTGGCGATGAATATCACATGGGCGAACGTTTCTTGCATTGAGGAATTTAATCACTGCCCTAACTTCACAACTGGCGGCGTTCTCAATTTTTTTAAACATTGTAAACAATCACAGAAACAACACAGGCAATGCTAGCGTCACGCAACTTGGCTCAGAGAAGGCAGACAAGCCACTGAAGCTATCTGACCTCGTCCAGCGGCTACTCGCGTCGTCAGCACTTCATGCGGCACGAACGGGTACTACTTTCCGGATGACCCTCGTACATATAGTCAAACATAATGATAGTGCTACTAACAAACAGACCTCCTAGGATGGGGGTGTGAACAATGGCCCTAATCAAGCAAAAAAGGGTTACATTGTAGTTCATAGATAAGATTATAAGGCATTAGTACACATTTAATGGTATGAGACATCTCAGAAAAAGCTAATGGCTCATCAAGAGACTTTCAAAATAGAAGAAAAGCAAAAAAAACATATAAATATGAACAAACCACAAAGCTTAGGCAATTTACCAAATTCCAACTTCCCTTAAGCAAATTTATCAGCCGTAACATTCCACGACATATTTATCGATAGAGTCTAGTTGGAGCATGCAAATAACTGCCACTTTCATGTCAATATTTTCTACACATGTCATAAAGCTATAGTTGTACCATTCTAATGGAATTATATTTCGTCTGAATTGATTTTTCCTTTGTGAAATAGGGTAATACATTTTTATCGCCTTCCAAATGTTTTCCTTAACTATGTCTTTATATTTAAAAAATATTGATGAGTAAAGAGTAATAGAGCGTAGCCTCTGAAATTTCGTAATTAAGTAATATTTTAAAGTTATTTTTGAAATAATTTCCTTGTTAAACATATGTCTTCGGATCCGTCTCCTGAATAAGCTTCTGATTCAAGTTCACCAACAAACTCTGTAAATTAAAATAACGCCTCCACTTAAGTAATTTTAGTTAGAAATCCTCGTTTTCGTCTAATATGTGGTACTTTTCATTAATTCCTAGATTATGTTTGTTTATTGTGTATTCAAATCCTTGTAATCACCTTTATTCTCTGATGTATCGGAAATGACTCTACGTTCACATCATTACAAATATACAAGTCCATAAAAAAACATTAATTTCTTTATTATCTACTTAATCACTAACAATTTGTCATTTATTCATTTTAGGCAAAGTGGCATATTGTTTCGTTGGAAGAAAAAATAGTCGATGGTGAGAGTATGTAATATTCAGATTTTTTAGACAATAAATGTACGGTTTGGGCTTGTCGCAAATCAGATTTGCAGTTGAAATTTGAAATCAATTTTAAAGTCTGGCAAAGGAATATTTTCCAAAAAATGCCATGGTACGACGAGTCTTTGTAAAAATTGTTTTGAATGAAATCATTACAGTATCTTTTTAATAGCTGAAGTTTCAACTGGCTAAGCAAGCAACATAGCAAGTAGTTATAACTGTTGCCACGGAGGGGGTATCCGCCAAAGCAGAATCATCTGTTCCATTTCTCTTGCGATCAATAAAAGAACCTTACACAAAGTATCTCGAATATCGGCGGTAGCGGAAAAACTCTCGATATTAATGGTTATTTTAAGATTAGTTCTTTCTTCTATTGTTTGGAGTTTCCGCACTATCCTATTCTAGTCAACCTAAATTTAATAAGAATTCTGTGACGTGAATGCTCCAAAATGTGCCGTTTTTTACTCTATTCCTCTCACTCCAATTCTTATATTCACTCTATTTTATATTAGTGGAAAGCATTTAATTGAAATTTATTCCTATCATGGCGCTAACTTGTTTCAAATCAGAGCAAACTTTTACTAAAGATTTCATTTTGTGAACATCCATTTCTTAAATTGAAATAAATTTATTTCCATGTACACATATGCAAGAACTAGTAGTAAACCTTCAATGAATATCCAATGATTCAACTATTTCGCCGTACACATAGACTATATCATAACCCTTTTCTTATCAAAAAAGTAAACTCAATTTTTTCTCTCTCAAAAGTTATCTGCGCCGGGAGGCCAAGGAGGTCCTTTGGTCTATCAGTGAGTGATCTATCAAAGGTTTCAGCTTTTGTACGCTAATACGAAAACATACTATAGAGCCTTTGCAATTTTATGCATGAGCCTAACATGTTGTTTAGCAGTCTCTCTGTATCTATTTGCTTTAGGATGTTTACAGAAAATTTATTACATGGATATATTATATTATAATTGAATATTAGGATATGAAAAACCATATATTTGGAATTACTACGTAAAAATCTCATAAAATATTCGACATTATTATTTCACCAATTCATTTGAGCATGGGGACATTTGGTTTTTTTATTTGTCTTTCTTAATTACTCTTCAAGGGCAAGTATGTGATCCGTGAAACGAGAGTAAAATGTGTTTTCATTTTTAAATACAATTATTACATGCTGACTTTTTTAATATTTATATTAAAATATTAATATGGGTATTGTGTATACTTATATTCCTAAATGCGAAATTAAATTTATTGTCGCAAATATTATCAACTTTCGAATCTTTACCAAAAACACGTTCGTTTTTCAAAAAAATAATTTCTTTTTCTTCCTCAAAATAATGTATATTAATTTATCAGAATAAAAAGATTTTAGAATATAAAGCGCTCAAATGAATTTTATTTTTTCATTAAAAATTAGACATTTTCAACTCTATCTCTGTGTGCGGTGAGGTCACCGAGTGAACCGAAATAAAAAATAAAGAGAGATATCCATATAGGTTTCAGGACAACCCAAAGCATAGAATGGGGCAATCACACCAAAAAACATAAAACTGAGCTATAAAGGAGCTACATTACACTGACCAAGTTTTAAGAAATGATTTTTCAACCTTTTTGCAGCAGGTAACTCTTTAGAAACCTATTCTTCAAAATTGACAAAAGGGGAGGGTATCGTGTCGCCGTGAACCTTAGTATTCCTGAAATTCTAGTACAATCAACATAATAAAAATATGAAATTAAATAAAAATAGTCCCTTTACACTATTTATAAATCTCTCAAAAATGCACTACTTTAGGCCAATATCAAGTATGTTTAAGTGTTTCGTGAATATCATGCAAATGCTAATTGAAAAAAGTACATGGATATTGAAATAATGATTGGCGCATAAAAAAAGACTTGAGATTGCCTTACGTTTTGTGGCATATATTTCCTTGTTTATTCATATGATATCGTAGCACATTATACCAGCTAACGATTTATTTATATGTACATTTAACTTTTTTGAGGCGAGATCAAAACTTTAGAGTCCCGCCTAACCCATGTACATTACATTAAAGAAAATCGCAAGCACCTAAACTCTAGGTGGAGGAAAACCCACCTAGGCGGAAATCGAACCTGCAACCTCTAACTTTGCTGGCGAGGACGTTACCCTGCCACCACTGGGGCCCGCAATGGATATTAAATTTATGGAAATGAGTAGATTTCTGGACAAAATATGAGCAATGCATGCCAATGAATTAATTTCCAAATATATTCATAAAGTGAATGTGGCATAGTTTCTTGAGGGTATGGGAAAATTTCTCAGTAACTCAACAGTGATATGAAAATTAGTTCCTATAAATTCGTTCCATTTAGCTGTTAAGAATATTACCTTACCCAATTCATTATATTATTTCATGAAATTGGGAAAATCTTTCTCACCGCCGCTTAAGAGTTAGGCCTACAAATAGTTCCCTCATTCGTCGCACACGATCTCAGATCAGTGATTCACTACAGCGACACGCTATTTCGTGGACCTGATGGGAACTATTAAAAATAATACTTTTTAAAGATTAAGAGAGATATCATTACTGAAAAACACATTTTCCTTTTCCATCAGTCATTTCACCTTTATTAAAATTAGTTAACGAGATATAATGGAAATACTGAAGTTCTAAAGTTAATTCAATCAAGATAAACGGTATATTTGTCCAAAAAAATGTTACTGAAGGTTTCTTTCTTTCATTCCTTCATATAGAAACAATAAAGGTAATTTTGATTTCTTTATAATGTACCTCAAAATTAAATCTGTGGAATATAGCATTGAAACTATTTCCATATTGTGGTATATAATAGAAAATACTGTTTAGTTGAGAGTAAAAATTGCCGTGGGAAGTAAATTGCAGTTTTGACTTTTTTAGGCAAAAGATGTACGGTTTGCGAAAGCGGTAAATAATATGCAAAAAATTTACATTTACATTATGAATAATAGAAAAAAACGACCATTTATCACACAGAAAGTGAAATACACTTTATCATACACACATCTGCGTGTATTTAGAATGGCGTTTCATTCAATAAAACATTGATTTATTTTTTTGAACATGTGAATAAAAGGAAAAATAATTTGTGACGAAAGTAATCGTCGTCGCCGTCACATTGTTAGTAAAAACACAGGATGGTTTAATCTGGTGAATCTATTACATATTAGTCATAACGCAGAATATCATCTCTTAACAAATTCACGACTAGTGACCTTTCTAGAATTGTTGGAGAGATTGTCTTGAAAGATTACAGTAAACGAAATTTACACCTACATTGGAATTCCATTTAAATTGACGATTTTTGCAGTTGAAAAGTAAAATAAATTTTAAGGAAGGAAAAACAAAGGAATATTTTTCCTAAAATGCCATGGTACGACTTTGATAAGGCTCTCTAGAACACCTTTTGAATAAAATCATTCGAACGTCATGTTTATAATTTAAGTTTCGGCGGGCTAAGGGAACAACATAGCAGGTAGTTTTAACTGTTGCCACGGAGGGGGTTGCCACCCCAGCAGAATTGCCTGTCTCATTCCTCGTGCGATCAATAAGAGAACCTTATGCAAGCGATCAAAAACTCTCTAAATTAATAGTTATTTCAAAATTAATTCTTTCTTTTAATTTTTGTTGGCTTTCGTACTTCCCTGTCCTTAAAAACGTATTTTTTCAATAAGAATTCTATGCCCAGAAACTAATATTTTCTGTACCAGAAAATTTGCCGTTTCTTACCCTATTTTTCTTTCTTTAATTATTTTTCCATGCTTCATGTTAGTTTACCTTAATATCGACTTTATTCAATATTCATTCCACACATATGTCATAAATATACACGACAAATGTATAAACGATAAATTAAGTGAAATTCTTAGCATTAAAACTAGTACAGGCAGAGGCAATTGTTTTGTATTGAATAAATGAATATTTAGTGATAGTGAAGTTTTAAAAATTTAAGAGCAGAAGAAAATTACAAAGGAAGCTATCGGAAATCACACGGTGTTATTTGATACCTTATGAGTAGCTTCTATCAGACACCAGCCGAGATACGAGGTCTGTTCAAAAATATCACGACTTTTGAGTTTGTTCAAAAATTACCTGTTTGTTCAAAAATAAAAAGGGGTTGTACTTTCTGGCAAACAGAACACACGTATCCATGCACCACATCAAGGTCGCTGTCCGAAGAGAGGGCGATTTTTCTGCACTCAGAGTAATTTATTTCTAGTGATCGCTGGTAAAGAGGGAATCAGAATCCGAAAAGTGAGTATTCCTTTAAGGTTTTCAACACTGAATGAATGGGAATATTTACTCATGCTTATTTAAATACAAGCGCTCAAAGAGTAAAAACTTTTACAATGTGACTTCATCAAATAAGAAGCTTCCCCATTCTTTAAGAATGTCTTATTTGCAGTTGTTGTTATGGTAATTTTAAGACAAACATATATGAAAACAATGAATTTTTCTAGGGATTCTTTCATATTGTTGTTTTATTGTTTCAGTGCTTTTCGAAAGGTAAGCGGAGAAAAAGTTTCATTAAACTATACGTTTAGTGTACGACATATGTTTATCAATAATGAAAACTAATAATTAGGCGAGCATTAAAAGCAAAATTCAAATTTTAAAGAGAATAAAAACTTTTAAACTTGAAATGTCATCAAGGATAGTTTTTGGCCTCCACGCATGATTTTAAATTGGAAAATGGCTTCTGTCCCATGTCAGAGTGGGCTAATTAATATAGGTGAAGGTTACGGAAATTTTTTATTATAATTTTTAAAATTATTTTTCCGATCAAGCATTTCTGACCTCATTATTTCTTACACAATATGGAACTTGAATTCGCATTCATCTATAAAGGGCACATTTATTGTATTCATCAGATAACAGTTATTTCAATAAAATATAGAAACAAAATCACCGCTAACGTATTATTCAGTATTTTAGAACACACACTAATACTTTTGCTGGTATTTATCATCCACTTTGGCATTTATAATCACACATATAGCCTAGGCCGGGTTTTATATGTTATTATTCGTACTTTAATTCTAACACGTTTTTTAACCATGATGCCACGTAACAATAGGCCATAATGAGAAAAAAAACCCGTCCAATCCTAACACGTTAGGCTTCCTCACACACAATCTGCAGTACATTTTGCATACTCTGAAGGATGCGTCATAGCTCTTGCTATTGTGTGCTTCATTACTTTCCATGTGTCATCTTCACCAGGTTTAGAAGGTGTTCTAAAATTACCAAAGGCCAGTTATGACTTATTTCAATTCCTTCTCTCCTCTCGTAAGGATATATAGATATATACATATTTCATTCGGACAGCTTTCGCAATTATCGGCGCTATCTTTAAAATTAAATAGATACATTTTCCGAAAAGGTAAAAGGCGCATTTTGAATTGAAGGAAGAATATTAATTTCTTTATATATGTTTAGAGTAGATAATTGGGCTAGTGGCAACCACTTACAATGTGACTTCTGAAATCAATGACGAAAAACGATGAATGCAAAAGAAATATGTACGTTACAGAGTAAATGCGGGTTTAAAGAATAAATCCCGGTAATTCTTTTAATTCTCGTATTCTTTGTTTTATGAAGGCCAGAGTCCAAACGTTTTTCAATTTGGCCACCTGAGCATCGGTTCGAGCGGTCGTCGGGCGCCTGACGCGGTGCTCGTCTTCGAGGAGCTCCCTGCCTTCCTTAAATATTGTGTGCCGCTCAAATATCCTTGTGCGGATTGAGGCATCATCCCTATAAGCCTATTAAATGAGCTCAAGGGTCTCCGACGCGGATTTCCCAAGTCCCGAAATAACCACCTGAGATTCCCGAGATAACGACCTTCACAGTGTAGCGTTGCTCGACGGTGCGCTCCATGCTGGCGCGATGACACCACAAACAATCACACGTCACAAAAATCCACCTCCCGTCTAAACGCATGCCCGGAGGCGACTGAACTAAAGTGCACCTTAGTGGTGGGGGACCCCTCTACCAAGCCGACCGGTCGGACCCCCATCCACCGCTCCGTTTAGGCTAGAGCGAGCCAGTCACGATAACTATTGTACGGACCCTGTATTTCTTAGACGTCTGTCTGTCTATGTGCATTTTAGTGTATCCATGTAATTATAAATTTTATGGCTAATATAATATGTATATGACGATGAGTTAAATGGAAAAAGGGGCAATTTGGTCTCCATTTTTCCCAGATAAAGATATTTTTATCTACTAAAGCTTGTTCATATGAAAATATGTCTTTATGACTTCTCTACAGATTTTTATTTCGACCTCCAGTTCCACCCATGCCTCTTTTAACATTTCTTCTATACATAAGTTGAATGGCACATTTGATGACGGGAATTTCAGTTCTTAAACCTCTTCATAATACTGCCCATCCCAGCTCTCCGTCCGCCACACGTGCATTCGTAGAGTATGAGTGGTAAAGATCGCGGATGGATCTCCTATCCCGCCAATGTACTCCTCTTTTCTTTAATAAATTCACTTATTCCACCCAATTAACTCTATCAAACTCTTTCTAGAAATTTACGAAAGGTACTCTTTAATAAATTGGGTGAATTAAATAAATTTCAATATTTTTCAGCTATGTGGAACCAATATCATGGGACTGAATAACATATTACTAATTAATTACTAAAAACAATTCCAATTCCCTCATGATGCTCTGTATCATCCAATGACTGTTAACAGAAATAGAAAAATCAGGATATCTTCCAATATATTGTTCACATTGAAATTGAGAACAATGAAAAAGCGAACTTATTTCACAATATAGTTTGCTAATTTTAATGCATATAAAATGGAAATATATAAAATAAAAGGTGAGGAAACATGAGGACTCTTTGCGTGAAATTTACGGCACTAATCATTTATTCAAAATTTATGTACGTTCCCGAGTAGGCATTCGCAAAATATACACAAAACACGTTAATGTACTCGAATATATGGAATAATCCAGCCACAAAAAATTGTCTTTCTATCCGTTGTCGTCCACACAATGGATTTGTCGTCCAAACATCGGAATCAGCAATGACTATTTTGGGTGCTGACTGCGGTGTCGCTGGATAATTTAACTTCAAAGTCATTCATCCTAATGGCTTCGTACACTGGGAAATTTGTGAACTAGCTAAACACTTCAAAGGGCACTACTATGTGATTCTAAGTTAGAGGGGTAATTGACAATAGTTTTTTGCAAAGGTCCAACGAATGTTTCACTCCAAATCTGGGTTGAAATAAAGTAAACTCCCTAAATCGCGTATTCAACAATGCGGCTAATTTCCTGGATGGTATGGTGACGCTAGAGACCGCTGATCTAACAGAAATGCTTTCTTTAGGGATTTTTAATAACCCAAAGAATTTTGGAGCACTCGGATTAATCTTTATCACTTGATATGATTCGTTAGCATTAACAGGGATCGGGATACCTCTGTAAACTTTTTTCAAAACTGATTTCAATCTCGGTCCCATAGGATAGGTTACCATAGGATAGGTTACCATCACTAAATGTCACTCACGAAATATGGTCCCCACTGACGCTCGGCAACGTATGAAACAGGTGCATTTACACCTTAAATCCCCTTAGTGGAGGATATTCTCATGTAGCGATCTTTGGAACTCATTCGCTGTATACGCCTTTTAAAATTACAGAAACACTTTTTCAATCACATCCACGGCCATTCACAAAACGGCTACAAATGCTGGCTAGTGGAAACGTCAAGTTCTGGCAAGGTTCAATTCTATAAAATGTAATGATAATTTAAAGTTATTATAAATAAAATTAAAGTTCCGCCCACTCTCGGGACATTGTTCCAACAGAAAATCTAACGGAGAAAACTCAGCAGTCTATTTTGAAAATATGAATTTCTTAGACCTTCGATTTGACCATGCGGCGGATATTTTACCAAAACATCTTCTGCAGCCTCTACTAAACTGGACTGGCTAGTTGGGTCGGGTAAAACGAGAATTAGCGGAAAGACTAATACTTTGTTCTTCCACATATATTTTATTTCGAATTATTATGCAAGAGCAAAGTATTTTCTTTTCCGATATGAATCGCTTCCACAAAGTGACGCCTCAAACCATTCTCTTTATTTTACCCCTATTATTTTTATTATTGTAGGTTTTATTATTTTTAATATAATAATTGTTATTATTATCGTTATTATGACTGCTATTATTATTGGTAAATTACCGGTTAAGGTAGGTTTTGGATTGACACAGCCAACACAGCCGTAGAACGATAATTCTATTTCCCTTCCTACGACAACACACAACCTGATATCCTGCACTAAACTCTTCAATTCACATACTTGTCTCCTCCCTTCATTCCGTCCAACTTGCCTACTGCATTTCTACCTTATCCTTGCCTAAATTTTTCACCTCTATCACAAACTTAAACATCCTATTGACACTCAAAATACTCTGTATTAATCTTCCCTACCTGCCTTGTATTTCTCCCAAAAACCTTCCTTCCTCCCCCACATGTCAATTTCTTCAATTTCTTCTTTTTCTGTTTTTCTTTATTCCATTATCACTTTTTCAATCCATTTTCAGGCTTACCATTCAAAAGCCTTTAATCTGCGCTAACTGTCTACCTTCAGCGACCAGTTTTTCGCGCCGATATCAATTTCCTCCTCCTTGTAAAATTTTCCTTGCCAGCGCAATTGGTCGCCATATATCCTTACTATTTCGACCATATTTACCAAGGACACATCCGAGACAGGTAAATTCCTTCACCTGAACTAGTTAATGAACTCATATTTTAATATCTATTTGACATTTTAATATAAATTTTACTTTCCAATGTACTCAACAGATTTTGCAATTCTTTAGCATGCTCAAAAAATAAGTTTTGATAATCAGCAAGCCTAACTGATTTTATAATTTTTTCACAAAATTTCACTTCTATCTGCAATTATTCCCATCCCTCTCTAACCTTTCCCTTTGTAATACCTGTAGGTTAAAAAGATCCAGTGATAATGACCACGTCTTCTTACTCCCCTTCCTTTTACCGCCTATCCGGCCTCTCCATGAAACAATCTCACCTGAGCAATGTACAGGTTGCGGATTAATCTCCTTCCCCACCAGTTTACTCCTATTTTCTGCATTTCATTCATTATATCTCCCGATTTGCACCATCAAGCACCTTTTTAAACTCTATAGGAACAAACAAATGTAGTCTGATTTTATTATATGTTCCTCTCTATTAGTGATCTCATTGCTGCAATGATATCACGCAAGCTTCTCCCAATTCTGAACCCAAATTGATCATCTTCTCGTCCTTTATATAAGACTGCAGTCCTCCCCGGTGGCTGCCAGCAAATATTTTCCTAAACCATTTTTACAAATGTTCATTGACTGTCCAAGCGGACAAGTATAAACCGTCACGTTGACTGAAGTCCCAGCTTTACCGGTCATTGTACATAAGAAACGCATGGCATTGAAGAAAGGAACATGGCTGAAGTGGAAGTGTGGTTTACGAGAAGGTGAAACTTAAAACTAGGAATAAAATATGAATTCTTAATCTAACAAGAAAGGAAAGCCGACAAGGAACGGCTTTTTACAAAAGAAAATAAAAGAACGTCACTAACAGCACTAACTGCCCACCGGCACATTCTGAGCATAGAGCGTTACAAAAAGGAAGCGGAGGCGTGGGTTGCCCATTCCCCACAGCGGGAAATTACACTTGGGCAAGAGGAAGCGGGTGACAGCAAGACCGTGAAGCGGATAAAATGATACTGAAATAACTTAGAGGAGGAGGAAGAGATCCGTCCAGCCGTGAAGCGGCTTGTTACTTCGAAGAAAATTTAAAATTAAAAGGCAAAGAAAAGACTCATAAGCGAGTAATATCTTTAGGCAGTGTATAAGTGTGTTTCTCTCCGGGATCATAGTCCTTGTTCTCTAAATCCTTACTGAAAATCATGAAAACCACTTTAGCCGCATGCAAAATTAAACTTTTTATTCTGTCATCGTCACATATGACTATCTTTCCCCTTTAATAAAGAAACTAAACCTGATTTCACGTACCTTCCGGCCATATTCCTTTCTTATAAATGCTACGAGTTAGTTCATAAAAAATCCCCCCACCCCCACCTTTTCCAAAATATTCAAGTAATATCACTGAAATTTCGTTTATCCCCGCGGCTTTATTTTATTTCAATTCCACTGATACAATTTCTAACTCGCCATGGAGTAAGCTTAAGACCTAGGTTATCCTTATTCATATTCGTTTTTTCTATCGATGACTTTCATGTCTAAATATTTTCACCTTTAAGTTCTTCTCACCTACTATTTTGTATGAAGAATTGTATGAAGTTTCCTTCCATTATCATAAATCTTCTTTAGCCCTAACTCTAATTTTTCCTGAATTGCATTTAACTAATTGCAACGATTTTCTCTTCTAACATCTTGATATTACCTTGATCGTCCTGCATATTGCACTAGTTTCAACCTAACTTTGTAATTTCTCCGTATTTTCACACCCTATCCTTCAGCACACATTTTTCATACCGTTTCCCGTCTCAGTTAATTATTCAGCTCTGTTTACTTTCTTCCATCCAACTATGTGTTCTCATCCTTCCATTTTTTCTCTCGGTTTTCTTTTTATTCCTGTTTCCCGTGATTCATGGATTCGTTGTCTATTTCTTATTTAAGATTCTAGTTCATTTTCGGCTTCCGATATAACAATGAGTTTTTATTTGTTACCATTTTTCCTTAACAATACCCAGCTCAATTTCTCTCGCAAACTACATTTTCTAAGGAAAGGTTGTCCTCCATCCTTGTCGTTTCTGTCAATGCTTCTAAATTCAATTTCCTTAAAATGCAACAATTTCAGAGTTTAACAAGCATTCGTCTTTTCCTGGATCGGGACCGGTCAACGTAAATGATTTTTAATTTCACAAAGTTTTGCATGGAAATTCACATTTAGCCGATGGCTCCGTTAAAAATTACTGCGCCATTATTAATTAATGGACTGTCTAAATAATAGGTAGATGATGCTTATCGCATTTTTTGACTAAAACCGTTATCCTTAAATAGTTTCTTCATGAGGGACAATCACTGAGCAGTAAGTTTTATGTGGGTGTAATCGAAAGGCTGCGGAAAGTATGAAAACGCGGCAGGAAGGAAATCTTTGCGAACTGGGTGATGCACCACGAAAACACGGCGTCCCACAACGCCTTCCTCATGCATGAGTACCTGGCCGAGAACAAGGTGGCACCGTTGAACTTGGTTTTGCTCAAGAGAATGGAAAGGAGCTGGTGTGACAACCAGTCTGGTAAGAAGAAAAACGTCAAAAACAGATCGTGTACAAGTGCCTGTACGGGATTCCGGACGCCGCCTATCAGGAAGCGTTTGGTAACTGGCAGAGGAGATGGCATGGGCGTATCGATGCACAAGGGTCTATTTTTAAGAATTTAAATATTTTTTCTTTAATCTGCAATAATTTTTTTTAATTGCAATACTTATTTTTGGGAAAGACACTGTATACTCGATCTCCCTGGATTCTCTTGCATTTTTCAAGAAAATCTACACAATTTGCGTTGTTTAAACTAAGTTTTCGTAATCTTTAACCCCTTTCTCTTGCAAAACTAATTTTATTTCTTGTTCCCAAGACGTAGGGAGACTTCTACTTCACTTCCAGCACTTCCTTTGCTTTCTGTTGCGTTCCAATCCTTTATTAAATGCTTCCCTTCAGAAACATTTGCAATTATGTTCCCTATCTGATCGCATTCCCTATCGACCCCTTTTTTCCCTATGATAGCTTGGTTATATGCAAATGTGAACAATTACAAAGTTACAAGGCTATGCTTTTACTTCTTGTTGTATTTTATCACTCGCTCGCTTTACAAGTATGTTTACTAAGTTTCTTTCTACGCTTATTTTCAACATTATTGCCATCCCTCGCGATCACCCTTTGCCTCTACTTTTTATTATTCTTTTACCATATATTTAGTCACCTCCGCTATCCTTCCTTCTAACCTCGCACAGAATTGAAACCTCAATATTTCCACTACCCATCTCTTGCTTTATATTTTCTCATTTTTTGCCCTCATCATTATCCAAACATTTCAAAATCCTATTATAATTAATTCTTTCCTCCTCTGTGGGCTCTGTGTTGCTACTGTTGCTTCTGTTCAAAGAGAATACAATAACAAAAAAATAAATGCGAAATGTCGTTGCATCTTCAATCCAGAATTGCAATTTCAGCAACTGAACATAAGTAATTAACTATCAAAACTACTCATAATTACCAACTAAGACCATGTATCTCAATTACTTGCTTATCTTTAGGATACTATCTCAGGTCTTATTTGGCGTAAGCCTTTTATAGTAGGTGTAAATGAGGGTGGACTAACGCTGCCGATTCCACAAGAAGTTTTGGTTTTGCTCCACTATGCTTTCGTTGAAAGCCAACATCACCTGATGATGATGTCTTGTAACACAACCATGGACGTAAAAAATAAAAGTTCATCAGGTTCTATTGGAATTTACAAAGTCTATCTTTCCCTCAGTGACAACGTGCCTATTTTCCATGGACAATGCATGTTACTGACTTAGTGCATAGTCCTTTTTTTACTTTAATTTCAGCAACTACGTGGTCTGCCCAAAAAATACGCAAACTGGTGAAATCTGGCGGCCATAACGCGGACTATAGTCCCGCCCACTAGCGGCGCTAGTTTCCGGAGGCCCAATGAGCCGTCTGTGATTGGTGGACCGTCGAGCTGTGCGTATGGTGCCTTTTACGTTAGTTTCTGTTGTTCTTGTTTTTACTGTAAATCAAAAATGGAAATTGGCAAAATCACGGAGCAACGAATCAACATCAAGTTTTTTGGTGAAGTGCAGTAAAAGTTATCAAGAAATTACTGAAATGTTGACAGCTACTTTACGGTGATAATTCCGTGGAAAAAACAACCATTTTCAAGTGTATTGAGCGTTTTAAAGATGGCCGATAAGACTATACGCATGATGCAAGGCCGAGACGACCTTCATTCACTTGTGTTAACGACAACATTGATCGTGTGCGGTCCCTTGTCCTTAACGATCGTCGAAAAACGGTCCTAATGACAGCTAATGAACTGAATTTAGGAAACTCAACAGTGCAAACTAATTTAACCATACGTGATGGTTAGATCCTTCACCATGACAATGCACCTGCACATCTAGCATGGATTGTTTGGCAGTTTCTCGCAGAAAATAAAATCACACTCCTTGACCATCCTCCTTATTCGCCAGATCTCGCCCCCTGAAACTTTTTCCTTTACCCAAAAGGTAAAAATGTGATGAGAGGACATTGCTGGGAAGATGTGGACGCAATGAAGCAAGAAACGACGAGAAAACTGAAAAGCCTAACTGCCGAGGACTTCCAAGAGGGCTTTTATCGGTGGAAAAGAAAATAGTGCATAGTACTAATACAAAATTCTTCGTGTGTTTATACCTGTTCTAAAATTATTGATGTACCTGTTTCTTTAACCATTATAATTCAGCGTCCCATGAGCCTCCCATACGTGGGCTAAAGAGAGGAATGTATTTCCAGAACATCCCCCGATCAGCCAGGTACCACAAGGCTTTTAAATTGAAGTAAGTTGACGATGTTCCTTTCATCCATGCCATTAATATTCTTTTTGCCCCTTCATAGTTGGTTCCGTTTACAATCCGAATTTCAGTTATAACATCTGTAGCGTGAACCTAAATTCGCTGAAGCCAGAAAGCAAGATGTGCCCAGGAGGGTGCCCCCAGAAGTACCCGGCCTGATCTAGGGATGGCGGTAGTTGTTTGTAAAATATCGCTGTATTAGAAAGTATGCAATTTATAAAGTATACGTTTCAAGTTTTAAGACACTGAGTTGTTTATTATTTGTTTGGCAGCCATCAATAGTGAACTTTTACAGTGAATTTGAGAAAATGGGGGAAATTGGTCATCGTTATGTGATACAACACTTCTGTTTGATAGGCCTCAGCTCACCAATATGAAAGCTGAACTGGATTCTACTCTGGTTGAGTCTGCTCCATCGTTTACAACAGTAAAATATTTGGAAGCAGAGGTTAAACGAGACCGCACGAGCTGCCAAGACGAGCATTGAATTAGCCAACCAAATGAGGTAAAAACTCCAGAAACAGTTAAGAAAATCCACAAAGTGATACTGGATGATCATTAACTGATAGTCACCGCGCTAGCAGATATTGTAGGTATTTCAAAAATTGCGGTACACTGCATATTAACTGAAAATATGGACATGAGAAAGCTGTGTGCGTTTGCTCACTCTCGAGAAAAACCAGTGTGGTAAAGATGTTTCAATTGAGTGATTAACAAAGTTTCACAGCAACAAATCAGAATTTTTGCGCTTTGGATGAAACATGGGCCCATTGCTCCTCACCCGAGACAAAAGTACAATCAACATAATGGATTCAATGAAGAGCAATTAACCGTCTCCGTCTGTTTCATCTGCAGGCAAGGTCGTGGCTCGGTTTTTTGGGATGCGCGTGGGATAATTTTCATTGACTGTCTTGAAAAAGGAATAACTATCAACTGCGAGTATTATACGAACTTATTGCAACGTTTGAGTGAAGAAATCAAGCAAAAGCGGCCGCATTTGGCTAAGAATAAAGTGTTATTTCATCAACACAATGCACCAGGTCACAAATTCGTTATTGCAATGACCGAAATTCTTGAATTAAAGTTACAATTGCCACCTCATGCACTCTTTTCGCCAGATTTAGCCCCCCTAGGATCATTTTCTGTTCGCAAACTTGAAAAAATGGCTCAGTGGTCAAAGATTTTTCAATCGTGAAGAAGTTAATAGCTATTTTGAGGATCAAGACAGCTCTTATTGCAAAAAGAGTAGCAAACTTATTGAACATCGCTGGGAAGAGTGTATAGAGGTTTAAGGAGATTATGTTGAAAATTATATAGATTTTTTTCCAATTTTTTTTTGTTTTCTTTGTTGGCTCGGATACTTCTGGGATTACTCTCGTACACCGGAATCAAGCTGCAATCAGGCTACTTTAATCGCAAAACAAACGAATAAATATCCCTAATCATTTAAAATATAAGCCTTACGAATACTTTTCATTCTTAGTGTATAATGGTCTAGATTTTTCATGTATATATTGCTAAAATATATCAACTTTTAATCAAGTATAGAGCGTGCGTTTATCAATAAAATCATTTCAAGTAGAGAGGAAGATATAATTAAGTGAATGCCCTGCCTAATGATGGCAATAATGATGGCAATAATGATGGAAAAAGTGATTGTGAAATACAAAGTCGGACTCCTTATATTTCTTCCTTTTGTATCTCCGACGATGTTGATGAATGCAAGCATTCGAAGGCATTTTTTAATGAAAAATATAGTCCAGCAGTACCTTTTGATAATAAAGATGAGCCTTTCACAAATATTTACCAATCCGAAATTATAGATAGGTTCTTTGCTTGACTAACAGATTTGTAGTTTTAGAAAACAATCCACCTCCTTCATCACAATTGAACAAATAGAGACGTGTACATATTGGAGACATTTATATGTATTTAGGATTGATATTAATGATGGCAATCGTACAAAATCTTAACATTCTTGGGCACTTCTCAGGAAACTCTTACGTGGAAACGAAAGTTCTCTTCAAATCTATGCTTCGGGACTTGATTTAAAGGTTTCTCTAAGTTTTTACAGTTTTTTGGCAGAAATTCATCACTGTAGTGCTATAAAAGCGTTTCAAAAAAGCAGTCTATCATTGATTACTTAAAAGAAGTTTGAAAACAAATATTAATAAGAGGTAAATATGGCCGTTTTTGAGTACCTTACCCTATCAATGGGTTGTCTGTTATTCAGGCAACCTATTCTCTTAAATTCATCGAAGTTTGGCCTTGAACTATGCAGATCTCATATTAGCCACCTATAGGGTTTATTACTTTCTCATGAGCATCACATTTTGACCATCATCAGTTATAGAAACCCAAGATGGGCTATAAATATTATCATTAGTTATTCAGGGTCCGTACAATAAGTATCTTGACTGGTTCGCTCTAGCCTCAGCGGAGCGGTGGATGGAAGTCCAACCGGTCGTCTCGGTAGGGGGGTCCCAAAACCACTCAGGCACACTTTAGTTCAGCCGCCGCCGGGCATGAGTTGAGACAGGAGGTGGATTTTTGTGACGTGTGGTTGTTTGTGGTGTCATCGAGTCAGCATGGAGCGCACCGTCGAGCAACGCTACACTGTGAAGGTTATCGTTAAACCCGGGAAACCCGCGTCGGAGACCCTGGAACTCATTTAACAGGCTTAAAGGGATGATGCCTTAATCCACACAAGAATATTTAAGCGGCACATAATATTTAAGGAAGGCAGGGAGCTCGTCGAAGACGAGTACCGCGTCAGGCGCCCGACAACCGCTCGAACCGATGCTCAGGTGGCTAAAGTGAAAAAGGTTTTGGACTTTGACAGCCATTTAACTATCACCCTCATCAGGGAGGAGACCGGCCTTTCATTCGGAACCGTCCACACCATTGTAACAGAGGATCATGCGATGAGAAAAGTGTGCGCGAAGCTGGTGCCGAAAGTCTTGAGCGAGGAACAAAAACTGTCGCGGGTGGGGATTTCGCAAGAAATTTGGGACTGCGTCCAGGAAGATGAAGATTTTCTCGACAACGTTATCACCTCAAAGGATAGCTCAAAAGGAGTTTAAAGGATATCGGTTCGACTCCATTGAGACAGTTCAAGCGGCGACGACAAAGGCACTCAACAGTATTCCGGAAACCGACTTCCAGCGGGTTTTGACGAGTAGCAGACGTGCCGAACTAATTTTACCGATGCAGGAGGAATGTACTTTGAAGATTATTAAGTAATTGTAAAGATAACTGCAATAAATTTTGATTTTTAGAACCAGGCCCGATGCTTATTGTACGGACCCTGTATTGTTGCTAGAGCCATATTCAAAAAGACTATTCATAATGGTTGGATAATTACATATTTTAACTTACATTTTTTGGCCAAATATTACTTAATCGCAAAAAAATGTTGTTGGACCTTCATGATTATCTTTAAAAATGTTTCAAAAGAAATGAAAATTCACAAGATTGTGGAAAGGATAGCAGATTTGAGGAAATGTAGCAAAAATCAGGGAGAGAATAATGAAAATGGAGTGGATCAACTAAAGTTCCGTATCATTTACGTCCAACTTTCACTTCAATAATTTTCGTAAAAAGAATGAAAAAGTTTGACTAGTTGCATTTTAGACTATAGCACCGCAATGGGTAGTTATAATCTGAAAGACGAGTTCTTCAGTCGCACTTAATAGGACGCAAAAGGACTAATAAATATCAACAGTAACAACAATCAAAATAAATAATTGTCATGGCTGCCAAAAGTTTCTGCTCATGGTGTATTAGCCATATGTAATTTCTCTTTAAACAGAGGAGGCAATCTAACCTTTAGTCTTGTGCTAATTCAGCAGGTTTTGGAAAAATAATGAGAAGTTCATATGCACCGACCGCTAGGAGACCACCCACATTTCCGGCACACACCTATTAGTCGAGAAGCACTTCATTGAAAATATATCGCCAATCAAGAATAAGTTCTGGCCTCAGAGAGCATGCAAACTTTGCTCAGCTGGAGAAATAAGGAGGAGAACAGTGTATTAGTTCACTGACCATAATGCTTGCTGCATTACGGAATTGATTCCAAATTTATCACGAAAAAGTTAACATTTAGAACACAAGTTTGTGGAGTGCACAGGTGATATTATTGGATGCAAAGTAACTCTTATAACTTTATGATTGAAATACAGTATTCACCTTCCAATGGGCTAGAACATTGAATTAGTGGAAGGGCATGTACACTTCTCCGTCTCCTAGAGATGATCTAGCGGGAACAGTGATAATTGCTCCTACAAAGGTCACCAATGCCAAATCTTTGGAACGATAGGGACTAGACAAAAAGTAGTCCGCAAAGCGTCTGTTCCTCAGTAGGGCGGCTGCAAAAGCGCAGTCATTGAGTGATGGTGTCACGTTTAACGCACTAATAAGGAAGACAACGGGAAATCACATCATTTATTATTCTCAAGATTTATATTGTAGAAAGGATAGTTAAAATGAGTCCTGGCAACTACACTACTCTACTCAATCGGCAGTGTATTGTGCCTGGCAGCGGGAGAATCAAGGCTTCCGCGACCGTTATCTTACGACACCTTTGCAAAGTAAAACCAAAAGCAGCAGCGTAGAAGACACAGAGGAAGACCAAATCAGTTAGAATTGGAGCTTAAAATGATAGCAAAATGTTGAGGACAGGAAAATTAAAAGATATATAAAGTGAGAGATGGAAAGAGGAAATGTAAACATCATAGGTCTATGCAAGGTGAAACGGAAAAATAACGAGAATCACTAGAGGGTTGATTATAGAGTAATCTAAGGGGAAGCTAGCCAGCGAGGGGTTACGATTATATGAAATAAAAAGGAAGGATAAAGTGCAATCATCATAGAGCAAGCAACAAATAGAATATTACTAGTATAGGTGAAAGCAGAACCGACGAACTTGGCCATTGTTCAGGCATACATGCCACCAAGCAATGATAAGGAGGAAGAAGTCAAGAAGATATAGATCAATTCGAGGGCATAAAAGCGTATGTTCCTGCTGGAAAACATTTGATAGTGATAGAGAATTTGAGATACAAGAGATGGTGTTTAGGTGAGGGACTACGGTTTAGGTACGAGAAATGACCGCGGGGAGAAAACAATTTGTGTATATATATATATATATATATATATATATATATATATATATATATATATATATATAGTACAATACACAGTAACACACAATATAGAAACACAAAAAAAAGAAGAACACTCACACGTATTTTCTTGATATTTCGACGGAAACAATCCGTCTTCATCTGAAGATATATAAGTCTATATATATAGGACTTCTATATCTTCAGATGAAGACGGATTGTTTCCGTCGAAATATCAAGAAAATACGTGTGAGTGTTCTTCTTTTTTTTGTGTTTCTATATATATATATATATATATGTGCTTTCGTAGACGTAACACGGAAGTGCTGAATAGTACAATACTCAGTAACACACAATATAGAAATACAAAAAAAAGAAGAACACTCACACGTATTTTCTTGATATTTCGACGGAAACAATCCGTCTTCATCTGAAGATATATAAGATATATATATATATATATATATATATATATATATATATATATATATATATATATATATATATATATATATATATATATATACACACATATGGGATATAGACGGGTAACAAATAAAGAAAAAGAAGCGTGTTGAATTACGTAGCGCGAGAATATGGAAAATTTGCAGAGGAAGGGTGACTTTGATGTAATATTCAAGTAGTTTAACAATATAGGGAAGTTAAAAGGAAAAATCCGTGGTCACAGGTAGAGAGATATGACGGTTTATATAGTAGTTAATACAGAAAAGATCCAAGTGAGACGGTAGGAATATTTAGAAAACTCTATCATAAAGAACTTAGGCTAGCAAATTTAGGCATAGAAAGAGAAAATGGCGTAGATGTAGATAGTTCAGGCCCACGTATACTCGAAGATATGATAGAAAGTGCATTGAAGGATATTATATCAAATATGGCCATAAGAGTAGACAAAATTCCTGAGTAACTACTTAAAACTCAAGCAAAATGTGGGAGGAAGTCTATATTAACTAATTCGTAGTATCCATCAGGAAGAAAACTATCCGGAAGACGTTGGGAGATAAATACTATTTCCTATTCCGAAAAAGGTAACAGCTACCTGTACATCATGAGGATTACAGAACAATAAGTTTGATTTTAGACTCAGCTCAAGTGTTTCAAAGGATCATCAACAAATGGATGGAGAGCAGGGAAAATGATTACTTAGGATATGATCAGTTATGGTTCAGGAAGATGAGTGGTAAGCGTGATGGCGTTACAGTAATGAGATTACTAATCCAGAGGAAGATAGAGTATAGAACATATTTGCCTATTTCCTTTTTATGAGATAGAATATAGTTTTAACTTTTCTGAATTTACCCCTCATTGGTCCACCAGCGCAGCCCCTCTCTGAGGTATCTGCCAACGTATTTCATTGAATGTCAAAGGTAAAGCCAAATCCTAGCAACGTCTCTATCCGAATTCCGATAGGAGCGACACGGATTTGCAAAATATTTTCCCAAATTCATCATATTAGTTCGAAGGGAGTATCTCCCAATGAAGTTATCAATGATATTAATATTTCTATGTGATTTTCCAATAAAGGTGACTGGACTGAGGGAAGCAAGGTAATCGAGCTAATGCCGATAATATGATTCTTTTAGCAATGTCCTTAAATCACTCATGCAGACTGAACAAAAAGCAATCTTTCCTCAAATTCTATTCCAGACATGAAATATCTGCGCAGTTCTTGGCCTTCGTTGTAAATAAACTGTTAAAATAATCTAATTGCCAAAAAAGCACCATCCGTTAATTCAATCCATTGGTAACTGTCGTCAACAAGCACTACACAAATTTTTTTCTGGCACTAATCTCTTAAACAATCCATTTGTAAAGACAGAAAGAACATTTTAGAAAGATTCTCCGATTGCTTTCGCAATACGGAGTGTAGTTTTCGGTGCAAAAAGGTGGGCCGAATAAATTTTAACCTTCTGGCCCTCCGCGTTCAAAGTACCAACACGCAAATAATAGGCGTACATATTGAGTGGACGGCTTTTGTATCCCTACACACATGAAATAAACGACGAACAGCCATTGCTTTCACTTTGTAGTAGTATTCTTAAAATTAATTGAGTGCATGTGCATGTTAGTGCATGCTTTCAAATGTAAATTTGTCAAAGCGGTAGCTTTTGTACAGAATCATCCAAATTGATTCAAGTCAAGGAGAATGAGTTCAAGTAGGTGTGAAGGAGTCTCGAACGATCGATTGTAAATAGAGTTACAAAATCGAGGCCTTGGAGACATGCCTTCCAAAGCTGATTCTGCGAGGAAAATAAACGAACAATTCTTTCAGCAATTCTGTGTTACTCAACTAAACAATAAATCCATCGAAATATGCTTAAGGCATATGGAATCAATTTGGTTAGTTTTAGTAAAAGCGCGCTACTTAAAATTTTCCAACGGCTCGATGGTATTATTCATCTAATCACTCTACAAGAGTTTTTGCATGAATTACAAAATAACTCATGAGCAGATCACAGACCAGTAGAAAATATATAAGAGGAAGTGGCTATTTCTTTGGTTAGATCTTTCTTCTAGTTTCATTCTGCACGCATTGCCCTATTAACCATATAATGTTATTTAGATTAACGAATATATATATATATATATATATATATATATATATATATATATATATATATATTCGTTAATCTAAATAACATTAGATGGTTATTAGGGCAATGCGTTTTTTTTTGTGTTTCTATATTGTGTGTTACTGTGTATTGTACTATTCGGCACTTCCGTGTTACGTCTACGAAAGTATATATATATATATATATATATATATATATATATATATATATATATATATATATATATATATATATATTTATATTTATATATATATATATATAATATTTATATATTATATATATATAATATTTATATATTATATATATAAATATATATATAATATTGATATTTTATAATATATATATATACATATATATATATATAGACAAATAATTTGGTAATAAGTGATGATCAATTTGAAAGTTGTTGCCTTGTTATTGAAATTTTAAATCAGAATTGATTTAAATTGAGCAAATTTTGATCAGAAACCTCAATTAAATGCATTCAAGTTGAAACACTGTCCATACTTCCATGCTCCGTTGCTTAACCTTCACCTAGAATAAGGTAGTAACTTAAATTTATTGACTACTATTAGTCCATGTATTTTAAAACGCAAAATTTTCAATAAAATACCGCATTATATGTATTCGGATTATTGTAATAAATCAGTCTCTCGCACTCTATGATACAGACAGTATTTTTCTTTCTAACGCACATTTTTCTATATATAATTACTGAATGTACAAAACATATCAACCATGGGCCCATCTAAAGTATGGTTAACATTTTCAAGTGCATTAAGTAAGTGATAGCAGAAACATTTTCAGTTAACATTGTTTTCCTCAATTATGTACCTAAGCATATTTCACCGGGGGAATTGGCATTTAATTGGATGATAGTACGGAACAATTATGCTAACTTAGTTATAATTTGAATGGGCGAAGTATGAAGCATATCAAAGATTTATTGAAATGTTTAATTGATGCATTCAATATGCAATAAGCTGGGATCATATGACATTTGAAGATGACATATAATTTTGAAATAATGTTTTATGAGTTTTCTTTACTGTAAAAGAATTATTTAATAAAATTTTTAGAATTTAACGCTAATATTCCATAATCAAAAGAAAAATAAATATGAAGCTCATAACCGTACTGCACCTGCAAATGTCGTCAGGTAGAAGCTCGTTAGGTATTGAAGGCAGATTGCAACTATGGTCCGGTATTAATCCTCAATCCTGCTAGGCAAAACTGACGTTCATAAAAGTGGCAACAAGGCTAAGAATTTCCGGGCATAATCACCAGACTAACAATAATCAATCAATCAATGAATATGACAAGATTGCATTCCTTTATACTAAATATTTACAAGATAAAATAAACATCTCTTCATCCTCGGGAAACCACCTAAAACAAATGTTTTAGTGGGTACGAGAACACTGTCTGTCAGTTACTGTTGTTACTTAATTACTGTCAGTAACACTGTCAGTTACTGTCGTTAATTAATAATTCGTAAAAATGATTGGTAGCTAAATAATAGAATTTCTCTGTAGCAATTAAGACTCTTGGTAAAATTTTCTTGATTACTGGTTTCCATGTGATATCGAATGGTGCGAGTGCGGATTAAGTTTCAAACTTATCACTCCTGGAACTTGATTCTCTATTATTATCAAAAAGTTCAGATCAGATGATGTTACATCGTTTTATCACTGATACATTTGAGTGTCTTATGGAAAACAAATACTCTATACTCGTTAAGCCCCTCCTAAGAATCTTTGTTAAACCACTTAATTTGATTTTATTCAGCTCGTACCTCGATGAACTTTGAACATTCTAGTAAAGGGTGACACCACCCATTCCCACCGTTGGGGCCTTGGCTCTGATTTCTGTTCTTTGGGAGATATAATGATTATAAATCGTCGAAGTTTACATTTGAAAAGAATAACTACCGAATTCAGTAGTAATTAAGCGCATAAGGAGGATGGAGTTGTATCAGGCACGTAAACAATTTGAGGAGATAAGTCAGTGGAAATTATCAGCTCCCTGATTTGCGATGCATGGGAAAAACAGTCCTTGCTTATTCTAAATCTTCACTTAAAACCCTGTTCCATAAAAATAGGAAGCACGACGGCACAAACATTTGCCAAGAAATTTCAGTGCTGCCTAATTGACAGGGTTACCAAATTACCAGTAAAATAAAGTATTTTCTATGGCATTACTAAACCTAGTTAGTGGATCACCAAATAGGCTAATACCAAGGAGGCTTCAAAAAAATAATATCCTTTGCTGATTAAATTTTCAGTCTAAAAATGATTTTGAGGCTACGAGAGAGAAACTATAGAAATTTGGTGGTTGTACTCTATAATTCAAAAAGGCGTATTACTCGTTTTCTCGGGAGAAACTTTAATGTCTTGAAAATGTTGGCACATAGCCATAAGCGAAAATATACGATAAAATTAATACCGATGGAAACAATCTCTAAAGTTAAATTTCATATTGATATTTCAGAACCATTTGATATGATAGCAAAAGTTAGACTGGAAAAATAATGAGAGCATTGAATGAATCCATAGGATAAGAAGAAATAAAATGAATTCGTGTAGATGTCAAGAAGCAGGTTGTAAAGGCATAGTGTTCGTGGTTGACTTGGAAATTTTCAAAGAGAACAAAAAAGAAGCCAAAGAAATACTTGATAACTGTATGAATTGCAGAAATAATATGAGTCAATATGAGGTCTGATCAGAAGATTTCCGAACATTTTTACTAAAAAAATATGCTTCACTAATAAATTATTGTTCAGAGCTCTCTTCAAAGTAGTCTCCTTTCCAATTTTTATACTCACTTCAACGGCGTTTCCACTTTTTGAAACAGCCATGGAACACTTCTTCCGGAACGTTCATAAACTCCTCCGTCGAATTTTCCTCTAACTATGGAATGATGGCAAATCTTTTCCCATTGAGCCGAGGTTTTAGTTTGGGGAACAAGAAAAAGTCATAAGGGGCCAGGTCTAGTGAGTATGGTCGGTGGGGAAGTACAGGGGTTCTATTTTTGGCTAAAAACTCACGAGTTCTGAGAGAGGAATCAGCCGGAGCGTTGTGGTGAGGAAAAAATCACCCGCCGCTCTTCCAAAGTTCGACCGTTTTCCCCTGATTCTCTTTAGGTAGCTCAAGGTAGTAATCCATGTTAACTGCATGTTCTTGAAGTAGGCATTCGTGATGCACAACCCCCTTTACTAAAAAACACAGTCAACAACATCTGGACATTAGAGCGAATTTTTCTAACTATTTTGGGGCGGGGTGATGTTTCAACATTCCATTTTATATTCCGTTGCACTTTTGTTTCGATATAATATCCATTAATCAATGACTGATCGCCTTTTATGATTCTGGACGAGAAGGTTTCACCCTTTTCAGCTCGTTCAAACCATTCCTGACATACTTGAACTCGATGTTGTTTCTGGTCATCTGTCATCAGCCATGGCACGAATTTGGCGGTGACTCGATACATCCTTAATTTTTCAGCCAGATTCCAAAGCACAAACCAGTAGAGATACCACACTCTCCCGCAAAATTCCATGACATTCAAACGACGGCATGAACGAACGAGATATACTCTCTTTCTCGATGTGGGGATAATTAGTCGACGTTGATGGTCTTCCGGAGCGCTCGTCATCTACCACTGATTGCCGCTCCTTTTTGAGCTGGGTAATCCACACATAAAACTAGGCATGCTTCATTGTATCCTCACCATAAGCCTTGGTAATCAATTCAAAAGTTTCTGCAGAGGATTTGTTGAGTTTAACGCAGAATCTCACAGAACGACGCTGCTTCTTGAAATAACTCATTGCCGCGGATACGATTATTTGACACACTCCACGAACACTCCTTCACATAAATAGCAGTAAATAATCAACAAAACCATTAATAAAAAAAGTGGTTAAAGGCAAATATTTCAGAAGCTTTCGCGGACATAAAGCTCCAAGCTTTTAAAAAATTGCCGACTGGGGGTGCGCTATTCCAAAAAGCTCGGGAACCTTTTGAATAGACCTCGTATCTCCTACTAAAAAGGTAATGTATTGAATAAAAAGAGTGCTAAAGAAAAAGACATGACTATGGTGTTTGAAAAAATAAGAGAACATGCATATTTAAGTTTATTGTTGAATGAATGTAACCAAACGTGCTTGACATAGAAGGAAGTGAAGGACCAGCAAGAAATTTGGGATTAGCGTATAGATTAATACCGAATGAATAAAACAAGGGAGCAATGTTTCAAAACGCAACAATGAGGAAATACAAGGCAGTTATTAATCAGGAAGGACTTAAGAGTTCACAATGCCTGCCAATAAACACAAATGAGGAAATGGAAGAAATAGAAAAGGTAAAAGAATGAGAAAGTTCCGAAAAAAAGATGATAATATGAGGAAAAGGAAAAATGAAGATCTTCACAAACAAATGGAGAAGATTGAAAATACGAGTTGTATCATACTCGTATGATACGCAAGATAAGACTAAAATTTTAATGGCATTTCTTTACATTGAACGATTGTATATTGACTAAGAAATTCTTAAGCTACATAACCAAATTTAAGACGACAACAAAACTGATTATGCAAAAAGAGACCTATATAGAGGAAACATGAATCAGACTAGAGAATATGTGGAATAAAGGGGTTTTTCGAAGCAAGGTTGATGAATGTGAGGGGTCAAAGGAAACACAGAGTAGTAAGTCCCAAAATATCCGATTGGAATAAATAAGGACAATGTGACAATGTAAATAAACTTTGTGGGGAGAAGAGAAGCTCTAACATGGAAACCAATATGATCCACAGTAAACTCGAAAATGAGGAATGACTGATATACTTACCTCCAAGATACCTCGGTAAGTTTAATTCGATTTGACACGTTTGTGCTCCAAGATGGGCTTCGAAACATTATACAAGAATTTAAAATATCAATTAATATTTAGTTTTTTCTTTTAAAAATCATAAAATATTAAATCTCGAGTCAAATTCGGAAACACGGGCGCCAGACGCCATTAGGGAGGGGGTCCCTGCTCACCGACGCTGCCACCTAAAAGGAAGCCCCGATGAGTCTCGTGCTCCCAGAATGCAATGGACCCGAGTTGAATGATTTCGTTAGTTTGACTCGGAGATACGCAATGAAAGAGTCAGGCGACCGACCCCACCTTGGATCCGCTCCATCTGTCGACGCTTTCTGGATTCCCTGGCGTACCAGCCTCAAGCGTAAAAAATCTTGAGGATGGCAGGTGTTACACCCTCGTGCGAATATTCTTTCAATGCCCTAAGCTATGGAAGAGGTTAATGGAACATCACCGTGTCTCTGCGGCTGTTCTATTTTTTAAGTATGGTTTTTGATGGGGAGGAAGAATGTCCCATTTTGTTACATTTCCTTAAGGGAGTAAGAGGGGAGTCAAAGAGGAATCTTACCTAATGTTTATTATTGAATCATTTCAGCTATTTTTATGAAAGCGCATTTTAATTATCATTTATCACTAAAGAGTAACGTTCTGTGCAAAAGCCCTCTAATTAACAAATTGAGTAGCTTCAGGCGTGATGTGGTGGAAGTCGAACATTATGAATAACTGATCGTAGCACTTTTCCACTTGATAAAATAATAATAATAACGCCCTCTCCCCTCCTTCCGGAATCTTAAACGTATATAAGACGGTATACAACTACAGTTTGTTACCTGATGATGATGTAATGCATTGAAACCCGGTCGTAATTTAAAACAAATAAATTTATCAAGTGGAAAAGTGCTATGATCAGTTATTCATTACCCTCTAATTAAACGGGAACCACGCAATAGCATTAGAATTTTCGACCTGTAATGAAGAGTTTAGAATTTTTTAGCACTCATTCTCTTATTTGTATTACCATGACTAAAATAAAAAAAATCAAGCTATCTTTCACGTTAGGGTACTGTAATTTCAGCTAAAACACGTCATTGAAATGATGAAAAGATAATCGCAGTGAAAAACTCTTTTTCTTATTTAAATCAGCTATTTTCTTTGTAAAAGGTACCTGTTAAATATATTAATGATAAAACTGATTGACATCAGATTGGGTAGGCCGAAGGACTCTAGTCAACCAATTTTAGGATTGAATGGCCAATGATATGGATGATGATGATAAAACCGGTAATTACGCATGATACAGGAAGTGAAGGATCATATTTTACGGCCCTTCTAAAGATAGGAAGGGGAAAAAAGTCAAAAAAAGAACTTACGTAACTTAAGAATGATGCCTGTCGGATGACGAAAGGAATGATTGAATGAAAGGCTCACCAAAAGCTCCGCTCTACTTATAAAAACATGCTGAAATTCCCTCTACTGGAACCTGGAATGCAACTGGAACCTGGAATCTGAAATGCAACTGAGCAAGCCTCTACTCATTTCCACCGAGAATTTTGGTTAAGGTGGGATGATTTCTCAGAAATCAGACAAAGCCGACCTATGCCACCTTAGGTCCACCGCAAAAAACGATATTCGAAAAATCACGAAAACCTTCGATGGAGCCGATGTGTCCAAATCGTCGAGGATTGAACCGGAGCCATCCGGAGAGTAGCCAACGGCAGCACCTGCCACACTATCCCACCCTGAGGCAAAGGCCGACATTTTTCATTCCTCACGTACAAGTGCTAGGATAGAAAAATTGTTGATAGTAGACGAGAAGCAGTCAAGTCATTTTGTTAAGGCAGGGAGAGTTGATAGGAAAGACACCCTTTTGGGTATGAAGCTACTTAAACATCGCCTTTAGGTTTGAGTTAACATTATTAACATGAGGCTCTGCGCAACCTGAGCTCTCTTCACTTAACTCGTAATGTGTCCAATGGAGGAATGCCTTTATTTTGAGTCCCCAGGGCTTCATACGGGCGGCTTAAGGAGCATTTCCACATGAATAAAACTCAAGAAAGGTTTAGCCCGGGTGAGGCTGAAACTGACGTTGGGAGCAAACCTATCATAAATTAAGTAAAGGAGAAGTCGCGTTTCGTCTTGACCTGTGCCCTTCGAAGGCAACATTCTGTACCTCAAATATTCCTCACCCCCGTGAGCTGAATGTGAAACTTACTTATTTTCTCTCCAATAAACAATCACACAAATTAAATAGCTGTCATTTCATCATTTGAAGACCTAAACATTCTAATGAAGAAAGCAATGAAGTGGGTATTTGAGGTATTAAGCTAAGTATGAGAGCTGACGATCAGTTCCATTGAGAGGGATTTTCACTGACTCAATTTTGTTCTCAAAGAAATTGATGATTTTGAGAGACCCATTGATGGCAAACATATTTAGAAGACACACATAACTAGCGATAGGGTAATTTTAATCGGACCACAGAAAAAACGCATAGGGGAGAAAAAATGACGGGATTTAAATTAATACTGTTTAAGAGGTTTTCCTCATTGGACGCCTTCGCGTTGATCGACCCTTCACGATCTTTTCCCCATCTCAAAACTACTCTGAAGTTTCCTTATCTGTGCACCCAAATCCTTAGTAGTCCCTGCTTACTTTTCCTTCCGAGACACTCGAATCTGCACTTGGTCGTCCGTCAAAACCTTGTTTTAGTACGTATCTTTCGCATAACCAAATTTTCAGTGATAATGATGTGAACTATTATTTTATCGATACGATATTCGCATCTTTAATCGACGGTCTGAATTCAGTTTTTCACGCACGCATTGCACGTTTTCGTCGGTTCCTGACGTAGACGACCGTCCAGCGCGGGGATCGTCCTCCACACTCTCGCGGCCTTTTTAAGAGCTTGTGTTGCTAAAAAAACTGCACTTTGTGACATGCTTTTATCCTTGAGCTATGCCCTACGTCTTTGTACCCGATTTCTTCTGTCCAGTACAAAGTTTGATGGCGTACTGCTATTCAATCGTTCGCTGCGCTTGCACCGAGTCACTCGACAAGGGTCCACTAAAAATACGATATAGACTGAACCAGGGTTTGCAGGCGCTTAACGCTTAATTAGTGTTGAAGGACAGACCTTTTTCCACCAAGCCTGAACAGTAAGAGCATGATGCAACGTACAGTCACGTCAGGGAAGAAAACTTTCCAATGTTTTGAAAACAAACCTTGTATGCATATACGTGCACTATTAATGAGCACTGAGACTATAATCCTACTTCAAATAATTAGTTTAGAAAGTCATTAAAGGAGCATTCAAAGACTTTGGAGGAACCCATGGACGTTTTGGGGCCTGTTTTCGAAGTGATACATCATTGGACCAATTAACAGATTTTGTGAAAGGTGTGAATTTGTAAAATTATCATTACTAATTTCACCTTGCTACTCTATTTCCTCATTGAACTTCCCTGGAGCGCAGCAAATTAAGTTCTCAGTTGGCTATGGTGTCCCACCCGGCGAGATAGGATTCACTACATAAAAATTTAGTGTATTCAATTTAATTAGTATCGAACCCTCAACTTCCAGATCCGTCGCGAAAATTATTTCGCATCTAATTGGTGATCTCTTGCCCACTTGAAAATATTGTGGTGTTGTGTTTCTTTAGCGACAGCGATTTCATTGAACGACAGCCGCAGTAGGTCCAAAAATAATTTCTTTATTTTAGGCGGGAATAACCCTTTTTCAGCTTCAATTCAAAAGACGCAGGTCATCATATGATAGCCATAAAATTTACAGCAATGATATTATGCTCTCAAGGTTCAAATAATGAGGTAAATTATGACAAAAATGGGTTGCTTTCCACGAAATCAAGCAGCTCCAAACAATCAGGGAACAAGTAAGAGCTCAGATTTTAAGTTAAAGGTGAGGAAGTCTCTTGAAGACCAATTAGTTCTAGCATGGTTTTATAATAAATGTGAATACATGTTCATTCTCCATATTTTCAGAGTAAATCCCGAAAAAAGTGTAAATATTGATTGTCAGCTGATTTCTTTTCATCCTACAAACTTAAGGCTCTTTTATTAAAAAATCCAAATAAAATGGCAAGAAACCATTCTGTCCGATAGGAATTATGGAGTAGTTATTACATAATATTCCGTAAAAAGAGAAAAGAGCTCTTTGGACCTCATCACTGTCTTGAGCCGAGGTAACATCGCTTTGCACCTGAGCCGTGCCATTGGTTTCCCGAGAACGCGACCCAGTGATTAAATACGAGGGTCATCCGGAAAGTAGTACCCGTTCGTGCCGCATGAAGTGCTGACGACGCGAGTAGCCGCTGGACGAGGTCAGATAGCTTCAGTGGCTTGTCTGCCTTCTCTGAGCCAAGTTGCGTGACGCTAGCATTGCCTGTGTTGTTTCTGTGATTGTTTACAATGTTTAAAAAAATTGAGAACGCCGCCAGTTGTGAAGTGAGGGCAGTGATTAAATTCCTCAATGCAAGAAACGTTCGCCCATGTGATATTCATCGCCAATTAAAGGAGGTGTATGGAGACAATGTAATGGACGAGTCGTCTGTTCGGCGGTGGTGTCGCAACTTCAACATGGGGAGGGGGAACACACACGACGATGAGCGTTCGGAGAGACCGTCTGTCATTACAGACCAACTGGTGAGCTCAGTTGACGAATTCGTGAGGAACGATCGGCGCGTCACAATTGATGACATCTGTGAGCATTTTCCCAATGTTTCTCGAACAATTGTTCATGAAATTGTTAAACACCATCTGCATTATGCAAAAATTTGTGCAAGATGGGTCCCTCGCGTATCTCAATGAGCTGGCGGCGAAGGACTATGCAGCAGGAATACAGAAACTTGTCACACGTTATGACAAATGCCTTAATTTGCTTGGAGATTATGTTGAGAAGTAGTTTAAAGTATCCTCTTTCAAATAAAATTTTTTATGTTTGTTAATATTTACTTTTGTGTCTTTATTTCACGAACGGGTACTACTTTCCGGATGACCCTCGTACGTACAGGACCGATACGTGTCACAAGCGTCAACACAGAGCGGACTAAGCTTGTGCGTTCAAATGTCACCAAGTAAATGCAACTTTTCGTGAAGCAAGGATGAATCGAAGTACAGAATAATCCCTCGTAAATTAGCATTGACTGTCATTCCACAGGAAATATGTTTTTATTAATTATGACTTCCGGGCCCAGATTTTAACGTCAACCTTGGGCACAAGCAGCGTCATAACAATGAGTGTTAACCGTGCAACGGGTGACAATGACGACACATTAGCTGAAGGCTGATTCTTTGAATAATAAAATTTGTGCCTGCCTAGCAGCTCGGGAGAAACTCATTGCACTGCATACCTATCCATTCATTGTCATTCCAGCATGATTACCCCGACAAATAGAGCGGCACGGTGACGGTATCATGGCTTCAGATTGTGTACACCGAGAATCGAAATCTCTCTTCCACCCACTCCTCTCTCAATCGCTCTTCTTTCAAACGGAAATTCTATCCGTTTTGTGACTTCCTTCGCGAATTTTCTTCTATCCATGTTTTATTAAGTTTATTATCTCTCTCAAAACATTTTTATTAATTTATATAGTGTGCCGCGTGGTTTTGACGGCTGCATCTTCGGCTTAAAAAGTTTTCCGTTGATTCCATCCGGAAAACGCATATTTTTGCGGACATCCTATCCTACCACCCTCAGGCAGTTCCTTCATAGGTAGAGCTTTGAAGCATAGTCGATGGCATCAATATTAATATAAAAGGTGGCGGATTATTAGTATCGATGGGCTTGTGAAATAAGCATATCATTGTGTTACCTCACGGCATGGTAGTCCAGAGCAATAAGCTATTGAGGAAAGGGTCATTGGTTCGATTCCCCATTGATCCTTTGGAACAACCCCATTAAAAAACCCAAGCGGTACGCTTTTATAGATGGTAGAACTTCATGGCAAATTGCATGGAAGAGAATGCATCTGGCCACAGTTACCTTTTTTCAAATATCGTATGTACAGTAAAATATTTTTAATGATCATTCATGCAACTAATACCTGTCTGTAATGAAAACACTTCCTGGTTCAGTGGGGATTTTAGCTCAAACGGAGGAGCTTAAATCACAGGATGGAACAGATAAACAAAAATCATGACATGTATTCTCCAAAGATAAACTTTTACTTTATCAAATTTCATTTTATATTATCATTTTTTTTCGGTTATTGTGGACTGCATTTGATTGTTCTCGAAGGAAAAGCCGGAATCTCTAAAATTTGATTCACTGGTGGCAACCTTCAGATGAAGATAAAAGGTTTGGAATATCAGGATATCCCAAAACTTGACTGCTAGCTGTAAGTTGGAATTGATTTGATTTTAGTGTCAATGAAATTTATTTTATTCTTAGAAAAAGAAAGTTTTAAGCATTTAATTTTTTATCCACATTCAAAACACATAAGCTCATAATGAAACAGCAGTGGTGCATTACCTGATTGCCTATTTTGAATGCAGGTGTGTTCACATCTGCATAATACTTCCCTTAACTAGACCCCAATATTTCTTTTTAACTCCACTTAGTAACTCTCTGCCCAGTTATGGAAGAGATTTAAATAGATAATGGTAAGCCATTTAAATGACATGCATTGAGGGCATAAGAAGAAGAATTGCACCAGGCACATGAGCTTCCACAAAGAGGAGGGAATTTATGACAGGAAAATTGAATGAAGATATTAAGAAAACACTCACAAAAAATTTTATATAGAGCATATTTTTGCATGGCATGGAAATATGGTCATTGAAGTAGGACAATAGGCAGAGGCTAAAGGCTTTTTTAATGTGAGAGTGGAGAGGGATAGAAACAGTAAAATGGACAGAAATGAAACCCAACAAAGGCATTTGAGAAAGGCAAGAGTGGAAAAGGAGACAGGAATGTAGGAGATATCTTAAGGAAGCAGGAAAGGTAGGATCAGAGCATATTAATTTGGAATAGAATGTTGACGGCTGAAATAGAGAGGAGGATGTTAGGTAGGCGATTTTGTAGGGGGATAAGAATAAGTAATTTGGACAGGGAGGTAGGAATTATGTTGAATTAAAGGAGGGTTTATTTTAGTCAAAGGTGTAAATTTTTCCATTATTAGAAAAAGCTAGGACATTTGGTGATGTTTGGACTGCATTTATCCAAACTCTACCTTGAATAGTACAATTCCAATTAATATTGTCATCTAATAATCACCAAAGGTAAAATTTTTGTTTCCCATTTGGATTTTGCCAGGCAACTGAAGCTGTGATAATTCAGATTGCTATCACTCTCTTGACCCCTTAAGAGTCTCCAGCTTAGACTACAGCAAGTGTAACATGTTATCAGGCTCTGAAACTGATGAGCTTTCACTCATCTCTTGAAATTTTATTCATAAGCATTTCATTTTAGCATTATTACTTTGATTTAGTATTAGGTGATACTCTTTGATTGCATTTTAAATCATAAAATCTAATTTGGTACAAATAAAATATGCCTTGACTTTATACATACTTAGTTCTTGCTCCCATCAAAACCACACTGCAATAAATGATGAGATTTTCAATCATGTTTGAAGGGTCAATTACATTTGATGGTTGATTTGCAGATAAAAACACTCATAAGTATCAACTGGATAATTGTAGAAAAATTCTCAGGCTTAACTCAATGGAATTTTTCCATATTTTAAGGAATGGCAAAAAAACCTTATGATGGTCTGGGGCAGCAAAGTCGTGGCTGTGTGATAAATACATTGTGAGTTGTGGAATTGCAGAATTTTTTCCTTCCATTCCTTGCCACTGGATTATTTTAAATACTTCGTGTTCAATGCCCCTCAGAGCATTTTTTCTATGAAAAAATTGTTTTTTACTGTTAGTGCTTCTTTTTTACTGTGTAGTGGCTTTGTCACCTGGCATAGTTAAATGATATTGGTCCAGACTATTGTGGGAGTGATAACCAGAAAATAAAGTGCTCCTGAGAACTGCACAGGCTTGAGTAGGAAAGATAACAAGGCTTTTAGATTGTGAGTTGTTGTACAATGAATTTAATCAATCAAGACATGATCAAAAAGTGATAGGAAAAAACGGCCCCAGGAAGTATGTTTCATTCTGCACTATTCTGTAATATTATACCTTTATCTGGAACAAATTGATTCAGCACCAGTAACCACTCATTGCAATGTTTAGTATATGACATACAGAGCTAATATATTAAAATGAAAAAATGATGTGAGCATATGAAAGTCTCAGCTTTCTTTTAAAATGTTTCCTATATTCATATGCATGTGCCTTATCAATAGCTCTGGTTGTAAGTAACAAACCTTACTGAAACACGAACTATCTATAAGTATATTTATCTTTTTATTTGATTTTCTGGTGACTTAATTGTCTTCATCTTCAGGACCCATCTTTGCTGTCTTCATGGTGGAAACACTGAATATATGAGGAATTCCATACAGTGATTACTTAGAAGCCCATATGCATACCATCTTAAACTACAATAGGAAACTTATTGCTGCTGTATGTATATTTAAAGAACACAGGTAATGTGGAGAAGGTAAATGGAAAAACATGGCCTGCAACACTTTAATGAATTGACAATACATTTCATGCATTGGGAAACACTCATTGTACATGTCAAAAAGATAAATACCTACATGATTTTAAAATCAAGTGAGTTTTGAATGAATTTAACATAAAAAAGCAATATAAGAAATATACAACGGTAATTTTTATAAAAATCTTATTAAAATATATATACAATCACCAGTTTTACATTCTATCAAGTAAAATGCTTAAAAAAATTGAGCTTTCTGAATATTGGAATAAAAAAATATTTCCAGGCCCATGCTCGGATCTATTCACTGCACCTTTCATCCCAACCTGTCCAGATATTTCATTATACCTTTGGATCCATATTTCTGGAAATGAACAAGCTCCATGTCAATTTGACTTGACATGAAGGTCCAAATTCTTAGAGAGGCCTGATTTACAATGGACCTGATTCAGGCCAAACCCTGTTCATCACAGTTCCTATACCACTTGCCGTGTTTTTAGGTATAGGTATATTTTTTTAATATTGAATTTTTCTTTACAAATGTATTTTATCCTTGAATTCTCATACTAAGCCATTGCAGCATCTTAAAAAATGCTTGCTATGCTTTATTTTTGCACATTAAAGCCCATTTCAGGCACTTTATTAAATATTCTGAAGTTCTTTCATATTATTTATATTTATGGTGGGAGAGAATTGCAATATTTTTAAATCACAGAAATTCAGTCCATCAATTCATTAATAAAAACCTCCATTGCATTAAAATAGAGGGGTGGAAATGTAGCTGGTCAGTGTTCCCCTTTGTCACATGTGTTTTTGTTGAAGCTCTTCTCTAGGGGGTGTCGCAGGCACAATGGAGGTTGGAATTTCTTTCGGCAAACAATATCTTCAAGTCCTTCACCAGCATAAGATACGAGTGGGGAGATTTCACAAATCATGGGTCCTTTCCACTTAAGATTGGAATTTTTACTAAAAAACAAAATATAAAATTCGATGAGTTAGTAGTTGTTTCCACAATGTGAACAGTTTTAATAGCGATGGTTTTTATGACAATGGCAATAAGTGAGAAATTCAAAATCTCTTCAAAGAAAATACTCCATTCCTTCCCAAATCTGATTGTCATTTCCACTTAATGTTTTATATTTTTGAACATGATTCTAATTGATAATTTTCAATGAGCTATATTTTTACTTACATGCTAATATTTAAATTGCATGAAGTATTTCACTGATAGGTTAAGCTTAGTAAACAGAATTACTATGCCACACACAGATACCGCTGTCACAGACTGGAAATGCTTAGCATAATTTTTCATACTCACATTTCATTATTGTTTGTCTCTTGAATAGTTCCATTTCCATTGTGGATTGGTGACGGCTCACTAAAAATATAAATAACAAAAAGATGAGGACAAAATATGCGATATAGAGTAAAGATTGCATGTGGTTTGATGCTACAGCTATAGAAAAGTATGAAAAAATTTCACCATATAGGTTTGGTCATGTTTAGAAAGGGAATGAGAGTTGAATAACCAAAGAGATATAAGAGAGAAAAGTAAATACTTGGAGAGGAAGGGATAGACTGAGAAGGCATGCGTGATTATATCTCAGGACACTCCAAAGACAAGAAATATTAAAATTTTCAAGAAGTTCTCTCGGGTTTCCCACCAGGTCAGGTTGCAGTACACTGACGTTTCGAAGGCTGACTCTGCCATCGTCTTCAGGGTGAAGTGATGTTACAGTCACTTCACCCTGAAGATGATGGCAGAGTCAGCCTTCGAAACATTGGTGTACTGCAACCTGACCCGGTGGGAAACCCGAGAGAACTTCTTGAATACCATACGCTGGGAAAACCTGAGATCCTTCAATATTAAAATTCTTAGGAATGTAAGAGCATAAATAATGCCATGCATGAATATGAAAGATTTAATAGAAGTAAGAATGTATAGGACACTGTAGAAGAAATCAGTAAGTGACAATAAGCTTTCTTTTGCAGACTAATGCAGGCCTCTCATAATGGTTTCTGACACAAAAGTGAATGGTGTAAATTGTATGCATGTAGGTTAAAGAGAAGAAATAATTGTATTTGTATTACAAACGCTTAATTAATGGTTCCTCAGTAACCCTCATATCCTTATAAGCCTTCAAGTCCCAACAGGTATCCAAGTGGATGAATAAACCAAATTTACTCATGCCCTAGATGGCACTCATACCCGGGGCAGATTCTGGGTTGACTTTTGGGGAGGTAGGGCAGCATCCTGAATAAAATGGTGTGTGGAGGAGTAGAGAAGAGGCAAGTGAGAAAGAACTGCCCTACCTGCTGGTAAAAAGCTACAAGTTCAAGTCAAAACCTGCCCCTACTTATATCAATGATTTGGGTTATTATGTAAGCAGCTCATTACCTAACTGCCATTCATTTCCATGGCAGCTATTAAAGGAAACCAGCTTAGTTACCCACAAAGGCAATGGAGTTAGGTTTGTAATATGAATTCTCTACTTAGATGTATCCCTGTGTTTTGCAAATTGTACTTAAAATACAGGTAGCAGAAATAGAAAAGATTAGCAATAAAGCATTGGCCCAATTAAAAATCTGATTGCAGCAAGATATTTATGGAAGATAGAATGCTTGTTCAAGGTCATGGTTCTAGTGTACTTCGGCATTAGTTAGATTAGATAGAATTCTTTTTGGAGTTCCCAATCCATACATATTTATTCCCTGCGTTCAAAATTATTTTGGCATAATAACCATTTATCCATTTTAGGTCAGGTGAGGACCTGTCATTAGGAAGTGTTTCCAAGTTCAAATAAAATGTCTAGAGTATCATAATGCCAATTGAGTTTCTAGCTAGGGAACTAATCTTATCCCATCCTTTTCATTGACGATTTTTCATCCAGTTCCCTGAAAATAGTTAACTTCAAACCTCATACCATTAAAAAGTGATACATAATTTACATAATTACCTTAAGATGATTGGCATATGTTTATCATGGACCAACTCTCCACCAGCTGCAACTAAATATCGATGATGGAGTGAGTAGAGGTCATGCCTTGCTGTAGTCGGTGTATCTTTCTCTGCACCATCTGCATTTTTCAGGGGACTAAATTCATCCTCTCTGGGTACTTCCCACACAACAAAATCACTGCAGATTCAAAGAAATTAGCTTTAAATGAATCCATATTTGTTATACATGTGTATGCAAAGGGTAAAAAAATGTTCTTTATAAGTGGAAACCAAAAAAAATTGAAACATTTATAGTTCTAAATTTATGAATAAGATTTGAGATGGTTCAAAATTACTAAATAAGATCTTGCCCTATTTATGCTATTTGTTTCTTAGAAATGGGTGCTACCTACCTTCCTACAATTTTTACAATACTACCTTTCTAAAGAATTTCCCATAGTCAATATATTAAAAAATTAAAGGAAACATATAAGACTCACTTAGAAAATTGGAAAACATCAAACACAAACTTCTCCATTTTAATGCCATTTGGTTTTTCTGGTTTGATAATATCTCCATTACTATCAACATAAGGAATCTTCTTCCGTGCTACATGATGTTTCAAGGAAAATTCTTGTTCACTGTAATGAAATAAAAGAGATCCCAACGTGACATAAATTGTTTATCAGACTTCTGCATAGATGTGTCAGCTAATGTTATACCACATACTTGACAATATTTTGTAGGAATTCGGTTGTGAAAAAGTGGTTGCAAATATTCCCTGCACTAAATGTCAGCCTGGAATCAGGATTCCTTTTCTGGGCTGTTTTAAGTGTTATCTCACTGTATTCAACCACTTGGTATTTTCCATCAACTTTGCAAACAACACCAACAGCCTCAGTTGGAAATGATTTTTCTACAACCTACATATATGAAAACAGAATATTTACATATTATTATTGGTTGATATTCCTTTGATTTAAAAATGTTTATACATTAATTTGAAAGAATATAATCAAAAGGGGATGAAATCTTTGCCTAGCTTTCACCTCTGAATGATTGTGTTCAAATATTTTATTATTATTAATAATAATTTTAAATATGTCAGAGTTTCTGCGTATTAAAATTCAGAGGGTAGGGTCAAAATTTTTGATCAAATGAAGATAAAGTGCATCCGTGGAGAACTCCACATTTTTTATTTAAGATGTAACCAAGATTTTACATTCAATTATTTGCTGAAGACAAAAATATGAGTCTGATATCTTTTAAAGGTCTGATGCACTTATTTATATCCTCTGTTTTATGCCCCTTTTCCTGATATTTTTCTTTGCAGTTTCATCATACTTTGAGTTGTGAAGAAGTGTGTCAAAAACAGATTATAGCATGAGAAATGTAAGTAGATAGTGGGTATCATCTCATTTTAGCAATAAAATTGTTAATACAAACACCCCTTTCTACAGAGTTTTGACTAGAAAGTGTGTAAGATTAATCTAATTCCATTCACTTCAAGAAAATAAAAAATCCATGTAAAAGTTAATACCACAAGAAAAAATTATATTTTATCCTTTGATGCTAGTATTAATATAAGCAAGATCAAGTATAGGCTTAGAAGCTTACCTTAGCACCACAATCAGCCCCTTTGCTAATACAATAGCCAATAAATACTGGATCAGCCAGTTTAACTAAAATATTATCCACACAGTAAACATGAAGATATTTTACATTCCTTCTCTGCAAATTTTCTAGAATGTTCTTCTCATTCAAAGCACGATATAGGCCTCCATTGCCATCTGAAAGAGTCATCATTGTCATTTTCATTGATTTATGACTAAATTTATTCCAGGTATTCTTTAATTTAGAAAAATTCTTACCTGGAGCTTTAGCCACCTTATTCTTGTTTTCTAAAATAATTTTTCCATCAAATGTAAAGCAGGGAAGCATTCCTTGTTCAAATACAATAAGATTCTCCTTTTTCAAGCCAAAGTAATTATGTCTTGCGAAAAAATCCAGAGTAGGCTCCTTGGTATGCTCACTTGTCATTATGTACCTAAAGTGTTAGAAGAAATTATTTACCTCTTGCAGTTACAAAAGGAACATAGATTAATGTTAACTAGTTCCAAAACATGAATAAGCTTCCATCTAAGTAGTGATAAATGGAATTTTTCATTAAAATTCTTCATATATAAAATATTTTTGAAACTTTACTAAAGCAATCAAAAACTTCAGATGGCCCTGAGACTTGACGGGAGAAGAGGAGGGTGTATAGCTGGTCTTGAATAATTTGGAAAGGAATATGGAAGACAGCAGGTGGTGGAGACAAAGGGTAACGTATGACTGGATGCAAAGAGATTAGGCCTTGTGCACATGGAAGAAAATTTCACTGGGAGAGTTTGCATTTCCATAATTTCCCCCTAATACCTCATGTTCTCCATTAAACAGTGAGATTAAAGAGACACTGAAATCATCCTTAAGATATGACCCCTAAAAATTATTGTTGATGATTTGCTGTTGTGGGTGATATAAAGGACACAGGGAGTCAGACTTCAGAGGTTGTGGGAGTTAGTTTCCCTTGCATAAGTCTCTGCTAGGAGTACTTTAAAGTCATAGTTCAACATTAAATATTTCAATAAAATACAAATTTTAACTAATGTCCTAACTTTTTAAATGTATTCTGTGCTTTTTTGGAAAAAAATTTATGATTTAGCATTCCTTGACCAAAATTTTTAAACGAAATGCTTTAAGCTGTTTATTATATCGCCTTTTCAACAGGGTTTAGAGCGCAATACTGGCACAAATGAGTGTAAGACGTTATTTTTGACAAATTTATTTATACAGGCCATTACCTGAAGACTTTGTGTTGGCTGTGTTAAATAAGTTTAATCTTATGCCAGTTGAGCAATTATTATTTCTAGATTTATTTAGCGCCTTACTAGGTACTCATGCCATATTTAAGAAAAAAATTATTTGTGTAATCTAATGATTAAACTTGGGGGATTAGTTAGGATTTTAGCATCATGGATTGACAAAGGTTCTGATTGCATTCACAGCTAAGTGAATTTGTCTGCAATTTTCTTTTCTGTTTTTTCTCCCAAAGGATGTTTTCATTATTGAAACACATAAAGTTTGAACCCTTATAATGCAGTGAGACAGTATTCAACAATGCACAGAAATCAGAAGTACTGGCATGATTCTGTTTTATTTTTAGCTGAGGTACCATGCCTTCAAATGTGATGACAAATCAGGATCCATTCTTTAGAGGACATTTTATTAGCTCAAGAGCTTAATTAGTTTTATCTTATTATATGGTATAAGAGCTGTTATTATTCATGTTAGTTTTTCATTTCTCTGATTCCAAGGTTCTTGCATTATGCAGAATATTCAAATGGAATGTAGATGACATAAATGGAAGCTAACACTTCTGCTGAAATCAATTAAAAACACATTCTTTTAATTGGTCCAAAATATATACCACCATAAATTTGAAATGAGAGGGAGAAATATGATGCCGTTTCACCAAATAGTTGGTGAAGTGTCATTGCACGATGCCTATACAATCTTTAGAAAGTCAGAAAATCACACTCTCAATGAATCAAAATATAGGTAAAGTCTATCAGACCTTATGCATAATCCTCAGCTTAATTAGCACAGATTTGTCATCAATTTCAAAGTCCATCAGCATGAAAGTTGGAGTATGCATATAATTCAACAATATAGCATTGACCATTAGATAGAGAAATGCAGCCAATTTCCCCAATGTAGGCTATTCTCTATTAGTACTCTTCATACCCAAGGCATAGCAAATTTAGAAAATTTTCCAATGTAGTGATTTCCTTATTTTTCTTGCATGATTTTGTCTCCTAACATTTTGATTTGTTGCTACTCTTGCAGTGTCTATTTGTACCTTATGAACAAAATTGATATATATATATATATATATATATATATATATATATATATATATATATATATATATATATATATTACAGTAATTTGAACTATGAGTAAAATATATTTTTTTCCAAAAACATAAATGTGAATGCTTTGTCTCTGAGATCAACCTGGAATGATAATAATGATCTATTATAAAATTGCCACAAATATTCCAGTGAAATTGAATATTTGTCAGCTTTGTATATTATTGGGCTGAATTTCTCCAAAAAGAAAAAAAAAACGAAATAAAAAAATTCAGAATGAATTGGTAATGGTTTATATAACCTTCATCAAAGATTGCATGGTGAGATAAAAATTATGCTTAAGCTCCAGATTCTAAAGGCTGATTTCAAAGGCATCTCTCTTAGGAGTTTGCTATTGACTAAGCTCATGGCATATTGGATATTAGTGAAGCATTACTTACCAAGGGATACTTCCATGCACCCCAGTGTGATCAAATGCTAGTTCCTCAAGCTTCCTTATCCGTTCTGCTTGTAACTGATATAGGGTCTTGTGTGAAGGTAATCCCACATCATACATTCCTTTGGGATAAGGTACACCAAGACGAGTCCCTTGTCCTCCAGCTAGTAGCAGAACACCTACTTTGCCTTCAGCTATTTGCCTTAATCCTGAAAGAAATAAAGTGTTTTGTAGGGATTTCACAATTCACATTTTTATGCAAAACTCATTTATGAGTAGTAAAGGGTTGATATGAAATTGTTCATTAGGTTAGAACATTAAAAAAAAATTTTTACTGGCATGACTTGATTGTGATTATTTAATGGAAATGACATGCCGGGCTTTAAAATTTAAATCTCAAAAATTGAAAAAAATACACTGGATATGTTATTTTTTTTAGGAGGAACAGAGAGACAGCTGAAGAATGTAATTCTTCATTAATGAACTGGAAAATGTAATAAGGAATCACTGATTGATGGATGAAATCCTAAAAGAACATTCATAATCAATTTAATGTGATCCTTCACTTTCAAGAAGCATATTTCTAGGTTTTTCATGAGAATTGCTTTCTATTTCGAAGGGTGGCACCAAAACTAGGTTATCATAATATGCATTTAACCTTGTTAATATTTTCAATTACTTCAATAGATCACAATGCCAAAATAAGAAAAAATTGAAGGTTCTATACTTGAGGGGGGAAAATGACTAAGTTCTGAAAGCCGTGATCGCATTGAATTTCTTTATACTCTTTTGAATTAATGAAATAGTTTATATTGTTCCATATTTTGCCTTTTTGTCATTTCTTGATGGTGAATGTTGGTACTAGCATTGAAATTAATAATTTTATCTTCAAATGATGAAGTATTTTGTAACCTCATCCACCATAAGAAATGCACCAAATTTCGTTGCTGTGTGCGAGGAAGCATTTATATTAAAGGTTTATTTTCCTAGATTAAATATTGCATTCCTGTTTTGGATGAAGAATAAAATTTTTCATAGGTATCTTATTCTTTGAAAAGTCATATTATGTAGAGGCTATCAAAAGTAGTGTAGCATGCTGTCATAGAGTTATATTGAAATTATACACATATTAGAATGAACATAAATTTTCATGAATGTACACAAAAAATCACTGAGGTTTAATGCATAGTTTTCAGATTAAATACACTATTAAATTTGTAGTTGTCATAAAATAGCCTAAAATGAGACAAGTGAGCCAGAAAATCAAGCTAGAGTCCAAAAAATATATGAAGTACAATCACAAGAATGTTCACAAAATTTACGACATGTAAATAACACATATTAAGCTGGTATGGTATATTCAATCATTGTATATTTATGGTTATTCACTGATTGAGTTGGGTTTTGGACTGACTCATTGATTCACCACAGCTGTGTCTCACCTGACAAAACTCAACATCATATCTTATCCTACCGAAAACTATTCTTCTTCTCAGCAAACTTTTAGGGTCCCTCCATTCCATTCAACATACCTATTCTTTTCCTTCCTCTACCTAACCTTGAACTTGCTTTTCAAAATTCCAACAATTCTTTGTCTATATTCAATATCCATCTACTCTAGTTTATACCCTCTACTTTAATGTTTTACATAGCCTTCCTCTTTTCCATGAACCTTATTACCTTTGTGTTGCTTATACTAATTGCTATCCATTGACTATCATAAAAATTTTATAATGTGCTCAGCATTTATTATAATTTTTGGCTGACTGGTTTAATTAAGATAGATTATTCACAAATTTGATTTTATGAATTAACAACTGACTGATATTCCTAACTCCATCTCAATTAGAGCCTCTTTCACCTTTTCCTCTGTATGTTTAGCATGTGAACGCATTAGTGATACTGCACATCCCTGTCCAACCCCATGAAAATCCTAAATTTCCATCTACTACCTACATCTGTTGTTCTGGATAAGTAACTAATCCAACCAGTTTACTCACATCATTTGCAAAATGTTCATTGATTGAGCTCAATTAACCTTATCAAACACAAAAGCAAATAAATACATCCTGGTTCCATTCTTTATTTCTTTCTCCATATGACTGAAATGTTGTTAAGCAAGTACAAACAAGTACTTCTCCCCTTTTTGAAACCTTCAGGTTTGCCTTACTCATTATCATAAGATATAAGCGTTTCTAGTCACATCTTTCTTGTGTCATTACACTTGAGGTGGAATGATACAAGATTGAAAACTGTTGTAACTTTCCCAGGAGCAGTGTAACTAGGAGGCGCAAGACTCCAATTTGGAGATGAATGAGTTTTGTAAGGCTCCAAGCTATGGAAAACCCATACTCTATAAAACATGCATTACTTATAATATATGTCCACTAAGCGTTTGAAGTAATAAACACTTAGTATGTAATAGTCAGGCCATCTGTATGACAATGCAGAATGAATGACCAGCTTTATTTTGCAAATAATCTAGCAGGAAACTAATACTCAGATTTTGAAATGACTATATTGATTAGGATTTTTGGGGGCCTCATTACTTTAGGAAGTGACTAACTATTTTTGAAGAGGACCTCTGACAGCCTAGCTAAATTGCTGTTTAAAGGGGTTTTCTAATGTATTGATTACAGTTTCAACACATAAATACTTTCATTCCTCGTGCCTTTAGCCCAACCATATTTAGTGAAATTTTTAGAATAAATGTTTTCTAATTCTGTTAAACCTCCATAAAGATGCAAGACATCTATGCAAAATCTGCTTGAAATGTGATAGCATATTAATGAAACATAATATTTTGATTAACCATATTCTTTTTAAATTATCATAAAAAAGTTTCATCACATAAAACTATGATTAGTTTTATTAATATCCTCAATTAGAATATTCATGTCAATGTATTAGATTCAAAAGGGTATACAGATTTGGCTGAAAATGTAGTAGGCATTATTGTAATTTAAAATAAATTCCCAATTCCTTGTAAATTGCAGGCCAAGAAGTAATTATCTGCAGTATCTTTGCATTAATTATAATTTACCTAACTCATAATTACAGCACTAAGAATAAGCATACTCCAGTTTAGAGAGGGGTTTATATAGAATGGACATTCGTGATGTCTCAGTGGCTTTTTATTTATTCATCAACAATAGTCCATTGTTTTAATAACTTTCAATGACCTGGGAATATCATACCATGCTTTATGTTATAATTAGGTACTACCTATCTATGGAGGGAGCTAAGGGGACATGAATGAATCGGCTACACTAAATCACTTCCTTCAATAATCAATATTAATGCTGAAAATGCCTTTTGGATGGAGTGTATTCAATCTCTGTGGCTTTCACAATGTGAGAAATACACTAGTCATGTGATGCTTTATTCATGCAGACATGTGCTATGTAATGCTTTGTCTAGTTCAAAACTTTTAAATGCATGATACTCGAATCTACTCATGGGTATAAAAAATATAAGGTTTCAAAACAGGAGATTCATGTGTCATATTTCTGACTTAAAGGCATAGGATATTGGACAAACAGGGGGAGGGTCCCTCATTTCAAAGTTTATCTATCATTATCTGTTTCTCCGAGTACCTAATCATACAGCAAAATTTAAAAACAGGTTAATTTTCATTTAACCAGTTAACTGTGTCTTTCAAAATTTGATTTTGTTTTTCATCATTAGAGCCAAGTTTCTTAAAAAAATAAAAAAATGTGCTTATCATTCAAACTTGAATCAAATTTTCATAGTGCCATAAATCTAGCATCATATAAAATGTTGGTAGCCTTAATGTACATAATTTTATATAAGCTGTGAGGAGGTAAACAAACATAAATTGAGGTATCTGGTCCGGTAGTGTTCATATTTCCAAGCATTAAATTGGATATGAATTCCTGTCCTCAATCATTTCATTTTCCATGACCCTGTGCCACCAACACCCTATCATTTCAATGGATGAAATTACTGATTTTCTCAACTCAAGGAAGCTAATGTATGCAGCTATAAATAGCCTGATCATCTCTACCCCTTTTCCATTTCATAGGAAGGCTAATCAGTCATAATTAAATCTTATGTATGATAACATTTTTTGTACCGTTATTTAATAAAAATAAATCTTGCAATTTATTTTGTTCATGATGGTATAAAAGATATTTATAAAAATGCAGGTAGGATCCATGTTGATAACCAAGGAAAGAGAAATTTATGCTGCAATTAATTATGGCACCTGTTGAATTACTTACGAGGACTATGCTACAAAGTTTAATAGGTATCAGGGTGAACACAGTATATCTTGATTCAGGTTCTCAACTACCTGACTATGGTCAGGCAAGCAAACTTTATCTTACATTTCATAATATATATATAGAAATACTGTGATATCAATCCTGGGAAAATATAATGGTAGCACATAATAGTCACAAGGGCGACTTATTGGAAAGCATGCCAATTTTTAGGATTACTTGAATAAAATATGATTAGTGAGAATGATTGACAAAAATAATGGAGCATGTCAGTTATGTTAGTTTTATTACCAATATTTTGTGGACACCGAAGGTTAAATATTTATGGGAAGGAAATCACAAAATGCTGCCAAGTGCCCTATTCCAAAGTAGTTGACTTAAGTGACTAATCTGGAAATGCCTACCTAACCAATATTCAAGCTAAATTTAGAAGGGAATAAATGATGAATATATTTGAACGCATAGCAAGTTAAAAATACTAGTATACTAACCTTCATTTTGATAAATTTTCAATTTTTCCTTGGATGTTTGCGCAGCAGATCCATAAATTTCAGAGGGTACAGGCTGTAGTCTGTCATCTAATTTCTCTTGGTCTTCATTTAAGGAATCAGTTGTTCTCTTGAAAAAGGTGGTTACATCTCTCATGTTAATTCTGTTGAAAAATAAAAAGGTTGATTCACCTTTTGACATTAAGTATAGGGGTTAAAATTACAAAAAAAAGAGGGGCAGGTACCTGTGATGTTGAAATTTTGCATTGAAAGAGCTTGGATTTTTAGCAAAGAGTATACTTTGACAGATATTTAGCTAAAGAAAGTTAAACAGAGAATATCAAAGAATTCAACCATCTATCTCATTAACAGAGCTTAGATTGAATGTGGGACGAAAAAGTTCATTAATATTCTAGGTTAACTAAATCCTGTCCATATACTTATTCAATGTATTTTGCTGGAATTAGTCTCAATGTGCAGTTGATTCAAATGATAAAAGTTGGGTGCAGCCATTTTACTCATTCTGAGAATTATAGGCCCACACTTTTTCCACAGGACAAGCTAAGTCATTTTTAAGATTGTTATTAAACTGATAAAACAACTGTATATGTTGAGGCAAAGGAAGTCAGAAACAATTAGTAATATAATGCATGAAAAGCAAATTCATTTAAAATTAATGAATTGCTATTAGTAAATTATTTATAACTGTATTCCTTTGCGTTAGGGGTACCACTGTAGTAAATGCCCATATTGCTTCAGTAATGAGGCTTCAGCTGGCATCACCCTTTGAAAGGAATTAGTGAAATATGCCTCAGTTCACTGGAAAATTGTTCACTTCCTCTACACGGAGATCCTAATGTACAGAAGCTTGATACCAGTGTTAGGCAATGCACTATTATTAAAAAATAAAAAAGGTGACTGTAGTATGCATCTATTTGAATCCATAAAGTACAGCTTTCCAAGTGTTCTCAATAGAGCACCAAATCAGAATACCATTTCTAGAGTTTAAACTTAGTCCCTCTCTGCGGGTCTTTTCTGGCAAGTACATTTACCACTGAGTCTTCCTATACACATATACCTTCCTAGGCAGACACATGATCAACTTTTTTAAAGGTTTAAGAGTAAAAAGAATAATGGCTTTATAAAATCTGCAAGCAGAATTAGTATTTTGGCATTCAATTCCTTGTTTTTGAGCAAGGTAAAACAAAAATGTAATGCCATAAAATATTTATGAGTTCACTAGTTAAAAAGGACTTAGGATTACTTAGTGATGGGAATGCAATGAGGGTTAACATTTTGAAGTCTTGAAAGAATCACTTAACACATAAGAAAAATGTGAAAAAATGGTTGATCAATTACTCACTCTGTGATGTCCTTGTACAGCTCTCTCTTGTCATGATCATCCAGAGTCTCCCAAAAGGCGAGGAGGTGTTCTTGGCCATATTGTGCAAGGCTCTGCTTTAGCATAGAAATATCCATCCTCCTTCTTTAAGGCACTCTTTATCTGTAATGTTGTTAAAACAGAAAAAATTAATTGATTCTTTAAGTTTCATTAGACAGCTTTATGAAACTTAAAAATATCAACAACACTTTCATCCCTATTATATTAAAATAACTGCAGCAAATTTTGATAATGTATGTGCATCTAATGGTTTTAGTTCAGCAACGAAACATGGTTTCGGTACCCATGAATGGTAAACAGCATTTTGAAATTGAATAAATGTAACTAAATGCCGAGTGCACACCTAGGCTGTTTGCATTATCCACCATAAAACAACTTCAGCCTCAGGTGAGGTTGGTTAGAATCTTGACTATAACACATCACTAACCATAAATAGCTCCTCCTACCATGTAAAATACATTTGATTACCCAAACATATGCCTCCATCGAAATTCTGGGAAACATTTCGCAATCGCGAGAAATTACTCCATTTTTAACTCGTCACAGGCTCCTAGCGGTGGGCAATGTCATAGGCGAGGTAGCACAGCAATATCTCATTTTTCCTACTGGTATTAATGCCAAACAACACTCTCAATGGCTGAAATTCATTTAAATATCGCATTTAGGTTCCTTCGAGAGGCTTGCGCCAGTAAGCAGTCATGTGCAGTAGGACTATAATTCCACCCTCGTCGTTCCTCGGGTCTTCAACCTTTAACGCAAGATACTTCTTGCGCCAACACCCAAAAAACTTTGTTTTCATTCCTCATATATCCATCGTTTCGTCAGCAACAATTGGTCTTGAAGATCCCAATGTGGGGATAACTTGGTAAAAACACGTCCAGAGAATTATCTCGGAAACACAGGCAAGCGCAAGGTAGATAAAACGGAGTGAAGGTGTGTGTATGTGTATGAATCACATGAAAAACACACTGATATTGAACCAGAAAAAATTAGGGTGATCGAAACTGAGTGACGCGTTTATTGACACGAATTATCCATCAGCTGTTGCCTAAGGTTTTTCACAACATTAAGTATCCCGAGCGCGTAGAGGCACGAATCACGGAAAGGCTGCACCGGACGTTCACGTAGCAACTCCGTCGAACGGTCACTCTTCGTGGAAAGTGACAAGTCCTCCCCTCCGCGCCTTCCGTGACAACAGAAACGGAGTGAAACGGACAGAAACGGACTGAAGACGCGGTAGAGAAAATAAACATCGATCCCGCAGGTCGAATCTGTAGGGGATATGGAAGGGACGCTCGCTGAGGAAGCGATCTGCTACCACCACGACCTTCATGACCCCGTTTGTCCGGGCGCCCGGACCACCGTGCCGGGGGAAAGCGCCACGGTCCTCCGCGGCATGTGAACCGTTCGGTGGCGGCGGCGGGGGTCGAGGTACTTTCACGACGGAAGAAGAACCAGCGAGGCGGCAGCGCTCGGACCGCCGGCCGCGCGCTCCGGCGATGGCGGGAGGTAGCCACGGGAGTCGCCGGGAATGTACGGCAGCCGCCCTCCTATCTACCACCCCGCCCGCCTCTCCCCCCGCCTCTCACACCTAGCACCGTCCCCGAACGAGCACCGTGCACTCACCTGCGGAAGGTGTACACCGGCCGATGTGAGCCTCACGAATGACCCACTTGGTGAGCGCTTTCCCGAGATGTAGCCCTCGGAGGAGAGCCGAGGGACTTGTATTCTCACTCTCGGCCCCGGGCCTCCCACCCGCCCCGCCCACCCCCCTACCTTCCCCGCCACCGCCGCGCCACGGCCACGGGGAAAGTGCGGAGGGAAGCGGGCGGCACGCCCCCCTCCGTGCCCCGGAAGAATTCTCCGACCCCTCCCCCATCGAAGCCCCCTCCGCCCGCCCGCTCTCCCACACTTCCCCGGCCACGCGCCCCCCTTGCGCCCCCGCCCCACCTAGCGCCGTGCCTTCAGCCTCCGCACCAAGGAATGCGGTGCGATACCATACTAGCCGCCGCCGCCGGTGCCACTGGACACGCATCAGAATTCACCCATGTCTCCGCACTCTCCGCGTGGGAGAAAACCTTTGCTTTTTTTGGTCACCAAGCTGCATTTCCGTCGTGCGCCAAACGGATTTCGTCCGTTCATTCTTTTCGGACTGGGAAGTTTCAGAAATATTCTTCCAGGAGATCTGCACGCATGAATTTAAGGGTCTCCAGCTTTTGCTTGAGAGGGGGAGTGTCTCCGGCGGCGGATTTGGCAATTCGCTTGTTTCATTGAATTAACCACCGAGAAAATGTGTAGCACATGTAGTTCTGGTATAACCAATTTAAAAAGTTGCTAGAAAGAGATACTTGTCTTCACGAAGCGGTGAAGATACAGTTTGAAGGTTTTGAAATACTCCAATTGAGAAAACGCGACGCATTTATTGATTTACATCATCTGCTCAGATGGTTTTAGGAAATAAAACCTCTATCCAGACAAACCCAAAGGGTGCGTGGATGAGGATCTTGTCAGAAAAATGCCAGATTTTGATAGATATGCTCCAAAGCATATAGCATTGGTTGGAGCAATATACATGTATATTGCTTCAAAGGCGCTTCAAAAGTAATGCTTTTATTTTTTTTAAAGTAATTTACATGTATATTGCTCCAACCAATGCTATATGCTTTGGAGCATATCTATCAAAATCTGGCATTTTTCTATACATGTACCTGTATACATGTATATTGCTCCAACCAATGCTATATGCTTTGGAGCATATCTATCAAAATCTGGCATTTTTCTGACAAGATCCTCATCCAAATAAAATACTGACAGATTTCTGTTCATTTGTACTCAGAGCATGTATGTATTAACCCGTAAACAGGCGCTGAGGGTTCCAAAGGAAGGGGGGGTCTTGTAAGATCGAAACTTCTTGTGAAAGGTATAGCAATCCCTCATGGTGCCAATGGGAAAATTGTAACTTCTGGGTCTATTGCCATAGACTAATAGTTATCATGATTTAAAATCCCCAAAATGGTCAAATCTAATTATTAATGAATGTACGAATCCAGTTCAAATATTGAAATGTTATTACAAATCAGATGAGGGCAAGTTATCTATTATGTGAAGAAAACAGGTCCCTAGGGTAATTTTATGAAAATAAATCAATTTGAAGAAATTAAAGTAAAAAATTGAAATGTGGTACTAACTCATGAAGCATTGAACGCATTAGAGAAAAAAATATTTCAGCTTTTCTTAACTCCTTTATAGGTTTTCAGATATATACAGGATGCGCTTCAAAAGTAATGCTTTTATTTTTTTTAAAGTAATTTATTCAACAGATTTGCACACACACTTAAAATTCTTCAAAGTACTGTCCTTGGGCCGCTACACATTTTTTCCAGCGACTCTGCCATGACCGGTGCGGGCCCTGGAAGGGACCTCTCGCAAGGTCTGCGTCACGGCTGATTGGATCTCTTCTATGGATGAAAAGCGGGTTCCTTTCAGGGCTGCCTTAATCCGAGAGAACAAAAACAAATCTGCGACGTCAGGACTATGGGGCAGCGTTGGTATCTGGTGTTTGGCCAGGAACTCGCGAACTCGTAGCGCGTTGTGGCTAGGCGCGTTGTCGTGATGGAGCTACCAGGTAGCCGAGATGTCTTTTCTAGTCCTGATGACCCTTTTTCGGAGTCTTTCTATGACATCCTTTATGTAGGCAGTGATAACTGTCTTTCCTTGAGGAATAAACTCCTAATGGAACACTCTTTTACTGTAAAAAAAGACAATGAGCATTGTTTTCAATTTTGATTTGCTCATTCTTACCTTGTTAGGCTAGGGAACTGGTCGGTGTGCCACTCAGAGTTTTGGCGTGTTATTTCTGGGTCGTATTGAAAAAACCAAGTTTCATCACCAGTGAGTACGTTGTCCAAATAATCAGGTTCATTTTTAATACGTTGTAAACATTCACTTGAAATTTCCGCTCGGTTTGTCTTTCGTGACACGGCCAGTGCGCAGAGGTTTAGAATCACTGACATCCTGCCGCTTCCACAGCTTAAGGAGCCCTGAGACCGCTTTCGCGGAAAAGCTTAGTGTCCCCCTCACCAAATCCAAGTGGTCCAATCGCACTCCAACCATTGGTATAGGTGTAGGAAATTTAATTTCATTACTTTTAGAAAGCACCCTGTGTGATGGTTCGTTAAGGCCGTAAATTCTTTCCTCCGATAACATTCATTCCTAAGCAGGCCACAAGTTCCATGATAAATTTACCGAGTGCATTGGAATGTTATCACTACTCCAAAACCCAATTAAATAGGTGAGAGGGAATATAGACAGCTGACAGTAGACTGAGTGATAGGTGTTAGTGGTGATCCTGTGAGATTTTCATGCGTTTCCATCGAAGAGCACATCAGAGGCCACTCCTGCATATTACCTATCGTTTGAGCGTTGAACCCCAACTCATTGCATTTTCTGCGTGTGATTTGAACTACAGAATTGAATTATTTGCTAACTCATATTCAGTTAATAGCCATGACAGCCCATATCCATTATTCTCATTGTGCCCTAGATATTGGAAAATTGTTATATGCATAACTTTTGTTTAGGAAAATGAGACCACCTGCAAAAGTTATCATATTTTGATAAGAAATCATGAAAAGATTAACTTGATCTCTAGTACTTAGCCTAGCAACATTGTGATGTAATTTGTTCAAACGAAACTTAATGGTAAAGGGAGCAGATCTATCCTCCATGTCTCATATTATGCTTTGTACATTTCCTAATTATAAACCTGAAAACATAGTTAATCATGATTGTAAATTACAGTTAGGAATGAGGATATACGTGAATAAAATCTGCAGGTTCTTAATTATAGAAAGGCAACTTGCAATAAAAATAATTTGTATTTATATCCATCGCGTGTTATTACATACGAGACGTTTCGACCCTGACATACGTTATCATCAAAAATAACACATTTCGGGATGTTGTTTGCAGATTACATGCACATAAAGAATGCTAGGAAGAGAGGAGGAATTGTTAGTGAGAGAGATTTACTAAGTAAGGCTCTTGCCCCAAAACCCTCTCCCTGACGAACCCCGCTAGTAGTAGTATTTATGGGAAGCGACCGACAGCTGAGGTCATTTGCGCTATTAGGGATGGACAGGAAAGGATGAAGGGTGGAGAGAAACCTGGCGTCGGCATTAGCCTACTGTTTATGAAAGGCGCCGAAGGGTCCGCCAAGGGGCCCGCTTAACGTCCTATCCGACGAACGGCGTACTCACTCAAAGTGCCCACCACAAGGGAAGCCAGTACGATAGCCACCGCAACATCTCGATCCCTACTAACTATTTATTTCCTAGATATGATAGGTATTGATAGAATTGAAATCAAACAAGGCCGGGGGTATAGATAATATTCCCGAATAATTAGTCGAAAGTTTAGGAAAACATGGAAGGAAAATGTTATAGGCTGATTCGTAGTAATTTAGAGAGGAATTTGGTTTAAGGAATGATAAGGACTGCTAAGGTACGAGTGGCGAATGGTCAGTCGGAATGAGCAGTGCATGGAAGAGGGGTGTCCATCATCACTCGTGAATTTCAATGAATACTTGAAGGAAGTAAAAGAGGAATAGGAAAAACTAAAGACGGGTATGAAAGTGGGTGGGAAATCCATGAAACCAGTTAGGTATGCGGATGAACAAGCTTTAGTTAGCCACTCAGCCAAAGAGTTACAGTGAATACTGAGCGAATTAAAAATCAATGTGACATGCAGGGGGTGGTAATCACTTTAAACCAAACAACGCTTATGAGGGCTTTGAGATGGAGAAAGACTAATGGTAGCGGTAAAATAACATAGAAAGGAAAAAAAGAGTAGTTGGAACAGTCGACCTTCATAGGCAGTGTTTGGAATCAAGATGTTCAAAGAAGTCGGGATTAGCGAAGGATAAATGGGTTAGATAAAGAACCTTTCACGAGGAGGAGGTAGTTTTTGACAGGGAAAGCAAGGGAGTTGAAAATCGACTCACTGAAACTTCGATGTTGAGTGTGGTTTTGTACGCCGCGGAAAAATGGTCATTGAAGCTAGAGAAAGGCGCAGAGAGGAGTCTATTGAAATGTGAGAATAGAGAATGACGGAAAAGATGAAATTGACAGAAAGGAAAGCAAACGGAGTACTGGGCACGGTGGAGAGTAGAGAGAGGTTTTCCGGAAATCCAAAACAGGCAGGGAAGGTGGAGGAAGAGTATTTTGACTGATAAGGGAATGCTGAAGACTGATGCAAGTGAGAAAGTTAGACAGACGAGAAAGGGGTAGAAAAACTATTAGCCTGTTGGCCGCATTGAATGAAGGAAGAGGTATACTAATTTGGAGAAGGGTTTATTGTAGTATCGATTGTCAAATTGTGTTTCGTAGGAGAGGCAAAGAAATGTACTCGTATCGTTCTTCAACCTTCGTTCATCTTTAACCTACGTTAAATGGTAGTACATAATAATATTAATAATATGCATAAAACACATATATTTGCGTACACGCACACTTATGCCGCAATGTATAAGTCTTGATAAGTGCAGTGTACAAGTCTTGAAACACCGGAAAAAATTGCATTTTTTTATTTCTCGTTGAATGTGTGCAGGTGGTATGGGGAATACAAATTAGGGTTACAAATATGTGTACCAATATGTAATATAGTTTTATTAATGAATGATACAAGTTTATATTTTTTTACTCAAGGTAAAATGCCTTACTATGATTGTATTTGATGCTAAATATAATTAATAAATGGAAATTGTGAAAACAATTGAAGCTCCGTATTAACACATTACTAATCGTAAAACTAGGTGCTTAGAGCGCTGGACTTTTGTCCATAGGACCCTGGTTTGATTCTGGGCGACGCCTCTGAGCACTTTCGGCTTCACGCAAACTGAATTTGATTTGATGAGATTTTTTCGGGATCTTAAATGGGTCTCTCAGCATCCTGATCTTCCTGGGAGATAACAGTCGGCACAGGGATAGGAACTGCTTGACCACCCTATCATAATGTGAGACTTTCGCACGCCATTCGGATGGATATTTCGTGAGGTATATATTCACAAATCAACCCAACCTCTGGTTTGATTACTGTGATGATAAAAGATGAAGTCTGAGAGCGCCCAACTTTTCACAATATAACTTATTCCACCGGGCTACACCTGTCACTGGGCTCACCAATAAACGTTAGTACAAGTCGTAGAGGCCTCACGGCTGGGGTGATCTGTGATTTCATGGGCTGAATCTCCAAACAGATTAACGAGGCTTAGTCTGACCAGTGTGAAAAGGTGCTCGAAAAAAATCTCAAAAAAATGATAACTCAATTCGTTCAGCAGCAACCAGAGATAAACCAGCTAAGCAGCTATAGCTACGATAGGTATGCTGGACCTCCTCTCATAAAAACAATGTTGGGCTATCAACAGGGCAACGGAATAAATTCTTATACTACCATTATTCAACGTTACTTCTTCCCTGTTGGAGGGCATTGGGCTCCTCCTCGCTACGCCTCTCCATCTCCAAATCGACGCGAAATCCCCCTCTTGGGAACTTAATGCATCACTTCTTGTCTGACTAGCCGATCGGTGGCGGCCGGGCGAGAGAAACGTCTGGAGGAAAGTGCCTGCGTCCTTATCATCATGGGCTATCAATCCAAAGATTGTTTTGAGTAGCTTTCCACGCTATCCTGTTGTTTGCCAAGATTTTCATCACTTCAGAGTTCCTTGCGCTGACGCCTCCTATCTCCTGCTTCTTCCTACTCATCCTCGATGCTCCTGCTATTCCTTCTCCTTTATGGCCACCTCAGTTACGGCTTTCAATTAATTAGTTTGTCTCGGAACGAGTCCATTTAGTTTTACACTTCTTTTTTAGTGTCCTCCATAATCTTCAAACATTACCCAACCTTGAAGAACCCACTCCTTCATTGGGTATTATATCTATCCATTAATTTGCAATATTCTTCTGTAGTATCACATTTCCATTGTTTCTAAACTTCTTTTCCCCTTTGCTTCCATTGAACGTTTCTCATAGTATTAGTAGAATAATCTCCATTTGAATATTCTGTTGAATCGCTTCCTTGTGTCCAGACTTGTAATATTTGCCGTGACTAGTTGATTCTTCTGATAAAAAGTCTTCTGCGACATTCCTATTCTGCTTCATACATTCCTCTTGCTTCTTCCGTTGTTGGAAGTATGGCTACGTAAAAAGAAAAACGTTTCCACTTGCTCAAGTCGGGCTTTCGCTATTTTTGATTAAAAATTGTCTCTCTTACTCCGAATGTATGCCATTATCTTGTCTTTGTTGAGGTGATACCTATTTTTCCCGCTCTTCATATAGCCTAGTTTCCTACTGAAGCCTTTTTCTTCTCTGTATGCGTGGGTATGTCTCCTCTATCATTTTGCTTTCATGAGTGCTCCTTAGCGTTACCGGATTGCTCAGCCTAGCGATGCTCTAACCCATTGAGGCACGCTGATATACCTTGCACCTCCTGAACTACTAGTGCTCTGAAGCATCTGCCGGGGAGAGAGGAGGGAAGATGGGAACAATAATCCTTATTGAGCTCTTACCTGATGTTTCATTAATCCTCTCACAAATATTGATTTCTATATCCTTTGCCTTGTCCTTCTCGTGGAGGGACCCTGGAGCCGGTGAACCAGGAGCCAGAAGCAAGAGGGTCGCCAATTTCTCTTTCGGACACCGTCAGTCGGCCACATTTGCTGCGGTAGCAATCAAAAATGCCTCAATATCGTCACGGCTATCAATTATTATAGGTTTATCTTGACATCACTCTTCCTCTTGCCCCGTTTTGCAGACTTTGGACGTGATTGAAATGATTAGATAAGATGTGAATTTCTTATCTTTGGTAAGTCTGACGTGTCTCGGCTTAGGCTCGCCATTTCGTAATTTCAGACCAATCGGTTCCTTGTCCATTCTCGAGTATTTCTTAATCTCCCAATCGCTGTTCACCAGGCTAGGTGGTTGGGAATTAGTTGGACTTGGGAGTGGTTGTACCAATGAGAGAGTCGAAACCTCTAATCATCCCATCCCCCTCTTATTTCCTAATTACTTCCGAGGAGAGGGAAGTATTCAAATGGCATATGTCATATGCCTACTCGTTTAGTAGGGAATACAAGTTTCATTTCATACTCGCAGAGGATGGATCTCCATCATCAATGGAGATCCATCCTCTGGAGTCCATCCATCCATGGAGATCAATGAACCAATACCGTCAACCAACTTCTCTTATCTAGATAAAGGCGCTACACCAGGAAAAATGTACTGGTATATTTCCTTTATGAAGAATTCTCAAGCTTTAATACAACATAAAATGATAAAATTTTAGTATAGTTTTGGAATCAGTACATAGGACTCAACTAATGCGGAGGAATAAGTTAAATTGGACCCTTCCAGGAGTACCTACGCTTTCGGTTAATAAAATTCACCCCCGGGTGGTCTAGAGAGGTTTTACCTCCTCAATTACTACTTAACAGTTACAAAGTACCTCGTGAAATCTTACAAGAATTATTAGTGGCAGTGATTATGTAATCTGGCTACAATATACAAATGCGGACCCCACTAAACGATCTGACGTATCATTAGAATATAGAGGTCATCATTAAGAGTATCTAGTCTCCATTAAAGGGAGTTTTTGGACTCTAACTGAAAACTATATCGTACCCCGTTTTCCCAGTATCAGATCATGGTTCCCCAATAATGTTTATGCATCGTACTTATCTTCGATCCTCCAGAAAATGTTGTTCTTTCCTTTCACTCCCCGCTGAATATTCAGCCCTCCGTCTCGACCTTTGGTATATCGTAACAATACCTAAGGTAAAATCCTCCATTTATTCTCTCTACTTTCTTCCAATTCCACCCAGCTTCTTCCTCTCATTCACGCCACAGTTAAAAAGAAAGCACTTATCTTATAGATATGAATAATAAGATATTCATTACTCTTGACTATTTTGAAAAACACGAGAGAGAAATTTTTCTGGAACGGGTCCGCGGAATACATGTACTCGTATTGAGGTAAAAGCAAAACTTCAAGTCGTGACGAAAACAGATTGTGATAAAAATGCCGTAAACCTATCTCAGTAAAGACCATGTGCAAAACTATTAGATTCTCAAAGGTTATATATAGTGTTATTATTACTATTGAACGTCTACTTAATTATGGGGAGAATAAAAATAATATTTTCATATTCATGTTTCAAGTGTGAAGACGCCACGTGGTTTAGTATTTGTTTGGCAGCCATCAATAATGAACGTTTTTAGTGAATTTGCGAAAATGGAGAAAATTGGTCATCGTTATGTGATACAGTACTTTTATTTGAAAAAAAATATTACTACGCATTTTGAAAAAATGCATAGTGATACATTTTCGGGACAGGAGTAATTCCCTCCCATTTAGTTACAAAGTGAAACAAACAGAAATCGCGAGGATAGATTCATTTAAATACTTGGGTGTAACAAATACTCACGATCTGTCCTGGGGAAAGCACATACGAGAAATATGGGGTCGTGCTAATAAAAAATCGGGATTTGTAAAAAGAGTGCTGGGTAAATGTGACGAAAAAGTGAAGGAACGATGTTCCCTTGCCCTAGTCAGGCCCCACCTAGAGTATGCTGCCAATATATAGAATCCTCAAGAGATAAATTTGATTTCGGAATTAGATCGAGTTCAGCGTAGATTAGTCAAAAATTGTTATGACCGACGCAGTAGCGTAACTATTTTGCTAGGAAATTTAGGCTGAGATTCCCTTAAACAGCGGTGTTTACAATACAGATTAAATTATTAAAAACATTTAAAGATGGGTCCTTTTCCGATGACATCTAGAACATAATACGAACCCTAACGTATTACGGGCGGAGGGATCACGAATATAAGATTAGAGAGAGAGACTGAAAGACTGACAGGTTTAAATGGTCATTTTTCCCAAGAACAATAAGAGACCAGAATGCTTGTAATCGAAATCCCCCAGGAGCCGGCTCGACATAATAAGTAATAACCTACAAGGTAGCGACTGCGCATGGTTATACTAGTATATTTATATATATTTTTGTGCAGGTTCCCCCCACCTTTCCCCATCCATTTGAAAAACCCTAACACCCTCATCCCTTACCCTTTCCTCCTGGTGCTGCACCCCCTGCCACACATCTTTTTGGTGGCCCACAGGGTATTGATGCAGATGTATTTGAAAGGCCTCAGCCCAACGAATATCAAAGATGAACTGGATTCTACTCTGGGTGAGTCTTCTCCTTCGTTTACCGCAGTAAAATATTTGGTAGCAGAATTTAAACGAGGCCGTACGAGGTGCCAAGGCGAGCATAGCAACATTCAGCAAAAAGGTGACGATCCAGAAACATTGATGAAAATCCACAAAGTGATACTGAATGATAATCGACTGAAAGTGCGCTAGCTAGCAGATACAGGAGGCATTTCAAGAGGTGTTTTACGCGCATATTAACTGAAAATTTTGGACATGAGAAACCTGTGTGCAAGATGGGTGCCGAATTTGCTCACACTCGAGCAAAACCAGTGTCGTGAAGATGTTTTAATTGAGTGTTTAGAAAAGTTTCACCGCATCAAAGCAGAATTTTGCGGCGTTTCATAACCATGGATGAAACATGGGAGAACCACCTCCAAAGAAGGCGAAGACCGTTTCATTTTCAGACTAGGTTTATCTTGACATGAAAGGTAACTTGTACGCGAATTAACGTGAACATTATGATGATTTCTGGCACTTTCCGGTGTTGTTGTATTTATTTATTTCCTCTTTACCTGAATAATGCACGGCATTAATTGAAAATTAAGAATAAACTATGAGACATTTTTAATTTGTGTTATAGAAAATATTTCAGATATGGGGTAGGAGCTGTTGGAGCCTAGTAGTAGATTAGCCAGCCAAACGAATGTCGCAGGGGCAAAAGTTTCGAATAAATCCTTATGAAAAATCTTCCTGACGCAAATAAATTCCACGTCATTTTTAAAAATCCTTCTAACTCAAAGAGCGAATTGCACCAAAGGCCACGCGCTAAGATGGATGACTTTACAGAAAATAAACAAAGAAATGAAAAGGAATGGGAAATGTCTTATTCCAGAACAGAAATTAAATCTCATTGCACGGATTTGGAGGAGTAATCCTAGTTAATAGGCTCCACATGTATCCGATAATCATAGTTCTTTGATCATGCTGTGTCAAAGGAATATATCTATGACGACCATCCCAAAAAAAGAGATGTGGCTACGTTGAAAATTAAGAACTTGTTTCTATTTTCAAATCAGCTCAGAAGTTTGAGGACTTTCGGTTTTGGACCTCGAATGGCGGAATTCCTTTTCGCCAGTGAATAACAAGCTCAACGCCTCTTGCACTTTCACTTTCCTTCATGCAAATGTCAAGCCTTGGGCCGCTACTCATCCACCACAGCCCTCACCCCAGGAATCCCTTCACCCGACAACAGTCTTGTTGCGCAACCCCGAACAATTGTCTTCTCCGCAAATAATACTCTTTTCTTCGTGACATCTGAGCATGCCGAGCAAATCCACCGAAACGAATGAAGTGGTTAATCGCTACTGCTAGAATACTCATTTCCGCAAAGGATAAGAATTTGTTGAAGCCGATTAATAAATCTGCACGAATTGATGTTGAGACATTCATGGCTGCCCTATTGGCCCTATTTTTATTTTGCTGATAAATTCTATGCGTCCATTAGTTGGAAATTTGTTAGGAAACACGTTATCGGTGGAACTTTGCCAGGCGTAGGACGTGTCGTTCGCCTTAAGTAGAGAGAAGATAACTCTAGGAGGTGCACTGAATTCGCGTCTTAACAATACACATAGAACGAAATCATTTAAACCTGTATTACATTTATAATTGTACCACAATTCTCCAAATAATAGGATATCCCTGAAGATTTTTGAGTTTATGATAACCTTTAATAGCGCTTTCATAATAATAAAAAAATCGTTTGTTTCAGTAAGTAAGGCTGTAAGACAATGAAGGACAATGTTGATCATACGATAGATTAATATTAAAAACTTCACCTTTTAGACAGTTTTGTACATTCTTTGGGACTCATAGGATTTTGATGCAAAATATACCTACAAGTAAACGTATCCTACAGGAATCCTTCGTGGTTTGCATGTATATTCGTTTGGTGTATTTATGATAGTAATCAATTGATATATTTTCTTCTGTCAAGCAAGAGATCATTCCATTACACGAGCAAAACTTTGAAACAAACGCCTCTGCATTAACTTTTTTTCAGTTTCCAACACCACGAGCGATTTTCACTCTGCATTCCTTTCTCCTTCTACGCACAGACACTCACTTGGAAATCAAGGAAATATCTGCGCCGCCAAAATGCGAGGTCCAGTTCGGCGATTCATATTCATGGACTAGGTGCAACAGTCGGGACGGAAATGTCCTGTTATCCGACAATACCTTTCAGGTGACCGGAAAGTAAATATTGCCATTAATGCAATTTAAAAATATTTCCTCATCACCATCCTTCGAACGCATGGGGTCATTTTATTTTCCTTTGCACTGTTACACGGTTCAATGATTGTTTTCTCTTTTCGTGAGGGCAGCATAATGGGGGACACAAAAATAGAGGTGATTCCATCATTGATTTTGGAAATGATTTCCATGAAGCAACTCCGATGCCAGGTGCTCGATGCGTGGTAATTATCTAGGTTTGCAGACATCCCCTGTGGGAGTTTGAAACTGCCGTTCCATGTGGCGCAAGTTTTGTTCATACTCTACCACTGAATGTTTAATTATAGCCTAAGATCAAATCATGTATGCTTATACAGCAATAAGAATACTTATATTTTTGTCATTAGTACCTTTTCACAACATTAAAAATGATTAGCACAACGCGTTTCATTGGCCCATGGCAACAGAAAATAACGTATTAAAGGTCATTTGATGGTGCCATAACACGGTTAAAAGTGATGTGCAATGAATTTGTAATTATGGGGAAATATTCCATGGGTGACGAATGTTTGAAACACCCGCGAATGGATGACTCTAACAGACTCTAACAATGAGAATTTAAGAGATATTGGCATCCGAGCAATTGGATATAAGGGATCTTCTTCCCTTGCACAATTTGTGAGCATAACTTTTGTAATTTATTACATTATTTATTTCTATTTCAACCGTCAAATTTATTTAGTCTTTTGCCAGTTTTGAACTGTATAAATAGACAAATAAATTAATGAAATGTAATGGCGAAAACTGAACTGAAATAAAGTATCATTAATTTATTTTTAAATTTCACCGTAAAGCTTCAAATTACCCGATTTACAGGTTCCGTGTACCCCATGTCACACGCCAATGTGTAGGCTTGAGGGAGGTTATAATATAACTATAAACCAATATTAATACTAATATCCGTCATCGTATGGTTCTTTACTCAACGTATTAAGAATTGGCCTGGTTCTCAGTGCCTATTTCTTCTCAAATAATGTGTCCTGCAAAGTATTTGTGCCTTAATAAGTTTATTGGTTTCTATCAAATATTGAGAATAATGCACATTTCATTCAATAATTCTTGTTCATGGGCTAAGGGAGAAAACTTTGGCAGTCGAAGGTACATGTGCTCAGACATGCTCATGTTGAGGACCACTCATTCACATTCCGACACTGGGTACATCGAAATCCAAGCAATTCTCAAACATTTGTTACTGCTCTGTACAAATCACACGCCAATGCTAAATTGCACCTGGGTCTCGAGAGTCGTGCGCCTCCTGCTATCACCACGGCGGCGAAAATCATCCCCAAGGGTCGCCACTCGAGTGCCATTTCTCACTCGTCAATTTGAAATGCCACTTCACCGACACGATCCGCGTACACGGCTCTGGATCTCAAAGCGTATCGATACACCCTTTGGAACAATCATCACTCTATCCATCCGAATTTGAAGGTGGGTACTCGTACCGCACCCACACGGCTCTTCCCACTCTATTGCTAACTTCCTTACGGTCTCATAGCACTCCAACATGCGTCTCCCGGCGTACGTCCTTTCACTACATCGAGATGTTGTGCAATCTAGGCTAAATAAGGTAAACGGACTCTGGCAATGGCTGATTAAAATCCCCTTTCCATTCACATAAGGCGAAGCCAAGCTTTGGAATTCCTAAAAATTATCATAAAGAATTTTGGCTGTCATTATCATTCCTTCTACGCTCGTCTCGCATTTACTCACCACTGCATTATTAGGCAGCCGTACCGTAACACTCCCTGCCATTTGCCTCCGCAGGGCAAATTGAAGCAATGAGTAGGTATACATTTAATGCGCTTTGCATCGTTCGGTCATGAGGTAATTTTCGGGTTCTCTGAGACAACCGCACTCTTCTTAATTTGTGTGGAATATTCATTTGGTATTGAAACCGTTTGAATGATAAATATGGCTCGATATTTACATTGCCTTATTTCTGTGCCACTTTATTTCAACCGGCATGTCCGTGGTGCTTTTAAGCCTGAAATAATTGAGGGATCATCAGTAGTCCCATCCAAGAATTTTGATTGACTGTAGGCCTCCATTCGTCCCTTTCTCAATGTTGATTCCCTACATCTTGGCCTTTCGTATTGCCCTTGTCTTCCCTTCGATTAAATTCCTAACAAACTCATTGTGTCTCGAGTTGCGCCCAAACTATCTGACTCTTCCTCGCAGTGCAATACTCCATATTGACTCTCCGATCCCTCTGCAGACCTCTTCGCCACCCAACGGTAATTTTATCCGAAAATCTCCATGGGGATCACGTGGGCCGCACTGCAGCAACATCGTTGCCTCCGGCATGCCGTGCGGCGACTGCCCGGGCTATTGAGGGAATGTGTCGAAAAGCGATTCGTGCATGCAATTGCGGGAAAATTACCTCCGTGGGCGGATTGGATGTGGAGGGGGTTTGTGGGAGGCTTCAGGAGTGAGTGTTGCTGGGAAGGTGGTGCTGGCGGCCGGAGTGTCCCGGGAGTCGGCTCCAGCCAAGAGGAGTGGAAGCCGTGAAGGGAGGGGAGGGATAGAAAGAGACAGAGAGAGAGTAGGTGGGAGGATGGATGGAGAGAGAGAGAGCCAGGAGACTGGGATGGGGAGGGGGGCTGGGAATGATTGGGAAAAGACGGTTGCGAGAGCGTTTTAGAGTGTTTGGCGAGGGGGAGGGCAGGCGGAGGAGGGTGGGAGGGGGGTTGGGGGTGAATGTGGCCCGCGTGGGTGTCGTGGCTGCAGCGGAATGGAAATCCGGGAGGCGGACACTCGTGAGTGGAGATTTTAGCCGATTCGGAGATTTCATCTCCCGCATATACCTTCTTTTTATACTCTTTTCGTTGGATATGATTTCAACTCCGGAGATGTAGGTTTGGGCAAATGTTTTCAGCTGATCGTACGTATGTAGGTGAGGGGGCCGCTTGGTGGATGGGGAGTTCGGCTGCGGACCAAATTGGTGAGGCGGCTACAGTAAAACCTTGTAGTCGGTTTCTTTCATAAGGCACCTTGCTAAACCACAAAAAGCTCCATGGAACCAGATAGAGCCCTGAAAAACTGGAGACCATAATCGAAGGATATAAGAGGAGAAGAATTACAGACGAAGGACAAGGATAACTTACGGAAATTAGGTGACGGGGAATGCCAGTGCATGAGGCGAGAGAATGAAGAGAATGAAGAGATTGGCGATTAGCAGGATATTTTGGAGAGCTGCGGCAAACCAGTTCTCGGACCCATGAAAATGACGGCGTTACCATGTTGCTAATTCTGTTTTCAAAGCAGGAAATTCAAAAAATTCTCCATACAAAAATACATATATAATCTGATATCGTGAGTACCAGCAGTAATTATATCGATCACTAAATTTACTTGTTTCGCTTAACTGTTTCTACTCGGCCATTGAAAATGATTCCAACCCTCAGCTATTTTCCACGGTAAATTTTGGAGTAGATCATGCGTAATTAGGTGACGCAACGACGTGGTGGGTCGACCGGTTGCTGAAAGTGCGTGCATAACTTAAAAACTCGTACTGAGAATCTCATTATCCAAAAAAAACGCCCCACGAAATATGTACAGGGTTCGTCCGGAAAATAAGTGTACTGATTTTTTCCCGCCGCTCCAGACGCGCCCAGCACCGCTCTGACGGGCTGCGATTGAAGGGGGGTATGTTGGCAAGCGACGCTGAAAAAGGCAGTCGGCTCTGAGCTGTGGTGTAGTGAGGAGCTCTGTTAACGCGAACCTCCACGCTTCGACCCACGTCACGGAACGCGATGCCGAAGTTTTTGGAGCAGCGTTATTCCATCAAATTTGCGGTAAAGCTTGGGAAATCGTCTACCGAAACTGTCGGTATGATTAACCAGGCTTACGGGGAGTCAGCCATGTCCAGAAACATGATCTTTCGGTGGCACAAGATGTTCGTGGAGGGCAGAGAAGAGGTCGACGACGAACCACGGCCTGGACGACCATCAACGACACTCACCGACGAAAATGTGCGAAAAGTTCGCGATGTACTGAACTCTGATCGTCGTCTTAGTGTTCGGATGATAGCAGAGCAGTGTAATGTGCCAAAAACAATAGTGCACGAGTCGCCCGCGTCCGGCCAGCGATCAAAAACATCTGGCGGCTGCATCACGACAATGCGCCGTCTCACACCGCGCTTGTCGTGTCGGACTTCTTGGCCAAGCACGGCGTGGCAACGCTGCCGCACCCGCCCTACAGCCCGGACTTGGCACCACCGGACTTCTTTCTGTTCCCGAAGATAAAGAGGAGTTTGAAAGGAACGCGATACGGGACTTTGGACGCCGTCAAAGAGGCCGTGACGACGTGTCTTCGAAAGGTTCCCGATGATGCCTTCGCGGGAGCGTTCCAGGAATGGGAACGCCGCTGGAACAAGTGTATCGACTCACAAGGGTCCTATTTTGAGGAATATTAGCTTAAGATATGTAAAAGTGTAATAAATTTTTTTTCCTGAGCTCAGTACACTTATTTTCCGGACGAACCCTGTAAGTAGTTATTTACTCTTCTGAATATGGATAATGTATAGGACTCTCGCTAGAGTTTCCCAAATTAATGTGCTTTACACCAGTTAATAAGTAAAATGAAACAAATACTGGCCACGTAATTGATAATCTTACCGTGAATACCCAAAGCATCTAGTACGTAAGTTATTACAGCGACGCGGTAGCATAGTGGTTGCTACGATCGGCTACTGACCGAAGGGTTCTGGCTCAAAACTCGTTCAAAATTAGCCAAATGGGCAAAAAGCTGAACGACCCCAGCTTTAACCAAGCTGTGTGATTTCCATGATTCACTCGTGAATCTAAATGAGAAAGCGCTGATTAAGGGAATGCTGATAGAGCAGCTGATCCCCTACCATGATGCACACCGGCGCACAAAGAGATGAACCTCGACCGTTTTACCACATTATCCATAAGTGAATTTGAACATCCTTTGAGTCGTTCAAAGAGTAATCAAACCTTGGAAAATGCAGTCCAGGATTGAAAAGCTAGCATTCAATTCAGACTTCCGGAACTAAGTTTGAAAAGTTTAATTGGACTTTCTAAACGTTGCAACAAATTTCGTGGGCAGCGCGAGTGTCATATACCTAGTGCTTTCGTCGCTATGGAGGTTTTATTCTATCATTCTCTCTTTGCGCAAAAAAATACAGACAACAATGAATCAATACGTTTAAGTCATTAAGAGATCACAGCGGGGAAAATGTTTTTACGCAAATAAATTAATCAGTAGGCGAAAGGCATGGCAGGCTTCGGTTTAGAATATTTTCATCATGTTTGTGCAAGGCGATAATTCTTCCTCTAATACATTGAAAATTTTATTAAAACTTGATATTTTGTTCTCATAGTCGTGATCAATTTATAATGCCACAAAATCAAAACGTGTTCACAAGGTTCCATCTTAAATATTTTAAAACTTAGCTGGAACTTTTGGTGTTTAAGCTCTCTGAAATTTTACTATGTTTTAATATATATTCTACTTTAAGATGACTCCAATCCTTCCAAAGTCAATTCTAGTTCTCAAACATTCCATTCAAGCTCGTAGATAAGGGTAGCTTATTATGATTTATTCCCAACTTCACCATCAATTCCATATTTATGTGTTTTCTTTTAACATACATCTCTTTTGACATGCAATTTTTGACATCACATGACTTCCCTTTATTAGCAAGTACGATAAGAAACACATTAACTTGCCTTGGCCCCAACAAACAGAATGTTTACAACTTAAAAAACTACACAGGATTGGCGAAAGTTACCTGCTCATTTAAAACAGAATAAAATGCTTCCCTAACAAAATAATAGGAGGAATATCATTTAAAGGTATATTCGATGCGGAGAAACGGAAAAATCTTACACGGAAGGATCAAGAGAAAATAAGGACACTCTTGCATTGTGTTGAGCATAAACCCTGTCTTTTTAAATATTATGAATATTGTGGAACGTATTGGGCGTGACCAACTGATCATCATAGCCAATCATCAATTCAAGGATTAGTTGGCTGCACTCCCGCCACTCATTTCTTCCAACGACTAACCGAGTCATGTCTTCATATTTCTTCGCTTTCACATCCAACACTACTTTCTTCGTGTTTCTCATTCAGGGTCATCGGGTTTCTAGGTATGAAATATTAAAGTTTCCATCCAGTCACTGTACGTCCGAGGACGACCAAGGGTGAGCCAGTGACACGATGAAAAATTTTTCTTTCGTCCCCCCCGCCCTCAACCAGTGCGGATTGAATAAAAATCTCAATAGAAACGTCTCTATCGGTCATGAATTAAGATTAAATGATTCATGCCGTCAAATATGACGATGAAAACACCAAAAAGTGATATATGATTACCCTAACTACTACTACCTTGAATTAGCCCTGATTTGCTTGCCGGAAATTCATTCAACTCTTAGACGTGTCCAAGTAGTGATTCAATTTTGTTTCAGTCCGAAGATTCAAGGTTTTAGGCACATATATGTTCACGGAGTTCAGGCTGCTATGGGTACCATCATTTAATTATTTGAAGGTAAAGAAAGAAAAGCGCAGTACTAGCTTGCCAAACTTCAACTTTATAATAAACACCCAAAACTGTCTAGGTTAAAATTAGTTTCCATCTTTCAGTTGCACTATCGAATACGAAATATAGCGATAGCGTTCAAATGGAAATAATGGCTGTTTTCCAACTACTTACTGTTTACATATATAACACCTTTTAGCTAGGATTTTGTTATGATGGGTGCTGAAAATTTATTTGGGCTATTTTTCCTATTCTATTTTCTTGATGCGTGTAATATTATCTCAGGGATCTATTTCAAGACGGTGTGAGAACCAAGTCTTTCAAACTAAACCGTACAATCGATTATTTGCAAATTCGTTTGATTACTTGCTGATTAAAACAACATTTACCTAGGATTTGGTTATTCTAGGCCCTGAAAATTTATTTAGACCGTGTACAGTAGTTCTGGTATCCCAGCCCAATTAGAGAGCAATAAGCAAAACGAAGGAACATGAATCCATATGAGAATCCATTGGGAATGTTCCCAATGCTTGTAAAATGATGTCCCACCCTTATATTACACAGAATTATCTTAGGTAAACTTAATTAAATTCGTGAAACTTTGAACATGCAACTCCGAAATTGATGCATCATCAAAAAATTGTAATATCAATGTGAAATCTCAAGAGGTTCTCTGTTCAAACTGAAAAGTTAAATAAAATCATTAATTGAGCAAAAATAGGTTTTAACCTTAAAACTGAGCAAAAATCAGAGTATGAACTCCAAAATTTCCTAATGTGATATTATTAAACCAGTAAAGTCATCAACGCAAAAAATGTTGTTTGTTTTCACCAGAGATTTTCTCGAACACTTTTGAAAGTGTGAGGGAAATCCATGAGCTTTCCTTGATGAACATAAATTAGTCCATTTCCACTAAATCAAAATTCTATTCGACTCCTTCCTTCTCTATTTTTATAGTTTAAGTAATGACTGTTTGGAAAAAAATACAAACAATGTCGACACCAAACTTTTCACAATTTCATAACATTGATTAGAAGAGCTGTGGAAAGATAGATGTATAGAAATATAGAGGTCTTTATTTGGGATGAATTGAGACCTAATGATCCCTGTAGGAGATTGCGGCAGCTACTTAAAGAGAGTCATCTGCAGATGAGCACCGAACCTCTGGGTTCGAAACCCGGTCAAGGACAATGATTTTTACGCCATGATATTTCTGTGAATCATAGCATCTCTTCGAATCTGTTCTGTTGTATTTGCTGGGGAAAGATTTTTTTATCGTCGAAGTGTAACGTAAACTAAGATTTCGTTTCAGACCGCTGACTAAGATGGGCCCAACCGCTGTGGACGTGCTAGTATGCACGTCGCCTAAGATGGCGAACGATAGATAAGGATATAAAGCCTTCAGACGACAGAGAGTGAGAAAAGGCACTAAACTTTCATGTTCGGGCCATGCATATGGTCTTCACAAATTTGATAGCCCAATTATTGTCCCCTCAGGTGACCCCAGACATTTTCCGCCAGGGCTCTCACCATTTCCTTTCACACCTAGAGACGCATTCCCGTCACGGGCTTTTACGTACGCTCAAAATACACTTCCCCATCTACGCCGGTGACGTCCTCCTCCTTTCACTGAGCCTGTCTAAATACATTTCCAATACACTTTCCTGCCATCCCCAACCATTCCCCCATCCAACCTTCCCGTCCATCACGCCTCCCCTCCCTCCCCGGGCAGTATTCCCTCTCCTCATAACGGCACATTACTACATCACTCAAGGTGAGCCTCTCATAACCACGGGAGTGAATCCGACCGCTATGCAATCCCATTTACTTTACGGACTCCCTCCCCTCCGCCCCGACCACACCCCCTTCCCCGGTTATCCTCCCTCCTACTCCTCCCCCGCCCCCCCTTCCCACACCACTCAATCCGATCTCCCTTCCCCCTTGTCCCTCACGGATCGACTTTCCCTTCTTCCCGGCAGATCACGAGGCTCCCGCTGAGGGCCCCTATCCCAGCCGCTGCTCGTTCCCCTCCCGCCAGCCCACCCGCTCTCTCGCCCGCGTGCTCCCGCGCGGAGAAATGAGCACTTCTCGGGATTTTTCCCGGTCGATGTGCTCATCGTGACATTATCACGCCGCTTTCGTACCGTGCCGCCCCCTCTAATTGCCGCTCCCCCGCGACGAGCGCAGCCGACCTCTATCAAGCGGTGGCCACGGCGGTTGGATATACAGTGGGCACGCGAACAGTTGGGATGAAGGTGGGGAAGTGGTTTGCGGTGGAGTGGGGGACTGTTTTTCGACGGACGGGGGAAAATAAAGAGTTTTAGAACCTCCCTCCGGTGGATGGGGACCTCGGGACTTTGATGGTGTCTTCGGTTGCCTCTGGGAGTTTCCCCTAGCCACGGGGGACACCGGCGGACGGGTAAATCGTTGGGAAGCAAAATGACTTGGCCAGAACGTTTCGAGGATCCGATATTAGTCAAGATGGGCGTGGGGTTTTGAAGGATGGAAATTCCCCAAAAACTGGGTGGTGTACGAGGTCAAATGTTTTAAATTTTATGCTGGTTTTATGTGATTTGGAATCACAAATCATTTTTTATAAGTTATTGCTTGCTATTTGGAGATCCTTGAAGTGAGTAATACGGTTTTAACTAACGTAAGTAATAGTAAATTGCCGATAAAATGAATTTCATTCCAGGCAAAACAGAGGTGCCCTTTTAGTTACTTCTCATGTCATTTAAGGAATAATTTCTTTCTCTCTTGCGATAACTCATGCAAATATATCGGAGAGTTTCTTTATGAAACTGATAATCAGCATAGATAGGCAGGTTGTAGAGGCTGAGGAACAGTTATTTGTATTACTGGAAATAATGTAGAATTGACTTATTGAGTTTGAAGCCTTCTAGTTCACTTTCTTTTCCCCCCTATTTTTATCACGCTAATCTGATTGTTTTGAGGTCCCACTTTGAACTAACGAATTTACTTTTAACGCAACAATTATAATGTGGGGTTCATAAACAATATAATGAACGTGTTAAGTGGGAACGTTGACATGAAATAAAATTAAATAGTCAAGTTGCTACATTATTCTACGGGGGAAATTAGATTCACAACTTAATTGAGGTAAAAAAAATGAATTCCTCACTTATTAATTCTAGTATTTTATGAAAACATTAGCTCCTCCTTGGTTTTGGTCATTTAAGAAGTCCAATGAATTCTTGCAGACGTCTTTGTGAGATCAAAGGTATTTTTAACAGATCAGAGGAAGAAATGCTTTCCTTTGCACGCCACGCCATAATTCGTTCTTTTATTAATTGCCAATGCTCTTGAAGCTGAACCTACTATCATTTTAAACAGAATGAAATTAGCCATGTCGGGTGACGTTGGGCCTACGACATCAGTAGTCAACAGATTCGATAGGTTTATCTTGCTAGCAAAAATACCATCGAATGAATAAAACGTTTGCCAAACATCACAAGCGACGAAATTTTGTTTCTCTCTCCCTCAAATTTCAAACAGTTTCGGAATTCTAAGCAAATCAGTGGAGTGCCACGGAATCTACCTATTATGTACTTTTGTATTTCACTGGAGAATATGCCCACTTCCACCACGAGTGGACATCTTTCCGTTTTGAGATTCAGTATACACTTTTGAGCTGCTCACTCTTAAGGTATGAGGATGTATGGCTTAAGCAATCGGGCTAAATAATTATACAAAAATATTTGACTAATCATTCCGATGTAAAAACATCATGCTGATGTGACTCAGACAAAATGTAGCGTGCATGTGAATTACGAGCATGAAAGTACATTTAAAAAATATTCATTCATAGATTTGAGTGAACATTCATTGCCTAGATATAATTCAGTAGAAATGAGATTTAATTTTTGGTTGGTTTGGTTAATAATTGTTTCATTAGGAGACAATACCTTATTTTTCTTTTATGTGAAATTTAGTGGCACGAAAATTAAGTCCTTCGAAGTTTTAGAAAGTATTGTTGATCAGTCTATATAAACCTCAACATAAATTTTGAGTACGGATGGAGATGCAATATTTTTAGAGTTATAAAAATTGTGATGGCATTGGAAAACTAAATGGAATGCAGATAATAATCTAATGTAAAATTATTCCTGACTAAAAATAAAAAAGCAAAGAGCATAATCGAGCTAAAAATTTATTTTATCATAATTATTCTACACTTAGGTTCCCCAGTCGATCATTGAATTTACAACACATTCAAGAACAATGCCTAAGTATTAAGTCATTGCATGTCAAAAATTTGCCTTCAAAGCATAAGAATTTCCCACTTTTTTGCAACTAATCCTTCGCTTTGTTCAGCAACTCGCCAAGTACACCAGTTTACCTCATTACTACTTTTTATTTTCAGTAAAGCCATTGAAATGGGTAGTAATGCTGAATTGGTATTCACAAACTCCATTTTGACGTAAGGATATTTTCACTTTGCTAGGTCTTTTTATTTGATTAGGTTTGAATTCAACAAAATTTGAATTAATGAGTGATGATGATTAATGAGATGAATACTTTCATTCAACCTCAAATAAGAAATTCCCATAACATGATAACAAATTTTTGTCACTATGTAAAAAATGTTTCATAAGTGGTTGAATGGATTGGGGGAAAAGTTATTAGTTAAAAGCTTAAATGGCATGACTTTTTCAAGGGGTTTGATTATTGTCCAAATATCCCCCAAATTAGAGGCATCCGCGTGATTTATATTCATGTACAGAACGTCAAGAATGAAAAACGTGTAAAAAATCTTGTCAACTAGAACTTCCCTGAAGGATTTTCGTAAGGTTATAATGCGCGTCATGCATGATACTATGGAAATTTCCTCAAGGTAAAAATGAGGTTATCTTGATAATTTTCAATGATTTTTACACAGCAGAATTTCGTATAAAATTTCAATCATCTTTGCACCTGGAGACAACCCGACGCGTATGTTCTCTGAGATATATTCTTAGTTTGCTGTATGCTACGTCCTTCATCGCCACAAATTGCTTGAGAAACACATTTCTCAGACGTATGAAATGCACTTCTTATCCTTCGCCAAAAAATCACCTTTCGCTTTAGCCGTGGAGTTGGCCTTCTAATGATGAACTTCCGGCAACACCCTACGCGTGAGCAATTTAGACGTAGAGAATTCAGCTGATCAGCTTCGAGAGGCTGTTACTTGACATAGCCGCGCCCCGTATCGTCGGCACACATGACTTCGTGCACACAAGGGGAGTTGTCCCATAAAAATCCTACCACAAAGTAGGTTTAAACTTTTCCAGCGTTGCAGGTCTTCAACAATATTCCTTTCGCTTTGTAGATGTATCAATTATTTTTCGAATTAAAAGGGGTACGTACACTGAATGCTATACAATTAGTATACTCGTACTATAAATTTGTCTAAAGATACTTGAGGAATGCATACTGATTTATTATTTAACCGCTAGAGTTTTCGGCAGTGCCAATGAACAAGTATAAAAAAATTTTATTAAAAAAACTTGAAGTGGTCTGCACAAGAAAATATGTTTTCATTTAAAAAATGAATAACACGTAAGTTCCATAAAGTGACGAAGGAGATCCTTAAGTAAAATCAAATGATGTCAATTTTAAAAAATCTTTAACCCACATTTTAGACTGCTCATTTAATTTTAATTTCTTTCTTAGACGTGTTAAGTAATTTTTCAGTTTAAGATTTTTTTCGCCTTGTTAAATTTATTAAAGATGTTCATTGGGAGTGAGTTAGCCAGTGAATTATGCAGTATTCAACTAGAACATTGGTTTAGATGAAGAGGGCAGAGTTTAACTTGTATTAAGTCCTACTTACTCTGTATGTTTTTTGTATATTTTGAGGATTGGTGGAAGTGTTCCTTTTATCTGTGCGGTCTGCAGTGTCCGGCGATGGCTCCCCAAATCTCTGAGTTGGGATGAAACTGGGGGAGTTCAAAGATATTACCCATTAGAGACCGGACCGCTAGGTCAGTAGCCATGAGCCTCAATCATTAGGCTACCCTGGTCACAAAAGCTCGATTGACTGATAAATTGATATACATACCTATAGTAATATCATTAATTTATCAGCGTACACATTAACGTATTAATTCTTATTTGTAGTCAAATGAGTACTTAGAAAATATCCTAAAATTATTAAATGCATCCACGCATAGGAAGAGGTCACTGCCGTCTTTTACATCAAGCAGCGAGTGCACCTTCCTCGGAGCTAACCAGGTCACTGTTTGACAACACATTCTCTCGTGTAAGTGCAAGTGACAAGATGGGGTGTGTTACTTATTTATTTACTTTCAATTTTGCCTTAACCTAGGTTTTATAAGCACGGGATATTTTAGAGGCTGGCAGTTGGTTCAGCAGGAAAGCTATTTTTGTATCTTTGACAGTGCCAATATATTAGGGATAGAATGAATATTACTTACAATACCTGATTATTATGAATATCCAGAAGTGTAAATGCCAGATAAAACATCAATCTTTATGAGACGAGGCGTGAAGTGAGGAACCGTCAGCAAATTTAAGTAGCATTTTAAAACGGAAACATAAGTTTAAAAGTGTCAAAATGTGAAGAGCTGCATTGACAAAAGGGACATATTCAGTGAAAAAGCAATTGATAAATTAATAGGGGCTAATGTGGAACGTAGTGCTGTCTGTAGCTGAAAACTAGACTGTAGGAAAATGGGAGCAGATGGACGCTTTCGAGATGCATGCATGGAATGCTAGTGAAAGGAGTTATTTTGATAGAGAGAAAAAAGATAAATGACGGGACTTTTTAATACAGGCGAATAAAGAAGGGAAGCTGCCGGGGGAAATTTGAAGGCAGAAAAAATAGTTTCAGAAGAAACTGGGAGTGAGGGAGTTTAAGGAGGTGGTGATGGAAGGGATCAATTACTTTTTGGGAGGCATGAAGGTAAGTCGAAGGTAGTATGACAGTGCAAACAAGATTTAAGGTTAATGTGATTCCATATGATATGAGATTTTAAGTACATGTTGGGTACCATCCAAAACCTGCCTGTAACAGGTAGAATACCTTCAATGAACGAAATCATTGGTTTAGTAGGTCCCGCCTTCAAATCCTTCAGTCTCTTCGTCAACAATCGTCCCCAGGCTTCCATGACGAACGAAGGGCAGCTTCGGAAGTTCACCTTCAGTCAACGGCGAAGCGTGAATCACAGGGGGGGGGGAACGGCGTGCCATAGGGGCGAAAGAATACATTCCCTCCCCTCTCGCCCTCTTCCCCCTGTGAAGCTGGCATTTCCTCTCCTCTACCAGCCCTTCCCCCCTCAATATCACCGCCGCCCAATCGCAGAGGCCCGCACATCCTCCGTGGGTGGCAGAAGGGCCGGCGACCCGATGTGCTGACGCTCACGCGGAAGTTGCTTCCTGTCCGTGACCCTCATCGCCTCAGCGCTCAGCGCTTGACCCTTGCGATGTCACGGTTAGGTAACGCCGATGCTTGCGCATCGTCGGAGACACGCAGTTGCCGGAACTGTAAGGATGAAGGAAAAGATTTACTGCTGTTTTAAATTGGCCAGTTAGTAAGGATTGTCAGGGAAAACTAATCTTTGAATATATGTCCATCAGATTATCTCTCTTGCTTTTGTCATTATTGTAAAGATTGCAAATGTAGTGCTATTCCCTGTTATGACTATGCTCTCATTCTCACAAGAGATAATAACTTATGAACAATGCAAAATTTGCGATACATTTTAAGCATTCCTGTTAATTGAATACTTAACTGTATTGTCTTCAGTTCATTTGTACCAGCGGGAGAATATTCTTGTTTATTTGTCCTAGGGGTCAAATTTTTTCAAAACGAATCCCGAATTGTAGTCGTTTATCCGGTGTGGAGGAGAGGGCATGGCGCATTCATTTATTTATCGCCAAATTTTCCTAATATGTGCTTTTTTAAAAATATCCTCAAGGAAGTACCGAACTCACGAGTTTTCCTCGCGTCAGATCTAGGTCTAAAAACAAACATTTAATTAGTAAAGCTAGCATAACTCTTGGTATTCTAATTATTTCATTTTTTAAATGTTTACCTTAAAAAAATTGGAAACGAACTAAATTTTGAGAACCCCTTCTCCTCCGTGTTTAAAAGCTTGAGCTTCTTGATTTGACAGCTTTTAGGGTGATATATATTATATTCTTTAAATTATTTCTCTTAGCCCCCATTTATTGCATATTTTGTTGATATAATGCCAGTCATTTAAAAGCATATTGCGACTCTGTGGCTCGGTCCCGCAGATTTAGGATGCGAAGGCAAATTCCTTTTCGTTTGTGATGTGACATTATTATCGTGCAAAAGTAAATATAATATTAAGTACGTACGCTTCTCTGATGGGGGAGAGAAATTTTACATGAGCATGTTTGGAATGCCAAAATCCCTTTAAGGTCAGTTGTTTCTAGTCAAAGAGAAAGTCTTGAATCCAGTACCGTATTCAGTCTGGTAGTAGTACCAAAAAATTCAACTGCCTCCTGTCAACACTCCAGGTTATAGGCTCAAATTTATCGGTATGGAGGCAGAAGGTAAATGAGATAAGTATTTCAAGGCAGGTTTTTTCCATATCGAATCACCTGAGCGCCCATGTGCTAATCATTCAATTATTCAATTACGTGTACCATGGGTTTCCTAGAGACCGTTTATCAGCGTTCAAACTACGCCAAATGTATCTACAGGGTGTGCGGCGAATTTTGGTCAGGAAAGGAGGGGGCACCACGTGTCAAAGTTACCCCTGTCCGGGTATGTTTTAGTTTGGAGCGGCATCGTCCTTTATGAATAATGATATTAAAAATAGAGTCTACAATATTTTTCCACATGTTTTGCAAACTCAAATTTTCCCAATCTTTAAACATCCTATTATCACGTAAGTAAAAGGGACAGACTCCAATTTTTAGAAACTAATCATCACGAAGTGATAAAAATGGCGATATCCAACAGTGAATTGTTTCCATACAGCGAGTTTCTTTGCCGTTTAATCATCATCATCTGTTATATGATAGGCATTACGTGTCTGATGTTCATTGGAAAGTTTTGGACTCAATGAATTGCATTGGAAAATTATAATTTTTACTATTTGGAAATATCTTCATTCGGGAGGCACTTCATTCGGAATCACACTCTTGTGTATTCCATATGGTTTCTGATCCCTCCTTTCCACTCTGTCCTTAAAAGAGTGTAGCATTAATTGAAGTCTCTTCAACCTACTCAGCCTGTACTCTGACTTTTGATCTGAGATCTTCTTTAATATTTGGAATCCATTGACTCGACAATTTGCCGGTAAGGGCAATGAAGCGAGCCATAGCAACTTTCTTCCAACAAAGTAAACAGTTTTCTATTTGTATGTTTTCATCTCTTTCCCAAATTTCCTGTCCCACCTGTCATTCCGACGCAGGTGACTTCATGACTAACTTAAAAGCAAGTCTATGTGAACTCCAAGGTTTGTATAAAAAGTATCAGTGACAAATTTTTCCCGAAGTGTACGAGAAGTGCTGAATTCAGACCGTCGGTTAAACCTGCGCCTGATCACAGTTTGTATTGGAATTGATAAGATGACAGTGAACACCATTGTCACTGAAAACTTGGCGATGCAAATGATCTTCGCTAAACTCGACCCGAAGGTCTTTGCGGACGATCATGAGTGCAGGCGAGTGTCTCCTTGCAAAGACCTGCACCGACATCGCGACGATTCCCCAACACCCTTTCAGTCCCGACTTGGCACCAGCAGACTAATTCGTATTCACAAAAGTGAAATACTCTTTCAAAGGGCACCACCATGGAACTATACGTGCCGTCGAAGAAGCTCGCACGCGTACCCTAATGAATCTTCCGGAATCCGTTTAGCAGGGGGCCTTCGAGTCTTGGAAAAGCCGCTGGCAAAAGTGTATTGACGCTATAGGGATATGCTTTAAAGAATTTCAGGCATTGTAGCAATATCTGAAATAAATCTAAGTTTACGAAATTTTTCCCGGTATTTTTTTAATAAAACCATGTTAAACCGGGGAATAATGTTTTCTCTTCGGTTTTTGAGGAGGTTCGCCTAAGTATTTCTTCTCTTTTCTTTATTTTTATGGCCCTGTAAATGCGTAATGTTTCACTGCTAGTCTGAAAAGATTTAACCTGGAAATTTGTGTTAGGTAGCCGAGATACTATTATCATTTGCAATCCAAATTCTCGGATTACAATGATAATTTACTACAAAAAACGTTTTTACCAAAAGAAACGCCCGCAAATATGTGCAGAGCGCAAAATCGAGCTCATGTCATAATATCGTAAAATAATTTCACGAAAATCAGGGATTCATTCATGTAGAATCACGGTTGGGCCAGATATCATTTATGGTCTTATAATGTCTTTAAAATAGATTTAGAATGAAATTACTTTCCGCGAGGAAAGTGTAGGTACAATTTTATAGAACTAGCTATATTCTTCCACAAATCTAATGCATAATACTGAATTCATCCATTTCACACGTGAATCACTGTCCCACATGCCAGATACGGTACCTTATAGTTATTTTAGAGTGTAATAAGGACGACGTATTCACAGCTATCCATCCTTGTTTCAACATCAATATACGCATAAAACGCCTTTATCTTCCTTAGACGGTAGGGGAGATTTACCACCCCAAGGAGATATATTCCCCTCTACTTGTTGTTCTCATGTCAATGAGTTTATCTCGAAAATGTGGACTAACTGAGGAATAACGCTGACAGCTTCAAATACGCTTTAGTCTGTAAATGTAGAGTGTACTGGAAGATAATTAAATCAGTCTACTTACTTATGACGTAACGTGGTGAAAAAGCAATCTTCGAGCATGCGGATATTCAATTTATTCTGGATTACGTTCATCGCTGCATTCTCTTCCACCTTAAGGAACACATGAGATCCTATCAATTACTACTGTCAAGAGTGGCAATTTATTTACAAAAGTAAAAACCGGCTTAAAGTTTCCTCTCGGCTATCGAAAAAAAGGCTTATTCTCATTATTCACATTAAAAGACCATTTGCTGCAGAAATTTAAAGATCAATGCAGAGTTATCTACAACCTTGTTGAATGAGTTGCCTTTTCAGCGTCGGTGCAGCGATAATTTCTTTGGTAATGAAGATGCGTTTAATCCCAAAAACGGTTTTCTTGAAAGAGTAAGTGCACTATTTGATGAACATGTTGAAATTGGGGAAACAAAATAAAATTCCCTCTCTGAAGTAGAAAGGTCAAAAAAAGATTCCTTGAACGCCGAGCTCGCTGTATTCGACACCATGAAAATTTTCAATTCCCACTGCTTTTTGTGTTCGCGTGTTTCGCTAAATTTTTAAAATACTAGTCACTGGCTCCGCTTATCGTTGGAGAGACAAAGTCTACTTTATTCCCCGTACTTGTTTTTGACCCCCCCCCCTGCTAATGAAACTAGCTACTCATCTAACCAATTATGGTTCAGATTTGTTTCTCTTGTTTCATCCCATTTTCCAGCCATTTTGCTTAATGCACCAAAACTGATCCCCAGGCATTCGGACATTTTTAGATTCCGGCTCTTTCCACCATTAAGATTCACCTGAGATGGGATTTATTTCCGCGTCTAAGAACAGAGGTCTCCGTAAGCCGTGTGGATCTAGCTAGCATCTGGCAATTCACAGGCTCAGAAAAATTAACACCGCAAAGAAACTAATTTAACCATGTGGTATATTATTTAGAAAAATATAAATTCGATAGCAATCGGTTCATCCAAGAGACAAATACGAAATTTTTCTACGGTAAAATGCAACAGCAACGACAATTGAGAAATTTTCCTTATCACTCCTCTAGGCTCACTACACCCTCTTTAAACTCTGGTTTTCTCTCCCACCCGAAAATATTCTCAATCGGGATGTAGAATAAAATAAAAAAACTTGAAATCTGTTTAAAAAACTCAACGCATACGTAGAGGTCATCCAACTGTAATATTGCGTTATCTATTGGCCGAGAAAAAAAGCTTTGGAAATTGTAACAAAAAATCGTTTTGGAACTTAGAAAAAAAATGAAATTTTTGGTGTTAACTAAAAAGAAGTCGCTGAAAATTATAATATTTCAGGCAATGTATCCGTTTGGAATTGATGTCACGAATGTTACATCAAAAGGCTAAAAGTTGATGCGTATCGTTTTGAAATCGGTTATCGCGTCTTCTCGATTTAACGCATCCAACTCAAATGAACACCGTTTAAGCGCATATAATGATAAACATTGCAATGATATAATGTTTTGAAAGAGATATTAGACTTTTAGATGTGCACCTGCAAACAGGATGAGCCAACAGCATATTTTGTCTGAATAAGAGCTATGTTACCTTACCCCGACGTTTGCAACACCGGAATTCTCTTCGATGGAGTAGGTGAGTAATCTTACATCTATTTTTGTGTTGTTGCTCACACAGGAATTTTACAGACTCTGTAGAGGAGGAGGGAAGGGAATACATATAAACGTCTCACATCAAGAGATCTGGTGCTAATTATATCTTAAAAGATGTACATTATTTAACCTGCAGCTATTTTTAAAGCTCTAAGATTTCACCATTTATAGACACAAACATCCATCCCTCTAATAGGACTATAAATAATGCTGATACTTCTTCGAACGATCTTTAAATTAGAACTGAAAGTTTTATAATATCCTTTCTACTTAATATTCCTGATGCCTGTAATATTAACTCAGGGTTCTATGACAAGATGGTTTGAGAACTAAACCTGTAAAACCAAACCGTACCTTTGAATATAGTAATTGCTTCTTTGGAGAGTAAAAACAAGCAACACAATAAGTCACTAAATTAGCAAAAGGTTAATGAGGGGAATGTGAATAAGTCCCCTGCTCATTAAAACTAAAGTCAAGGTTCTCAAACCAAAGATATCTTGAATTGAAAATCGCTGATTCATAAAATGCAATTTGGAATTACCCACGAAATCGGTGCAATTTGGGAGTAGATGAAAACCTAGGTCCCTTTTCAAGAAACTACTGTTATTAATTTAAATTAAATGAGGAAATATATTTTTCCGGAATAAAGTGATTATTTGGATAATTAAAAAACAGCCAAGATGAGTGGTTATGCATATTTTATTAGGTAGTTAGGATATTATCACTCTCTGTAGCTCTCACATGTTTCACACACCGATTTTTATTCACCATGACGCTGATGTAGCATTTACCATGAGGAAAACAAATTTGTGGTTGACAAATATGTACTCCTTGTAAATATTTACAAGTATATTCCCGAATGAAAAATAAAAACTAAAATTTTATTTATTTTTGCCAATATCATTGTAATTTATTTATTCTGAAAATGTATTTTTCTCTGTTTAAGGTCAAAAAGATATATTGTATGTTCATTAATTTTAGCCATGCCATAAAATTGGGCATACTACTGTCCCTTTCGTCTTATTTAATGAATTTTATTTTATGTATAGAACTGTAGCATACTCCTCACTGATTTTCTGCTAATTATACCGAAGATATGGTGTATAATGTTAATTTTAGTTCAGAAAAAAATCGTATGCATTCGAGTATTATTCGGATTTTCACAATAATCTAGGTAAAAAGGCTGAAAATTTCGGTGATAAAGAAATTAATTTATTTTTACTTTTAATAAAAGGAATTAATAACCTTGTTTTCAATGCAACTAAAGTTACTTCTACTTGCTATGCCAGAGTTGTTCCGAATTTTCTTATGATTCTTCAGCTAGTGAGGCAAACTGATATACTCGAAAATGTGTTGGATATGTGAGACGCGATCGTTTGTGTATCAGTTCTAGAGTTTGACTAATTAACGAACAAGAAAGATATGCGACTCTCACTTGATCTATCGAAAGCTTGAACGTGTAACCGTTTGAATCATAGACCCATTGTAAAATAAAACTTTTCATCGTGGAAACTTATTTTATATTCCTTGGAGCACTAGCTCAGGAAAATTAGACTTAACTATTGCGTTCATACAGATTTTTTGTTGCTCAATTCCTATCATTAGGCACTCTAACTTTCGCTGTTATTATTAGGAAGAAAGTACACCCTTTACTTTGGACAAAATCCTTACACCAGATTTTCAGGACTAAATTTATCACTTACGAGGATACATAAACCGGAAACAATCAACCTCATTTGCAGTATTAAATTTGTTTGGACAGGTTTAAAACTTTAATCTCCACTATTGGCAAAATGTGACGATGAATTAATGAACGCCGATGCGCCAAGATGCCAACTAGGAAACTCAAGGTCATTGATGGAAATCCTTCAGAAAATAGGCTACGACAGAGTGTTTGAGAAAGAAATTGTGTCGTGCGAATTGATTGCTGCCGCCTGAGGCTCGTCTAATGGCAAATACCTAGTACATATATTTACGAAGTAGAGGTAAATATTTTTTATCAAGCAAGATATGCGTCGTTTGAGACAACAGGCTTATCTTTATTTATCAATATGAACTACGAATAATGGATAGTTTCTTAATTACCAACCATAAGGCACACACTTCAGTAGTCTTCTAGTATCTCTGCTTTTGATACTCTTAAGGTCTCATTTTTTAAATCCTTTTTCAAACAAGGATTTCAAAATATTTTATTCAAATCTTTCTAAGGGTGTATAGAACAATATTAAATAAATCATTTTATTTAATACAAATATCTAAACTCCAAAGGAGTATTGGGCTTCGTGTCAAGTTACTAAATACAAAACATAAGTACCAATGCTGAAAACACTGTACTGCCGTAAACCTATATGGAATATTGGACAAAAATGAAAACAAATCTTTAAACAATTACACCATCTATGACCCACTAGTGATTAAGTCACTTACATGTGATCACGTCTGAAGTTATGACTTTTTTATTCCTCACACTGCTCTCCAGTTATATGAATGGTTTTCAAGGTGCGGGTTCAGTTCCTTGCTATGAGGCAACTACGGTATTACCGTAGACTATCGTATAAATTTTCTTCATATGATTGATTTTCTGGAAATCATAGGACCATTTTAACTCTTCGCTATTACACATATGACTTGTAACTAATATAAATATATATAATATATATATATATATATACATATATATATACACATATATATATATATATATATATATATATATATATATATATATATATATGTATATATATATATATATATATATTAATATATATATTAATATATATATATATATAGTACAGATTTTAAAGGTTTTAATTAATTATGGATTCACACTTGTATTCGATTACAGTAAAAAATGAGCACACCACTAACACAACTCACTCTGATATTTCGGTGGTCCCAGCCACTTGCATCAGAGTACAAGGAGTCCTTGTACTATGATGCAAGTTTGTTGCTTCTACAGTTTCTTCTTTCCACTGATGGAGGTGGTCTTACTACCATATATTGGGAATACAGAGTTCTTTTTAATGTGTTTTTGTACACTTTTTTGACCCACGCCATGTCGCTCGTTCGTTTAAATTATAATTCACATCTGTGAGACTTTCGTGCGAAATACACGCGCGCACACACACACACACACACATACGTGTGTGTGTGTGAGTGTGTGTACTGATAGTGCAATTATCGAAAATTAAAAAAAAAATAGGTTTTCATTCTAGCTGGTTATGACCAGATTTTTTCGATGATGTGGGATTACTTATCTCTTTGGAGAAATTTTAAAAGTTTGAACAGATTAACCAAGGCACAGGATAGGGCAATCTGAAGAAAACGCATAGTAAAGAGAAATCCACGAATGCCATTAGATCGCAATTCAATTTGGTTAGCTAGGAGGGCGACGGTTTATAATCTCATTCGACGGGATATGTCGCGCTGACTAACTGGTTGCCGCACGATACATAATTAGAGACTGGAATGCCTCGGGACTTCCGTTCACCTCGATATGGAAGGCCGGGAACCTAACCGGCCTCCTCTTTAGCTCCGATCCCCACTCCTAAAAATGATTCTCACCTTGTATTCATTTCGAGGGTTTGGGAATTGGAGGGTGGGCCATGGGGGTCCACAGCCGGCACTGTGGCCTCTCACTTATATATCAAGGGCGGGCGGGAGGGCGTGGCGGTGGTGAGTTTTACTCTCCGCCGTCCCGACACACTGCTTTTCCTGCGGTTCGCTGGCCTAATCTCGTATATTTCCCCCAATTCAACTTCCATTCATAATCAAGGTTAAAAAACTATTCAAATGGTTCATTTTAACATTAAAACTTGGCAGTTTTCTGCGATATCATGAAATTTTGTAATTGCGAGTTGAAAAGGTCAACTCTAGCTATGCTGCCATTAAGATTGAGCCTACTTTACAGCCGTTGACACGGATTTATCTAAATAAATGAGTTGAGCGGAAGGGCCCTAGTAAGTCATGGGGGAATGAGGTTGAATAGACCCTCGAGAAGAGTAAAAATTTTAAGATTTCGGGTCCCAGGAAAATAAAACGCGCATGAAATGATATGAGAATGTCACCGGCGTGATAGAAGCAGACATGAAGAAGGCAATTGGAAAGAAATAAATGCAGGAGATAAGTATAATGTAATGACCTAAAAGCAGGCTTTTCCTGATGATATCGACCCCGAAAAGAAACAGGCATGGAGAGTGTGCATAACATTAATTGCTGGACGGCTGCAAATCTGCTCATTGAAGTAGATTACCATCCATTCGAGAGAAGATTTTTTTGCGTAACTGTGGCCTAATTACACAAGCACATCATCCAGTCTAATGAAGGAACAGTCTAGTACTGACACTTACTAGATAGACGGTCAAGCTTCACGAGTGTATAAAATAAAGATGGGAACCAATTCCTCACAGAAGAAATGAACTCCGTTGCTGAATGGTGGAGTAATATCAAAATATATTGAATATACTTTATTTCTAGCAAGCTGAAGAGAGTCGAATGTGGGGGTTAACTATTAACCTGTCGAGCTGATAGGAAAAATGCTCTTTCTCCTCGGTAAAGGATGCAATTCTTCCAGGTGGACTACCACAGGTACTTGAGTTCGGAGAAGGCGGAGTCGTGAATTCATATCGGATAGGAATTAAACAGAACGAGCTAAAAGCGGGTACGGGACGGTGAGGTGGATAATAAGGCTTCCTACCCTGAGGGTTCAGGTTCGGGCTCTGAAGGTCGCAAAAGTTTGTAGTGTTATCCCGGTCCCCGCTTGGGGTGCCATTACTTCAATTTTAAAATGCCTTTCGTCAGATGGAAATTTAAACTTTGGGCTCCTTTGCGCCTCTCGTTAAGAACATTAATCCTCACTCCGAGTTTTCCTCCATTCTTCCTCCGATTGCTACATTTCCTAACTCTACCAACCTATCCCAATTAGTGCAAATTACCTTAGTTGTCGGTCGTCCACTCTAATTACTACTATTACTAGCTAAGCGTGTAATAACACCTAATTTATCTCGCTAAAAAAAGTTATTGAGGTTAACTATTTGTTCCAGCACTCTCAGGTTGCCATTATGTTAATAATATCATAAACATTCTGTTACTTCAGTGAATGCACTAAGGTAAAAAGTTAAATATTAGCGAATCAGCTTTCTCCTCATTTCAGTGTCACGATTCACATACACAATGTTACTGTCAACAGCTAGGCCTAAAATACGAAATGCATGTGTTAGTTATTACGGATGGAGAAGATTAGTGATCTAGTGGAAATAATATATCATTTTATTCATATTGTGGCTGAGTTTTCAGTTATAAATTAGAAAATAATGCATGCAAAATAATTTGCATCAGCTACACAAAAAAAGAAGTGCCAAGCGACTGCCAAATTACCAAGTGACTGTCTGCTTCGCTCAAGCGTAAAAACCTTTTGTGCTTTTTTATAACATGGAAGTAATTCTGAATCCGTGTGCATTATTAACAAATGAATATTATTGCTCCCTGGTGTTTATCGCTATTCGATTAACCTTTTCAAATAACGAGCACTAATGGAGAACGAAACGATATATAGTATATTGCCAAGGATTTTTAAGAACAAAGCTCTCAAGGGGCTAAGAGTATGTAGCGCACGTAACTAGCTCCTTAGTAGCTCTTATTAGCTAATGTTTAACAAAGCAGTGTCCAATTCACCTAACGGTGCATGGACAATTATTCGACACACGCCACGATCTGAGGGACGGTACTCACTTGTAGAGCAAACAAAGTTAAATAACGACCGCGGCCAATTTGATATAGTAGGATCCGGAATCGAAGTGAATCGTTGTTTCGGGAATGCGTTGCAATCATGTCAGTTTAAATATGAGCCCACACCAGGATTTCTATTTTTGTCAAGGCAAAGTGGAAGATAGGGTCCTGTCGATTAAATTAGGCAAGTCATAACTAGACTGGTCAAGCTACTAGACTTGGAGAATCTATGTTCACATTTATAAGACGCTTCGTTGCCCCTATCAGGAGTTTTCAATAAGAGCTATTAGTTTGTAGCAGTCCTCCAAGTCGTTCCGAGAATCTGGCCCAAGTTATCGCTCCATTCAGTCATAATTCCTTCAGCCAACGTCCCCTCTCACTTATCACTGATGATTATTTGCTTCCCGCTTGATTTTTTCTACACTATAACACCTTCATTATGATTTCCAATATACTTCTTATCTCGGAACGTAACCGATAAACTGTTCTCTACTTTTTGTAACTGCCATTTGCGCGCTTCACTCTCTGCCTCACTCCGAGGCACTCTTCATACGCCAGTCGTTTCATTCATTTTATTCGCGTCACCAATTACCTGCATCATATTCTCGTTACATATTTACCGTCTTTTTCCCTAAACGTCAAAAATAGATCGTATTAAAGTTTTTGCTCAAAATGATGACTAGGAACACTTTATCATGAAATTTATCTTCTTAACTTGACTGTGAAAAATACGTTAAAACAATACGTATTTTATTTTACACGATTTTTGAAGCTAATTTATACGTTCATGCGGGTGAAATATCTCGTCATACCATTTTGATGCTAAGAAAATATTTAAAAAGTATTTGTTCGTTGATTATCATTTACTTTTAAGTGTGTGTGGTCTCAGTTGCAATTTAGGGTCTATGTTCCATTGTGAGGATTTACATTAATCTTCCACATCCTCAACATGCACATGAAATTTCAAATACGATATTCAAGAAGAAATGAATTATGTTTTTGCGTAAATGTTTCAGCTTTTAGTAACCGAGAGCCTAGCTTCGTTACCAATAAAAGGTTGTGCACATTCCAACCTAAACCGTGGAGTAGGCAGTAGTCATTAGAGGAGGTTATGGACACCTGAGGTCATTTACGTCATAGCGGATAAGTGAGTAACTTGGGAGATGTAGGATGTTCAGGGAATTCAGCAAGGGTGGAGAGATACATGAAGTCGGCATTAGCCTACTCATATCTGAAAACGCCAAGGGGTCCACAGTTTGACGTGCCATGCGACTGACGGTAGGCTTCACTTGAATTGCTGTTCAGAGGTCAGGATACCACTAAAAATCCTGCAAGCACTGGGACTTGAACCCAGGGTGGGAAATTAGGAGAATAGGTATCGTACCAAACAGTGTCCGCAGTCCTTTAACTACAGTAGGCACAGAATGCACCATCAGCACTGTCTTCTGAATTTTTAACGTAATTGGCGGTGCATAAGTTTTCAGTTAGTCGTATAATAACCAAAAAGAAAGGATCTCAAATTAAAGGGGATACCATAGAGTAAATACAGCAGAGTATTTCACCACTAGTAGTAACTCTTAACACTCTTGTACCTATTCCTTCTCGGCCTATATCGAACTCTGGGCCGGTGGATATGGCTATTAGCGTTGAGAAAAGCATAAAGATAAATGAATCATTGAGAACATTTAGCATTCTCATTTTTACAATAACCCCAACACTGTGTGTTGTTAGCACCAAATTCCATCCTGTCACAGATATTTTGATAGAGCGAAACCGCGTAAATTGAAGCAATTGTGATTTCTGCGCCAAGTTTTTATTCATACTTTCATTTGGAAAAATATATAGCACACCACATAAATTACAGTATAAGGACCTACCTGCCCGGCGCTACACGGAAGTAAGGCTAAAAATAAAATACAGCCAATGGAAGAAATATAATGCAGAAAATATGAATAACTGCGTTAATAGTATTATCCGGATACTAAGACTGCCCGTAGGCAACTCTCGAATTTTAACCAGTGACCGTGAGGTATGGATAAAACATTCCCATTGGGCCACCACGCTACCATTCCGGTTACTCATAACTTCACTTAATTTAAGAAGGCAAATCATCTCATGCTACTCGCAGAACTCTGAGAAGTTACTTTGCAAAGTTTTTTTTAGGATTATGAAATACCTTGGAAATTTACATGGAATTGCGAAACAAAAGCGAATTTCAATGTTTCAAAATACCATTAATATTACAAGCAATTTTTATTTATAAGATTTGCCGCATGATTCATTCAAAGAGCGATTTGGGATTTAATACATTTGGCTCAAGATGAAAAAAACTACATATTTATAAACGATCCATCACTAGTTTGAAGTCATGCAACCAATATATATATATACACATAACACATAACGGTTCGGGCGTGGAAATTATCTGTTGGCTAATACTAATACACAATTTCAAAGAGTTGTCCATTCTTCTGTGTTAATCGAGAGATAAAACACAATCTTAATCGTATGAATTGATTGGATGAATCATTTGGGCAACGCAAATTTTTCACGTACCCCTTAGGGAAATTTTATGCAAAATTTGGTTTCGGAAGGGTTCAGTGACTTGAGGATTTTACCTTTCGGGAAATTTGAGGAGTCATTTTAACTAGAAGCAAGTAAGTGTATTTATTAATCAAAAGATTGCCATTAATTTATAAATTTATATAACCAGGTTAAAAATTAAGTCTATAGCTGTGTTTCATTTGCTGTTTAAGAAATATTAATGTGATACTCATTTATTCCGTAGATTTCCTATTGTGAGAAAGAAGTGGAGCCTCATAATACATTCCACTTACGAATTCAGTAGCTGTACGTATGTATATATTAAATGCATGCAATGTAATATATCGTAAATATAAAATCTGGATTTTCAGCGTAATACCTATAATTCTTTTATTGAAAGAATTAGTTTCTACCGAGCAGATCAGTTCTCTGTGAGTAACACTAAGCGATTTTTTTTTTAATTTGCACAATAGATTGCGAAACGTCTTTTCAACCAGCAAAAGGACCTTTTCCTCTTCCTTGATTTACCATTTTTGTTGTTCAGGACTTGGAGGATTTGAGATGAGTAACTCACGATTTGGTTTCCATGCATCTAGACATTAGAGTGCACACGAAGGGTCTACTAAATCGGGTGTATCCAACCGCATCCCTGGTAGATTGGAAGACCTTTGGCGAGATGGGAAGTCCACCCTTTCTCTGTTTTTCCCATCTAGAAGACACTTCATCGCTGCCTTTCGTAGTTTTTGCAATAGTCGCCTAACGGTTCCAATTGGGAATGAGAATCAGCGCGAATCGGAAAGTTTTCATTTACTAATCTATAACTTTATAACATATATGATTTACAACCATCGGCTATGTTAGTCTGGTAGTCAACTTGATATGTTTACGATTTTGGTTGAATATGCATTTAAGTTTTCGACTTTAATTTTTCAAGTGATTTTCAAAAATGTAGTTGATCAGTGCATAATAGCAAGCACTCACTACCGCAGCTCAAATGGTAGGAAATTAGAACCGTGTGATACTGGGAAAACTGAAGTGAGAAAGGAACACGTCATACAATACTGAGTCACTATCTTCCTGAACCCGCGGGAGTTTGAGGAACACAACGTGTATATTGGACCACTCCCCGTCGCTCTATGTTTAGCATAGGCCACCATAATTATGGAACAAAAACTAGTTTTCTAATTGAAATGCGGAGATAATACCACCATCTGCCTGCAGGAAAAATTGAAGTGAAATTTATGTTTAACTATGTGAGACCTCATTTATTTTTTGCTGCAAAATGAAATTAAAAACGGGAAAGTGGCTATTTTTAAAATACCTGAATACCAATTTGACTAAGGGTGAACTTAATTTTTCTCTTGATTTTTTATGGATGGGTTGTTGTAGCTTCAGTTTCATATCCATAAGGTTTCTTTAAATAAATTACTCTACTAATTATTATTTTCTGATTCAGTCTAAGTTGTTGACTGAGTATTCAAGCATGATAGTGTCAACTCAAACCTGTAGACCTGTAATGTGTAGTGAAATAAACTCCTTTTACCCTTCTCTCCTGTGAGTATCAGGAGGGGTAAAAGGGGTGAACTGTAGCAAATAATACAGATAAAGTATTTCCGCTGCAGAGGAATTGGAAAAAGATTTAGTAGGAATAAGGCTATGTTGAAAACGTATTTAACTAAATGTTTCTTTGTGTCTAGCGCTAAGAACAATTATTGTTGTGCCTAAGTAATCCTTGAATATCATTCCAGGTTTACTGATGAAATCACTGAGACTGATTATCTATTTTTTGAAAGATAGCGTAGGACTAGTATCATCTAGGGAATTTATAAATTAATTTTTAAGTTTCACCTATTGAATGAGTCCATAAAATGTTAAATACACATACCAAGTACCAATAAGGTTATAAATATGAGTACATGAAACTTTTGAAACTTAATGAATAGAGTATCCATAATTATGACATTTAGAGTTTAATTCTTTGTAATTACTTTGAACAAAATCATTTTAAGTTAACATAGTGTGATTTCCTGGATGCAAGAAATCCATTAGGAACCACGTAGGGAAATAAAATCGCGCCCTATTACCCTACCATGAATACGACGTGAGTTTCACGTACATGAGTTTCACGTGCATTGAGGCTTAGTATTAGGTAAACTTAATGATTCAAGAGTTCTGGCTTTTTTTGTTGATGTATTTGTGTCGAAGTTAACATTTTTTATTCGGTCATGCGCATCAACAATTTTCTTTCTCTTGGATTTGCTTGCTATATAATAGATTCTTTCACCAGGCGAAATTCCTTTCTTCGTTTGATTATTTTCCTGAGTTTGTGGGTTTCCTGAACCTTAATTATGGACTACGATGGCCGAATGGTTGAAGTACTTTCCTTGAAGTACTTCATCAGGTCCTAGACGGGAGGACTTTTCCATTTCATTCCTATATCAAACGTAAACTATTATTTGTATCCATAGTTAAATTTCAAGCACTTGTTATAACACAATAAAATAAATTGACAATATAATTTTGAGTTTGGTCGTTATTTTGTGAACCACAACTACTCGGTAGGGCACAAAAATTTAGTAAATGATATACTAGGGAAAGACAATCGAATGATAGCGCACTGACTTAACTGAATCCTTTCTGTCACTCTCAGTTACATCCATGACAAGTCAACGTTTATAGGATTCCAGCTAAACAATCTACTTTGGCGGAATTTTCTATCTTTATTTTTACTATTTTACTATCTATTATCGGGGAGAGCGTTCCTATGAAAATCTATCATTAAGTTGATGGCTGGGGACTATTACTAATCCTTTGTCTTCACTACACCAAGGATCCTCATCACCACTGGCGAGCCTCAAGTTTTAGAAAGAAAAAATAAAAAAATACGGTGTGTCAAATATCATACTTTCCGAATGTTAGAGTGAGGTTATGTGAAAAGACACTTTCAATTCTCAAAAGGGTAAAATTAAGACCATGCCCAGGTCTCTCCAAATTAAACACGCGTGCATACGAGGTCTGTCCAATAAATCGTGAACTGAGGCCATAAAAACTTTATTTTCCAAAATAAAGTCCACATTGAATTTGTCCCCTTCCAAGTACTCTCCATTCGTTGCTAAGCATTTATTCCGTCTTATTTTTCTCTGTTTAAAGCGCCGTTGGAAGTCCTCGGCAGTTAGGCTAAGTTTTCTCGTCGTTTCTTGCTTTATTGTGTCCACATCTTCCCATCAATGTCCCCTCGTCACATTTTTGCATTTTGGGAATAGGAAAAAGTCAGAGGGGGCGAAATCTGGCGAATAAGGAGGATGATCAAGGATGATGATTGAATATTTTGCCAGGAACTGGCGAACAATCAATACTGAATCAATGCTGTTGGGCACGATTCGTGCACAAATTTTTTTAAAACCCAAATGTTCGGTTAAAATAGTGTGCACTGTTGATTCTTCTAAATTCAGTTCATCAGCTATTATTTGGAGAGTTTTTCGACGATCGGTAAGGACAAGGGAGCGCACATGGTAAATTTTGTCGTTGATACAGGTGGATGAAGGTCGTCACGGCCGTGCATAATCCATGGCGTCTTGTCGGCCATCTTTAAAACCCTTTATCCACTCGAAAACGGTTGTTTTGTTCAGAGCATTATCACCGTAAAGAGCTGTCAAAATTTCAGTAACTTCTTGATAGCTTTTACCGCACTTCACCAAAAAACCTGGCGTTGATTCGTTGCTCCATGATTTTATCAATTTCCATTTTCGACAAACAGTAAAAACAAGGACAACAGACATTAACGTAACTGGCGCCGTATACACAGCTCGACGATCCACCAAGTAGAGACGGCTCATTAGGTCTCAGGCATCTGGCGCCGCTAGTAGGTCAGGCTATCCGCGTCGTGGTCGCCAGATTGGCACCTTTTACGTATTTATTGGGCAGACCACGTAAAGACGTTATTTTGTGGAGGTATGCCACGTTAGAATTCAAAATTAATTGAGATATCCGTGGCCGCTAAATCCGGACTAGCTCGTGAGGTTTGATGCTGTTGGGTTGTTCTAGCAATGACATGCGTCAAGCGCCACTTATGCGAGTCTTTGTGATTACATTACATCCCGTGGCACGTGCGCAGCTGATAAAGAGCTTGAAGAGCATATTATGTGCGGCGCTTCGGAATAGGAACTCGGGGTCACGCCGCCTAACCATTTCAATCGTAATGCATCCAAGCGTTGGCGTTTTATCACCCATCGACGCCGATTAAGCACATCACTCTGTGTATTGAGATAACTCCCTCCGCCCGATGAGAAGGCGTACTCAGTAAATTTATTGAAAAAACTGCCAATTAAAAAAAGAAAAATGCTGTCGGGGTGAATTTGCGGGACAGAGTTAATTTCCCGATTCATTACTTCTTATTACTCGTTGAACCATTCATCTATTGACATATTTTCTCATTCCGTCGCCAAAATGTAACAGCGGTGCCACATCCGAACTCAAAGTTGAGTCAAAATCATGGGTGTTAACAATATATTATGGTTTTTCCTTTGACATTATTGTATTCTTTTCCAAAAATAAATTGAAGGGAGTGGTAAATAAATATCAGCTCTTCCTACTACATTTTAAAGGTGTGACTGTACACTCTTGTCACTTGACAGGATGTAAACGACCTTAATGCCCGTTTTAGATTCCCTTTATTGAATATAAATAGTGAACTATTTTACTGTAAATGTCTCACTTTGTGGTAGTTATTGACGCTATTTTAACGATACAAAAATTTTATCGATTTACATTGAAGAGAAACTTACACAAAATATAAAGTGAAGAGTGAAAATTGAGTTTACTGGAGAGTAAATGAAAAAGCGCCCACAGAGATAAAACCAAGTTTGTGGGATTGGGCCAAGATATTTAAACTCTTTCCTCTTTTTTGGGTATAAATCTACAGAAAAATATTTGTTTTACTCTGCTATTTCTTATTTCATCCACTACATTGTTCCATAATTTCTAGTAATTACAGAAACAATTTGGGCAAAAAGAATTTCCTTAAGATAGCTCAAATGTCTTCATTGTAGCGTAATAATTTATTGTATTCAGAAGAGAGTTCCGTGAAACCCCATTAGCTTATCGTAAGAAACAATAATGCTCACTTTTATTAGAAATCTTGCGTATATGCCGTGTTTTTCCCCATATAATAATTACTCGAGTCTTAATTTCATAATCATCGAAAAATATTGATGCATAAGGATTTCTCACTCGGATCTCAATTTGGTTTTCTCGTCTGAGAAACTCATATTTCTTTGCTTTCATGCATTCATAAACTTAATTCGTCCGTCGAATGTAGGCATTTATATGAACTTTCTAAGTTTTAGTCATTCCTATTCCCTTTTATGCACAATTTTCCTCAGTAAGTCACGATATTTCAAATGGAGCTAATCCCTCAACCTTTTGAGAAGGGGAAATAGGTAACGAGGTTTTTTTACAGGAAATTTAAAAGTAAAAAATAAATATAATTTTCTCTAGGCAGTTGTTGTTTTTGAGATACGATTGAGAGGTGTATTGTCATTGTAGTCTTTAATGACAAATTCACAATTTACTGTAATTGATAATCTCTGTACATGCTCTTATAACAAACCGAAAATTGACACTCGACTATACCGCCGATAGCTTCTCAATCTTCTGAAGCGCCATTCACACTTGGATACTATTTGCATGTTATTTTGTTTTTTTTCCAAATTTACGGATACTGCTTCCTCATCAGGCTATTTTTCCCACGGAAAGTTTTTCGCAGCATTATGACATAGTTACTCGTTTAAATTAATCCCATTGTAATTTAGCTAACTTCCAAAGCATACAACTTTTATGATATGAAACTTGAGCAAGTTGAAGAAGAATTGGGACAACTTCATATGGTGAGATGTAGGGCACTAGTTGGTGACGCAGCAATGACATAAACGAGCACGTATGCAGCTATAGGTAAGAGATTTCCTGCCTTAAGACCCCTAATTTTCTGATAGCTAACGAAATATCTGAAGAGAAATTGTAAAAAAGGATTTTAGCGTTTTCACTCCGAATTATTCCAGATAAGGCCTTATGGAATGAATTTTACGCACTTAATGACGTCCAATAATAGTCCTCAGGAATAATTAACAGAAAAAGCTAACCGATTCTATCTCTCTTAAGGGGCTAAAATTCGAAAACTCTTACGTTTTGCGTAAGGCACTTCTTGAACCCCGTAATTGTTCCACTACTTCAATAAAAATAGAGTTCATGCAGATCATGTTGTCAAATGCTAAAAACTACATTTTTAAATTGTTGTTAGAGTGATGACTTTATCATTACCAAACCATTTTAGGAAAATTTATAGGATAATGATGAAGCGTTTTGGTTTAACTATTTTTAGCCAATGCCTCATTTTCCTTATCTTTGTCTATTTGCGCTCTGTTTTTGCAACAGTTAAATTTAATTTTTCTTCAGGATCATGCTTTCGTGATAGCTCTACTTTTTCATGTTGTAATCCCATTCTAGTGTATTTTTTTCTTTTGTCACATCGATATTGAAAATAAGAAACTTGGCTTTTCAACATAGAAATTTTTTTATTCACAACCTAATTTTCGTTATGGTATAAAATCGTCAAGTCAAGCAGTTATAATCGGCAGGCAGTTATTGTATAACATCATCAATCTGACGATATTATACCATAACGAAACCTAGGTCGTAAATAAAACATTTTCTGTGTGGATAAGCCAAGTTGTTTATTTTCAATTTAAATAAGATTTCCCACCAAGTTACGCCAGAAACTGTTTTGTTTTGTTTTATTATTATGTCACATTAAACTTGCATTCCTGCATGCTAAACTACAAACAACATTCATGAAAAATACCGAAACTACGTTTTACATAAAAATATCGTTAACTTTTTGCTACGATCATGCTTGCCTTGGCGGGAATTGTTGTGGTCAGCTGCTCTAACGACGGAAACCGTTCACTAAACTAGCTACGGCTGCAACTAACTATGAATGATATCATTAAAACTGGACTTGTCTCTGATGATGGACTGAACCTCATAAAATCACCGCAATACCCAACCAGTCTAATTAGGCTTTTTAGTAATACTGCTAAAGCTATTTATCTCTTTGGACGAAAGAATTAGGAATAACACTCCTCTGATGAGCATCTGCATACTATCCTGCAAGCCGCCGCAACGGCTTCCTCTTGTATGATGTTCGACTGGGTTATGTCGCAGGTTTGTCCGCTTCCAGTGGCCAGGGATTTTTGTTCCACTTACCAGTACTTGTAGTTTTAGGGGAGGTGACCGACAGCTGAGGTCATTTGCGCCATTAGGAATGCATGAGATAGGAGGAAGAGTGAAAAAACCAAGCGTCGGAATTAACCTACATTTAACAAAAGGCACCAAGGGGTCCGCAGCTTAACGTCCCATCCAACGGCGGGCTCACTCGGAGTCCTCTCAACAAAGCATCTCAAGTAAGTATCGGGATACCAGTGAAAAATAGCTCCCGGCTCCAAGATTCAAGACGCGGCCCTCTGCTTGGGAGGCTAGTACGTTAGCTACCACACCATCCTGATCCCTTCGTTTCATGTTCATGTTTTTATCTGTATGATTTTCTTCTGACAATTTCTCACGCCTCCCTGATTTGACCTCTCAGCGAAGAAACGAAAAACATTGTCATTTGAGCATAAACACGAATGACAAAAGCAGGCAACACGTAACGGGCGGATATGAGATGCTGAAGATTAACTATTTACTAGTGGGTGACCTGTTCATAATGGCGGCCATGATTTCTATTGGCAACAGATAAATAATATGGAACTGGGTTTGATCAATAATTGAAAAATCTTTTCTGAAAAATCCTACCCTATTTTTTCCTGTTTGCCAAAGGAGTTCATGACTCCGTGCACTCGGAACTTTCTCAAACATTTTCCCACATATTTATGCAATATTTCTTAACTGAATGAAACGCTGGTTTGATTCCAATCTGTCTCCACGTGATAAGCATAATTTTGGGCTGATTCCTGATCAGATAATAAAAGATTTTTTAACTGAGTATCTACATAGATGGTGATGCAGGCCCTCAGAGATGAACTTCCCTTCGGTCACATTTCCCTTCAGTCTCTATGCATGACTAATTGAAAAAAATCTTCGTTTGTTCTCCTTCTTTCTTAATATATACTGAAGAAAGGTGAGATTTATTTAAGGAATTGTGAAGGGGTGCTAATAAAATTGCAGGAAAACCGCAAAAATTCCACCTTAATCATGCATTCAAGCGCTCAGTGGCTAATTACGTACCTCACGTAATTTGGAAGACGGGTGTTGTAATTTATCGTTTAAGAAATCCAAAATTTCCGAAAAGAGTGAGAAGGCATCTGAAGATGATGTTTCTAATAACAATTGTTGAACCAACAAGTGTCTCTCAATTCAGCTCATGAACCTCCGCAAAACAGCCACAAATCGTGCTAATGTACGAATGTATTCGAACCCACTTCTTTGTTGCTATAGTTTTGCACTCCAATGTATGCATTTACTTGCATTCTCACCCACTTTGTGGAGACAAAGAGGGAAATAAACTTTTGAGCTCTAAATAAAACTCTGACTCTTAGCCCTCCTATTTATGCACGTATTTGTAGATTAACATTATCTTTATAGCCGCACCGCAGCCTGAGGCCAAATCTTGCTGCAAGCTAAACATGGCTGAAGGTCAATTGACACTGTAAAACGTTTATGTACCCAGTAAGATCGTAATCTGTTTCGTTTGGTTTGTTCTAAGCTATTTTCTTAAGTGGCGGTCTCTTGCACACTTCGCACAATCAGAGAATATAAAATTACTTCAATATTTTCTAAAATTTCTCGATTTTTACCGACGTCTACATAACCTTTTATGCATGAGCTTGAAGAATTTCTCCAATGGCTATGGAAATTTAAATAGTGACCTCAAATTTATGCACAGACGCAGACATTTCACTCACTTAATCAGAAAGAAAACTTTTCTTTCAAACTGGATCCTACATCATCGTACTGGCAACGGTGACCCAACAGCAGTCCTCAGTGGTGCTCGCCCTTCGGATATTTATTTCACCGCTGAGCCGGTACACTGACACATATGCGGCGGGGGCGTGGAGGAGGTATGATGGGGGATACACGGAGCAAGTGGGGTCCTCCTCCTAATACCTGATGTCGGTGTGGTGCGCGGGAGAGCCGGTTTGATGGGGGGTGTGGGTTCAGTTCTGCCAACCAGTTTAACTCATGCAAATCGAAGCTTCTTGGGGGGCGAAAGTATTGCTTTCGCCTTGGCGGCATAGTGCCTTGCCCAGGGTAATGAGTGCAATCAGAGGGAGATGGTCAGTCGCAGTATAATTCTTAAAACGTAGAGTCTTCTTTTTGGAGTACGTTTGAGCAGTGGATAACGACTCCTATGACCTCTGTCCTCACCTTCAAACCAAAAATGTGGAGCCAGGTGCGTCGAAAATATTCTTCAAGGCCTTTCTAAACCAGTCTGACAAGTGACCTATGCAGAGGAGAGCAGCTTCTGCCTGCGAATCATTGAAGGACAAGAATCCGTGTGTAACGTCCAATAACTGATCTCTGCATTCCTCTCTTCAGCAGATCAGCCAGTCAGCAATAGGGTAACACCAATTGTTATCGCTCTTATTAAGTCCAAGTAATAATTACGAGCAGTGTCAATGGGATAATATTTGGCTAGCCCGAGCACCGATGTTTCCTGAGGAAGATTCGAATACACTAGAAAGATCAATATGTGAAAATGGAACGAAAATAATGTAAACTGCTCTTCCCGTCTTAGTAATTATCTTTTCCCTTTTTGATCATAAAATGGTGAAACCTCTTTAAAACTGTATGATTGTTTTGTAAAATTTTATCCTCCAGTAAATACACAGGTGAATATTTCCCGGGTAGATTCCAGTTGCTTAAAATACGGTGGCCGTTGAAACTACAAACCCATCGTCTTAAAGCCATCAACGATGCTGAGAATATATATTTTTTCTACCCATTGTACCCATGTTCTCCGTTTTTGAAACTTGAGATAACTTAATTGAAAGTAGGACGAACATACAGGAAATCCTTATACTTACAAATTTTCGAAAAACATCATTCAAAACCGCAGCCTTCGACCCGAAGGTTGGCATAATAAGCGAGGGAAGAGCAAACACGCCAATACGCCCCACCACGGATGAAATTCACTCATTAACGGTAATTATAGCATCTTATCCTTGTATCACATATGATTTTCCAGAAAGTTTTTGGTATCCAGATAAATCTAATTTTAACACGGGGTCCTTCGATCATTTCACGAGATATACCTGTAGACTATCATATCGTCAGTAAAAATGATACTTTTATAACCCATGCACTTAAAATATGTTTAAGTTAATGTTATAGTTCTTCTGTTGGAATTAAGAAAAGACAAATCGAACTTGAAAGCACTGCTTTGCCTTTCTAAGATTTTCAAAAATTAATTTTCCATGTTTCCGAGATTTTACATACCTTTCAGCAGCACCGACAGATCTTACAAATAGAGCGAACCGTTGAAGAGATTTGATACCATTGCTGGCTGATTTTTGAGGGATTTCTTCCGCCGTTAAATTACCGTTTTCATGATAGAATATTCTTTTGTGTTTATATATAAATTTATATATATACAAACACATATTTATATAAACATATATATGTATATTATATATATATATATATACATTTTTTTAAGACATAAAAGAATTCTCTATCGCGAAAATGGGTCCTTTTACTGCGAAAGATATATGTATGGATATATGGGTCGCGGTAGCTCGGGGGTAGAGCATTGGACTACTGACCTGAGGACCCGGGTCGAGTTCCCAGGCAGGCTCTGTGCACCCTCAGATCCACCCAAATTGTGTGATTTTTTGGGTCCTAGAACTGCCTGAGAAACCAAAGCAGTCACAGGGAAATGAACTGGCCCACCTACTCTGACGTTTGTATTGCAATCGCCGTCGGGCTTACTACTGGGTGGACTCAGCCATCATCTACCAAAACTTCTACCAACCGACCTTCGAGTTGATTGCTTCGTTTATGGTGTAAAAGGGTTGGTCTAAAATATTTGGACGAATTGTGAAAAATTTGAAAGTTTCCTTACTTAATCATCCAGGTTAATATTTAGTTAACTTCAAATTATATTTAGTTATATTACAACATGTACATCTTGCTAAAATCTATGACCCATTTACGTGCGTGATAAAGTAGAGGCACAATAATGTTAAATTCCAATGTTGTAGGGTGAAAATACAAAATTTGAGCATTTAAATGTCCTTATAGTCAGGAAGTAAATATCATTGTTCGAAAGGCAACTTTCTAAATCAAAGCTCGATAAAGAAAAATAAATAATAATAAGCATTCAGGTGCCCACATTTTCCAGTCGTATACTGAATCGTGTAGTGAAACTTCATCGGGTGAGGGAGACGCTGGGTTTGAGTTGAAACCGTTCGTTATGCAACGGCAGTCCCTGTAACGGCAGGATGTTTCCAAACAAACCATCGTCACCTGAAGCTCATCTTTGACGTCCTACAGAGGACACTGGAATACATATCTACAAATCCTTTAAATCCGCTAGTAGTACGAGTACTTATGGCCGATTAAGTCTGCGCGCTAAAGTTTCCTTACGATGTGACCATAATACAAAACCAGTATTCTCAAACCTAGAACTACAAGCCGAATATGGTTATTAAGGAACCAATAATAGGCAGAGGATGAAGTTTGTTCTAAAATGTTTTATTTGGTAGTTGCGCCCATCCAAAAACCTACCTTAACCGGTAGATTACCTGATAATAATAAAACTATTATTATTATTAGGTAATTTACCGGTTAAGGTAGGTTTTTGGATGGACACAGCTACCAAATAAAACATTTTGTGACTCCTAACAAAACACATAATCCAGCATCCTACTCTATATCTGGTCCCCCTTCATCTCTGAGTACTTTTTTCCTCCCTTCATCCCGTCCAACATCCCTATCCTGTTCCTTCCCTTTCCTCGTTTGCCTAATATTCACCCCTCAATTACAGTCTTCAACATCCCACTGCCGGTCAATACGGCCCTCATCCATTTTTCCTGCCTCCATAGGATTTCTCCCAAAAAACCCCTCTCTTCGCCCACCATACCAACAACTTCCTCATTCGTTTTCTTTTCTGTCCATTTCACCTGCTCCATTCTTCTCCACACCCACATTTCAAAAGCCTCCAATCTATGTTTATCCTTCTGCTTCAATGACCACGTTTCCGCGCCATACATAGATTCGCTCCATATCAACGTTTTTGCGAGTCTTTTCTTAATATCCTAAATCAACGTCCCTGTCATCAACTCCCTCCTCCTTGTGAAAGCCTCTTTGCCTAGCACGATTCTTTAATGCTTCTACATTCCATTTTCTAACTCGCCGCCCCTGCCTTATCTTTTTGAAACAGACGTTACATTTCATAACAACTAAATTGTGGTTAGAGTCTGCATCCGCTCCCGGGAAGCTGTGCGAATTTATCACACTGTTCCTAAACCTGTGTCTAACCAGGATATAGTCTAGCTGATACCTTTCAGAGTAACATGGAATTTTCCATGTATACCTGCGTCTTTTGTGGTGTCTAAACCAAGTGTTGGTGATGACTAGCCCCTGTTTCCTGCAGAACTCAACTGCTTTCTCCCCGTGGTCATTCCTCGTGCCTAAACCGTGGTCCCCCACCTCATCACCATCTCTTCTTTCGCCTACCGTCGCATTCCACTCCCCCATCGCTATCAAATGTTTCCCTGAAGGAACACCCGCTGTTATGTCCTCTAATTGATCGTATATCCTATCGACCTCTTCCTACGTATGGTTGCTCGATGGCATGTGTACCTGAATAATAACCAAGTTCGTCTGTTCTGCTTTTATCTCTACTAGTAGTATTCTATCCGTTACCTGCTCTATGTTGACTACGCTTCTTTGTACCTCTTCTTTTAATACTATGGCAACCCCTCCTTGGCTCTCGTCCCCGCCGCTGTATATTATTCTATAATTATCACTCCAGTAATCCCCACTAGCCTTCCATCTCACCTCGCATAGACCTAACATATCTACATACCTGTATATTTCCCCTTGCCATCTCTCGCTTATTATTCTCCAATTTCCCTGTCCTCGTCATTGTCCTAACATTCCACGTTTCTATTCTAACTAACTTGGTCTTTTTCTCCTGCGTCTTCTGTCCTGCTGCTGCTGGTTTTCCCTTCCAAGGGTTTCGTGGGATGACGACCGCGGAAGCCTTGCCTACCCCGCTGCCGGGCACGACACACGGCCGATTGGGCCGAGCCCCGTAGTTGCCAGGACTCAAAATCTCTGTATAGTCGATCATGTTAATCTTGGGAATGATAATTGAGGTGGTTTCCCGTTGCCTTCCTCAATAGTGTTTTTAACGTGACACCATCACTTTTTGGCCGCCCTACTGGGGTCAGACGCCATTGCAACCGCCTCACTGAGGAACAGACGCTGCGTGGACTACCTTTCGTCTGGCTCCTAACCTTCAACTTATCCGCCATGGGTTACCCTACCAGGAGCAATAATTATTACTCCCGCCAGCACAGCTCTAGGGGTCATCGGAACGCACAAGCCCTTCCTCCACGTCAAGGTTTTAGTCCGGAGAGGGATATATATATATATATATATATATATATATATATATATATATATATATATTTATTTATTTATTTATTTATTTATATATATAATATATATACATACATATATATATATATATATATATATATATATATATATATATATATTATATATATACATTCATATATATATATATATTATATATATACATATATATATATATATATATATATATATATATATATATATATATATATATGCATGTATATATATACATATATATATATATTATATATATATATAAATATGCATTCATATATATATATATATATATATATATATATATATATATATATATATATGCATGTATATATACATATTTATGTAGTTATATTTACATATATATATATATTCATATTCATGTAATGTGTACTTGGATGATAATATTTGGTGCTTTCGGTAGTAGATATTCAGCAGAAAAAACACTGGAACCTTTTCACATGTCTTAATTGTATGAGTTAAAACTATAAACGTGAAATAATCTATATAAGTAAACTAGCTACCTATATTTAGGAACAATCAATCTGCAAACCTAAATTTAAAATGCGAAATAGGAAATAATTGTGATCATGCTCAAACGCACTACAAATTCCTTAACTTAATATGCTAAAAATCTGAGGCTAGCATGACGCAATAATAGGTTTGAAAGATGAGTTATTGATAAATTTGTAAAAGCTGACCTCAAATTGAATATAAAAGGTACAATAGAGACAAGGATCCTATATTAGCGCCATCGTTGAGTTAAAGCATGCTTATTTAAGTTTATTTTCTAATAAAGGGTAGGAAATTCTCATAGTATGCGTAAGGAAATACTAAGGGAACATTTAGCAATATTTTTGGATTTATACGAAAGAAATTGATCAGGGCCTGGAATTATAGATTTTGCAATGGTATGCAATAACTTTGAAACAATTTTCTAAATGACATGATATACCACCGGGTGCCACGGAATCTCTCTATCAATTACGAAATCTGTGATTCGCTGATTTATCCTCCAATGTGATGGCATGAATTGCTGTCGAAAGTCGTCTATTACGATCTTCTTTGCCGGTGACGCGGCAGTTTTCCGATGGCTAAACTCGAATTTTGACAAGTCATAGGTAAATATTTAATTATTCCCCCTCATTTTCTTACTTTGGGGGTACGGTTATTGTCAAATTAATATGCACTAGAACCGAAACTAACCATAACCAATCCCCTTCGTTCACTTATGTATGTTCCGAAAAAAACTCCTCGATACTTCTTGCGGCTAAGCCAATTGGCGACGAAAGACAATCCGAGCAAATCCAAAGTCGTAATGCGCGAGAGCTCTTACCGTCAGAGTAGATTTTTCCATTTGGCACGAAGCACCATGGGTGTGGTGAGCACTTAGAATCTCAGTTTTCCCCCTTCACTTCTTTTAGCTCAAGATTCAGCTGCATCGACCTCCAACGCGCGATGGAATCGAAAGAAATTGAATGATAAGATGCCAGACGTACGTTTATTTTTGTATCTGAGGGCTTTCTTAAGGTTCTGAGCTTACTAAACGTAAAGCGTTACGGAGAAAAGTCAACTCAAACAAAAAAATAAAAATTGACTCAATATTGCATATATTAATTTTAATGCATCGTTCGAATTATTAAGATTTTTCAGAGGAAATCTCTTATCAGGGAAGAAGTGTAACGCACATTCATAGGTCAAGACATTTTCCTAAGAACCTACCACTCTCGGTCATTGGCTATTCTCCTCGTGGATCTTACGTGTGCTCTAAGTCAGGCTGGAGAGTTTAACCTCGTGGCTTCAGAAAGACTGGGGGAACTCGAGCGAAACCTGGTGTGTTGTTAGGAAAACCAGTCACTGGAAAGGGAATCCATAAGACTAGTGTAATTGGAAACCACAGTTTTACTCGTTACCACCATGAGGTTAGACCAGAACAAGTTCTGCTTCTTTCTCATGGAAATTTAATACGGGGCAACAGCTAAAGGTGAAGCCGGTCCATGTGAGATAGTATTTTAAAGAAATACAATTTAAACTGATTTAAAATGAAAAATTACACTCCATATGGACCGGATAAGCCAATCAGGCGTTGAGTTAACAGTAGGTGCCACATAAATATGAAAAAATATGACTATAAAATTACTTATTTTATCTAACATTATTTAAAACTATAATTCCCTCCCATATAAAAGCAAAATTTTTTCTAAGTATTCACTTCTTTTACATAAGCTAATTACACAATTGAGTTATTGATATAAATTTTGGTTTATCTTTTATCTGTCAAAAGATTCCTGCAACAAGTCAGAAGAAGATAATGATGACTGCCAAATAGGCATACTAACTGGTCTTGAAAGCAAATAATTGAAATAAAAGTAGTAAGAGAACATATGTTACTGAGTAGGAAGCAGAATATAAGGCGCTTTATATCGCAATATGAAGTGGTTATTAAGGAGTTACGAAGTTAATCCCCGCGTTTCACTGTATGCAGGACTGAAGATAACCAGGACAATCTGTGAAACGAACAAGATATAAAATTAGAATTTTGAATAGAAAAACTTGAGACACCGCTATTGCACTTTTATATGAAATGAGATTTCTCATCCGTTAGCAGTGGCGCTTTCGGCTATCATAGGTTATCAATGTACCCTGGGGCTGCGGAATACTTTATTGCAATGGTCAGCTTAAAATGTCCCTAAAAATCACCTAAACACCGTAATCAATATTAGAAAAAAATCATATCTTTTAGCGCCTAATTCGTTCTATTCCAACCAATTTGTCTATTCTTTTCCTCACTTTCTTCGCTTGCGGCATCACTAGGATTTGGTCGGAGCAGTAAAGGGCTTAGCGTCCCGCGAAGTCCTTCACTGCTCCAACTTAGATTTGGAGAGTATTCAGGCGGAATTCGCCAACCTTCTCCCGACTCTGTGCCTAGTTCTAATCCCGATTGAACAAAGTCAACATGTCAAGGAGGGCATTCAAGCGGCCCACCACCCCTTGCGCCCCGAGCTCTCAGTGGCGACCCGCGATCTAACGCGCGGCGCGGGAAAAGGCACACGTTTGGCGGAATCCCCGGAATCCTACGGAGCGACTGGGGGGATAAGTCTCAGTCCCCTTCCCCCCCTTCTCCGCGCACGCCATCACTCACTCTCGCCCTCGTCACTCTTCCTCCAGGCCGCGCGCTCCCGCTACTTTCTCCTTCCTCCGTTCACCCTCCCTCTCTCCATCCCACCCACCCGCCTCCTCCCCCTCACCAATCGGACCGTCGTCCGCCCCATTCACGTCCCGCCTCGAGTCTACGGCCTCCCAACGACCCCCGCTAGCAAAAATTCGCCGCTATTACACGCCCTTCGACTAGATGCGTGCGTATACCAAGCGGTGAGCGCTGTTCCGATGTCTCGCTCACGCGCATGACGTCGGGAAAAGCGTGCTTTTCCGTGGGAATCACAGTCATAAAAGCGTGATGCACGTGATACAAGCTGCATCCTTCTACCCGATGATGTCACTCAGGGGGATATATGTTATGAGATCCTGTTTTCGAATTGCTCTCTTCTTTTTATTTTACACTTATGCATGGGAATTAATGCTGTGATTCATATTTGAATTTATGTCATTCATGAACCAAATTTCATGATCTGCTCGCCGTTGGGAGTCAACAATGATCTCTGGGTCATGGTGTGATCTTTTTCCGTATTTAAATTATTCATTGCTGCTGTATAGTAATGATAATGCTCAATAATTATACAAGTTTCTTGCGAACATCAAAATTGCCCTTAAAGGAAAGGTATGCATGTTATAAATAAGAGATGTTCGCATTAGACATAATTGGTATTTGCACACATTTATCATAAATTAAACTATAATTGAAAAATTGGTAATTAAGCTACCTTATTTCTCTTCCAATTGATCAGTATTTAATCGATAAATATTATATTCTACATCCAAATTTCGTTTATCAAAAGATAAAAATGAAATAATGTATTTATTCTTCACATATATGAAACTTACTTCAGTGCGGAAAAAATTGAATCGCGATCAAGTTATTTCGAATTTACATTTTGCTCTTTTCCACTACTACCCACCATTTTTCAAACCTCCTTTTGAAGGTTTGAATATAGCTCATTATTCAAACGTGAGGAAAGAGTACCAATGAACCAACCAAGCCGCTGCAATATGGAGCTAAATTCCTATTTTAATGCCTTTACTAGTAATAAAAAATTAAATCTGATTAAATATTACCATGGCAAAAAGGTTCGCAATGCATACAAAACCGAGATTAAATTGATAAAATTTTTGACTCTTGATTCTTTAATACTTCTGCCGTCTGATATAGTCTATCACCTCCTCCTGACGGGCTAAGATAATTAACGGTACTGGAAAAAGTGCAAATGAGTGTATTAAAAATAAATCTGCATCCAGGCTTTTGCACAGAAACCTTTCTTGCACTAAAATGTTTTTCAATTTACTAAATGTCTGTAGCAGATTATGACTTAAATTTATGTGCCTAACAATTTATTCACAGGTTGTCTAAGTCTGATTACATATCGTTCTGAAAATATTGATAGAGCAGCTTGTTATTCCCCTGTCTTCCCGGAAAATGTTTAATGTCCCTGGTATTTTGTTTTTGATTGACTGATACTCTAATGATGCAACCGGGCTAATTTAGGGGGAAGGCCACGCCTAAGAAAACCTTCTGGTCCATCGGCTTAGCAGTTAAAATAAAAACTGATATACCTTTATCACAAATAACCTATTGATAAATTGAACATTTACAATTATTCACATTATTTTTGTTACTATTGTGGCAGTCCTTGTAAATAAAGGCGGCTATGTAATAAACGTATTGAAAAACTGCCGCCAGAGGAAATAGTATAAGAAGGAAATTCGCCGACAAATCTAGGGTATCGGGAAAATGAGCCACTTACCCGGATAATCAAGGATTGAAAGGCATGTTACCGGTCATCTTGGGTGCACAGTTAGAACTGACCTTTCATTGGGATTCATGGGCAACGTGACAATCATTCGGGTGGCTTCAGTAGCTGTGACCGCGGCGCACGGCGCCGTAGACTCATTGCACGAGGAGAGCCCGCTTTTGAGAGAGGGGTAAAGAGTGATACCTTTTCTCGTGGTAATTGAAATCAATGATCGCGTGCGTCAAATATTTTTGTCTGTGATCAAATGAGGATTCCCCTCGCGCTACATGCATGGAAAAACATTTCATACAAAACGCCATTCAAAATATTTGTACGGGGCCATAAATCGGAGAGTCACCTTGATTTAAGAGAAACAATGAAATGTATATTGCTTCCAAGCCGAACTTAATTGAAAGAAAACATTAAATAAAAAACATTAGTAACAACGACGCTCACTGCATGTAAATTCCCTCAAGGGATTCGGGTGTGTGTGTGTGTGAAGGGACAACGGGAAATAGTGAGACGAGCCAACTTATCTATTGAATGTATTACCTACTTCTAATACCAACACAAGGGTATAATTTCTCAGTTAATAAAAAATAAGTAATGCTTATCAAATTAAAAATATAGATTTAATTTTTTTAAACAGGAATAAATGAAATATAAATCTTATCGTTCTGGAGATATATTTGCAAGGGATATTCACACTTCTACCATATGTCGTGTAGGTCATTCTGATTACTGTACCTTTTTGAGCTAAGTGATTCAATTAGATCTTTAGTAATAATGGGGCATAAAATCTTCAAAAATAATTAGAGAAAGACATGCTGGAACATGTAAAAGACTTTTCCCATTTAGCAATGGAAGAAACGAGAGGGATATAATAAGAAATGAATGTTCAAGAAGACTATATATGAGATGAAACGACTAATAGTGGCAATTAGTACTGAAATTGACATGAGCAAGCAATTCCTTAAGATCTATGCATGGAGTCTTCTTTCATATGGACGTAAAACACGGACTATAAGAGCGTTCGAGAAAAGAGATAAGAAGATTAGTCGCGATGGAAATGTTGTACTACCGATAAATGTGGAGAATAAAATAGAACACCAAATGAAAAAGTACTTGAGTGAAGGCGAAGGCATAAACGTTTGAAAGACGCTCACAAGAATAAGAGGAAAGTTAATTGGGCATATTTTGTGGTAAAATAGCTTAATAAATATCATAACTATGGGAAAACAGACAGAATTACATAGAAAGGGCATTCATAAAAAATAAGGAGTGAGTAAATCGATTGAAAAATGAATCGGTTGAAAATATCTGGAAAAGGAGCTACCCTCAACTATGTCTAGTTTCATCTAGCTTCATCAACAATTATCCTTTCCATCCTTAACCCTAACATCTCAAAAGCCTCCAACATAGCAAGTCATTATGCTTCAAGAAACATGTTGCCGTGCCGTGCGAAACCACGCTCCGTGTCAAAGCTTTCGCTCACCTTTTCTTAGCGTCTTAACTCATCGTCGCTGCCATCAATTCCCACCCTGTGAAAGTTTCTTTGTCTAACGCAATCCTTCTTCTGATGTCCCTACTGCTTTGACCATTTGGTCTAGAATACTATTAGGAAGGTTGAAAAACTGTTTCTCTTAGAATGATCTGAGGCTTTCCTGGCGAATACTGTGGATGAAGGCTTCTCGGGTTTCGCACCAGGTCAGGTTGGGTAGCACCAACGTTTCGACAGCTAACTCCGCCATCGTCTTCAGTCATTGTTTTTCTTAGGTTTTTGTAAAAAATGTGTTCATAGATTAACAGCGTTATACGCTCACTTACTTCTATAGCCACGGCAACAGTGAATTTGTAATTTTCACATGAATTTACTGAGATAATTTAATCAAAACTCGGCGAAACCTCTGATGAATTTTGTAATGGAAAGGTGGTGCAACAACCCAGTCAAATTTCACGAATGTACATGAATGAAAATGATGACTATCAGCTAACCGGCGCAAAATTTTCAAGTATTATTTCTTGTGGTTATGAACAAAAACGTCCTTTGGCACGTAAAATTTATGAGAATGGGGTTAAAGTAAGAGCCCTTTATTGTGTGCATTAAGATTGTTTAATTTTAACTCTTATTTTTGGTTGACTTCTCTTTCCTCTATTTTTTTGGTAAAATGTTCTTGATCCATAGTGTTGGAGAAGAGATTTTGATATCAACAGTAAAATGTGTAAAAACGTGGAAATACTATTTCCTTGCAAGCTCCATTTAATTGAAATAATGGGAAAAGAAAGATCTCTGCAGCAACTTGTTGACCCACCACGTGGAGCAGGTGTTTCTAGCTTCTTTGCGGGGCTTTTTATTTTCCCCTATAGAGAGGCACTTTTATTAAAACATTAACTAATTTCTAATGTGAGTCTTTCATACGTTTAAATGCGCCTTTCCTCTAAAAAATTTCATTTTTCCTTACGCCCAGGTGTGGGAAGGTTTTTGTAAAAGTTAACTAAGTAAATTTAACTTTTATACTATTTTAGCCAATGTTAAAAGTTAAGCTCTATAAAATTAGTACCTCTGAAAATGAATAACTATGGCATTTTTATTTTATTGTCAAGTTGATGCAATAAAAATATATTTATTTTCTTTTCCATTTTGAAAATGAATCATTGGGGAAGCTGACGTACAGTTAGTTGGTTCAATACGATAGATAGTGAGTAGGATAGAAGGAAAAACTGTTTTAATTAAGTTTTTTTGTTCTCTATATAGTTTTTTTTGTCTTCTATCTCTCATTTGTACCAAACTCAACATTCCCATTAGGTTCACCTTTAGACTAAAGTACTAGATTTTCAAGTGTAAAGTTGCGCGCGTTGGGGTTTTACTAATAGCACAATAGGTTAAAAAGTTGACGATTTCAGAGACACTGGATAAAATAAATATTTAACTTAGCATATCCAAAATCGCTGTACATTGCACAGGACTTTCCCATCCAAAAACCACTTTAACCGGTAGAATACAAAGAATGATATTATCCAATAACGTTTAACGCATTACGAGTATAACCGAAGTCTGCTCGGAACACATTCCTTGCTCCGACTGTCTAAATACTCTTCACCTACCGAAGGCTAACTACGAAAGAAAACCTTGTCAAATCCCAGCCAAGGATAATGATTTGTCATGGCCTCAAGTAGTTCCTACCCCACAAGTCTTTCCTCGAAATAGGTTCTCCTTTCAAGCGCGTATTTTTGTCTTAATTGTCAAAACTATTTATTTATTAATTAAACTTATTTAATTTCCTAAAACGTGGTTTTAGAGGTGTTACAATATGATGCAGTTTAATATTTGAATCCATTTCTACAGTCCATGAAGAAAATATAGTCTTTAAAATTGACTCAATTAGTTGTGCTATATGTTATACTTTAAGTACAGTCAGCAGATTTTGACAAAAGAATATAAAGACACCTTAAGATACAGTTTTATCGATCATATATCATGTGATGTCCCGTTCACAAGGTGTTCATCCGCTATCATTTCCGGACCAATTCTTTAGTCCGCAGGTTTTACCGCAGAAATTACCGCAGACAGCCGTAAAATCAAAAGGAAAATTATTATATAACTTCAGGACGTTATATTGGATGAGGTGGAAGCTAAGTTTGGTGAAGATAAGGACGAGAAACACTGAGGTGAAAACTTTTTTTGACTTTTCCTTTAGTTGCAGGAATAAATTAATTTTAAAAAGTAACAGATGAATTCGTATTCCTCCTTTATCGAAAGTTTTTTAGGTGCTTAATGAATGAGATACATATATAAATACAGAAAATTATCCAGTTTAATATATATGTTTAAACTGGGAATTGATATTAAAAAGACATTTCGATGAATACAAGCAAAAACTTAGATATGCTAAGCAATAGGGGTTTTAAAAAACGGCTTCATATAAAAATTCCGGAAATGTAGATTTTACGACGTTGTAATCCATTATTAATGAACTGAGAGGATCGATTTCAAAGATTTGTCTTGGAAGGACGGGTATCGATTATATCTGTGTTATTTATTGTGTGAGAGGAAAAATAATTATGCTATGATAGGGCAAAGAAATGAAAAAATTTTGCAAACCCATGTATACGCAACGAATCTTTATTGAAATTCATCTTCACGACGTTATATCCTTTACGACGTGGATCAGAGTATTTCTGAGGTTATCTATCTGGTCCATATCATTACTATCCTCTTCACCGTTTTTGAAAATATCATTCAAGCCGTCATGCCCACGGAAATTATCCACCTGGGTACATAGGTTCCTTTATACTACCCTTATCTACCTGGTCAATGTTACAATATTAAATTGTGGATATCATTTCACTTATTTAACAATCATTTTTCAATTTAAAGTGGAAGAAGTTTTCGTTTTCCTTGGTTCGAACTTCATAAAGTAGTATTTCGTAGTCAGAAATAAGTAAATATTTTGTTAACCTAATTTCTGTGCTCTATTTCATGTATGAACGCATACGAGCCCCCCTCATTAATTCCTCTAGAATTTATTACACCTACCCGCCAGAGAGTTTAAGTTCATTCCTGATTAAAAAAGTTAATTCAATAATGTGACCAAGTGCAACAAGCTGATGAAAAAATTAAATTTTCAATAATTTTCCAAAGAAAGGCCAAGAAATTTAATGGCTACGCTCAAGTCATCCTAAAACGTTAGATATTCCGCATAGTGTTACGTAAATTCTAATTCGAGCAGTGAGAACATAATGGTTTCAATGAAGTAATTACGATATTAAAATGAGTATTACACGCGAGAGCACATAAATGCTTATTTAAAAATAAGATATATCTAGGCTTACTCAGGCATTAATGACTAATGTGAGAGATTACAACAGTTTGCAGCAGGGAATGACCATCACGAATCTTAAGTTGCTAATGTATATAGCTCCAACGCTCGTGATTGAGTATCCTTCGAGAAAGAAAATGGTTTTCTTCGGTGTAGCGAGAAAAATGTGGCATGTTCACAAAGGAAAGTTATGTGTGTCAAGGCCACCATTGATGGGCACGGATGAGAGAGAGTATTTTGAAATCTAGGCAACTCTCATTTGGAGAATCGAGGAAGCGTGATTATCGTAATTTGGGATAAATATGGAGCGTTCCAATTTTGTCCAAGAAATAACATGATTAAACACATTGAGCTGAGTACTGGATCTGTAAATCCTTATAAAATTAAAATACTGTAACATGTTACTGAATGTTTACATTCATAAAATGCAGGGGCAAGGAGAGGGAGAGTGTTATTTCTATGTTATTTTTATGTTATTTCTCAGGAAAATCAGGTACCGAAAATAGCACGCGGTATGTCATCCGATCTACATAAAATAAATATTAGAATGTTAATATAAATTCCTTTCCTTTGTTTGAATGGGACATCTGATTTCTAGAAGCAGAAATGATTACATGATTGTTTCAAAGGAAAGGAGCAAATTATCAGATGGCTGTAGAAGGTGCTGAGGGTATCAGGAATCCTCGTAAAATATTCAGTTCATTCTTGAAGCCCATATTGTTTTTTAACTGTGAATAATTTTTCGAGAAATATTCATATCATCTTGACGTCAGCAATGAATTTTGCCTCCACAATGTACGACAGAAGTACAATATAAGATGTTACTCATATAATACAAATAGAAACGTGAGTCAAAAATACTTCAATGGAAGTACTAAAAAATGCACAAACACCAAAAAATTGTATTACGATGTTATATGATCAAATTAAGAAAATTTGCCAACTTTCCATACCCGACAAATTTCCTTTAAAACGGAATTTGACGAAAAGACACAATACGAAGGTATAAGTTACACATCATTTCCTTATACAATAAACTCGCATATTCTTTTACCGTATATGGTTAACAGATAAAAATTATGCCTATTCTTTTGTTCCAGAGGCTATTTTTCTAGTTAGAGTCTAGAGAGTTAGGTAGAGATGCCCTTAAACGATTACTCAAGGGACAGACCGATGGCGTTTATGCCATAAGAATTATTCATTATTTCCTCCGATTACCGCGGCGCCCGCCCAGTCATACAGATTATAATTATACCCTTAGGTCGAGCTATTTGATAAAGTAAAACGTTTCCCGTAGTTTATGCAGTCCAAATGTGAGTCCAAAATAATTTCGCGAGAGGAATAATTCTGGTATTTTTCGTTCCCTTTTCAGTAGTGTTTTACTCGGTACCACCCATTCAATTTTGCCTCGATGAGGAATAGACGAGATTTAAGGTACTTTTTCTTTAACATCTCTTCTTTGACAACTCTGTTTTGGTTGACCCTACCAAGATCAATTATTTCCTTCCAAGATAAAGCAAGGATTAAAAGCAAAAAGACCACATCTATTGAAAAAGGGGATTAGAATTTTGGACTATTTTAAGAAAGGAAGTTAAACAACACCAAGACAGATATTAAAAGAAGAAATGTAGGAAATCTTCCTGGGAAACGATAACCGGCTCAGGGAAAGGGTAGGGTCCCCCCTACCCTGATGTGTGAATTTCACGTGTATTTTCGATATGTGAATAGGTTGGACATTCGAGCGACTAAAGTATGTGAATGCGTGCACTTCTATAAGAATACACTTCAGAGTGAAGAGAGGTTGAAATGCAGTTGTGGGGAAGGAAGAAATGGGAGGGATGTACGTGAGTAGGGTTTAGAAATAAATAATGTCTGCTAGGAGATACCAATAGAGTTTTGAAGGTGAAATAGGTGAGTGATTACCAGCACTGGTCTAAGCACCATAATAGATGTTGGGTGCACGTGGAAAATGACAGGAGATACTGGTAAATATTTTAGGATTTTATTGTTTTGGGCACAGATTTAGTTACAGTGCCAATTATTTGCGCATTTTCTTGGAGGTGTAATCGGATCACAACTCAGTGCTTATAGAGGAAGCGTCAAATTCTAGGGGATATAATTGGAAACTTCAAGTAAATGGAATACAACGGCTTCATCAGAGTCGAAGAAAAAGGAATAATAGCTACTAGTTGATAGAATTCTACATGATGACTCGGGAATGAATAGAATATAAGAATTTTGAGGTATGCTTAAAAGAGGGAAAACAAATGATCTAAAAAGTACGAAAAAACGGTAAATTGTAAAAGGCCTAAGAAACCTTGGTTTACAAAAAATATTTTTAGAATGTTGGGCTAGAGAATGACATCCAATAAAGTAAATACAGAATAAGATAGGGGAAAGAATGATACAAATTTCCGTGCACACTATCAAGAGATACGGCAGGAAAACTATCTATGGAAGCAAAACAGTTTCAGGCAAGATGGGAATGATAGAGGGAATAAGGAATATAGTAAATATATCTGCCAGTAAGCATACAGGGTCTGCCCCATGAATAAGAAGAAAGATTTTTTCCCAGCTAACGCGGACGGATGGAGTAAGGCGATTTGTGCCGGGAAAGGTGGTTGGAAGTCTCAGAAAAGGAAGCTGACCCGCGTCAGTTGTCTGTGGGCCGTTGCTATCGGTTCTCTGCTAGACTGAACCCCTGTTTGAGGATCGTGTCATGAATTAATGATGCCATGTGTCATGGAGCAACGATACTGGAGCCCTGATGTGGATCGGAATTGTAGAAGTACTTGGTCTTTGGGTCCAAAAATCTAGCTATGAAGATATGCTAAGTTAATAGCTATCTTTCAGCTTAACTTATTTTCAAGCATGCAATCATTTCCATTTAACTATCCTAGTAAAACGCTGACGTGAAGAAATATTTCTGTTTCCGATAGCTAATCGTTAGCGACTAGGTCCTGAATTTATGCAGGTCATTGAGATATGGTGGTGAAACCCGAATCCTTCATGCATAGATGTTTATTAACATTTTACACCAGCTATATATTTTATTGTCAAATATTACGTAAAATGTGTGAATGAAATATAGTCTTGACACATGCGTCGATTAAGTTGCAGAATCAAATTGGTATTGGAATTTATATGTTAATTATTTGTAGATATATCGTATTTACATTAGCGACCCAAGATGACAAACATTTTATAATACGACTGCCTCTTCTCTTTGCCAAGGGAAGAAGGTTCATACTTTCTTAGCGTGAACATTGAAGGAGAATAAAAATAAGGGAAATATGAAATGTATAAATTCACGCTGAGCGACTGTTATATCAATGAAAATTAACGCAGCGTTGAGAATTAATGGCTAGTTGAACAAGATTTATCAACGACCTGGGTTTAATGTGACTGCACTTTACAGTTCAGATAAATTCCGATTGCTGGTGTATAACTGAAACCTCTTGCGTGACGATGCACTCTTGTAACCAGGCGCGGCATGTTGAGTTCTAATTATACCTTCGGGTATCAAATTAACGGTTTCTTGCGTAACGGTGTTGGATTTTTCCTGCGGATACGTGCAAAATGAACGCTTCATTTTTATTGAACTATGGAAGGAAACGGTTCGTGGAAAACCTGAAAATTGTAATATGTCTGTGGTTTATCCTCGATTCATGTACGTCAATATGGCAGAAGAGTGTTGCAAGGCTCTTGAAGTCAGACGAAACATAAAAATACGGAGCATATTTGTAGTCGTGTACCATTCAAAATAATATCGTAATATCGCACGACAAGAAGATCCAAAGTTCTTTTGCTAGTCACACAATCTCATTTCCAGTTAAAATAAATAATTTTTCTTCAAAGTAATTTAGAGAAATATTTACATCCCATGAAATTGTTTGATTTAAGTGTGCCACCAAACTTGGTCAGGCGTTTTGACGTTCTTAAGTACCATTTTCGTTTCCCGCTCAAGCACGACTTTCATATTTCGGTGAAATCCAAATGCTTCATTGACATCTGTAAACGCTTCAAGTGGCTGCTGTCTAGCAAAGATGAGAGAAAGCCGAGACCCACTGGGTCGATCCGTCAATTCTCGCGACGCGAAGCGCAATGGAAGAGTTGGCATTTTTGCCGTCATTCATTCACAGCTTGAGCGCGTCAGAGATCATTTATGGCTCTTAAAATTCTTTCGATAGTCAATGCCATATCATTAGATCACTCTGCAACACAGTTAATTCACCTGAGAAATTATGAATGCATAGGAAGAAAGTGATATGGGAAAAGGCAGAATTAATAATTTAAATGCTCAAACCAATTTCTTCTGAGCACAAGTGGATATTTGGTTAGACAAAAGTAGAGCTTTTTAATTATTACATATTCTTGATGATTCCAGGTATACATGGAAGATTTAAAATGGAGAATTGTACCGTAGCAACTCATAGGTATTTAATATAAAGAATTACCTCATACCAAACGAAGTATGAGATAGAAAACTCTAATGGTCGAAGGAAAAGTTGGTGATTTTTTTTTTTTTTTTTTTTTTACGAAAGCTTACTCATTACACATAAACAGAAAGATGGTGTATAATAATGTACAATAATAGTACAGTTGGTGTATAATAGTATACAATACGTGGTATTTCATGTATAGATTGTTGGACTACTGATTGCTGGTCCTGGTTCGGTACCCACCTACTCCTGCCGGAGCACACTCAGCTTCACCCATGCCATGTGGTTTTTGGGGCAGGAACTTCCTGGGAAACCATAGGCGGCACAGTTCTTTGATATGTGAATTACACACGCTATTGAGCGTAGTATTAGGTAAACTCATACTCTCCTATGAAATCGACCTTCCGGTTGATAACTTATTAGCATATATATATATATATATATATATATATATATATATATATATATATATGTTAATAAGTTATCAACCGGAAGGTCGATTTCATAGGAGAGTTAGAGTTCACCTAATACTACCCTAATATATATATATATATATATATACATATATATATATATATATATATATATATATATATATATATATATATGCTTTCGTAGACGTAACACGGAAGTGCCGAATAGTACAATACACAGTAACACACAATATAGAAACACAAAAAAAGAGAACACACACGTATTTTCTTGATATTTCGACGGAAACAATCCGTCTTCCTCTGAAGATATAGAAGTAACCATTACATCTATATCTTCAGAGGAAGACGGATTGTTTCCGTCGAAATATCAAGAAAATACGTGTGAGTGTTCTCTTTTTTTGTGTTTCTATATTGTGTGTTACTGTGTATTGTACTATATATATATATATATATATATATATATATATATATATATATATATACATATATATATATGTGTGTGTGTATATGTATACATTATTAATACAAAGTAATTTTAAATTAGAAAAAATATCTAATAGGATGATTTTAATATAACTGAGGTAGTACTATGGATTAATATGAATATCATGTATGAATATGAATGTATCCACCAATTAACTTTTATTTTTTAATATAAGTAACACTCAAGATATAGAGGGAGTCAACATCTAGCCTCTGGGGGGATTCAGTTCATTAGCATTTTCGTATCCCCATAAGTGCTACCCGTTTCGTACCCCCACTACCCGTCAATTATTCTGGCTAATACCCTGGTGGTTCATTGCGATATTGCGAAATGACTGGGATTAATAAGAGTTGTTTAGGTGAAATAGTAATGCAACCATAGAGCTTTTGGAAATAGGACTTCATGATTTAGGCTTAAACGTAAATATTATCAAAGTATGCTTTCACAGCCCAATGGAGCTATGGGCCATGGATCCGTGATTCTTTCATTCGCTGCTCTTACCAAAGTTATAAACTCGAAGGTTTGTTTGATAGTTGAGGGTTTGTACTAACATCATGGATGTATTTGGCATGGATGTATATGGATGGTTTGAGTGAACGGTTTTCAGTGGGTAGAGCGCTCGGCTACTGACCGTAGGTTCCGGGATCGATTTTGCACCATGACTTTGGGCATCCTCAACTTCACATCATCTGTGTGATTTTTCGGGTACCGGTTTGCCCTGGGAAACCATGGGCGGCACAAGGAAAGAACCTCCCCCACCTCGACCTTGATATGCGAATTTCACGCGTCGTTGGTTTTAATATTAAATGTGTTATACGCTCAATTATCAAAACGACTTTCAAGTTGATAACTGTGGTAAGACTTCCCATCGAGGGGGCCCGGGTTTGAACCCTGGAGACAACAAATATTTTTCAGTGGTATTCCGAACCCTACTTGAGGTAATTTTTGGAGAGTACTTGGAGTGAGTACGGCGTCCGTCGGATGGGACATTAAACTACGGACCCCTTTGCGCCTTTTGACAAGAGTAGGCTAATGCCGACGCTGGGTTTCTCTCCACCCCACCTTCACCATCCATTCCTAATGGCGCAAATGACCTTAGCTGTCGGTAGACTCCCATAAAAACTACTACTACTGTGGTAAGAAAACGGCAAATGAGAGCATCAAGTGGCTGAGGCCTAATAACGGGCCATGGAGCACTACGTCTTAATGAAGTGGGTGAAGTAATTGGTGTGTTTGACGTATGGGATACACCTCACAAAAACTCGATGCTCGATCAACATTGCTCGACAGCGTTACATCAGTGGACCAGGCGGGATGTGTGCCCCTGTCCTCTTCTGGTTCGGGCGGAGAGCGCGTCGGATCGTCGGTAGCCATCGTGGTGAAGAAAAATGTATCGAGGGCAACGCGAGGGAAACGACTGCTGCACGCGCTGGTGCCGACTTGGTGCAGGCAGAGAACGGAGGGAAAGAAGAGGTGTGGAATGAGGTGTTGGCAATCGGAAGGGGGGCGATGCGGTGGGCCAGGAAGATCACAAGGAACGTGCGATACGTGAGCTCGGGGTATTGCAGGAAAGGGGCCGAAGTGGAACGATCCCGGAGGCAAAGACGGATGGAATTAGACGGACAGTATTTAGAGGAGAGATGGGAAGGGAAACGTGCACTTCTCAGCACCCTTGGGCTCCATTACGCGTGGACATTGAGGAGTGGTGCGCGCGGGGGAGCCTCGCGGGAGAATCAATTAGTCGGAGGCTGTAAATCTCGCAGGCAATCGCGAAGGGAATCCGCGTCTCATTTTGTCATCCTCGGTATTTTTAGCCACCCGTGAGCCTTAGGGTGTAAACGGCTCGCTCGGTCGGTCTGCGGTGGTAGTGGCCGGGGGTGTGACCGCCCGCGTGGCCCATGTCGGGGCGGAGGCTTGTTGTGGACGCCACCTAACACCCCCTCTCACTCCCCTATCCGCCAATGGAAAATTTTGAGACTCTCGCCACGAGGAGTATTTAAGAGGTTTGAAGGCGCCACTATATCCCGGGCCACCAACTCCGAGACAACTTTAATCCGCTGCATCACTTATGATGCGGAAGCGGCCTCAATTGTAATCACTGGTGGCCTCACCTGCTACGGCCGCTTGTATCGGTGCGAGCCGTCGCATCCCCCTCCACCCCGCCCACAACGTTGTTTCAGGTGCCAAGAATTCGGCCACCCCACGGCGGAGTGCAGAATGGACACCAAGTGCGGGAGGTGTGGTGCAGCCCACCGGGATGCTGCCTGTACCGCAGCGACGTTGCGCTGCCCTAACTGTGGTGGCGAACATCACGCCGGGGCCTGGAAGTGCCCCAAACGTCCCGCAGCCCCAGTCTCTCTTGCCACTACTGCCCCAATTCTACCAGACCCTTCCATTGCAGGTGCGGCGAAGGATGATGCACCTGAGGCCAAGGAAGCCGTCACCAAGGGAGACCTGTTGAGGTTTCTCTCCCTGGTGTACGCAAATGCTGCCCCGGGACACCGCCAGCAGATGGAGCTCATCCTGAACTCAGCTGCACGGTCTGTCTTCGGCTTCAATATAACAAATCTTTATTCCAGGAATACCCTATTCCCCGCCATTTCCTCTTACGCTTCACGTTGTAGATGAGGCCCGCGCACATCGCCTTTGCCAACGTCAATGGGGGCGTGAAACAGAAGAAGCCACTCCTCCAGAGCTACATCTCTAACGCTTCCATTTCAATTCTAGGCCTAGTGGAAACCTTCCTTCCAGCATACCGTCGTATTAATCTTCCCCATTTTCAGGAATTTTCCAAGCCAAGGGCTGCTCCACGGTCAGGGGGAGTATCGCTTCTTGTCCACAAGGACATAGGTGCGAAAGATCTGCCCATTCCTCCAAGCGTCATGTCAGGAGGGAATGAAGCTGTCCTGGTAGAGTGTCGCATCGGTCGTAGGACAGTGTATGTGTGCACGCTCTACTCAAGGCCACATGCCCCCCTGCCCGGGGCGCTCTTGTCTTTTATTCTCTCCCTAGGCCATTCCTGCGTCATCCTTGGCGATTTTAATGCCCGGAGTCGGTCCTTTCGGGATGCGGTCACCACGGTGAAGGGGCGCCAGTTGGATACCTTCCTCCTTCGGCATCCCTTGGTCCGACTGGACATTCCTTTTCCCACCTTTGTGGGACGTGGTCCCTCCTTCCCCGACCAGGCTCTGGTCTCCTCCAACCTTTCCCATCTTGCTGGCGGCATCACCGTTGGGGACTGCATCACGTCGGACCATCTCCCATTCTCTTTTCCATTCCAGGGTACGAGACGCCCAGCCAAGAGGGTCTTCACAGTCACGGACAATAAAGCCGCTGACTGGGAGGCCTTCAACAGCACGGTAGAAGCTGCAACTGAGGGGGCCACCGCCCCGCGTTCGCGTAGCGAAGTCGATGAAGCCCTTCTACGGCTGACTGAAGCGTTCGCGGACGCGACGGCGCGGCTTCCAAAGAAGCAGATAGATCCCTCGCGCCCCCCACTTCCACCTGATGTAGTTCAATTAATCAAATATAAGCGTTCCCTTTACAGGCAATGGCTCCGCACCGGGGACCCGGAACTGAAAACAGAATGGAACCGCTCAAATGCGATCATCCGTCGACGGGTGATAGCACACAAGGAGCAATCCTGGGCGATCGCCTGCTCCAAGTATGATAGCACGGAGGGGGCGAAATTCTGGAAGCAGTTTCGGGTTCTCTCCGGACAACACAAACCAACCCGGATCTCCCTGATTAACAACGATGGCGTCCCAGTCGCCGACGGGCTAGGGAAGGCGGAAGAATTTCGACGGGTTCTTACTGATGTTTTTCGCCCGCAGGAGGACCCGGCCTTCGACGAACGACACAAGCAGGCCTGCTTACATCATCTGAACTCGCTTCCATTCTCCCTTCTTCCCCTTGAGGTACCCGAGGCACTACCCGATGATGACCCCCTTTCTTCCCCCATTGACAAAGAGGAAATGGCAAACTGTATGCCCCGCCGCCACAAGGCCCCAGGACCGGACGGGATCACCACCCGTCACATCCAGAAAGCCACCAGCTGCTTCACGCCCCTGCGTCTGATATTCAACTCTCTCCTTTCCTTAGGGTATTATCCCACGGCTTGGAAACCCATGACTGTTGTCATGATTCCTAAAGCTGGGAAGGACCACCAAAAGGCTGAGAATTATCGCCCGATATGCCTCACCAGTGTGATCGGGAAGTGGTACGAAAGAATCATTACCCGACGTCTCACACTACACTTTAACTCTAATGGTGTCCTTCCCCCACATCAGTTTGGTTGCCGCCCACACAGATGTACCGTTGACCCTCTCTGCCACCTCACCACAATGGCGGCAGAGGCAATCAACCGGCGGCAGTATGTGGCAGCCCTGTTCCTGGATATAGAGAGGGCTTTCGATAGGGTGTGGCATGAAGGCCTCATCGGCAAGCTCTCTCTTACCCCCGGCGTTACTCCTCCCCTTCTCAGACTAATAAACTCATTTCTCTCCAACAGGCAGGCGAGGGTGCAAGTGGACGGACACCTATCCCTTCCCTTCCCTCTGCTCGCAGGTGTCCCTCAAGGTACCGTCCTCTCCCCTCTACTTTTTACCCTTTTCTGCTGGGACATGCCCACAGATAAGAATCCCGGAAAGCGAGTCACACTCGCACAATACGCTGACGATACAGCACTGTGGTTACGGGCACAGCGGGTGGAGACGGCCGTTAAACATCTGCAACGCGCTACATCCACCCTGGAGGGATGGTTCCGGAGGTGGCGCCTGCGGCCGAACCCACAAAAATCCACCTTCATCGTGTTCGCCGGTAGCCACGATTGCCGTGGAGCCGGCTCCAATCCCCACTCCCTAACCCTATGGGATAAGCGTATTTTCCCATCCTCCTCCGTCACTTACCTGGGCGTCCACCTGGACAGGCATCTCTCTTTCAGGGTCCATTTGGGGGTGGTGAGGGCGAGATGCAACCGTCGCGCCAATCTAATTCGTGCCGTCCGGGCAAACGGCCGGGGAGTGTCCGAGAGCTGCGGTTTGCTCCTGTACAAGGCCTTCCTGAGACCTGTCATGGAGTATGCCGCGCTCGCGGTCCTCCCTACACGGGACAATTTGGGGCTCTTCGCATCTTTGGAGCGTAGAATCCTGCGACGGTTGCTTCTCCTCCCTTACGATACCCCAGAAGAGTATGTGTATGACCGAACTGATATCGAACCGATCCTCCACAGGTTGTGCCGTACCCGTATCAGATCAGCGGCCCGCCTGGCAGACCACAATGAGGAGCTGCTCACCGACATCCTGAGCCACCTAGGAGGACTACTGCGTCGCCGTCCTGCGATTAAACTGCAGTCACCAGCTCGTGTCATCTCCACACTCTTCCCCATCTACTACCCCGAGGCTCCCCTGCCATCTCATCAGGTCCGCACGGTATTGCCGCTCCCGCCGTCCCTGCAGCCGGATCCGGATCTACCACTTCTTCCCCTGCGACGTAGAAGACGTGCCAGGATGTGAAGTGAAACGTGCGAAAATCAAAGTGATAGTGAATCAGTTGGACGTTATTTATTTATTTATTCTATCTAAATGTATTTATATTCATCCTGTTACCTTTTCTGTTTTCTGTTATATTGTTACTGTTACTGTTATCTGTTGTCTCTTCTTCCGTTACTGTTCTTCCCAACTCTCTTCCCCGGTGGTCTGGCGGAGGTTTTACGGGTTTCCCTCCGCCCATGGGTGAATACCGGGCCGATACCGCTCCCGCAGAAAAGAGTGTATATCAAAGGTTTTTTCCGCAACCGCTACCATCTTTGTAGCCTTACTATATTTATTTCTTTCCACCCCGAAGAGGAGTGTATCCTAAAACGGGGTTTCCGTGTTGGTTTTATTATGTTTCAATATATATTTTATGTCAATCCTTGTAATAGTAAATCTATACGGAAATAAAAACCTTTTTAAACGTAAACGTAAAAAGCCACTATACGGCCATCCAGCTTCGGTAGTAGCCCGGTGTACCTATAGGGATCCATTAGACCACCGCTCGTCCCTCAAAACGTCGGCGACGAAGAGTGAAAAAAATGCGTCATGAAATAAAAGCTGCGTTAAAAAATATTATATTCAAGAAGCCGTTAATCTCATAGCGGTAAGGCCCGAGAGATCCTCAACCCATATCTTTGATAATAATCATTCGAAATCTGTACACTTACGTAAACATGTTATTTTTATGCATAAATAGGTGTGTTCTGAGTGTTATGGCCCATCTACGTGTAATTTGGAGCTAGGGTGCTCATATATAAAAAGGCTTATTTGTTGTACTCTCGATTTTACACAGCGATAACCAGTTATTAAAAAACCTCCTTGTGTATGCATGGTCGTAAAAATAAAATGTTAATTCATGCATGCAGTTGCGTCGGAAGCAATTATACACATATATCTCTGAACTAAAAATATCAAACTAGGTGCGTTCTTTCAAGGTGTTTACGTTGAAGAAGCAAGTAGCTCCTTTCCTTCGGATCTGCGTACGGTTGACTAGTCACGATTTGAATATTTATGCAACTACGAGGGTGGTCTTTGGTGGTTGGCGGTATTTTTGTTAGGTTGGAAACTTTTCAGACCACCCATGTAAACATTAGATGGAGGATTCAATGAAAATGTTATTTCTAAGAAAATGGAACAACTTGAAATCCGAGGATTATTATGCTTTTCAAAATAGATTGAATAGTGGAAAGCAGATGAATTTTGGTTGCGTTAGAAGTGATCAAATTCATGGTGAATCCGCCTGAAATTTAATCATATCGTGTAATATAGAGGTTAAACTCTTAATGTATCTGTTTTGGCTTTGATATGAAAATAAATATCACCTTACTGCAGCACTTGATAAACTCTAGGTGCATCATTGTGTAAGCATTAGCAAATATGCACCATAATGGGCATATAGTTAATACGAGCTCGTATATAATGTATTCTGATGTTTTACATTTTATTTAGTATATTTCACGCTAAAGAATTTTATAAGAACATTTTTCCAGTGATTGCTACGTAACAATTTCTTAGCAATGGAAGCAAACCACACGATTCTAACTTTTCTTTAAAAATTTTATTTTAATTAATGCATTCAAAACTGTCTGAACTCAAAGCCATTTATAAGAGTAATAATTAACGAGATTCTTGAAAACCATCACTTATCCTGAAAATTGCTTTCATTCTGGGTCATGATACAAAAAATCGTTAATATGTTAGCAAGTAATTTTCCTATTCATTTTCATACGCTTGACGTATGCCCTTGCTTCCGTCACAATACTTGTGAAAATTAGCATCGCTAATGCCAGCATAAAACCACGCTAATGGTAATCGTGTGTTCAGAAGGACGGATATAGAAAATTCACTTTTCACAAAAGATTAGCTTACGCTGTTAAAAAATATTTTAATACTGACTCTGATATTTGTCTCAACCATCACTTGGTAGGCTAAAATATTATTTCCAGCTCTATATAAAACTTCCCAAAACTGATGAGCTCACTACATTGCTTACAATTTATAAAAATCTAACTACACTACCACTGTTTTGGGATGTTCTTTTCTCAAAAACCTACATTAAGTTACACGAAATAAAACAATATTTGTATAGTTGTTATGCATGTATAGTTGCTATACCCAAAAATAGAGTTAATAGAATAATAAAAGTGATTTCCTGGTAATTTAAATTCTTGTCAATTGCATCGGGCTCAACCTCGTAAACATTTATCTTGAGGAATAAGGCAAACTTTGTAAATTCACCTAAATTTATTTATACGGTACTACCAATTCCACATATGTGATATTTCTCAGGGTTATGTGAAGATGTCACCTATATGCTGAAACCAATAGTACTGTATTAATAAATTTTTGTGAATTCACGAAGTATGTCTTATTCCTCATTTAAAAATATTGCCCCTTTGAATAGCCAATTTATTATTAAACACTTCAATATGAGTCAAGAGAGTGATTACGTTTTTAACTATATCTAATGGAATTTACAAAGTAAATTCATCAAATTTAAATACATGAGTATGGAAAAAAGATATATTTTGATGGAAATTCAGCATCAACATGTTATGCATAAAACTGCTCTTTGGCTGTAATATAGAACACAATTATTTGCCAAATTTCTGCTAGGTCCAAATGATGGGACAGATCTAAGGTTTAGGTATAATGCATCGGTAAAGTAGGATCATGCATATTTTTACATTATTTCTCGCAGAGTATGCAATAATATTTGTAGATTGAGAGGTTTAAGTCCAAAACCTTTTTACTATTCATAGAATAACTCCCCCTCCCCCCAGTCTTTGGCCCGGGGAACATTCTGACAGGGAAGAGTAGAGAACTGGTCGGAATAAGTCATACTACGAGGCATGTGAATATTGCATATACAGTTTAGGGACGGGTGTTTCGTTTGTACTGACAACAAGTCTCCACAAAATCCTATAACTTGTGTTTATTTGGGGCTGTTTGGAGCATCAGTTCGAAGTTGAACGAGGAACCCGCCAGTTAGTCCAAGTTCTCAACCCACCGGACTAACCCTCCAGGTTAGAAAAGCGTTCTACTTTTCAGGATGTCTTAATCTGCATTTATGTCCCAAATTTAGCTTTATAAACATTAAATACTCATGCAACCACGAACTTTTTTTGCTCAAGATGATAATGGTATCATAATGGCACTGCTTGACCGAAAATGTATCTATTTATATAACTGATTCTTCGCGTATAAGGAAACTGTAAATATTTTTATCACAGTGAGGAGTTTCATGAGGAATCAAATGATTAGATCCATGGTAATTCCGTTCACGTTTCTTACTATTGAAAGTAAATGTCTTTGCTTGAATTTAAACATTTTGGGAATCACTCAATGGGCAGTGTGAGCCTCAGAAAGTGCGAGAGGACGAAATAGATACATATACTTCTCATTTATCTTAATGATTCGCATGCAAAAAAGATGGCCTTTCACTTACAATGCTTTCTACACGCTGGAATCCCTTGGAGTTAATTTTTTATGCTGGGTGCAAGACCACCACGAGTGGTTTGCCGTCTTACTAATCTATACCTTTCCTATACATGAAGGTCACAGTTCATTCCGCCTCATTGGGAAACAACAGAGAATCAGGGAACGGTGAGTTGAGTAACTGAAGAGAAGGGTTGAATAGCTTTTCGAGAGGCGTAGAATATATTGGGGACCACTCTGAGGGAAATGAGGCTGCAGGGAGTTACAGTTATGTGGATACTTTTCAAAGGAAATCTCGTGATATTTTATAAAACTAGTTTATTCTTTCAAGCTACGGTCTGCGCTTATTAATATTTAAAGACATTCAACACAGTGAGTCGTGAGTAGAGAACTAAATATATTATTAGATAAAAAGTAGCAAAAATTATTGAAGAATACACATTTATTGCAAATGTATGTGTGCTTTGTAAAATAATGTATCGCTCTAGAGCTATAGAGAAATTTGCACCTGCTACAGTAGAACACCATTTTTATCTGCAGCAGTAGCACATCACTTTTGAGATTACTTATTGCAGCTACTTGCGACAACATGTTTAAATGATGGCAGATATTATTTTCAAATACTTTATGATAAATATTGCTATCTATACCCATTGATTCATTTCATGAAGGGCTTCTCACCGAGCCTGCTCACTCGACTGAAAACAAGGAAGGAAACGATAGTCTGTTTTGAATGTGCCTCCAGCCTGCGTAAACTTTATTACCACCGCTTCGTCGTAACTTCTACCGTATCAGTTATTTTACTTGTTAATGGAGATGAAACAATTGGCCAATAGTAGTTGTAGGGACGGCTACTGGCATATGAGATATTTTGTGATAATAGGAATATTTGGTAAATTTAGTAGAGGAAGGATTCTCAGGTAATGACTGAAGGTGGAGAGTACCCCGAAGCGTACATTTCACTTCTGCTAACGAAAGTCTTCCATTTTCTGTCCAGTATCACCCACGACGAATGGGGTTCTTCAACTTTAAGTGCTCCCTACATGGCACAAGTAGGTATCGAGATACCACCGAGAAATCATGCCGCCGCCGAGATTCGATTCGGACACTCGCGGTTGAAAGCCAGCACACTGTCCTCCGCACCCACATCATCCACCGATATATATTTCTCTATCGGAAACGGAAAACACACTATATAATTTCCAGATTTTGTTGAATTATTTCTTGAGCAAATTATTTTCAAAACTTTCACTGCTTCAAGCTCTTCATTTCTGCCAACGTTTCGATGCTCAACTCATTCATTGTCTTTAGTGCTTCAGCCTTACATAGACTTGACCCCAAGATAGGCCTGACAAAGTTGATGACTCTGCTTTTATATACCATTTGGATTGATGGACGGGTTCAGCATGGAGACGAAAGGAAAATGAGAATCCTGAATCTGTGATAGTAAGAAATCACGTGGAGAAGGAATAACTGGGGAAGGACCAGATCTTCCAAAAACGTCTGAGTTTATATTTTACTGAAATTATGATATTCTCTGACAAATCAGTCACTTACGTAAATGCTTTAATAGACTTTTAGATCTGAACACCTCACTGTTCACCAGTAGTATCACATTCAGGCATAATTCTCCTGCTCTCCCACCTTACCGGCTAATTCGACTTAACGTGGTCCGAGTCATTAAGCTTAACCTTCCTAATCATTTTTAACAAAAGAAATGTTCATAAAGACAAGGGCGATCAAGGGAGTATGGTAGGTAAGTGGATATAGTTACAAATAGGCTACTAACCAGTTACCCCTATTCAGATCCGATTGACATATATGGAGTCTCATTTCTGAACTAAAGCCGTTAGAGTTTTCAATCACCGGATCTTCCTGGGGAACCGATTGCTGGCACTGGGCCTCTGAACCATAATACGTGTATTGAATACACCGTAAGGCATAATTAATGGTGAGCCCAACTGTCAGTTATCAAAGCTAACCAGGATGTAACCAAACAATGTATTAGATACGTTTTCCTTTGTCGAGTTAAAGAAAGTTTGGCTAGGCAAGGAAACGCTGTTCACCTCGATAGAAATGCTAATTAATTAGACAAGTGTAATCATGAGCTCACATCAGGGTGAGGGGAGGCCAAATGATGCCCTCATGTTAGTTCTATTACTACACCAAGAGCATAGCTTTATAACAAGTGTAATTTCTGATTTCCCCGGTGGAATTTGGCCCCGGGAACTTGCCTTAAACAGTTTGGTACATTTCCTAGTTAACTACTGCCTCATTATTGGAAACCCTTGATCTAAATCGCTTAGTCATAAAATAGACGCACACTAGTCCATTAATCGCTCATTTGAAAGTCATATAAGGGAGAATTAGCGCGACCAACTTCATTAATCTAAGAATTCTTCCAAAGGCATTTGATAAGAACCAATGGAAGAGGGTACCGTTAAAAGGGTAAGAGATGGAGAGGGTTTTGTTAATTTTCAATACCACCCAATAGTATACATATAAATAGGAATTATTGAAATGATTGCTGACAAATGCGGCTACCGCGACGGCTTGACTACTCTCTGCAATTGTTCCCCAAACATTCTTTAATGGGATGTTATTTTCACCCATGCTGGTTAGTGAACTTTCAAAAATACTATTCAGTACTATTCTGCCATTTCAAGTAAAATACGAGGGTCATCCGGAAAGTAGTACCCGTTCGTAAAATAAAGACACAAAAGTAAATATTAACAAACATAAAAAATTTTATTTGAAAGAGGATACTTTAAACTACTTCTCAACATAATCTCCAAGCAAATTAAGGCATTTGTCATAACGTGTGACAAGTTTCTGTATTCCTGCTGCATAGTCCTTCGCCGCCAGCTCATTGAGATACGCGAGGGACCCATCTTGCACAAATTTTTGCATAATGCAGATGGTGTTTAACAATTTCATGAACAATTGTTCGAGAAACATTGGGAAAATGCTCACAGATGTCATCAATTGTGACGCGCCGATCGTTCCTCACGAATTCGTCAACTGAGCTCACCAGTTGGTCTGTAATGACAGACGGTCTCTCCGAACGCTCATCGTCGTGTGTGTTCCCCCTCCCCATGTTGAAGTTGCGACACCACCGCCGAACAGACGACTCGTCCATTACATTGTCTCCATACACCTCCTTTAATTGGCGATGAATATCACATGGGCGAACGTTTCTTGCATTGAGGAATTTAATCACTGCCCTCACTTCACAACTGGCGGCGTTCTCAATTTTTTTAAACATTGTAAACAATCACAGAAACAACACAGGCAATGCTAGCGTCACGCAACTTGGCTCAGAGAAGGCAGACAAGCCACTGAAGCTATCTGACCTCGTCCAGCGGCTACTCGCGTCGTCAGCACTTCATGCGGCACGAACGGGTACTACTTTCCGGATGACCCTCGTATAAGATGCCGCTTCTTCAATACTTCTTTATTTGGTCCTTATACATATTTGTCTCTTGGTCATCCTTCATCCACATAATACTCTGCTAGCTACGGGAAAAGTACGCGGCAGGAGGTGAATCTACACCAGGCACACACAGAGCACGAACGGATGAAGTCACGTACGATACATAATTATGGAACACAATTCTGTAATGCAACTCAATTAGCAACCACTTATTGGATTCAAGAGGAATGCTCAAGGGACCACCACGATGCTCTGTAAAATCATGCAATCAGTGCGATATCTTAATCATTATTTTTACCCCTGTTGTGGGACCTTTAGCTTCTATTTTCCCCTTCCCTTATTATCCTAAATAATTATGTGAAGTTTTCCGTCGGGAATGAAACAATCATTTTTTTTTTAATTCAAACACGACCTTATGTCGGCGTCTCCATCCCTCCCATGCCTCACAAAACATTCTCCTGCGTAAAGAGCACCGTGATGCGCAAGTCCCGTATGCACCAAAGGTTAAGTTAATCACTTCCTCCCCTCTCTTTCAAGAGCCACATCACGTATGACCATGAGACGAGGGTTTTCGTTCACCCCGTGGCATCTTCCCGCCCACGCAGAAATTCCTTCCTCCTCCACACACTCTCGGTGCACCAACCGCAGAGGGACGCTGGCTCTTGCACAATGGAGAGGTCGCTCCACAAACCGTTTCAAATTGTTAGCCCGTAAGTATTATTGCAATTTCCAAGATCGGATCTCGGCCAATGGAAACTCGGAAGTTGAAAAGTAAAAGTCTTTCGTGAGCAACCCCACCCTGTTGAGTCTCCGCCCTGCCTTCGCTTTCCCTCCCTCACACCTGCGAAAGGCGCTCGCTCCCACCCCCATCTCCGACCCCCCCTTCCCCCTACCCACTCCACCAGCTACATGCCCACCGGACCTCTCCTCCCCCTACTTCCAGTGCTGCCACCTCTCCCTCGATACGCGACGCTCAACTTACACTTTTTCCAGATATTCACCGAAATTAATACTTCCAGAGTAGAGGGTTTCCTTCATTAAAGTTAAGGTGGCAGGTAGGTTTTTTACCTTTAAAAGACATGAAAATCGTCGCTTGTTTCCGCTAAAACAAGTCGAAGGAGCTTCAATCTCTTAGACTTAAATGGAAATTATTATATTTAGCGGATGAGACATTAGGTCCTATGTTTAAACGACCCATTTTGTTAAATTAACAGCTTGCACGGCCATTACTTAGAGCTACGATTCATTTTAATATTCCTTTTGGTTTAATAGTGTAATTTCTTTGAATGTCGTTAATTCTTCGAAATTTTGTCGTATTTATATTTTACGCAATTTCTAAAACCTATTATATTTTCAATTTATCTTCAAGGACTTGAAAACTTATTTACCATTTGAACAAACGGTCTAAATTCAATTGTAACAATGCCTTTTTTGAGACTGGAGTTTTCATCAAGTTCAACTCTATATATTTGGCCAAAAGTTGCGGAATGTTTGGTTTTATTGACTCGTATTTCCGTTTATATGGAAATGTCATTTCATTTGATCATCCTTTTTTTTTACTAACCAATGCAAATGTTCATTATTTTTGTCCTAGCTAATTATGAGCCTAAGATTAAAATATAAGGGTCCTCATGCTAAAACAAGGGAGATTTTGCTCATAAAAAGTGTAAGGCAAATACCAACTGAAATAGTTTTAAAATGGGGCAAAGAATTTGGAATATTTGTTGGAAAAGGAAAACTAGAGGACTGCCCGTATAAATAATTATTGAAATTTATTTTCTCATTATTCTTTGAACATGAAAATAAAAATCATTTGCTATGTTAGAGAGGACAGTCAAAGTTCAGAGAGGCCAGGGTTCTAATTGCATAAATTTTCCCTTGGATCTGCGAAGCCAGAGGAAAGTATAACTTTGAAATGGCCGGGAATTTGATGTTGGCAAGCCTCCTCCCCCATCCCATTCCCATCCTCCACCTCCCCCACTCCGTCCCTACCCCTACTCTTCTCCAACCCCCTCACTCCTCTCTCCGCCATAGCAACTCAATCCCGTCGAGAGCTCAGCCCACCTAGTTCTCCTTCCCAGCGCTCCCCTCCGACTGCAGATGTAACCAACTAGCTCTCGCTAGACACCTGGTCGTGGCACAGCCAGTCAGCTGATTTCCCGTTTACACGAACGGAAAATAAGATTCAAGAGCCGGATTCATCTCGCTTGAGGCACGCCATTTAGGAAATAATTGCAGGACTAGAACAAAACAATACGCACATAGACCAAATACTTTCAGTAGAAATAGACATATGTGGGATTACAAGTATCTATGCCCGGTTTTTAGTCGGGGTTTTGATTTTTTGATTTGGATTTTCGTGGTCTATTCGTACGATACGAAATTTTATATCATTGTTATAATTCCATGTATCGATTAAATAAGATTAACTGTGATCTGTCACACAATAACCAGCTCGATATTTAAGGGACTGGACGAAAACACACACTATTAATAGGTATGCGGACCAAGTTTGTTTAGAATTCTTACAATGCAATGAAATTTTGAACACCGCAGTGACTAAAAAGTGTTTTAACAAAAAAATCAGCACGAAGAGGAATGCACGTCCGTTGCCCGGGAAAATGGAATTCTGAGGTCATGTACACCATCCCGGAGAGACTTCCTTATCTTTTCAGGCAAACTGGACGTCTGCCATGCTGCACTAAATTCGACAACGTTTATCGTGCCGTAGGATGAATGACATTGCGCAAATCGAATGCTTGAGCTGGGGAAGACTCACTCTATCCGCGCCAAATTGAAAAATTATGTTTACAGAAGGACACTGATGCATAACTATTGGAAGTCCCAAATGATTCAAAGAATCCTGCCAAAAGCATGAATTACTTTTCATCCATGTAAGGCAGCATCCAAGTTTAGGTATGCATTGTGTTTATTTCACGGAAAATTGTTGATTGAATTTGTTTTGTATTTTCTATCCACATATTTTAATTAAGACAACAACAATTTGGTCCGCCTCCAGCAGCCATCACGGAAATACGGGTTCTTATTTAAGGATATTCTTCTTTGCGAAAAAATAAATAACTAATTATTTCAGAAATTCGTATTTGCAAATTTTTTGGGGTAGAGTTTTGAAGAATTGACTTCAGTTATTGAGTTACTTAGTGAATTATATATCTTCTTTTAGAATTAAACCAAATATTCAAAATTGGCTGATCATATTTCTTACCCTTAATATTTGCCAAAATGAAAGTTAGGTTACCTAACAAGGCAACTTACCTATCTCACATTTTGAAGGCTTTATTTTCTGATATTAAGCTGATAAAAAAGCTCTCAGACTTCGATCGCTTCTAGAGAGCGATATTCCCAATTACTGCGAAGATAACCATCAATATTCTTTTATCTTCCTGAATGTTTTTCTAATGTTGTTTTCAACGTTTTAAAGGAAACTGAGTTTAAAAAGCTGAACTTGGAGAATCGGATCTCGGAACTCGGTAATCGAAAAATGGAAGATACAGGTTTTAGAGTTTTTTTTTGATATTCTTCAATATGAAACCTCAATTTTCGCATAAGATTTGACATGGAGGGTTACTGCGGAAAAGAAAATATTTGTTACCGCTGAGGATGCATAACCTCAACTGATTTATACACTAGTTAAAAAGAAAGCTGATAATATTGGCCATAATAATCAATACGTTTCAATCACAAAACGTGTGCTTATATAATAAAAACTGTTTAACAAATGGCCTTTAGTTAACATTTAAATGGCAGAAGCACTCAACAGCGAAGGTTATTGTAGTAATAGAAGTGATGTTTTCCACTATTTTTTTGTGGTTTGACACTTAAAATTGTAAATTTCCGTATTAACCAATCGAATGCATTGCATTAAACTTGTTGGTTAATAAAAAAAATGCAAAAAAAATACAATGACCTTGTATAAAACTAGGCTTGTAGTAAATACCTCCACAATCATTTCAAAGACTACTCGCACACTAGTAGCTATCATCATCTAAAATATATTTCAGCATCAACACATGGATTTTTGACAGATAATAAAATTTGTGAAAAAGAATAAGCATTTGGAGCATACTATCATTAAATGAGCCCTTGCCTTGAGTGTCGGGAGAGTAAGTTGACTATATCCCGTTTTCGGCCGCGCGGAAAGTGAAAGTCGAATGAGTCAAAATTATAGAGCCTAAGCTTCCTTCCTTCAACGAAACGTCATGTGCGACGAGATCGACCTACCTGAGGTTTTAAAATGAAACAATCACCGAGCACAGTCCCCGGGAAATTAAAAAAAAAACCTCCGCACGGTTTGGTGACTAGACTGCAGCCCCCCTTGTTTCTTTTTCCATCAGCGGCTTGGCTGCAGGGGGAGAACTGTTGTAGAGGCTCTCCAGAGTCCTTGGACTTGCTCAGACTGTCCCCGGGCCGGGTCCGCCCAATGAGAAAGGAGTGCTGAGCGGCAGAGGCCATGAGAGAGAAAGAGAGAGAGAGAGATTCCGCGATCCCGGACCAAATGAGAGATGATGAGAGGAAGAGAGAGATACTCTCTCTCTTTCTCTCTCACTCACTCTCTCAAGGTCGCCAAAGGGTGGAGCTGCCGCCGGGGCGAGGTGCGAAGGGGCAAGGGGGAGTAAAGAAGGAGGGATGGCTTGGCCAACTCCATCCGTGGCAAACCGTTTTCTTTTGACGGTACAAAACGTCCTCCCAAGGCTGACTCCAAGTTCACCTTGACGGGCCCCTCCAGAAGCCGCCGCGGTCTGTAACGGTCTGTCGCGCCCTATTCCACTACCACCCATCTTCAAAGCCCCCCTAACCCCCATCGCTCCCCCTCCATATACTCCTCATCCACCCCGCCGCACCCTCCCTCAAACCTTCCCCTTTCCGATAGGAACTCTCTGGTAGCATTACCCCTACCCTGGCTCAATCTCGCGCTCTAATCTCAACGGTATGAGCCCCCCACCCCTCGTGTTCATCGGAACGCCCCAACACGTGTGAAAATCGCAGAAAACTATGCAAACGTAGTTGTACTCATGTGATAGAAAAATGTTTGGTGGAAGATCATGCAGATCAAGCGTAAAAAAAACACATGATGTTGCACCCACCGAAATTTATTGATATAAATGCCACGAGGGCTCGAAATTTGGGAGAAAACAATACATAAGCGCTACCCAATGCAAGATTAAACTCACGCTTGAAAAATGAAAGTGATAACTAATGATGTCTTTCCAGAATCAAGGCATCGAGTGTATATTGGCGAAGAAAGGTGAGCTATTAAGAAAATAAACTTTTAAGTAAAAGATCCGATAATGTGTGTGTGTCTGCGTATGTGTATATAAAAAAATTAATAGTAGTCATCTCGAGGGTCGGTTAGGTAGGTGATGTTAGAGTTCAGCCAGTACTAAGTCCGACGGCGTGTGAAATTCACACATCAAGTTTCCCAGGAAGATCTTGCACAATTATAGAAAACACTGATAGATTTTTAAAACATAGAAACAAAAAGAAAGGACACTCACATATGTAGTTTTGACATTTCGACGGCAGGATGATAGGTGCAAATTGGAGGCTATTGAAATGTGAGTGTGGAAAAGAATGGAGAAGGTGAAGTGGACAGATGGAAAAACAAATAAAGAAGTATTGGGAACGGTGTGGAATGAGAGGGGATCACTACGTGAAATCATAAAAAGACAGGAAAAATGGATGCAAAGTATATTGATTCGAAATGGAATGCTGAAGCCAGTGATTGAAGGGAGAATGTTAGGTAAACGAGGAACGGGAAAGAATAGTAGAAGAATTTCGGACGGAATGACGGAAGAAAATAGTAGTAGTAGTAGTATTTAGGGGAGGCGACCGACAATTGAGGTCATTTGCTCAATAGGGGATGGACAGGAACGGATGAAGGGTGGAGAGAAACCCGGCCTCGGCATTAGCCTACTATTTACGAAAGGCGCAAAGGGGTCCGCAGTTTAACGTCCCATCCGACGGACGGCGTACTCACTCAAAGTGCCCTCCCTAAAGCACCTCAAATAGGGATCGAGATACCTCTGAAAAATATTCAACACCGCCGGGATTTGAACCCGCGCCCTCTGAGTGGGAAGCCAGTACGTTAGCCCCCGCACCATCTCGATCCCCTTAGGAAGAATGTATACGCAGTTGAAGATTGACTGTTGCAGAGTAGAATGTTTGATTAATTTGATGATGTTGATTATATATATGTGTATATATATATATATATATATATATATATATATATATATATATTTATATATATATATATATTTATATATATATATATAAAACTCCTAAAGGAGTTACACACTTGAAAGTGACCTGATCGTTAAAGAGGTGTTTTTTGCAGCAGAGTAGGTCTGAGAGGTAATGAAGTACGGATGACATCAGGTTTCAACGGGCGCGAGAAGGTTGGTGCTTGCGATGTCGTTGATGCCACCTGTTTGTCAAGTGGCTGATTATCTTTTGCATTCGTTTTGAGTTTCATCTGTGCTACTTTGGCGAATGTAAATATACTCTTGGATTAGAGATATTTAAATACACATATATCTTTATAAACATTATCGGCATTTTTACGGGAATGAGTTAATGGTCATCATGGAAGAAACGACTTCGAAATTAATCGCTAACGTAGTTTGAGGTTAAAATTGATTAGCGTGGTTGAAAACCGTCGCCTTCTACTCAGAAGAACAGTCACTAAAGTTACTTAACTTCCTCCTACTCTTAAAGGAGCTTTCTCGTTTTCTTTTATGCTTTCCGCGACATTCCACACGTACCATTTATTTGGTTTCTCACCCAATAGCCTTCTACCAGTATGATGACTATCCAAAATTACTACCCTATCTGAAGGACGGGGTTTGTTCGTGGCTTGGAGTACTGGCTTCCCACGCTAATGAATTTGATTCGCATTCCGGATTTTTCAGTAGTATCCCGATCCCTACATGAGGTGCTTTGAGGAGAGCACTTCGAGTGAGTACGACGACCGTCGGATGGAACGTTAAACTGAAAATCCCTCGGCGTCTTTCGACAAGAGTAGGCTAATACCGACGCCGGGTTTCTCCCCACCCTACCTTTACCATCCATTCCTAATGGCACAAATGACCTTATCTGTCGGTTGACTTCCATAAAAACTACTACTACTGTGGTAATAAAACGGCAAATGAGAGCATCAAGTGGCTGAGGCCTAATAACGAGCCATGGAGCACCCCTAAATAATTAAACTGGCTCGAATCTCGGCATTGCAACCGTGGTGGCTTGTAAATTATGGACTGGATGTCAGCTGGGAAGAATATGACGTTTTTTAAGGTTTTTAGTTAACTTATGAAAGAGACAGCCTTGTAGCCTTGTTCACCCAACTCTCTACCGGGTAGAGAGTTAGGTGAACGAGCTAATCGGATTAAAATAGTATTATTTAGTAAAATAGTAATAGTAAAATTAAAAATGTCAAAACTGCATATGTGAGTGTGCTCGCTAATAGTAAAATGTGGAACTTTGGGTGAAATGTAGGGAAATACAAATAATAAGAAATAGACAATGGTACAGTGTCGAACGAGGCAAAGTATTAAAGAAGTTTATAGTTCCTGATACCTACAGCATTCTACCTTTGACCAGTAGAAGGCTATAAATAATTATCTCTTTGATTGAGTATTGTGGTTTGGTAGTGAGATAATTTTCTTTGCAAAGGCTAAACAGTAACTGTATCATTAGGTTGAATCTTGGAAATAGAATGTTTTGAAGGACCTGATAGTGGTTACGGTGGTTCAGCGCCACTCACTCACTTGTGGAACGCTCATACCGTTGGTAAAGGCGAAGAAAGATATTGTACATTGAAAAGATTATACCATCTTCAACATATATGTCAAATGCGAAGCCTAGTCATCTTTTCAGTTCACGTAAAACGTTGCGTATTTTCAAATTTCGTGAAGAATGTGACGCAAAACTACTCTTAATGAATGAATACAAGTATGTTAAATAAATAATTTTAGTCCTAAAAATTACCTCCTGAGTCGTATTGATTCTCTTTCATTGAAAATAGTGTATATAAAATAAAGCATTCATATATCCTAAGTTGAAATAGACGAACAAATATGTAAAAGATACCGACTCGTCCTTCGTCTCTCCCTAACAACGATTATTTATATAAATTTACTACGGGTGGACATATTCTGATTTGGGGCTCCTTCCCTGCTTCCGTAACTTAAGTAAAAGGCACCGTGGTCGGCGTAACTTGTGGAAATTCCCTTCTATGCATGCAACAATAACTCTGCCTGTCGTCTCAGGCGTAACTTTGTGGAATCGAGGATCGTGTAGTGTAGTGGCTACTGCACTGACTCCCCGCCTCAGGGGCGCGAGTTCGAGGTTCGGCGTATGCAGGATTTTTCAGTGGCATCCTGATTTCTACTTGGGGGCCACGTGGAGAGCACTTCAAGAGGAGTACGCTATCCCTCAGAAGGGATGTTTTACTTCGTCACTCCTGGGCGCATTTGTTTAACGGCAGGCTAATTTTGATACTGGATCCACCTTTCTTTTCAATGTTGATACTGGACTCCACCTTTCTTTCACCATCCTTGTATATTCAATCTCTAAAAGGTAACCATCCTATCTCCAATGGCGCATGGAACACTGCTGTCGGTTACCTTCCCTAATAACCACTAAGAAATACAACTTTGCAAAATCAATTAACAAAAGTTAGAAAAGGCAGCACTTGGTCATTTTAAACAAGTTTATTGATTATAACCACGGTTTTGATATAATACGGCATCTTCGGAACCTGGATCGCGATTTTCATACCTTTTTATTTGTTTATTCATATAGTACTAACTCGAAAAAAATTGTATTAAGTCTTCACATAATTTTGTAAACATGAAATAGCAACAAGCAATTACAATCACTCAAGCGCTAGGTGGAAGAAGACCAACTAAGGGGACTATCGAACCTGTGACCTATAGGTTAGCTAGCAGGCGAGAGCACTACCACCCCGCGACCAGGGCGATGGGATCTAGTGACTATATTTTAATTTACTATAAAAATCGCTTGCAACCCACTGCATATAAAAATTCAATAAATTCACGATCACGATATTTTTAGACACCGCGTCTGAAAATATCAGTCAAGTAAATTAATTTATCCATTCCATATCAAGATATTATTATTTTAATCCTTCTATCTCCGTAGAAATAGCCTATCATTATAAAGATTGAATTTTAATCTTGAGGTGAGAGAGTAAAATAGTTGGTTATCTTGTTCGGTAGTCTTGAGAGATGGAGACCTATTTATAGACTAGTACTCTGAAGCTACATAAAAGGGTATTTTCTGGAACTTCGTGGAAGGAGGTCAATGAAAGTAGACAGTACTGTACAAATCGTAATTACATATACCCATACAATTCAAGCACTCAATGAGTTAAGAGTGCTTGAAGCACTCATTTCAAGTCCTATTGGTTCAAGCGTATTTCACTGATCATTCAACAACAAACGTAATTGAACCGACTGATTCTCTTTCGAAGACTAATAAAAATAATAATAAGATAAATAAAATTCCTGTAATATACGAGTATATCTTTTGTTATCTGGGAGAAATATTTTATAATAACAAAAAAGTGAATTGTTTACGACTAACATACATTTCGCAACACTTAAGAATAACTGATATTGATAGGCATATTTTTTTAGTTTGAAATGTCATTAGGGCAGCATAGACCGAATCTCAAATTGCAAAATGATCACATGGACGACTTCACGTCAATGGTCGAATTTCCCCGCGGGGAAATCGAAGGGCACACGCACATATCACCTACCTGCAGCGGCTGGCAAGCCTTACTTAATAATGCGAGTTATTACCACTGGGAATACTTGCGAGTGCTAACACTCGCAAGTATTCCCAGTGGCAATAACTGCAGCTACGACCCAGGGTGTTCGCCAGAGGCTGTATTTTTTGGCGTAGTTCTGCTTTTACGAGTGGCATAACATTCGCGTTGTACGTCGGTACTTCAATGGAGTGCGTTAGGTCAGTGGCATGCACGTACTTCCGCGCCAAAACGGTGGTGAGGAAGAGGTTAAGGAAGGAGACCGTGCACTGAACCGCATCCTCCATCAGGAGTTCAACTGCTTTCATTCCCGAGCTTCTTCCGCTGATCCCTAGTCACCTATCCCTTTAAATTGGGTGGTGTTTAAGCGCACATTTCAACAAGCCGGCTCGTGTGTATAAGGGTGCATCAAGACCCGACATCAAAATGAGGGCATATACCCGTGGCGTGTACCTCGGTACACTATGGCGTGAAATTCACTTTTCCGATTTGGCTTTATAAATAAATGAAAGGACTAACTTTGGCTTTGATAAATCGTTAGTTTGTTAGTTTTAGATTGCGGCCGGTAGATAACGGGGTTTTTATTTCCAAGGCTAACAAAATGAATTTTTTTAAAGTTATTTTTTTTATTCTAGATATGTTACCATTCTAGGGTGCTTACATTTATTTTGATCAATAATTTCTCTCATGTTATATCCATGCTTCAAGTACATCAAATTAATCTGTTTCAATGGCCGAGTCATCAAATGTTTTTGTGAAGTTAGAGCGCAAATAAAAGACGTATTTAGTTTCTTTCTTGATGAAAAATATGTATAGTTGGTCCAAAGAAACCATAGTAGATTTTGTGCATAATTTTCAGATTAAAAAGTACTTTAATAAATCCCAAAATTATGGTCGTAACTCGTAAGTCATATAAATCACTAATCACAACTTACGCCTGGTTACGTTCTACTGTCCATCAAAAGACAGCAAAATCATTCGGTAAAATCTGTAATAAATAGCAGAAACACACTAATCCTTCGAAGGTAATACATCAATTATATAGGTGTTCAAGTACATGCACGAATAAAGGCAGACTGCCCAAGATAATTGCAATATCCAATCACTCTCGACGCTCAACAAAAAATTGGAAAATATTTCATTATATGTTATATTATTTTTTCTTTGCAGTGACTAAATACTATCGATGAGATATTTTAGCTTAAATATCGTTGAAGCAATTAAAGCCTTTGAATATATAATACATTCGAAACAAAACTAGCCTCATAAAGTGACATTAACGCTTTGCTCTCTCTGATTGCTGGAACCGGTCGGCGAAAAAAACGCCGCCTGTGAAGCGGCGAATCAGATGCGACCGGAAATAATAATAAAAAATGTCTTTATTGGGACGTGATTGAGACTAGATAGTCCCTTCTTCCACCTAACTCCTTAAAATTTACATGCATAAATATATGACCAATGATTACAATAAAGCGACCAGTAATTCTAATAGTCACAATAATGAAAATTTAAAACACGCATATACTCGTAAAATAAAGAAATAAAATTGCTTCTGATACAAAATAATTGAGTGAAGTGCGAAAACGTTTATTTATTTGTAAGAAAACGTAAGGATTGGGAACCCTTAGTAAAATAAAATCTACTCCATAAAAACACCCACATAGGAATAGGGTAATTAAGAACATAACAGAACCTACTGAGACATAAATAATGAACATAAACCGAGGAACGGATTATCCCAAAAAATTAGAAAATTTTTTAATACTTTACAAATTTATTTCTCTATTTATAAACCAGAATCGAACGAAGCATATGGTGTAGGGTATAGTATTTTTTTTTAATTTGGACGATATATAGAAAAAAATGTCCATTCCTCAAGTTTGTTTACCATTGGTATCTTCCTGGGGATCAGGGTAATGAGCCATTCAGGCAACGGGATTCTACCAAACCAAAATCTGTTCATTGCAGAGCCTCTAATTGAAGCTGATTTACAAATTAAAGTGGGAATGGCTGCGGGGAGATGATTTGACACAGTCTAAACTTAGTTTTAACCGCTAAAAATTGTAGATTTTTATCTTAAAGCTCTGTGGAAGACGAATGCGCTGAAAAAGGGCCTAGCTCGCACACTGCTCAATTTCGTAGAGTATAATGAGTAACGTCATTAATTGGTGACCAGCAAAAAGCGAACGACTTGATATCACGGGCTGCAATGTGATCACCACACCCTTTCCTACCTTCAAAAAAATATAGATCGAATGGAAGGTCATAAAGGCGCGCATACAAATTTCCGAAATCAAATTTAGCACGCAGTCACGGCGGGACAATATAAATTTCCTGACAGTGGGGGGAAGACTATCTAACAAGTACGGTCACAGCCCGGCATTAGAAAAGGGAAACTTCTCCTGGAGGACAAGGGAAATTTCACAGCACACTCCTATTACTCATATACGACACACAGATTGCCGTGCCGCCAGGGTGTTTGAAAACAGAGAACTCAAATGAAGAGGAAAGAATTTTTGAACGAAAGATAAATATCAATGCCTGATCTCTTTCTTCCACTTGCGTTGTGATAGTGAACTACTTGAAAAAAATGAATCCTCGACTCCATTCTCTTGACGGTATCTTCCTATGTTTTTTGTCCGCACCCATAACCGACAAGCCGATTGTGAGAGGGATTCGCTCACGAAATTTCGCAGATTAAACCGCATGACTGTTTGGACTTTGTAACAGATGTGAAAGGTCTCGTGAAGACTGTATGATGTCAGATTTTTTGTTGTAAACAGTTTCGCCGGCATCTATGTGAGCCCAGAGTCTTCAACTCTTAATTTCGTTTCTGGTCGAGCCCCTGGTCGAACGCCGGCAAAACTACTTTAAACCCATACTAACCCACATCGTAAAAATATATCTCAGGGAGCCATCATAACTCTCCAATCAGTTGAGTGTATTTCATCTTCTAGAGCCTCTCATGCCATATATGAAAGAGAATCGGTAATGTTTTGTTTATCCGGAACGCGCATCATAGTGGTTACCGTGAGAAGTGCGAGTGGATTAGGGTTTTTGGTGATTAAATCTTAACTAACACGCCAACTAACTTTAAACATTAAATTAGCACAAAATGATTGAAAAATGAAAATTTTAATTATTTGTATTGACTATATTTTCCATCAATAAATAAAGCATGTAATGCTTATTAATATGATAAGTAATTTTTCGGGTGTTAGGTACTAAGCAAAATAAAAAAAGTATGTGGTGGAGACAAAAAGTAAAATTTTCAAAAAATATAAAATTCAGCAAATCGGACCCATTTTGACTCATCCATATTTCAACCGGGTGAAGGTGAACCGAATCATTGGGAACTGATTAATTACGATAATGACCGTCAATTATGGCTATTTTTACTATTCCGGGGAAAAAAATTGTAATTAAACGCGAAAGCATTTGACAAAATTGCGCCGCGCTAGAGTCACCTTGCGAGGAAACTGGAGTACCCGCCTGGGTCTGCGTTCCTCCTAGGGCGGGGCGACGTGCGTTGATCCCCTCCACCTGCCCTTCAGCTGCCCTTCGCACCCCATCTCTCTATGCCGCCGTCCTCCGCTTCCGTTGCCGACAACGACTCCTCCGCATCGTCGCCGCCCAACTTGGACGCTCCCCTCCCCCCCACCGAGACGCTGCCCGCCAGCACCGGAGACGCAGCTCCTTAAGGAGACGTAGGCCGTGGCAAATTTATTGACCCTTCTTTGAGAATTTTTCCCTCCCATTTTCAAGGTCCCTAACAGTTTCTTTTTTATTCCAGTGCCTTCCCCATTCGACGCCGAAGCGTCGCCAGCGGAAAAGCATGGTACATTCCTCGCAATAATCTGGTCCTCTCTAAGAAGCCTACAGCGCAGGTGAACCTAGTCTATCTCTGGTAACACGGAAGGTGACACTTACTCGCGAATGAAGCATACGTGAATATTAGCCCGGAGGGTACAGATTATAGAGTAATTACGGAAGTAAATTGGTGGTAGGAGGCTGGGTTCCCCTCATTTATTTCACATAAAACCATAAACACAGTAGTCAACCTGAAGGTCGGTTTGGTAGGTGATGGTAGAGTTCACCCAGTACTAAGCCCGACGGCGTGTGAAATTCACACATCAGGGTAGGGGGGCCAGTTCCTTTCCCTGTGCCGGTTATCGTTTCCCAGGAAGACCTGGTACCCGAAAAATCACTTAGCTTGGTTGGAGCTGTAGGTGCCCAAAGTGCCTTGCCCGGAAATCGAACCCGAGCCCCTACGGTCAGCAGTCCAACACTCTACCCCCTGGACTACCGCGGCCCAATTTATTTCATTATACGAGCTTATTTACCTTTGTTAATTTTTTTGCCAAATTAACTCCCCCGGATGGGCAGCATTTTGAAACTGGGCTCGTCAAAATCAAAATCACTCGCTGCGCATACAGGCTATCTTGCGCGCCGAACGTGCACGTAAAACTTACCTCTCCTTCTGCACTGGTTTCCTTTCTCGCATTGGTCTGGTTATCATGAACGGGACGTCGATATATTTTCACTATCGTTGGCTTCGAATACAAATACGGGACTGTCGAGGATCGTGCTCAACGAATCTTCGAATACGAGAGCCAACTCCATTCAACTAAATCTTTGAATGGTTTTCGAAATTTATAAAAAAAACAATAACTAACCCAAAGTTTGGATTATTAGGTGAGGATCACCATGTACTAAGTCCAGCAGCGTGTGGAATTCACACGTCAGGGTATAGGGGCCGGCTCCTTTTCCTGTTCCACCAATGTTTTCCCAGAAAGATTTGCTACCCAAAAAATCACACCGCTTGTGTTAACCTAACGGGGCACAGAGGCATCCTCAGGAAGAGAACCCAGAACCTACTGTTAGTCGCCCAGCCCTCTACCCACCTAAATACAATATTATATGTCTCGGTTGAATAAATGGTTTTCTTTCTCTGGTGACACTATTGCGGACATATTACTTTGGAATCCCAAAGAAGCGTTGTAACTTTGTAATCGGGGTACCTTTATTAACATTGCTTTGGATTCTATTGAGATAGAACAAAAGAATGTCCATTCTTGGAACATTTCTAAAAAAACAGTAATTAAACTCTGATCTTCAAAATACAAATGTCTCTGGGGCCAGAGACGGATTTGCGTTCATGAGATCAGAGTTTATGAGTTTCTGGGGCCAGAGACAAATCACGAGGTGCGAAATTTGATGAAAATGGTCGTCACTTTTTAAACGAAAAGATACCGCAGAAGACATTCTGGCCTCCTAAGATCCAAACAGTCAGAGTTTACTCAGCGCTCGGAGGCAAGAGGTGAGGCTGAGCGCATGACTAAGAGGGATCAGTTATGACGAGAGTGTTACTATGGTCAAAATAGCCAATCAATTTTTCACACAGAATTTACGTGATCTCACTAGAAGGATTTTCTCGGTTCATGCTTTGGAGTTCTTCAGGAATATCATTATCCAACGCATTTTCTGTATTTTTCGAGCATTATATGTTTAGTAAAAGAATTTATTGTATTAATTTGGATTTTTAATGGGAGTCATTCTTTCATTGAAATTTATGTTCTGCATTTATTGATTGACAAGCAGTTTTCAGATATGTGATTCACATTATACTTTGCGGTATAAAAAATTCCAGTTTTTATATTGAAATTCGAAATATTTTACTAAAGCAAATAGATCATTCACTGTAAGTCGTAGTATAATAATAAGATAAAACATGTATTCGTAGTCTTATGTATGAATTTCGATCGGATGGAACAAAGTAAATCAAGAATCAAGCAATCTATGCGTAAATGGCATTTCCGACATCACTGAAAACAATGGAGAACACCATAAATCTTTGAACGCATTTGTTCGAGTGTGTCAAATATATATCTTATCTAAAGATCAAATCTTGGAAAGATATAAAGCCATAAACAACGGATAAAATTTGGAGGTTAAAGTAGTGTCAAGATTGAGGAAAGTAAATAAAAGTTGATTAATCGCACTTATAGAAGCAAGATGAGAATGGATAGAAGATGTTAAAAGTGGGATGGGAGACTTTTAACTCAGGTTGGTCGTTCGGCAGCTCAGGCGAGAATGCCCATGGAGAAAATTATATTCATGGAACAAAATATTGCGGAGAACTTAGAAAGCGTGGAACGGTTTCGTGTAATGTCGTCTCAACACTATACCTCATGTCCGAATCCCGACTGTCGTGGTGGCAGAATTTCTTCGTCCCAGTCCCTACTTACTTGGGGCTCTTGTGAACACCACTTCCAGTTGATTATGGGAATCATTCTTACGGGATGCAAATTTTGGTCACCAGTTGGCCTCTTTCGTTCGTAGTGAGATGGTCCTGACGCTGGGTTCCTCTCCTCGTTTCCAACTATAATTCCCTGAAATCTACCTCCACGCAAATATTCAACTATCCCGAACAGCGCTAATATCCTCAGCTGTCAAGTACCCTCCCTACTACTACTACTGAACTTGGAAGAACCACACAAAAAAAAGCCCTTGAAGAACGTTTTAAGGGAAAATAAAAATAATGACACAAATAATTAGACACTTTGAAATAAAAGGGAGGATGTGGAATGTTTCCAGAGGTTGGGTGAAATTGATGCGCTAAACAGCAAGGTTAAATCACTATCCGAAAGTAAGAGGAGAAGATATGTGTTAACAGTTAGAGATAAGGCGGGTAAGATAATAGTTGACACAGGAAAGTTCCAAGGGAGATGGAAGGAATATATAGAAGAACTGTATAGTAAAGAGCTTAGACCAACACAGTTAGACATTTGAAAAGGAAAATGACGTAGAGGAAGATACTTAGGTCCAGGCATACTAAACAACGAGCTAGAAAGGGCATTAAGGGAGATGAAACTAAATAAGGCCGTGGGGGTGGCTAACATTACCGCGGAACTTTTAAAATGCTTAGGAAAATGTGGGAGGAAGAGGGTATATGGGCTGATTCGTAGCATCTATGAGGAAGGACTCTGGCCGGAAGACTTTGTGAGATCAGTTTTAGTTCCTATTCCGAAAAAGGTAAAGGCTACGTCATGTGAGGACTACAGGACAATAAGTTTGATATCCCATGCAGCTAAAGTAGTTCTCAGGATCATCAACAAAAGGATAGACAGCAGGGCAAATGCTTACTTAAGGCGTGATCAATTTGGGTTTGGGAAGGGAGAGGCATGCGCGATACCATTGCAGTAATGAGATCACTAATTGTGAGGAATATAGAATACAGTTGGGACGTATTTGCCTGTTTCATTGATTTCGAAAAGAAACTTAATAGAGTGCATTGGGTAAAACTAATAAGTATATTGGAGAATATAGGAATAGAATGGAGGGACAAGAGGCTGATCCACAACCTGTACATGTCTCAGACTGCTCAGGTGCGAGTGGGGAACGGCGAGTCCGGATGGGCAGAGTTAGGAAGAGGTGTAAGGCATTGTTGCCCATTATTGCTGTTCAACGTATATGTGGAGGAAATGATTAAAGAGGCATGGGAAGAACTTGTGGTAGGAATGAAAGTCGGAGGGGAATTCGTGAAATCAGTTAGGTTTGCTTATGACTAAAGTCTTATTTGTCAGCCAGTCAAGGGGTTGCAAGCATTTATGAGTGAATTGAAAATTCAGTACGATAAATATGGGATGAGAATCAATAGAAATAAAAAAAAGGTTATGCGATTTTCCAGAAAGAAATAGCCTAAGCTAAACATCAAAATAGGAGGGCAAAAACTAGAGCAGGTAGAACAGTTAACGTATCTCGATAGTGTTTTGGAACGACACGGTCAAAGTAGTAGGGACGTAAGGAGAAGAATTGCGATAGGCAAGGGTCTTTCGCTAGGAGTAGGGAGTTGATGAAAGGGATAAGTAAGGATATTAAGAAAAGACTGGTTAAAACTGATATGGAGCGTAGCTATGTACGGCGCGGAAATGTGATCATTGAAGCAGGAGGATAAACGTAGACTGGAGGCTTTTGAAATGTGGGTGTGGAGAAGAATGGAGAAGGTGTAATGGACCGAGAAGAAAACAAATGAGGAAGTACTTGGTATGGTGGGCGAAGAGGGGGGTTTGTTGGGAGAAATCCTAAGGAGGCAGGAAAAATAAATGAAGAGCGTACTAATTGGCAGTGGGATGTTGAGGACTGTAATAGAGGGCAAACGAGGTAAGGGCAGATATTAGGTAAACGAGGAAAGGGGGATTTACCCTTCACATTCAACACTTTAAGATTAAAGTGTTGAACTGGATGAAGGGAGGAAGGAAGTTCACAGAAATGAAGAGGGAACTAATGCAGAGTAGGTTGCTCGATTGTGTTTGGTGAGAGTCACAAAATATTTATCAGGTAGTTTTGTCCATCCAAAACCATCTTTAACCGGTAGATTACTTAATAATTATATGTATAAAGTCTAAAATATGAAATAATAAAAGTCAATTTTAAGGCTCCAAACTAAATATTACCTTTGTCAATATTGGAATAATGTCTGGAGGGGACTTCAAAAAGAATATTCTACATACGAAAACAATAAAAATATCGGAACTATATTACGCGATATTAAGTACAGGAATACTGCAAGGTTTGTGTAAAAAGTAACAGTGACAATTTTTTTCCTGACGTGTGCGTGAAGTGCTGAACTCAGACCGTCGGTTTAGCCTGCGCCTGATGGCATATTGTATTGTAATTGACAAGATGACAGTGCTCAACATTATCATTGAAAGTTTAACTATGCAAAAGTTCTACGCTAAACTCGTCCCGAAGACTTGATGGACGGCCAAGTGATGATTCACCAACCCCACGAAAGTACCAACATGGCACCAGCAGGCCACATACTATTCCTAAAAGTGAAAACCTTACTCAAAGAGCACCACCATGAGACCTTAAGTGCTGTCAAATATGCTTGCACGCGTACCATTGAGGATCTTCCGGAGTCCACCTACGAGGGATCCTTTAAGTCGTAGAAAAGTCGCTGGCAAAAGTGTATCAAGGGATGTACTTTGAAGAATTTTGGGATATTGTAGCAATAGCTGAAATAAATCTATTGTAACAAACATTTTTCCGATAATTTTTTTTATACGAAACTTATGCGCATATTGTTTTCTGCTCTTTTAAGCTGGTGGCTTATTGGTGGAAAAATTCACAATTGATATACTATTCAACGACTGACGTCTCCTTATTCTGTTACCAAACACTTCTCTTCTTTGCTTCATCAAAATAGTACAAAATGGTAACGAATCCGGAATTCTCTAATCAAGTAACCTGCAAAAAAGTGCAATAGAATCATAAAACGTGAATGATATAATTCCTACTCGGAACAACAACGTTGCAATTCACGAAGTTACATCTGAGTTTGCATCTTATCTAAAATCTTGAACATTATAACCTTTACATATTTCTGTTCTTTGTCACTACTCCCCTTTCAAAAATTAAAGGTTAGTCTTGAGAATACAAAAAAAATCAAAATATCATGATGTTTGTATTATGGGGAGGTTAGTGGGTGTTTAGGTATATTCAAGCAATCGTGCTCGTCGCCAATACTGCCTTCTATTTGGCCGCGGCGGAACACCAGAGAGTCACTCCAAAAGAGAAATGGATTGGTGATGGAGAAAGTAGTCTTTGAAAACGAGTGCTTTACCAAAACAGCAAAGAAATCTCTTCGGGAAAAAGCGTAAAAAAGGTTACTTGATTTCCGAGATATCCGAGGTTTAAGTAATTGAATCCAAAAAACTTCCCATTTAGCCCGGGAATGAGAAAAAATAACAAGAGAAATAATTTCTCTGAGATGCTCCGATAGTGACACTTTAATATGTAGGAGAAAGTGTATTTTTCCTGAAATTGAATAAAGATGTTAGAGTGCATAAATTAACTCGTAAAAACTTTGAAAAACAAATCAACCAATTTCATGAATAGCTTCGGACACAAGCTGTAAGTTTACAATGACGGAAATACACTTTTTGATATTATTTTTATTTCACATTAATTGTTAAATAAATGAAAAACTCCAATAGCCGTAAACAGTTCTAGCCGTTCTAGCAGTTCTCTACTAGCCGCAAGAGCTCAATTCTATCAATATTGCTATGGCTTTCCAGTCAACTGAGCGTTAACTGTTTACGGTTATTGGAGTTTTTCATTTATGTAAGAGCTCAATTCTATCAATATCACATTAATTGGCAAACATTTCAATGGAATTGTTTGGTATTTTTTCGAATTTAATGCAACAAAACACTTTTTTTTGATTTAATCATGTTTATATTCTATTTCTACTGCCACAGCTTCTTATCGTTTTCTGCTTCATAATTTTCTATCCCAAAGTAGCGCGTCATAAACTCGAAGTGGCGAGTGCCTGGAGGCATTCGGTTTTCACTGGAACGATTGCATTTTTCATTTGTAGACACCCTTCAAAATATCGAATCTCTGAAATAAATATGAAATTTCCTTTCTTGAATTGTCCCAAATATTATACTTTCTCTCGTCCCCGAAAACCTCTATGAATTTCTGCCCTGATGTCATGATCAATAAGAAATCTACGGATATATGAAAACCGGTCGGGGTCACAAATTTTCCTCGTCGTGGTGACCGTAAGAGCAAACTAACATGAGCGTGTTTTATAGTATCCGCGAATCCAGCAGTCCTGTTTTGAAAGATGTATTTATTTTTAACTTTGACAATAGCGTCTTTGAAAGAACATGAATAATTTTACTTCTAGAGAACGGTATTCCAAACAGACTCCAAGGTTTTCCTCTAGGATATTTTAAAGGCAAACTAACAAATAGATCAAGTTCATTTGTCCAATTTGGAAGCACAGAGGATAGTAACTTAAAATCAAAACTATTTGCCGGGATTAATGGAGTACTCGATGCTATAAATCGATTTGTACCAACAATAATTAATTTTTTAATCTTTCCGAACTCTAGTAAACTGTGTTCTCCTTTGTATCTACGTTTGATTCGGAATGGATTTAAGTATTTTAAATCATTTTAAGGCATTTTTGATTTGGAAAAAGTTATAGTAACAACTGATACACTTCGGATAAGTTTCAATTATGCTGGAAGAGGTTTTCTTGAAGTAACTCCAGCGACATTTTTATAACTTTACCAGCACACTTATTCTCGACTGCATCCAGTCCCTGTGTTGAGATAGTGAGTGCAATGACTCAATTTATCATTGCGTTATTTGGCTTGAGTGAAAACCTACTCGTCGGTCATCGATGTCTCGTATCCACTTACATCCTTTGCCAATATCCTGACCCCTCCTACGCCTTAGCCTCCCTCACCTCGGGGGAAGAAAGACCGTTAATCCAGGCAGGGATTTATTTCTGTTTTCTTTTTCCTCCTGGGAGCGTTCATAATGTCTTATTCCTCTTTCCTAGACAATTGCATTTAAAGAAGTTTTGTGACAGGGTAGGCTAGAAGTTACAGGAATCAACTAACCTTGCATGTATGAGTTCGGTATCAAAAAAAGGTGACGTATTTAGACACGCCCAATCCACCCACACCCTTTTCAAATTTTAATTTTTTATTTTTCCGGAACCACAATATCCTGAGGACACAGAAAAAGAAACCGGCCCCATACCGTGACGTGTGTATTTCACAAGCTAAGGGACTGAGGACGACGTGATCTCTACCCTCATCTATATAACCAACCTTTGAGTCCAGTATTTTATCTTCTCACATTAAAGATATGGAGGCCTGGATCTCCAGTAAAGCTCCGTGGACGCAGGTAATGTTTCCAGCTTGGTGGTTTCCAATAATATGTAGAGGAGCTTCATCTCATATGATCAGAGTGGTCTATCGATAATTCCCTAGCTGCCTTTTGCTACGAGAGTAATGCTAAATTACTTAGAATAATCTGATTACATAGAAAGACTCTTAATCATGGTGTTGGGCATAAATATTGGCCCACTGAGATCTTCTCCAAATAATTTTACAGGAGGCTTCGCCACCCGTGGCCAAATGGGGGCAAAAGTCACCGGATGGGTATGGCGCTTGCCTGGGGTTCGAATTGGACGAGTGGGGCGTAACGTACCCGCCCTGAGGACAGCATTTACTGTCTCACAAACGATGCTGGAACGTTGGCGCGTGCCTCCATGATAACCAGCGCCTCGAAACTTGCCTGTGAATGAAACCCGACGTTTCAAGGTAACTGGGTCATCCGATTCCAACTCCTCATGTTTGGTTGTTTGCCAAGCCGTCGAAAAGCAGTTTTTCAGAACGGCATCTGAAATTAAAACACTTTTGCTCCTCCCCTCCAAACGATCAACTTTCTCACGCGGCTTCCAGAAGCGTTCCTTAATAGCAGTGAAATTTCGAGCATCGCATTTCGACCGCCGATCCATTGAATGTGGAATGCGTGGTGTCGTCCCAGCTGGCACGTAAGCAGCCAACCGAGGGAAAAAGCAGTGCTATCCCTCACGTTACTCTACTGTCGTACATCTTCGAGTGATCCAATCGGACCACTTTTACATTCACGAAAGTGACATAGAAAGCATTTGATGCAACATAAAGGACTACAACGGCTGAAGCCTATCCGCGTGCTCATTTCATAGATCCACAGATTATAATACAGATGCTCTACACAAGCTCGACGACCAAATATCCACTCTCAGCTACAAACATAGCGATAGTATCATTATAATCGCTGGTGATACAGATCTATGGCCAATTAATTGGGAAACGAACTGCTTAGGAAAATCTGCTATAAACAGAGATTCATGGCAAGAACTCCTTCAAATATTCGCAAAACACTCTTTAGAACAAACTGTTAAATCAGCAACACGGGGCCACGGCATACTTGATATCTTCGCGACTTCTACGCCCGAAATCGCAACATGTGTTGAAATAATGGACGGAATCGGTGATCATAAGGCTATTTTTGTAGAGTTAAAAACTAAGTTCATGAAAATAAAAAAGAAAAACGTAAAATATACTTACTCAACAAGGTAAAGTTTAACAGACTATGAGAATTTGTTGTCTCAGGCGTAACTTTGTGGAATTTGCATAACATATTGAAATGTAATGAAATAATTGACTTTGTAATTCCACACACTTTATTTAAAAACACACGACCCAGGTTTCGACGTTGAACCTGATGATGACGTTCAACGTCGAAACCTGGGTCGTGTGTTTTTAAATAAAGTGTGTGGAATTACAAAGTCAATTATTTCATTACATTTCAATAGACTATGAGAATGTTAAAAAAATAGCCAGAACACAAGAAAAATCACTCGCAACAGATACAGAGAACAATTGGAAATATTACTGATAATTTTACTCGAAGGAATGATGACGTACATCCCATCCAAACTTAAATGCGACAGTAAGGAACCTATATGGTACTACGGAAAAGTCAGATTGGCATTAAGAAGGCAAAGATGGCTATAGTCAGATTTTAAAATGAGTTTAAAAAGTGACAATATAGTTTATGTGAATACATTCGAACAGAAACTAAATGAGTGTCACAGTAAGACGAAAAGTATCATGCGCAGGGAACTAAACTCTTTTTAATCTAAAATGCTAAGCGAATATCTTGAGGAAAATCCCAAGTCATTTTGGTCCTATGCTAGGGAAATACAGGGTATACGTCCAACTGTTAATTTTCGTAGACGGAAAACGGAGAAATTATTACTGGCAGCGTGGAAAAGGCAAATATTTTAAACAAGTTTTTCCAGAGCGTCTACAATAAAGACATAAACGCACCAAACGATCTTCCTCGCCCACCCGTGGAACACATGAGCGATATAATACCAACCAAGGAGGGAATAGAATATCTGCTACGTAGTATCAAAGTAAACAAAGCACCTGTTTAGGAAGAAATACCTGATAGTATATTAAGGGAATTAGCTGAAGACACTGCCTCCTTTTTTTGATTTTATTTTCTAAAATCGATAGAAGAACGCTCAGTATTTCGCGAATGGAAGTCATATAACTCCCATCTATAAAGGTGGCGATAGGGATAAACCAAGCAATTACCGACCTATTTCCTTAGCATCAATCTCTTTTAAATTATTAGAACACATTATTGTCAGTAACATTATGAGATTTCTTGATAGTAGGAAAATACTAAGCCACAACTGGCCTGGATTTTGGATTTAAGGAGATGTAGATATACACTTTGTAAAAACCTTTATGTGCTTCACTGTTCAGACGGCAATGATCTCTGAACCCTTAAGTGGAGATGAGGGAAATTTTATGCTTCAACGAAATAATTCAATAGGCCCTAGGTTGCACCCCGGAGAAATCTCTGACTTTGTCGCACAATGGCGATCATTGGAGCGGGATCCAAAACCTTGACCTTTAGCAGTGATCCCCTTATCCACTGATTAAACGTGACTGGAAAACAAATTCATCAGACTTTAATAATTCAGCTATGTTCGTAATTCTGTAATGAACCCGTAAACTGTAACGTAGCTCCGGACAAATATGAAAAAAATGTGAATCTCGACTGACCATTGGTGGCCCACTAAGATGATTTTGAATACACCTACACGGCTTACAGCTAGTGGGAATACACTAATTCAGAAAAGTTCACATGACAAAACTATGGTAAAATAGAGAATTTAATCGAGTTTAAAGATGTCTGCAGTATATTTTTATGTCTGTTACTCTTATGGACTTGAAACCAATACGTATAGAGTACACCAAGATATATATTTAGGAACATAACCATTAAGTCATTAAAATAATAATAAAGTTAGGCAGAAATATCAAGTATATTTCAGTAATTAAAAATATCATTTATTCTAAGTAATTTGTTCCATTTGTGGGTATTTTGGTTAATGAAGTTATGAACCTCATGATAAATTATGAATCGCCGTTATTAGGGTGATCTCAACAGTGAATTGGTAATTCGATCATCCAGGAAAAATATTAGGCAAGTTGAAATACCCGAAACAGTGCGAAATTTTATGAAATTAGTGGTTGGGAAATGAGTTTACCATTCTAGTATATGGTAACCGCAAATATGGTTTGTTTGAGAGAATAATTTGATGGTATTCTCACAAATCAATCGTTAAGGATTCTTTTCGAAAAAAACTGCTGCATTAAAAATTTGGTAGTTGCTTAATAAAACACAATTACCAGGTTGGTAGCATCAAAATTTTCAAATTAAGATGGCGTTTTCATTAATCTTTGTTATTCTATTTTACAAAAAGTCAGTCCGATATAGTATGGTTTATCATAGTAATGCACTCAAATCTGCAACTAAAAATACCTCATGATAAACCATAGTCATTGTTTAGCCATCAATCTCTCATTAAGCATTTGCGTGAAGTCTACCAAAGATGAAAAACAAAAAACTAGAGAGGAAAAATTCCTCCTAGTAGTAGTAGTATTTAGGGGAGGCGACCGACAGATAAGGTCATTTGCGCCGATAGGGATGGACAGGAAAGAATGAAGGGTGGAGAGAAACCCGGCGTCGCCATAAGCCTGCTCTTTACGAAAGGCGCCAAGGGGTCCGCAGCTTACCGTCCCATCTGACGGACGGCGTACTCACTCAAAGTGCCCTCCACAAAGCAAAAATTATATTCATCCAAGTAAGACCGCAACTTACCTCACACTAGCCGTTTTTTTAATAAAAAAGGGGAATTTATTTTGATATCATAATTTTAATATTCATGGTATTGTAATCGGACGCTCGGATCAAAAAGCTCATTTCCTTAAGCCAAACGCAGTCAAGTATTTTTCCATTTTTGTCATTATTTCTCTCTTAATGAGAGCGGCTTCTGATTTTGAAGAAAATTCTGGCTATTTTCTATTATTACTAGATGGTTCAAATTAAGCTTGGAGACCACATGCATGAATATATCTCTATTGCCTACTCTTCTAACAAAGATGAGAGAAAAATATAGATTCCTTATATTCTCCACGCTTCCTTTGGTTGGTAAATAAGTGGTATATAAAACTTTCGTTGCATGCAGTAAAAGGAATAGTGTTTTAGTAATATATTTGATGCAGTTATTGATGCAATAACTGTCACATATGCCGGTAAATTTCAACTATCACCTCACTCAGTTATTTACATACCTTGTGTAATTTGTATTTTCCTGGTTCCATCACGCAATTCTAATAACATTATATTAGAAAGAATATACTGCTGCATCAGTGTTCATGCTAACGAGCCTTTGTTTGCTCCCTGATATAGCTTTATCCAATCCTTTACCGGCCCCAGTGGTGATGAGGTAACGTTCATGTCTACCAACCAAGAGGTCGTGGGTCCAATTCCCGCTTGAATGGGTTTTCTTACACCTACGGAATAGGTGTTCGCAATTATTCTCAATCTAATGAACAGGGGTTAGGCGGAGGAAGGAAGTATACAGTCTCAACCTTGCTCCAATAAAATAACGAGGAAATAAATCCTGATAATTCTTCCACTCCCTCATGAGGCAAATAATTCCATAACGCGCTCATTATAATCATAGAAGGTAATCATTTTCACCGTCTGCGCGTTTGTCTAAAAGGGAGGAAGCGTCCCCTCAATAATCTTTATCGGGGAGAATTTTTTTCTCCCGATAAAAGTAATCCTTTAATCCTAGTAGTGTACAAACCTATTTTTAACTCTCGCAATCAAATAATGTTTTCGTTTCGTGTAATCAAATACTCGTTTCTACCCTTTCCTATTTTGGTAGTGGTAATAAGTTTGGACCACGATTAGATAAACCCTGGACGAAACGTTTGTCGGACGAAATACTCGACCGCGCCCTTAAACGGGTAGAGTGGAAGTCTCGGGGTGGGAGAGAATAAATTGCAAACGGTTTGATATGCAGGTTTTGTTAAGTTTCACGCGTGGCAAGATTTTTTCAAAAGCCAAAGGTTTGTTTATATGCATATGTATATGTATATATATATATATATATATATATATATATATATATATATATATATATGCATATTTAACGAAAATAGATATTCCTACGTTGTGAAATGATGTGAACAGACGTTTGTGGCAAGACTTGCTTTCCTTATAAACTTTGAACTTTGTTTCCAGTGTGATTTCGCCATTTGGGTTATTTTGACAATAAACACAATCGAATCTTTAAAATACACTCTTTAATACCATTTTAGGCAATTTTAAAATTTAAGGGGAAATATTCACCTATGACATTTGGAGGTCAGGCATTCTCATGTCACACCACAATCGAAAATGAATTTAAAATTAGGAACCCTCCAGAAAACTGCCCATAAAATGTCTTTTTATTATCTCTGGCCTCGACCTTGCGCGCCTTTTGACGAATACATTGGACATGTATTATCCTTATCGAGAGTTGAGAGCACGTCCTTCTTTGTCCCGTTCCTTCCGGTGGCCCGCCCAACAAAGAACCAAATGGAAAAGCCTCCGGCGACGAGTTACTCTTCCGCAGATATATCTGCTCAAAAAAATAGAGAACTAAAAAATTCGCGGAAAAACCTTCGAGCATTAACTTCCGGATCCCAATTTTCTTTCCTCAAGGGTGTCACCTCGGTACGAGATTCCGATTTCAGACGACAGAGCTCCTACACCAGTGATATCCGCTCTCGATCGACCAAAGAGAGCGAGGTCTTTCCTCGGGTGTACCCCACCAATTCACCAAACCCGACGGATTGCATTAGCTACCCTACCTCATTGACTGTTTGAATACATCACCCAGAAGCACCAATCGGCGAGAGACATTTCTTCAGCTTCCAGTGTTTAACTGTTTGTTCTCATGGTTCTACCTTAATTTCACGGGTTCTTAGTCCTCGTCAAATACTCTTGCTTCATTTCTAACTTGATACCACAAGTATATTATTGGACACCATGTCAAACCACAGTGTTAGAGCCAAAGGCTAAGGCTCACCCTCGTCTAATCAAATCAACTTATGGAGAATCTCATTGGGCGAGTGAAAGGGTCTACACTTTGCCGCCTGCGGTTCACCAGTGAAATCTGGTACCTACCCGAAAAAACACGTCTTGGGTGAAGCTGTACGTGCTTACTAAACTATGAATCCTCCGGACAGTACCCCAACGGTTTTATCCACCTCTTCACCTCACCCCTCAAGCTGCAGGATAAGATATAAAATTACACTAGTCAGAGACGAATGTAAGTTACAATGATGAAACTTTTATTTTAAATACTTGACTTGGAATTACAATGTTACTTATTTTCTTTCAGTCCTTATCCCGTTTAATAGTATACTTAAAAATGAGACTCTTTAAGCATATAATGTTACCCGTGGCATTACGTCATTTCCGATCAGAATGAGGGAAATTTATGGAAGGGAAGAGATAACGTGAGTGGGTAATGATGAGCGCAAAGTGAACATAAATAAATAGAAAGAGAAGATTTATTTAGCTTATATCATTCATTTGAGAGAGATATCACTATTTGGTACATTTTTTATCTAATAATTATCAAGGTCAGAAAAAGTAAAACACTGTCTCATGATCCATATGTTGCCTCGTGTAATTCGCTTCATGCGGGTATTCACCGTGCTACTTTTTCACAATAACAAACCCGTTAGACCAACTCTTCGTGCTGTGGAAAATTTCGTTCACCAATTATTAAACAGCAGTTATAACAAAATTGCCCAAATGGAAATTGATGTATCCATTTAATACTTTTATATGTCTTATAAAAAATTTCAATTGAAGTGAAGTACAATGCATGCACTTTATAACCGTCACTGCCTACTTCGTAATTTTGTAGTCCTGCCTTCCAGGTCCTCCTAACGCCTTTTTTTAAGCTTTAGTTAGGGGTACACTTCCCAAACCAATAGCCACTCTGGCAACCACTCCTTCGCCACCGCATTAATTGTAGGTAGTTTTTAAGGGATAGAAAACTTCATGACGACGTTCAAAACTTGGAAAATGTGTTGGAGCGAAAAATAAAAATATTGTGAAATTTTACAAAGTTTTATCATACCACTGTGTCATTTATCTCATATATCGGATATTTTTTGCTGAATTACGCATTTAACTGCGTAGTTAATTTTTGTGAGCAGTATTTCGCTACCGATTGCAAGGTTTGTGTACCAATCCATATGACACGTGTCTGTACCCTCAGCTTCACCCAAGCTGTGTGAGATCCATGATGCTAGATCTTGCCAGGAAACCATAGGTGGCAAAAAAAAGGAGAAACTGGTTCCCCTACTTGATATGGAAGTTACATAAAACATGTAGATAGTTACATGGGCTCTACCTTCACGTAAATAGTTAATCTTTGGACTGAATTACCGCGCTTCTCCTACAAAATTATAACATTTTATTCGATAATTCTGATACCGCCTAGTGCCACCGTGACCGTTTCTTCAAAGAGATCTGATATGCTTTTCCAAATCCGAAATGAGTTAGCGTAACGGTTATGCCGGCGGAATTAGTTTGGTAGTTACTTGTATCACGGAAGGAGCAGACAAGGAGTTTTAGGAAGATACAGCACAAATAGGTCTGCTTGTGTTGCCGAGGAAATTATTGCGACCGAATGTAACACCAGGATTAAAAAAAGCAATTAAAACCAACTCCTGGCAGATTAATGCACTCGTTCTTCCCTCACTCGATAAACAATCACAACAATGCCAAACTTAACCACTTCTACACTTTTAACTCTGAACTCTTTAATTTATACTTTCACTCGAACAAACTGATTATTTCATGACGCAAACAGGCACGTATGTGTGCCTTGAGCATGTGTTTATCAACATGTGCCAATATATATTTATGTGTAAGTGCATGTTCATACATTAAAGACTGGTACCATTACACTCCCGAAAACACGTAGCTTTGAGGAACATTTTCTAAGAGAACGTGATAGCCGTTACAAATACATTGTAATAGTAGTTATTAAGGGGAAGCAACCGACAGCTTAGGTAATTTGCACCAAAAGGGATGGACGAGAATTGAGGAAGGATGGCGAGAAACCCGGCGTCGGCATTAGTCTTCTCTTAACGAAAGGCGCCTAGGGGTCCACAGTTTAACGTCCTATCCAGCGGACGGCGTACTCAATTAAAATGCTCTTCATAAAGCAACTCAAATAGGGATCAACATATCACTGAAATAAATCTTCCACCTCCAGTATTCTAAGCCGGGCCCTTTGGGTGGGAAGCTTGTATCCCCTACATATTCATTTGCCACTACTCTAACCCTAATTTCAAAAATTGCATTCTTTACCCAAGGCATCGCCGCAAGTTGACTAGGTATTAATCGTACCGACTGGAGAAGTGTAACATTTTCACGCAAATTCATGGCATGAACAAAAACACTCACCACGGGAAAGCACATCCTGAAAGAGGTACTGTTTCAAGAATGAATATAAGCGCGCTGTGAATGTAAACTACCTGACAAATGGCCACGTAACGCTTGAGCGAACTCACAGTCCGTTGCACTCCAAGAGAGACGCCTCCCCACTTGTGTAAATGCCGCCGCTGTGAAATGTTGAAAGGGTGACGCGAGTGAAACAAGTACTGCATCTCCGTGCTGCGAATACAGTGGTACAGGTTAGAGAAACAGACTCGGATAGGAAATTCATTTCTTGTGCACTTCGTAGTTTCGTCACCTGATAAATTTTTAGGGTGGCCCAAACATTGTTCGTCGCAGCGGTGTTCCCATCGAGTTTTTAATGTGAACAACTGATTTCACAAACTCCCAATACTATGCCCGCGTGAGCCCAGGAGTTGGCCGCGAGTGGGAGATGGTTTTGTTTGGACGCGTTCTGAGACCAATATTCCATTACGGAGCAACGGTTTTGGTCGACGGATTGCTTTCTTTTCTCGGTTGTGGAAAAAGGAATTTCGAGCAACCACTGGTCCGTGACAGTAACGGAAAGAATAGGTATTCTGAATGATCATGGAGTGGAATTTTCCTCTGGAATTTCTTTCTGACCAGAACGATCCACTAGTGTTTGCCCCGCCTTATCAAATCTTAACACGAAAGGCTCAAGAAAGGGAAAGCATTCTCACTCGTTTTCAACCGTAGGTAAAAAATATAAATTATTGCGCAGCAATGTAGAATCCAATCAAGTTAATCATGGAATTGCTTTTAACAGCTGGTATTTCACTCTTGATAACAGTTCGATTACGAGGGATACCTTGATAAGACTAGCACTACTGGAGATAATTGGTTTTTATTCATTCAACATGACAGCAAAAGAGTCCCAATTTCAAAACAAACATTCACCTAAGAACATGCATTCACATTCACAAGAACTGGCATAATTCCTATGGTTTGATTCTCCAGACATTTTCTACAAATTTGAGGGAGAAATGTATAAATTATTCAAATTCATGCCATATTACTTATATTTTTATTATCTTCAGGCCACAGTACCCATATTGTTTCAAATAGGCGTCTTTAATTAACATTCACTGGCTGATGTGAGGCCATTCCTTCTCTTTAATCAAGTGGTCGATGCCTCTTTCACCAAGTACTTTTTGCTGCCCCGCTTGCTATTAATTTCCCTTTTATTAAGTAACGTATAGTCTCCAAATGATCTTAATTTTCGGCGCACCAGGGAAATTTCTGAAAAAAATTGTTAGAATAAAATTTTTAAGGAATGCCTATGTACGAGGTATGCGAAATTAAATTTCACTAATAATTTTACCCATATTTTGCGACATGTTCGATTGATCCAAGATAAAAATAGGGGAAATTGATTAAAAATATATTAAGTCTTTAGAAATTAGTTTATCTTTAACAGTTGGTAATTTTTAAACTTGAATGTTTTGGACAATTATTTTTACACAAAATTGCTCGAAGGGAGGCAAAGCTTATTCAGAGAATTAATCATGAGATGAGACAAACGTTCAATATGCTTTATACTGTATGTTAAGCTTCAATAACCTATGTGCTTTCAATTACATCTTAAAAAGATTTTTTTAAGAAAAGTAATGACAAATCGTTTTCATCTAGACGTGTTCCACTTTATGTCTCTTTCGAATGAGCGATCATTAGAGGCTATTTAAATATCCTTCCCGTCTCTGACTGGAATTTCTCCTATAATTAACTTAACCTTTTCCAAGCATTTGGCGCATGAAAAGAAATTTGAGCACTAATATGACAAAAAAATTCAAGGGAGTTAGCGGCGCACAGTGATCTTCAGGATATTATAGTTGCGTCCTATAGTCAAAAATAAGAAACCCCTAAATCTAATCATCCATTCTTTGAATTCGAGGGTGAATCAGCAACTATAAGTTTGAATGAGAGTAATTGATAACTTTAGGAATGAACTTACCAAATCTAGTGAATACTGAGGTGAACCAAAGTTTGATAGCAGAAAAGGAACCACAATGCAACTGAATAGAAAAGTACAAAGGAAGAATTATTATATATTGGGTAATTCTGAATATAAATCTGTTGAAGAGATTTATGAAAAGACTGACTCCCATATAAAAATTGCTGGGAGACACCCATGTATCCAAAAGTGATGAAAATAGCTTCATAATTGTCACTACTCGATTGTTTCGCCAACATTTGGGTTGATTTAGTGATTCGGCGATTTTGGCTCTAACCAACTGTATTTCGTACCCGTGGCTGGAATGAAAAAGGATATTAGCCTCACTTATTAAAGCGGTGAACTGGGAAAAAGGGGAACTAGAAGCATTTACCCGCACCAAAACATATGAACTATGTTCAATCTACAAAATATTTGTCTCCATTTGCATTTGCGTGGCTCAATCTCTCTTACACGATTGACTAGATCAACTTAAAGTATTGAAACGAAGTGATTTCGTAATCAAAATGACAAGGCTGGGCGCCGCACTTTCACAGCATTCGATCATTCACGGAAACATGCGATCCAAAAGAGAACATACTTTAATGTTGTTCGCCTCCTCATGTACATGACAATTAACTCGCAGAATTGTATGAATTACATGGAGTAATTCTCAATTAGCAAGATTACAATGACTCATAAAGCATAAGGTATTTTCTTCACTGAAACATTCTTAATACGTTAATTCTTGAGCCCCAAATTCATTACTTGAAGTTATCCAAATCTTTCTAAAATGATAGATGTTTTCTGTAAATACTTCTCCGTGTACCAACCATATGTGTCAGCCGGGCTCCGTGCATGGATCCTGGTTTCCACAAGGGCCAGGTAGAAACAAAGAATTAGACGAACTCTAATGAGTGACCATCAGTTATTAGCCTATTTTTCATGTAAAACTTGACTGAAACCGTAATTTAGTGCAAGGTTAACAAATTATCCATCGCTTAGCCAAAGTTTTTACCTATGAACATGTGCCTAAGGGTTACTGTTAGAAAAATCATTCGACGGAAGAAACTCCATACAAGAAGTTTTCCCCATGAGAAACAAAAGTCGGGATTGATAAACCACGTAAGTATGCCAATAAACGATTGGATTTGAACCATACCTCCCTGAAAATGAAATTGGCTGGCCGCAGCGCCACCTCAAATAGCCCCTTGCAACGACTTGTGCCCAAAATAATCAGGCGTATGAGGTAATTTCAGACCAAACTAACTTCCCCTTCCCCCGTGTTCTTTAATTGAGGTGGAACAAAAAAACGTTCTCCCCTAAGAATATTACAATGGGGAAGGGGATAAAGGTCCAGGAAATCACTGTTTAAAAAAAACTCGTTTCGTAATCGGTAGGCGACCGCGAGAGCTTTCGCCGCGCGCGCCGGGCTGACCGCGTCGGCCAACCAGTTCGCACGGTCTCAAAACTTCGGGGTGAAAGCAAATAAAGGTCGTTTTCCAAATCCCAAGCAATTCAACAGTCCCAAGATGAAATAAAATTACTACCAGGGTCTAAAATTCCCTAGGTCAAAAGATAGTTTCAATCAGGAAGGATATGAACCATAAATTGACCTATGCTTCAGTGAGATAAACCGCGGGTGAATCTTCCATTCATCGGAGGTACAAGAAAGCCCCTCCTCCTAGCGCGCTAACAACGTTTGACTTTATATATATATATATATATATATATATATATATATATATATATATATATATAAATAAAGGGACTGCTGACCGGAGGGGCCCGGGTTCGATTCCCGGGCAAGTATCTCGGCACTTGCAGCTCCACCCAAGCTATGTGATTTTTCGGGTACCAGATCTTCCTGGGAATCATAACCGGCCCAGGGAAAGGAACTGGCCCCCCTACCCTGGTGTGTGAATGTCACACGCCGCCGGGGTTGGAACATTAAGTATCATGGCCGTATGTCAATAGAATTTCCTCTTTCTTGCTTCCCACTTCTACATGACCTGCCTTAGTATATGGCCGGTAAATCAATTAAATATATACTCGGTTGAAGACCGTTTTTCATGCCTCCTATAAAATGTTCCCGATAAATTAGGCAATGGGTAAAATCGATACTAGGTTTTCCGTTAACAATTTACCTTGTGCACCATCTTGCACTTATTTTAAGGGATTTTTACATCTATATTTACGTAAAACCCTACAAGCCACCGGGAAGGTGTGTGGTAGGGAGTGCATCCGCACCAGGTATGCATAGTGCCCAAAATGACAAAGTCATGCACTATGCATGAGACAAAACTACATAAAATAATTCCGACATGCAAATGAAATTATAACCTTATCAGACTGAAGAGGTATCCACATGTTACCAACACCATTTGTAGTAAAATTATTCAATAAGTGTACTATGATTATTCTTAAATATAGTCTCAAATACTTTAGATACATGTACGCTTTCATGCGCATGCATTGACGAACACAGATACACGTATATACACAGCATACACGTGTATTACTTCAAAAAAATATATTCACATATACATCCACACACATAAATACCTACATGCTTATATGAGACATACACACACATATATGTGTGTGTGTGTATGTGTGTTGGTACTCGTAAATAAGTAATGGAATTATTATTGCTCTACTTATTCCCTAGTTGATGTAAGTAGCAGCTGTTACTCTCTTTAATTATTTTCGTAAACATAAGAACATTTTAAACCTATCCGTTTCGCAGTCTTTCTAATCTCGAATGAATGATCATTTACCCCGTCAAAATTTGAGATTTTTCAGATGTGCTGAATCTCTACGGAAAAACTCATCGGTATCAAATTTACTTGATATCAATATTCGTTTTTGGAGGGAATCATTCAAAACTTTTGTCACACACCTGTCCTTGTTATACACTCCTTTGAAAAATCTTGCTGCTACCAATATTATAGCGTAGGCTACACGCAATACCAAAACTGCCTCATGAGAATCCCAGATACTGGCTGCATACTACATGTAAGGTTTAACATGCGAGAAGTAACACAGCTCTTTCACTTTTTCGTTGCATTTCTCTCATAGCCTCTTCACGAAGCCTTTTCATTCATTGCATGCTGGTGTTGACGATATATTTTGCTTTGGTTTTTACCTGACATGGATTAAATGCACCCAAGAAGAAAGTATTCAGTAAATTAGCGTTTTCTAATCTGGATGCTATTTTTTGCCTTTTCCCGTCTTTTTGCGAGGGCTTCGACGGCATATTTCTTTCAACTTCCGTCATATATAGTATGACAGAAAGATTTGGAAAGCAGGTTTTAGTAGATGTTTTATCCCTTTTCCTAACCCCTTAGACACCCTTCCCCTCCCTAATCCATTACCCTTCACACCTTTTGCTCACATCCCTTGCCACACACCTTTTTGGTGGATCGAGGGGTTTTTTTGTAGATGCAGAAGACATATTTAAGATGAGGAATATTGAAAGTCAGAAAAATAAGAGCATTAATGGAGCAGAGTATGCATGAGAGCCTTTATTTTATTCCAATAGTAAACTAGCCAAACATAAAAGCCAGCCGCCTTTTGAAAATTTTTTTCGCCTGCTAAAATTAATATTAAATTTGTATGGAAGGGCACAGCAGCGCCAAAAGAATAAGTATGAGCAAGAGAATTTGCTTAAATTTCCTTCAATCTTTTAAAGATGTTAACTTCCACAGCTGTGCTCAAACTAACCCCGAAATTTAATGACTAACCCCCAATGATATTCACTGTGTTGCACCGATGAATACTGATATAACTGACAACTATTATCGTTAAACCACTTCAATTAATCAAATACGCATTTTTTTATTTTTTATTCGACCCCCTCACATTCCAACAAAATTTCAATGATAAACTTATCATCGTAATTTCACACAGTATGGGAATTCACGATGATAAGTTCAGACTGGCTGACTGACTCCTGTCTACCAGGCTTTTGTGACTTCGTATACCCTCAAAATGAAATGGAGAGAAGAATACGTTTTATTCAAGACCCATGCAATATGGTAGGTTTGGGTAGGTTTGGAAATTGCCTGGTTTTTGGCACCTTGATTACTCGGTACTCGACATTTTATTCGTTACAACAACTCAAGGGGTAAATAATAAAACGGAAATAATAGGCATTGAAAAAATAGTTCATATATATATCCACACAACATCCCGAAAAGCGCAGCAGGGGCGTATTGTGGTGATTGTTAGGTTACCACCCGTAGTAGTAGCAGTATTTAGGTGGAGAGAAACCCGGCGTCGGCATTAGAATACTATTTACGAAAGGCGCCAAGGGGTCCGCAGCTTAACGTCCCATCCGACGGACGGCGCACTCACTCGAAGTGCCCTCCAAAAAGCACCTCAAGTACGGATCGAGATACCACTGAAAAATATTCGACGCCACCGGAATTTGAACCCGGGCCCTCTGGGTAGGAAGCCAGTACCATAGCCACCGCACCATCTCGATCCCCTTACCACCCGTAAAATATGCAAAACCAACAAATGCATGCCAATCTACACCCACATGGCGCATGAATTCATGCAAAAACTTTTAAACTTCCACACAGGCAAGTACGTATGTGAGTACTATCAACTAACATACATATGCACATGCACCTACGAATATACCTAGTGTCTAGGCAGCGTTTAATCTTGCCCTGACTTGCAAATTAAATGTCTTTACTATTTCTATTATGACATTGATTTCTTACCATTATGATTGCTGATTGTCCTGAGAAAGAACGAAAATTTGTATCCATCTGTACTGCACCTATCTTCATTATCTTATCCTTGCGGGGTGATCTACCTAAATAATAAGGGAACATAATAATTTCTTTAGTGTCAGTGTTTAACTCGTTTATTCTGAATCTTTCTAAATGACTGAGTCTCGCTTATTCTCTTCGCATCTCAAGCAGCTCCCAGCCTAATTCCCCTGAAAGACCTATCACAATCGTCTTCTTATTGTGAAAATTTTTGATGATTCTGGTGGATTTTCTCTGGATTTTTAAACACTTTTTGCGAAACTTTCTCCCAAGGTCCCCAGATACTTGCGGTATATTTTAAAATGTGGCCTAACTAGAGCGAAAAAACATCTCTCTTTAACTCTCTCATTACATTTCCTCACCAACCGTTTAAGGAAGCCGAGTTTCATTAAAGTCGACCAGTCTATTGTCCTGGAATGTGCTCTTCATGAAAGAAGTTGTGTTAGAACTACCCCCAAATATTTAACTTGATCGGTCTTAGTAAGTGTTAAACCCTCTATTCCATAATTTATGCCCTGCTCATATTGGTTCCAAAATTCTTCCTTGGTTCCAAAATTTCATAACTGCCAATTCGCCCATGTTGAGTACTAATCCCCATTACTTGAACCAATCTGATATTGTGTCTAAGTCTCTAGAGAGTAGATTGAAATCTGATGTGCCCCTAATTTCCCTGTATACCACCATGTCTTGTGCAAATAATCTGAGTTTGCAATTAACATTATAACGTATTGAAGGACATACATGCTATAATCTTCCTAATTTCGCTTCATGGTTGCACAACAACGACGCCCACCACGATATCCTTGAGCCAGGTGGTAGGGGACGTGTAACTATATTTTAAGGTCTAATCCATGACTGAAATGTCCGTATTGAATAAGTGGGATGATACCTGATATTTGATTACTGCTTTGCATGCTAGTATGTTGTATATTGCATACGGCTTGAGTTTACCACTAACCACAAGGGGTACCTGCCGAGATTTGATTATTTTTTGGAGAGCACCTGAGGTCATTATTCTCACTGCCTTCCTTAGAGAATTTAAGGCGGGAGAATGCTCGAGCGGTTTACTGGTGACGAAGGCGCACGTGAATGCACCGCTCTGGTGCATTTGGAAAATATTATGGGAAAAAATCCCGACTCTTTCCTATGACAGAGGGTCTCATTCATTCCATGACTTTCGGATCGATTTCTGTGTAGTCGAACGTTGTTATTGTTCTCGTGGTTCTACTGAACTCGCCATTCTAATTTGCAGGATAATATGTGAAAGGTTTATAAATTTTGCAACTTAACCGCATTTGTTCCTCGATGTGAGTAGATCGAAAAATTGATCGAATCAAGGGCTAGATGTATTCGCGCCAAATATTCCAGCTAGAATATAGAGTATCTCTGCATGTCTTCAATCCGTTTCAGTCGTCCTCAGTTCATGTCCCAGGGACATATCGTATATCGCCACCAAACCATGCGCTACCTCCATATACAACACGGTCGTTCGTAATGTCACTAAGTTCAACTTAATCCTATGAATGCACTCTCATTTTTCTCATAAACTGCAATAATAAACTCTTTCTGAGAAATAATTGAGACCATAATCACTTTTAATTTGTAAGATGATATTGTGTGAAGATATGTGAAGAATGAGTTGTACCCGGCGTGTTACTCAACTGATAAGTTCTTGGGTTTCTAATTGCTTTAAGAAGTGAAGAAATAGCTCTACGATAGCCGACGTCAACAGTGTCTTAGTCATAGTGGAGTGCCAAAGTTAAATTACGTAGACCGGATATCTTGTGTTAAAAATGGAATTTGATATACGTCACAAAATTTTGTATTGCCCGTTTACCCCGGAGCAAGTCACATAAGTTGCCCAAGTTAATGTCATAGAAATTTTGGAGCATTATGCAAACCGTATGAAAAACATATTTTGATTGAATCGATTTTGACTCTTACGATTGCGAAGTTGAAGGTATTTCAAAGACACGGCACTTCGCATAAAAATGTTTTTTAAACATAAATTGGTCGGTTTTTGACTGCATAGAATACTAAAAATTGGAAAATTGATTGTTTGACAAAAACATGGGCGAATGACTTTTGAAAATTAGATGTTACCACCTTTCAGGGTTCTTTGTAGGATCTTTCTAAATGGGGGCATGGATTTAGTTAAACTTCATTCACTACATGCTTGATTTAGTTTGGTATGTGCCCCAATGTGCTTGGAAAATTTTTTGTCAAGTCTGGTGTTTAGTATTAGAAAGATAATAGTTAAATAGTATTCTCCATAAAATTGCCTTAAATGTGTTTAAAAAGTAATAATATGACACTCTACCACGTTCGTGACCACGGGCCAGGACCGAATGGTAACCACGGGAATCCCTTTGCTAAGGCTAAATATGAAAATTTTTAATAAAATTTAAAATCAGTTTGGAAATACGACTATTTTCTCCATTCACACCTGGAGAACCTGAGTGTCTGCCCTATTCTCTTGAAGGCAAAACAACCCAGAAGACGCGTGTCACGCATACGTGTCAAACCTTTGAGTGGAGTGAGGATAGTCGGCGGGGGGAGAGGATTGGGAATAGATGAGTGCAAAATGCGTTTCTTTATGTTTGCGGTGCCTTATTCGTAGCAATTGAAACTACAATGTGCTGGTCGAGTACTTTTTTCAAAGTGACTGTTTCTTTATGAGAAACTTTGTGCTCTTTCTCTAATTTGGCATATTTTGGTGCATTAAATGTATGAAAATTAGTGCTAGAATGAATTCCGGCACAGAATATTGCACAAACGTTGAATGCCTTTATATAGCCTAGGTATCTTGGTGGTTCCTCCCAAATGTTGGGTTCGGGAGGCTCTCGAGTAGGGATTTGACCTCTTTCACTTCCTCCACATCCGGATTGAAACACTTGGTAGTATTTTTCTCCAACTGTAAATCAGCCAAACATATCATAGTGAGCCGCCGATTGAAAATGATTTTCCCTTACTTAAATTGCCTTTTTCGGTTGGCATCCTCGTATGTCTATCCACTCCACATTTTTATTACCAGCCCTTTTTCACAAATGCTTAAATAAATTTATGAAGGTAAGTTCCTGTTTCTACTTTCATTTCACATTGATATATGAAGCAGATCGAATAGATGTTGATAGATTCTCAATAGCTGCTGAATTTTTAAATATTTCTCATTCCATATTTTAAATTCAATTAAAAAAACTGATCCACTGAAAAACTGATTCAGCGGCAGCTACGCTAATAAAATGCAAGCGAAGACAAGGAGGAGCCAAAATTGGCGACAGAGAAAATCACTTGATAAAAATACCTGGTGGAGCTCTTCAATTTACACAAAGATGAAAAAGCAAAGAATTATCTGAAATAATTCTACAATATGTCCAATAATGTCATCGTATGCATGATGCTCGTATTATTAATATTTTTAACGTAGTTGTCACATGTCAATTTTTTTAAGGAACCCGATTTCCATTTTCCTTCCCCTTGCATCATCTTGTTTTGCTTATCGGTAAACATAATTATAAAATTGAACTCAGCATATCAAAACCTAAGTGAAAACATTTTCATTGCCTTGGGGCGGTAATTTGACTTCAATACTGTTTTTCGCAATCTCGACCATTGTGCGTTGACCTTGTCACCCATAGTAATCACGTGAGACAAAGATTAGCCAAATGGAAACAGGAACGATAACACTTTCAATTGAGTGATTTTATCTAAGTAACTATTTCACTTGGAATTATTTGAAATATAAGATATCTATATTGTTAAAGAAAAACAATTATATTCTTATGACGTAATTAGCCAGTAAAAAACAGCTCTGCACGCAATGATTGCTACCAAAAATATATTGGATATTGTGCGCAGTGTAAGGATAAGTCAGATAAGATTTTTCAGAATGATAAAAGCGTCTTGGGCCGTGTTCGCACCATACTAAAATATTAATTCTTATATAAAATCACCCACAACACCCATTAGCCTCTTTAACTTGCGTACGAAACTGTAGGAAGTAACTGCAATCTAATATTGGCCTCTAAATGACGAGAGAAAAACGCCAAGCAGTAATAAGTGTGGAACTACCACAGCCGCATTGAGGAATCTAAGCTGACGTGATAGATGTTGTATTGCATCTAAGAGAGGAATACTCGAGATTCAGATCAGATGGTACGTGCAGTGTCGCAAAATAACCCCTGAGACGATTGGAGTTGCAGAGAGTGACGGATATCCAAGTGTAAAGTCTCGTGACATCACAGACTCCACTTTTTGTGCAAAATGGGACGCGATATGTTGACGATGTAAACAGAAATTTGCTCTCAGTATCATTGACACAATTACGTATCACGCTTACATCTTGCCACCATTCTGTAAGTGATTATGCCTTCAGGTTTCAAAATCATCGCCATCCTCGCTAATTTTCCATCGCTGGGAATTCCATTAAATATAATCTGAATTGAACTGAATTCTTAAAACTGCAGTGTTAAACAATACTGCAGTATCGAACGAGAGACGTTTTTCACTGTTTGACAGACACTATGGTATAGTATGGCTCACCGTTAATTCTCCTCATCAATGACATAAACATAATTTATTGCCCGGAGCGTACTAATCAGTGTGCGTGTATATATATAGTTTTTGTATATATATAGTATATGTATGTATGGTATGTATATGCACATACATGTAAATATAGTATGTATATATATATATATATATATATATAATTATATATATGTGTATATATATATAATTATATATGTATATATATATAAACACAGATGTAGATTTTTAGATAATAGAGACACAAGGAAAGGACACTCACAATATGTTATTTGACGTTTCGCCAGCTCGGCTGTCGTCTTCAGAAGGACGACATCCGAGCTGTCGAAACGTCAACTAACATATTCTGAGTGTCCTTTCCTTGTGTCTCTATATTCTAAAAATCTACATCTGTGTTTTTATATATCTGTGCGTCGCCGAAGAGCGATCCATTTCGAAGATATATATATATATATAGCAGGAGGATAGACGTAGACTGGAGGCTTTTGAAATGTGGGTGTGGAGAAGAATGGAGAAGGTGAAATGGACAGAGAAGAAAACAAATGAGGAAGTACTTGGTATGGTGGGCGAAGAGAGGGGTTTGTTGGGAGCAATCCTATGGAGGCAGGAAAAGTGGCTGAAGGGGGTATTGACCGGCAGCGGGATGTTGAAGACTGTAATTGAGGGGAGAATGTTAGGCAAACGAGGAAAGGGAAGGAACAGGATAGGGATGTTGGACGGGATGAAGGGAGGAAGAAAGTACTCAGAGCTGAAGAGGGACTTGATGTAGAGTAGGAGGTGGTGTTTTGCTAGGGCTTTGCCACAAATTATTTAATTAGTAATTACGTCCATCCAAAAACCTACCTTAACCGGTAGATTACCTAATAATAAAATATATATATATATATAGGTGATTTCGTCGACGTAACACGGAAGTGCCGAATATTGTATTGGACAGCACAAACAATATAGTGGAGAACTAGCATTAGTTCTCTATCTTCCGATGAAGACGGAGCAGAATTCCGCCGAAATGATCAAGAAATAACGTGTGAGTGATCTTTTTATGTGTCTATATTGTTTGTGCTGCCCAATATGTATATATATATATATATATATATATATATATATATATATATATATATATATATATATATATATATATATATATATGTATATATATACATATATATACATATATATATACATATATATATATATATATACATATATATATATATATTTATATTTATATATATTATATATATATTTATATTTATATATATATTATATATATATATATATATTCACATGGATACAGATATAAGGAAAAGGGATCGGAACACATAAAACACAAACACAAGAGAGGTGGGGAATGTGGAATCGAGCGGATGACAAAAGCAAAAATATTTCCTTGACTGGGACTTGAACCACGGATCTTTCGACTTGTCAGACCGATGCTCTAACTACTTGAGCTGTCGAGGAAAGTGGATTATGAGGAGGGTTTATGGAACCAAGTGTCCCGATTCTTTGGCCAAGATAGCGTTAGGGAGCAGTTTCACCCACCAAAGGAGAAATGGACAACGACACAAGAGGGAAGGATAGTTGGGAAAGCAATCTTCGATAGCTCAAGAGCTCAGAGCATTGGCCCGGCAAGTCAAAAGATCCGTGGTTCAAGTCCCTGTCGAGGAAATATTTTGCATTTGTGAACTGCTCGATTCTACCTTCCCCACCTCTCCTATGTTAGCCTTTTATATGTGTTCCTATCCCTTTTCCTTATGTCTATATCCAAGTGAATAAATATTTATTCGCCATATGGCGGGTATTTCGCGTTTGAATTTGTATTTGAGCAATTTGGCTGTGAAGGCAAACAGGCATGTGAGGGAACTAATTCTATCCGGGATTCAACCGGCAGCATTGATATTCTCTAAGCACTTGGTGAGGAGTTCAATCCAAACGCCAGCGACCAAATGATGAGAACTCAAGTACACAAGCCTGAAAGAGCGGTCTAGCATTGGTAGGGAAATGAATTTAATACAGAGGCTTACGGGTAAATGAATTCCGTCTCCGGAGATCGCTTCATCAGTTCCCATGGTATTCCTCAAAAAAACACCAATTTGAGTAATATTTGGCTTTTTTGATGCAGACTCTAAACTAAGAGAGGGTGCGCTAACGATTACATATGCGCAATGATTGACTTTTGACGTAGAATGAAGGGAAAACAGCAGAATTGTGCATTCACTCCAGCGTGACCTCGTGTCGTTAATTACTGCAGTTCCCTAGCGAGCCGCAGGATCCTTTCGAGCGACGTGAAGAGGAGACCACAGCAACGGTGACACATTTCAGAAGGCACTGGCGGCAGCCACCGCCGTAGTCTCTCTTCTCTCCCGAAGAGCAGCACAAAAGCACGCGACCAGTCTTGCTGGAATTCAACCTTCTACTGGAGGAGTTGTTCACGAAGTGCACTCAGAGGTATCTCGATCCCTACTTGAGGTGCTTTGTGGAGGGCACTTTGAGTGAGTACGCCGTCCGTCGGATGGGACGTTAAGCCGCGGACCCCTTGGCGCCTTTCGTAAAGAGTAGGCTAATGCCGACGCCGGGTTTCTCTCCACCCTTCATCCTTTCCTGTCCTTCCCCTATGGCGCAAATGACCTTAGCTGTCGGTCGCCTCCCCTCAAAACTACTACTACTACGAAGTGCACGCGGGGATTGCGGGTTTGGCTCGCTGCGCGTAAGTGCTTGCATTTCGGGGGCGCGTCCTCTCATCCTCCTTACTCTAATGCACTAACGCTCGCCACATTTCACCTACGTGCGGTTGACGTCCGGTTCGAGTGAAATATTTTAACACGAGTCATCACTTAACATGGGAAATCCGAAGTCAGACTCTCCGTCTCCAACGGACTGTAGCGGGAATTTATCTCTCCGAGTTCATCGAAGCAATATCCATAAGCATGCTTGCCTGGGGAAATGTTGCTTGACGGGAACATTCTTCATATCGAGAAGCTACGCCCTTCACCACTTTTCGAAGCACAAGAATGGTAACCTACGAGGAGCTAATAAGGATAATGAGTTCATGAAATACCAGGTGCACACGTACGAAACTAGTGGTACAAATTTCCATGTAACGTCGTAAACTCCTGGTTAATCAAACAGAAACAGAATCTCTAAAACTGAAACAAATAAAATCATGCCAAAAATTAAAATTATTCAAAGAAAATGACAAAAGAATAGTATTATCAAAAACAAAACAATGATCACTTTAATGTTGGAAAAAATTCAAATGAATATCATTGTAATAAACGGGTAAAAATAATATATCTCTTAATTGTTTTCCCTTCCGTCCAGGAAATTATTTCCATCCTTTTGGAAACCCACGTCTCAAAAGCCTCTAATCTACGCTTATTAATTTTCTGAATAACAAATCTTCCGCTTCCTTTCAAAGCACGCTTTATATCAAATCGTTCGTTAATATTTTCTTATCATCCTCAATCAAGATACCTAACATCAACATCCTCTTCTTTGTAAAAGCTTATTCGCTGACGCAACAGTTTTTCTGATGTCCCCACTACTTCGACCTTCTCGCCTACAACACTACCGAGATAGGCAAATTGTTCCACATCCTCTAGTTTTTGCCCTCTAATTTCAATTTTACTTTATCCTGACTAAAATTCTCTATATACTAACTCTTACTAAATTTTTAAAAGCCTAAAGTTTTTTGCATTGATTCTCTTCTTTTAACTACCACACTGATTATCTTATGCGCCTAACGATAAGTGTAGCTCTTTGACTGAAAAGCTGACTAAAGCTCGATCTTCCGAAAATCAAACTCATTTTATGAATTCCCCATTTACTTTCATTCCTATTTCCAGTTTCTCCCATGCCTTTTTTACCATTTCATCCGTGTATTTGTTGGAAGCACGAGTGATAATGATACACCCTTGTTTTACCGCCTTTTCTATCACTGCGCATCCCAAATCCCCATCTTACTACTCGTGCCTGTGCTGTTTGAGACGTATGCAGGTTTTGATTAGTTTCCTATCCCTCAAGTCAGCTGTTCCTCATATTCAACATATTCATTAATTCTAGCTAAATACCTCGCTGTGCATCTCGGAAAAATTAACAAAGTAAAAAAAAATTGTCCTGGTTTGGTTGTGTATTTATTTTTCCCGGTGGACACTATATTTTTATTGCATCTTATGCAATTAATGCATCTCTCGTTTATGAACCCAAACTAATCACCCATAAGTAATCCTTTTCTTGATAACCCTAAATAATGATTTATCAACATTGACCTTAAAATTAAACCACTTGGCTTTTCCACATAAAAAACTTTTATTTACGACCTAGGTTTCGTTATGGTATAACATCATTAGGTAAAAATCCAAGTCAAGCACAGTATATATAGCTCTGGACGGAGGAGAAGAGGAGGGAGGGAGGAAAGCAAGGATTGGTTGAGGTAGGAAGAGGGGGCGGAGGAGGAGGAATGGTAACATTAATAAATTAGCAGGCTGGGAGAAGGAATTAATACATTGCTGAAAAGACAAATATATAATAAAAAATATACATTGTTGAAAAATATATATTGTTGAAAAACGTTTTGCTTGGCGTCGATTAGTTGGCAGGGGAGTGGGGAATGGGTATTGCGAACGGCACTGGGTAGTTAGGTGATTAAGTAGCTTCCTGGGAGGGGTTACTACATTGTTGAAAAGGTTTTGCTTGGTGTCAGTTTAGTTGGCAGATGGGCGAGGAAAATACAACAACGGGGAACGCGAAGGGTAAAGAAATTCGTTGGTCAAAACATCTCCTCCTTAATCCATGTGCTGAAGTACTATATTTCTATGGGCATATGCCCAGAAAGGGGTAAAAAAACCACCGGTCGATAAAGTTAGCAAGCTACGAACTGAGACAGAGTTGGTAACATCAATTCAAATTTTGATGACCAGAGATGACGTCTATGATGATGATAGTAAAAATAAGCACCAGGTATTTTCTGGGTTAACACGATTTTCTGATACCCGACATCTCAGTGATAGACTTTTAAGTAATAAAAAAGTTCCGCAGTTACAAATACCCACAGTGATATAATGTACAATATCCAGAATGAAGGACTGAGTTCAGCATGTCCTTTTTAAATAACACTCTCCGTGATCCAAATTAAACAGGTAAGATTGATAAGATACCTGCACAACACCCTGCAGGGGCCTGTGGCAGGGAGTGTAAGGGGCAAGATGCGGAAACAAAGGAAAGAGGTGGATGAATTCAATTGGATTGATCCGTTACCATTTTTTTAAATTGCCATGGATTAATCCACCAAAATTTATTTTTATCCACAGATTATTATCAAGTAGCCGACATTAATTAAGGAGGTGTGATGGGTATTGCTTTGTTAGTGAACTTCTTTTTTGTGATGCAATCGTGATTCTCTAGAGGAAAAACTGAATACAAGAATTTAACTTTTTGGGAGGCCACTTCTCTAATTTTACCAGAATGCTTCGTTCTAATTTCATCATAACTATAGTTTTGAGCTATTTCTCAGGAGTTGCAAATAAAAAATTACACTACCGATACTTTTGTAATAGTGTTTAGTTTTCGAACTCCAGGATCTCAAATCCCTAACTTTGTGATAATTAAACGACAATTTCCACAAACTGTGTAGCGTTCCTCCGTCTTCTCTCCATTCCTGAATTCGTTATTAGAGATTGGTCCAAAATGGTTCACTCTACATATATATATATATATATATATATATATGTAGTCCAATTCTTTCCTTCTCAAAGCCAGCGTCGCGTACGTTACATTACAAACGCGTTTTTCCTAATTTATGCATAACGTCATGATTGCAAGTTTTTCTATATGATCACCGGAAAACATTTCAAAGGCTTACGTTTATGCATCTACGAATGTATAAGCTTGCGTCAACTCTTTTTTATTCCTCGGTCAACATGAATTCCTACTCAGCTTAAATGCTTGATATTCCGCCCATCCAATACATTATCCATGGATACTGCATAAAATGCTTGGTAGTATTTTGGGATTTGTATGGCTAATTATTTCTCAACCAATGACTATATCTTAGACAAAAATATTTTTTCTTTAATTAATGCCATTATTGTACTTAAGCATAAGCCTAGCTACTGCCAGCATGATAAGGGTCATGGTGGTGACCCTTATCGATGGAGATGCGGACACCTTGACGATATGGCTTCGGTGAGAAGAGGAGCCTATAGAAACATTCAGTGTGGAATCAGTGATTTATTTTGTCCTCTTCTATTAGAATATTAGTGTGTAGATGGCACTGTTACAATAGATAGCATGTCCCAATGAAGGCAACTAGTTTATTTTTAGTCCATACAAAAATATATCTAGAAAGTTAATTGTTAATTTCCAGCAAAGCCAAGTGTTTTCCTGTCGAAAATTTTAAGACAATTAACCAAAATATTAAGTACATTCAAGTAAAGATTTTATCGTGATCAGGCCTTTTACCTGCATCCGCAAAATTGTAACTCCAACTCGGTGCTTCTTTGGGTCAGAAATTCCAAAAATACTTATTTTTCATGCGTAATGATCGGGGAAATATTTCAAGAAATTATAGATAAATATAAATGAAGGCCTTTCTATATTCTACTCTCACAAACAAATTTGAAATATTTTAAGATGAAGTACAATTCCACAATATGTGCCTCAATTACACATGAGTGATTGATATTTTTTTGATCAACTTTGAACTTTCTGATATGTAGACTATGTCGCAATGTTTTAGATAAACATTTTTCCCTACTCTCATTAATTTACAAATTTTTGAATATTTCGACGACTTGTTTACGAAATCCTTTATATGATGTCAATGGTACAAAAGACATGAATACATTTCAGACATTAGTTAATAGTACCCACGCACTTATGAGAATGCGCACATGTGATTTTTTTATCCCATTCATCTCACACGTTGTTCTTTGCTTAATACATTCCTGCATTTTTTGCAGAGAAAGAAGAATTCATCATATTCAGTAATATTTTCTTCCTTTGAAAGAATCAGTAGATTCTTCGGAGTGAATTAAATCGGCATAGAACGGAATTATGGCCCTTCCGACTTTGAGATACTACATCAGCAGTAGTAGTTTTAGGGGAGGTGACCGACAGCTAGGGTCATTTGCGGCATTAGGGATGGATAGAAATGGAAGGATGGAGAGAAACCCAGCGTCGGCATTAGCCCACTCTTGTCGAAAAGCGCCAAGGGGTCCGCAGTTTAACGTACCATCCGACGGAGGTCAAACTCACTCAAAGTGCTCTTCACAAAGCACCTCTAACAGGAATCGGGATAACACTGAATAATATCTGTCGCCTCCGGAATTCGAACCCTGGCCCTCTCGGTGAAAAGCCTGTATGTTAGCCACCGCACCATCTCGATTCCCCGATTCCTCACCAGCAGTTAACTGTAGGCCGTGACGCTACAGAATCAGTCAGAGAACCACTAGGAACTACACGTCGTCAATAATCCCAATTTGTTCAGTTTTCTAATTTTTGCAGCCCTAAACAACAAAATATTACGAGAAAGGTATTGCTGCCATGGAGTGTGCGATTCTCTTACACTCGGGAGGCTCGGGCAGTTGGTTAGTGCAGCTGGTCATAGTATGAGGTCATGAGGTTGCCGCCACTCTCGAGCCACATCAAATCATCCCTCGTCAAGTGGAAACAGATAATGAATGAAATAAAATTATTCAAGTCCACAGAAAACTTTTTTTTATTTTCCGGAAAAAGCTTGGACACATGAAAAGGTCATTTTTCAAGCCACTAACACGATACTCTGAAAAAAAATCTTTTACTATAAGTAGAAATCTGGGTCTGAAAAATGTATTTCATTGTATACTTTGCTAATGTTGTTTCATTCATGAATTGAAGTACCACAAAGTGGCACCTGAACATATAAAGTGTGCTGGAAATAGATAAATATGCCGTTTTGTTTGAGAGCTATAGTAAGTATTGGAAGTTGCGTGCGAGAAAAGAGAAGCATTCTGAGTGCGCTCGGGACTGTTGCTTGTAGCTAGTGTTCAGCTATTGCATTAAAAATAAACTTTTAGCAAATAATTCCAGAAAAACTTTTTCGACGTAGCAAAAATCATGAAATCAGTCGGAAGAAAAAATGGTGCATGAAATTCAACTTGGTCTAAATCTTTATGAATAAAAAATGATCTTCGCATTTTTTCCCTGGTGTCGCACAGTATTTTCATTAAGAACCCATATACCATAAATACAGCCTTGCATTCAAATGTGACATGATGGCTTTCCGCCCAGTAAAATATTCCGGAAGTAAAATAGTCCCCCAATCGGATCTCTGGGTGGGGACTACTGGGAGGGGAACATCAGTCAAGGTGGATAAATGCAGGATAGGGATATGGAACGTGAGATCATTGGGAGTATGCGGGAAGTTGGAAAACGCCAAGATGGAGATGGACAGATTGGGAATCGACATCCAGGGAGTGAGCGAGATTAAGTGGGCTGGGGCCGACGACTTCTGGAGCGACGGATACAGGGTGATATACTCAGAGAGAAAACCCTCGACAACGTCGAACTGAGAAAAAATGTTCAAGATATTAGAAGCGCTTTGATTGGACTACAACGACAGAAGAATTATCCATAACCTCTGCAAGAATCAGGTTACAACAATGCAAATGAAAAATAGAAGAAAAATAGCAGCCAAAATAAACAAAGGAGTAAGGCAAGGATACAACCTCTCGCCAGCAATATTCAACGTATCCCTTGAGGAGGCAATAAAGGAAACACAAGAATTGGGTGTCAAAGGAGTCAAGGCAAATTGAGAAGAAATCAACATGCTCTGGTTTGTAGATGACATCGCAGTTGTTCCGGAAACGCGAGAGGGTCTGCAAGCAACTCTAAGAGCTATGGATCAAGTATTATAATAATATAATCAACAAGAAGAATACCAAAATCCCTGTGCACGGAAGAGAGAAGCTGAATGTAGATATCACCATTCTAGGGGTGGAACTATAGCAAGTGGAATCCTTCATCTACCTGGGCAGCAGCATAGCATGGGATGGAAGAACTTCGACCGACATCAAGCGAAGAATACCCCAAGCTAAGAACGCATTCATGAAGAAGAGGCAAGTACTATGTTCAAGGAACCTAAGGCTAGAAAAAAGGAAGCAATTCGTCAAGACTTTCGTGTGGAGCATGGCGCTCTATGGTTCTGAGACTTGGAACATTGGAAAAGTGGACCAGCGAAGAATAGAAGCCTTTGAAACATGGTGCTGGAGGAGAATACTGAAGATTAAATGGACAGACAAAGTAACGAACGAGGAAGTATATAAAAGAGCAGAAGAGGATAGGACCATATGGAGAACTCTACGGCGAAAATAGATGGATTTGACACACATTGAGGCACCATGGATTGATTAGGAATACACTAGAAGGAAAAATAGAAGGGAATGTTCCACGAGGAATGCGAAGAGACATGTACATAGGACAAATTAAGAAATACGTAAAACAGAGAGGGTATGAAGAGTACAGTTCATTGGCATTAAATAGAGTAAATGGAGGGTTGCAGTAAACCAATCCTAGGATTGAAATACTGATGATGATGATACCATTAAGTATTTAAAACTACTTTTCAACCGTAGAATTAGAGCATAACTACCTTCCCGGGCGGATAGCCCTTCTTCCCCAGCTACACGCCAGTTGCTTAAGCCTCTTCCTTCAAGAGACACGTGCGGTTTATAAAAATGGCTCTCCAAGCGAAAGCCTAGACCTCGGCTGCAGATTTTACATGCCTTTTTCTTTCATCCCTCGAAGCGTGAGCTGTCTGGAAGGTATCCATCGTGAATTCCCCCTTCCGCCCTTCCCAAACCGCGGGTAATAGAATTGCTCTACTGCAGAATTAATGGAACGATTTGTTTTACTTTTTTTGTAATTAAATATTTTGAGTAACAACTGTGTCAATGAGTAAAATGAGTAAAATTCATTGTTATAAGCACCCTTAATTTTCAATCGAGAAGGGTTTATAATAAATTAGCTGCTATCCGGATGGCCCGGGTTCAATTTTGGCTTATTTCCCTAGCTTTATTTAAAGTACCAGACCTTCCTAGGAAATTTCAAGTCGTGGAGGGAAGTGACCCCCCATCCTCATGTGAATACCATACATGTATAAACTTCACACACCGCAGGGCTTAATAAGAACTCAAGTTCCAGTTTCAGCTATCAGACTAACCTCAAAGGTTGACTGGTGTGGTTTCTTGGTATAAGGTTGCTTATACCAAGTGAGCGAAGAGACATGATTACGTAAATAAACTGAAAATCTCACTTCTCCCAAATTTTCCTCGCAACTACCGAAAAGGTAATTTGGAAAACCTCCAGATAAAAAGTATTCAGAAATGAATTATGGCTGGCATTCAAAAGAGGCACTCCGTAAAAAGCGATTCGACATCGAATCCAAACGCGATTGCAGTTCGGTGGACCAATGTACTCTTTCCTAGAGCCCTCGCCTGTGTTCCGTGAAGACGACCCGATACGCCATCTTGAGGGAAAGCATGAACTAGGCGCTGGTCCAGATTTTTTTCCAGGCACCTCTCAATAAAAGAGGCGGACCACACCCAATTGGAGAATGCCCGTGCGGAATATCTGGCCTCAAGGACAAATGACAAGAAGGGCGGAGACGTGTATTACAGAATCTGCCTCTTTCTAAACCTCTGCGAGGAAAAAAGACCTGTAGGAAATCCGAGCTTTAAAATGGAGAGATCGCAAGTGGCGCGTTGACGAAATTATTTGCGAAATAAAAGTCAGATATCTTATTCGGCGATATCTATGTAAAAAGCTGACTAGCACTGAACATTTTTCTAACGTGATGGCAACATCAGCTAAATTTTCATCATCATTTTGATGAATTACATGAGAAAGGAATTTCTGGCGGCGCTAGGTACGTAACTCAAATGAAAGGTTATGCTGACATGAAGCACTCGAGTGTCTCGAATGAGAAATCAATATGTCGCATAAAATCGCTTAAAGACGTGGAATGCTTCATAAAAAATACATTCCAATTGGGACTTCTCAGCTTAACCTCCCCTATTTAATTTAAAATTGTGATTTAAATGAAATCATACAATATGACCGCACTATGGAGATCTCCGTTGCCAATAGAATACTTTCTATAGAAACGGCGTCCAGTTGCTAAGTCATTAATCACCCCGTTGCATTTTTAAGTAACAGCGCCGGGTTTTAAAAATGTATTTATCATTTATTGCACCCCCACAATAAAATGATCTTTGTTCATCCACGTTGGCGGACCACCTGCAAATATATGCGGTCCAACTGCTATGAGCTCACAGACTAATTTTAGTCATTCTGTTAGGATTTTAGGTATTCGAACAGTTTTCTTTGGCCATCAATTCAGGGCGTGTGCAATACTGGATCATCAACCTGCAATTTCCGGAATAGTGGCAAATATGATTCTATTATTGATTTAATGTCCAAAAAATACATTCTACTCAGCCAACCCTGACCGAACATGAGGGCCATTCATTCCTTTCTGTCTAAAGGCTACCATGCTCTATATCCCGAATGGACTTTGAGGTGACTTTTCGGTTTTTAATTTAACTTTAGCTGCGTGATTCCCTTTCCCTATCAAATACAGAAAAGATAGGTAATCAGCTCACGGGAGAAGACTGACTTACGGTTCTGGCCTACGGAGAGCTATGGGATTGGCGTGGCCAAAATGTGTTCAAGGATTATTTAATCGATGGGTATTTGTTCTACGTAAATGAAAATGCATTATCTATAGTTCTGTCAATACGTACATCGCGTACACAGGTAATGTTTTGGGTCTCTAAATAAGTCCTTTTCATTAATTTATCATCGATATGAAATAAAATAGCTTCGTGCATTTACGCTCTGCCCTCACCAGCCTCGTAATATAAGGTCTCCATTGTTTAAAGATCATAAATTTCATATAATTGCTGTCACAAAGGATTACAAATTTATTGGTTTATTCACGTTTTTCACTCTCCCACTCCGCGAGTTTTAATACTATTCTCTGAGCCTTTACTTATTCCTTTTCACTAAGGCTTGCATAACGTCGCTCACTCAAATTTAGGTATTGCGTCTATTCAGCAATTATTTCAAATGTTCACGTATTATGACTGATACATAGAGTTCAAAACAGTGGATATTAAGAAAGTTATTAAAAATTGTTTCCAACCTGGCAAACAATTTAAAGCACTCAAATCACCGGTGGATATTAATAATTTCCGATTGATTGGTGGGTAGTTTAAAAGTAACTTTTCTCAGTAAAAAAGTCCTTCGATACTTTCTCCCACCCAAATCGTCCCAAGAAACTAACACGCCCACTCTCTCAATTTGCACAACATCCTTCCCAGGAATTCTGTCCCTCAGGCATTCTCAAAGACCCCTTCCCCATTTTAACTAACCATATAAAAATTGGCAAGCATATTAAGCAAATGTCCCTCGGTTACTTTTGAACGACCAGCCAATACATCAGACATATTAAAATTCACTAAGTCCTCCTTTAAATCCTCTGCCATCCATAAATCCATACCAGTCTCCTGCAATAGACCAATATGTAAAACATTTCCCGTCTTCATCACTTCTTGCCTCCCCTCCCATATCACCATCCCATTCTCCGCATGCACATGACACGATATTCGCGTTGGGTAGTGTAACACACCCCTCAACAGCCACATCAATAGTCACTGCGCCTCATGCAAATCTTCTTCCGCATTAGCCTCTCTACCAGTACCTAAACATGCTTCCCTTCGTGCTGTTTAATTCAACGATTGTTTCAATTTTTCTATTATTGCCTCCCTTCCTCATTCAGACGCACCGCCAAAGCTCAAAATGATCGAGTTAGTATTTATCTCTCTCCATTGACCCCTGCGCGGACTTTGGCTTAAACTTCACCCTTCTCCTTCCCGTCAACCCCCCATTCGGTAACCCCTTAATTAACCCCTTCCTTCCCTCTCTCCTTCACCCATCCTCCCTATTCTCCCAATGCCTGGGGTGTCCATCATCCGTAGCCTCAGTTTCCTTCCCTTACTTAAGAAAGGTGGTCGAGCCACCAAAAAATTCAAAAACCAAAAGTGTGTCTCTTTATTTTTAATTGAGGACCGAGAATTCAAAAGAGCACATTAGAAGTGGCAGAAGTTGAGGAAGGACTTTATAGTTTTGTGCACCAAGAGGATGCCAACTGATCTGACAGATATTTGGCATCCTCTTGGCTACAGTGAGTCCTGCATTACTGAGTGGGGCTCATTCAGGGGCTGACTAATGAAATGAGATATGGTGGAGTGAATTTCTTCTAAATGAGATTGAGACTGTTTTCTTTCAAATTTTCTATAGCATAAAAATGAATGCTTTTTATGCAAAGTTTCATGAGGCTTGAATACATATTAAAAAGTGGGAAAAGAATTTACACTGTATAGCAATATAAAAAGACAGGATGAAGCCGAAGCCAGGAAGATGGCAGTAATGGACGTAAATATGCAGAAACAGAGTAGCAGAAGGAAGAAGACAGGGATACCCAGAGTACATGATAACAGGATCTCTGCTTATAGGGGGACTTGTCTGCAATAAATTATTCACAGCTGACCTAAATATGTAATCCCACATGAGTGGGAATAAAACTGAATTAGGTGCCTGATAACCTTATTCATTAGATTTTCCATCAAATGTATGCCACTAAACTTTGCATGTAAGCATGAAGATTATGTTATGGTGCCATTATGATGATCACAATTAAGGATTAGTAAAATACCAGAATTCAAGCGAAGACATTCAGGGCAGTCTCTTGCAGTCTTATCCCTCCAGTGGCCTAGGAAATCAATTTAATACTCTTTCCTATATTTTTGCAAAAAGTATATATGCCATTTCAACTCAGGGATATACACACTAAATCATTGCTATAATTTGAGAAATTCACGTTCAAATTGTTTTACAGGTGCCTAATGTTAACCTCACACCAAAATCAGAATTTTTAATTACTTCAGTTTATTCTCTGTTCATAATATCATTATATGAATGCATAAATATGATCTGAAAATCAACCCAGTTTTAAATAGGGGTGGCAAGCATTGATAAAAACTGATCAAGGATGGAAAGGATTGGAGTAAGAGTCTGGGCCCTGAAGTATTTGCCATCACTTGTTGCTCAAAATAAGGAGTTAGTATTTTTATCCATTAGCCCTGTTATATATCCCTGAAAACTTATTATTGAGTCTCATACAGAAATACTATTTTGACTGATTGTATCACAACCTACAGTAAAACAACAAAATTGAGAAAAAATAATTAAATAACCATTAGGAGTAGACTTATTTCATTCGAGCATTTTTGTATTTTCTTTTCACTTAAAATTCCTAAACTAGGACAGTAAGCATCAGAGAAACAACTTTTGTTTTACACTAATAATTCATAGTAATTATAGATATAACTAAACTCTTTGCGCTATGAATAGGCAGCTATTCAGCCTTATTCAATGTATATTCAAGAAAAGTGTTGCATGAGCAGGCTATCATTTTCCCCTTACATTTGAAAGTAACTTAACTGTCTTTTACGCAACCAATTTTTGAACTTATTTCTACAAAAATTCAATCCTCGCAGCAACCAGGCATTAAGTTCTTTGTTATATTTATTCCAAAACACTCAACCGAATTCAACTCATCTAAAACAGCCCTAGGTACTTCATAGACCTACTCTCTGCTAAGATTTTTCCATTAAATAATTAACTGTAGAGAATTTGATTTCATAGGTGGGCTTAGAGCTCACACAAACCTAAGGGAAATGGCATATGAAAAGTACTCATTAGAGTAGAGAGGCATGTTTCTTCCCCCATGGCATATGTGGTTTCTCAAGAAGATCTGGTCCAAATGAAACCCATAACTTGGATGAAGCCAGGAGGACCCATTGGTATTACCCAGATCAAACTTGTGGTCTTTGATTAGCACCTAAGCAGTCAAGCCATTAGATTACAAGAACTAACATATTGATTATTCTCATTCATCATAATTGCCTTGAAATTCATGCAAAAAATTCAAGCACATAAATTAACACAAGTGATCTAAATAAAAATCTGTCACCCTTATAACAAAGGACAGAGTAAAAATAAAGTTTTATTTCTACTCACTGCATGGCAGCTTAGTTAGTAGAGCAATTAGATATTGGCCAGAGGATTGATATGTGAACCTAGACCAGTGGACCAAGAGTCAAAACTAGTTGAAGGCCCAGTACACCCTCAGGTTCATTCATATTAATTGATTATTTTGGATACTAATAGAATCATAATTCTTCCCCACAAACTTTAAGTGGCACAAAGTATGGAGTTGGTCCCTGGCGTGTGACCTTAAGACCCCACAGACCTTATAGCTTAGTGCAAGATGAGAACAGAGAAGAAAGCCTAACATATTAAATCAGCTTTCTATAAGGTAATTTTCAATCAAGCATTATGATTTTTCAAGCTGAAACCATTTTTTTCATACACACTATAGCCATGTTAGGGTAGACTAACCATCTAAATTATGGTGAATATGCTCCATAATTGTAATCAGCATGCTCATTCCAAAAAACTACCAGAGGCTATTTTCTGGGATTCAGCAAAGAGGCTTAGATGATCATTTAGGTTTAACAAATCTTTCAAAGAGAAAGTGCTTTTAGTAACACTCCTACTTGAGTGCTTGATTTCACCATTAACAGAAATGGAATGGGGTAAACTTAACGGTTTCACTAATAAAGTCATTTTGGGTTCACTGTCTTTTTTTCTTCTTCTGCAGTTTTTCCCAGCATCATATGGGGTCAGTGAGTCTGGTCTGCCTTCTCAACTTAGCATTTCATCTTGTTCATCCTCAGGTACAATACCTCTCTAGATCTCTCTAGAGGTCTTCTCTCATTGAATAAAAGCACCTGTTCCTTGGTCATCAGCCACTCTTTTCCTTTTCTCCCACATTTTAATCACCATTCATCTTCTCCCAGTCTGTCCTCCTTTCTCATCACATAATCTTACCGTTTCAGCCTCCAGCGGCTTTGCCAGAAAAGAACTGCGGCATGGCTAAGGACAAACACTGACTCTTTTTTGCCTAAAGAACTGATTTCTCCCCTCCAAATGCTCACATCAATAGAGAATGCTGAAGTATTCTTTGTTTTATTCTTTCTAACTCACACAAGCTTATCTTCATTTTCTCCATTTGAGACGAGGTGATTAAAAACAAATTTACTACTCTAAAATTTCAATAAAAAACTGGTTTGGGAAGAAATGCAAAATAATGAGTTTATATTTTAACAAAAATATAAGTCTTATTTTTGTGGTAACTTGAGCAGAAATGAAAAATACTGTACACTAAGCATGAAATTATCATTAGTAATCAACTGAATCAGTTTTCTTTTAAGAGAAAATTTAAGGACCTAGAGCCCCCCTGTTCATAGCTCTGTCAACACTTATTTTGGTACATACTTTACTATTTCTTTCAACTTAGTAACACCTCAGATATACCTACTGATTTAAAATTCTGTCTTACACATCCATATCCAAACCTCCTTTCTTCCAAATTCAATTCCTTATTAAGTGAATTCTTTATTTATCATGTCTCCGTTCCATTTGTTATTACTAGTCTGACTATACACAAGTCAGAGTAAGACTACATCAAATATCCTCCTTCATTCATTATGCATCAAGTTCCACCAAAAATAATTTGGAGCAGTGGAGTAGGTTAGTTAAGACAGGGATCTTAAGAGTAGTTGGAAGGTGGCCATGTATCTAATTATTTAGGAAACAGACAAAATGGAAAGACGTGACTTCCTTTGGCGGAATTTCAAAACATCATATTTTTAGCAGCTGGATAGATAAATAGAAAGTTATGGTGAAAAATTGGATAACGAGTTGGATACAGAATGCAGAATAGGTGAGAGAAAATGAAAGTTGGCATCAGAAATTCAATGGGATCAAAGGAATGGTAGAATAAGGGAAAGTCATCTGTGGAAATGTTTCATTCTTCTAAAAGAATGCAAATACCGGTAATATGGCATACAGAGCAAAATAGAATATTCATGACAAAGGAAATGTCACAATTTACACTTTATTCTCACATGACCATGCTTTCCCTGCCAAAATGCATTATCAGATGAAAATTCCACCAACACCTACTCTAATCCCCTCCCCTGACTCCCTCTGCCACCCTTATTTGGGCCTTCTGATTCATATCCAGGTTTCAAATAACATATTTGTCTATTTCTACATACCCACTTTACTTCTATATTCTGCAATACCTAATTTTTGTCATTCAGTGGAATGGCTTTTTATAATCCTTGAATTCATTTTAGTACATTATCCTAGAAAAATAGTTCCTAATCTCACTGCCTCAGATAAGCAGTTCTCCACACCTTCATCTTCTGATACCTGTTATTCATAATTTTGATGGATTATAATTTATAATGATACCATTTCCTAAAATCCATTTTAAAATAATATAACATTTCCATCTTGAATGAGCGTATATTAGAGTAGGTAAAACTAGTACAGGTATGACTTTTTTTCTCATTACTTAACCTTGATGTTATAACTCAATCCCAATTATGCTATGACTCATACATGCCCTGTATATTTATGTGGAATTACACTTAACATATGAGTACGAATAATTATTGTTAATAGTATTTATTTATGAAAAATGGACATAGACATACACAATTGAGAAAACGGTCTTCACTTATTTTTTAAGGATGCAGTTACATTGGTAAAATAGTTTTCTACAAGTGTTATTTTTTGTTTCTTTATTTCCATTGTTGCCTATATGATTTGTACAATCATTTATAGCCTTCACCCTCCATGCACAACCTTATTCCAAACTTATTCACAAACATCTTGAACAATATAAAATCTTTTAGTTTTTGAGTCATTCTTTAAATTCTAAGATTTATCACTTATCATATTAATGATCTCCACCATAACCTAAAGCATGGCACAATGATTCATAATATTCCAAACCCAGGAATTTATTCTCCATGATTATCTCAATTCCATAAGTTTTATGAACTTGGCATCCCTTAATAATTCTTAGCAGCTTTCACCTTCTTACTGAAAACAGAAGGAAGTACTTCAAGGTCATGTCTTTTAAAAGAACATTACAGTTTTTTGGTAACGGAAATATGAGGTGGCTATGAATTGGATGTTTTGACTCTAATAGCATTACTTGTATAAAAAACTTCGTCTTTTAGGACAAATTAATTTATTTAAAAAAAGTGTAAATGCTTTATTGAAATATTTGTATTACTATCATGTCAGCTACAGAGGGGAACATCTGAATTCTGACCTTTATGAAAGCCTTTGACTAATATTTCCTAAAATTTCAGAAATGTTCTGGTGCCAGTAAACTTCAGTAATGATTTTCTTAATTGAATAAAAGAAATTGCTAACTTCAGAATCTCATAATGAATTATCCAAACTTATATCATAGTATATCTTTCTAACTAAAGGCCAAGATATTATTTTCCAAATAAAAAATTGTTGATAATGAACTGCTAAAATGTTATGGAAATTTGGCTTGTTAGATGGTTTTTGCAGTCATTGGATGGATTGGATGGATCTAACTCTTGAAATAGGCTCCTGCAAACTTTGGTGAAAGCAGAAGAATCATATAAATTATGCCTGATTAATATGGCCATCAAGGGTTTTAAAACAGGGTAGTGGAAATTATAATATATTCACAAGCTTTTTTTATTGAAGTGGTTAAAAATATTGGATTTCATTTGCCATTTTTACTACATCACTAGAAAAAAACACAACTCATAACACTCCAAGGGGCATAATTGATGAGTTAATCATGTAAAATGTTTTGGATTAAATTTAAATGCATTCATAGTCTCCAAAGTAAACCATTTCCCAGCATTAAACCTCTTACTTTGGAATTGTCATGAAATCATATAAGATAGAGATGCACAAATTCTTTATATAGTCCTAATGCATATACTTTTAATACTGTCCTCAGTTGGATTTTAACTATTAGAAATAATAAAATATAACTTTAAATATGGATAGTAATATCAGTTAGTTAAGGAGGTAATTAAAATCTCAGTAGAAATATGCCAAATTGAATATCATGAATGTAGGTAACAGAATATATAGGCTCTATATTAAAGATGATAATGATTGCTCTTTGAATCTAAAGAACTATTTTGGCACAGATTAATATTCAGAAAGAAGTGAAGAATCCTTCTTTCCCTTAAACTACATTTTGTTAACTCGGTATCTTTTTGAACAAATATGAAATAATGGGGGTCCAACTTTTCAGATTATTAAATGTGCAAAGCATTTTGCACAGAAAAACTCATTAGGGCATAGTTATTGTGATAATGCAATAAATTGGACGAGCCTCACTCTCCATCAATTGGAATACATAAAAAGAGCATTCAAGAAAACATAAATAATTAATTGCAAACTGCTGAAAATGCATCCCCAGTTTTACCCCAATTATGAACTAATGTATATCATCACATTTTTTAGTGAAAATAGTAAACCTATATTTTTATCATAAATTGTTTTTGCTGCTTGGGGTGCTGCAGTATGAAAGTAAGCTGATAAGATAATTTTATGAAAAGCAAAATGTGTTCCATCACTATTTCCTTTCAATTTTCCTCTTATCTGCTTTCCTCATAAAAAATGCACTTGCACTTTCATGAGAGCACAACAAGGGGTAGTTTACAAATGAACAATGACTTTAATTTTACACATAAACATAATTTTCTCCATTTTTTAAATTAGCCATTATCCTTGTTTGGAAATACAGATTACATAAATACATTTTACACATCTTCTCTATTTATTTCTATCGGTTTCCTTATTGACTTTAGCATGCAATTTATGCTAATCATTGGGCATACTTAGTAACATATATGTTTAAAATCATTACTTGATATTTTCTCAAAGTACACATTTTACATTAATCTCAAAAAAGACCAAATAAACTTTTAATAGACATTTAGCACATTATATTAATCACAAAACAAATTCATTTAAACAACAACTATATAATGCTCTCTTATTAATCAACTATGATATTCTAACAGACATCCACCACATTAATGCTTTTCTTTTTAAAATTATATCTTAAAATACCAACATTTCATAATTATCATTCTCTATATAAGCCTGATGAGCAGTCTATTTCTTCGTTCCTTTTACAGTTTATCTAAGGCCTCAAGTCCATTGCCATAGAAACAGTTAATACTTATATGAAGCCAAAACTTCATTTCCATTTCAATAAGAAATTTAGAAAATGAATTTGATAAAAATTGCATCAAACTCTTAACAAGTGTATTTCAACAATTATAAGAAGCCTTTTTCTTTTTAATTGAGTGAAATAGCAACTTTGATTTAAGAATTCATGGAAACAATATCACTTCAAATTTTAGTTCCATTATTTCATGCCACATATTCATTAAACATTTAATTTATAAAATTCCATATTCAGACAAGGTCTTTAAAGAAAACATAATTTGTGGATTTTATGAATAATTTAAAATACTGGGTTTGCCGTGAATATAACAAAATCCATTATCATAAGCAAGGCATCGAAAATTCACATTTGTTTAAATCATAAATTTATCTTTCATTATACAAGATTAACTAGTGGAAATTTTTTATCACAAGACTTCTGAAGAGAAGGCAAATAATGTGAACAGCTACTCCAACCAGAGACATTATTTCTTTGATGTCAGCACCATTTTTCACTTCTGATCCACTAAACTCTGCCATAAATTCCCATGCATGGCTTTTCAACTTTCTTTACATTATACACAATCTTGAAACAATTTTTTAGGAAATATCTATTCTTAAATGATTTCAAAACTAATAGTCATAATTTTTATGATAATGTAACCGCTCTTGCTAAGATATTCTTGGTCTCAGGTAGAGCATGTTATAGAAATAGTGATTTTTTCCCTCTGAAAACATAAAGATAATTTTTCTGGAAATTTATAACACAAAAAATGCTATTGATGATTAGAAGCTATATATTTTTCAGATAAATTTAAGAGCTAATAATTATTCAAGCTTAGGATAATAACCTTCTGCCTAAATTATTGTATTTTTAATTGATAAATTATCTCTTAAATTCTTTTCAGCCTGTTAAATGTCCTCAGCATAATCAATACTTTGATGGAAGACACTTAAACAACTACAAATATATTTTGTAAGTATTTGATCAATCAACTGAGTTCATACCTCTTTCTAACAAAGTTTGAGTATTTTGGCATCACAAACTTTTGCAATGAGTTCATCAATAAAGATTTATTTTGGCACCAGGAATTGAGTGAGTATTGTTTTCATATTAGACCAAAGGTAAAAATATTTATTCCATTCTCCCACAGGGTATTACGACAAAAATTAAAAGCCTAATAATAGAAATCAGTCACCAAAGAAATCTACTGTGAAATGATTAATGACAACACTTTAACTTTTCATAAAGTTGTTCTCATGAGTTAAGTCTTTCGGAAGCCACTGTGACACTCAAAGATTACAAATTCTTTGATAATACATTTTAAATATTAATGAATGGTAAAACTCATGAGATCTCTTGAGTAAATTTATCTCATCCACATGGATATAACCAGTAGATAATAGATAAAGATAAGGCTTCCATTCTAAAATAAAATTAGAACTTTACAATGCACAATTACAGCAATCTTGGTGGCTATTTTGATTGATGTATAATAGCAAAATAGTGGCTAGGATCACTAAAATTGTGTATTGCCTGTTTCTACCTCATTCAGAATAGTAGCCATAAGATATTAGGAAAAATAAGCATCATTGTTGCTGATAAATCAGCAGTTCATTAAAAATGCAAGTAGTTTGAAAAGACTTTGATGCTAGTTCTTTGAAGAGATATTATTGGTGGAAAAGTATTGAAAAAATTAGCCTAACTCTGGCATCTGCTACCAAAATAGACTTTCCAATATCAACAAAGAAAATGAGCCAATGCTGCTGTCCATAGCTGACCATAGATATTGGAAATTGACTATCCGGAAAATACACAGCATAATAATTATGAACCAATAACTAACTGCCGGCTAAAAAATGACTGTGTCAAAGACTATACCTCCTAACTGATAGATTTATCCTATTAATCACATGTTTATTCTTAGCATAATTAATATGCTTGACTACATACCTAACAGGCATGTTGTCCATGTTATGAATTTTTGTTTAGTAAATAAAGATGTTCATGAATTATAAAGAGTATTATTATCAGTGAACTAGTATGGTATCGCCAATTATACCATTAGGTATTTTATCATGTCTATTCATTTATTACTGATCTTTACCTCATAATCAAAACTGGCTGTGCTATGAAAAATACCTTAGTGAAATGCAATTATTAATTTCTTCCAAAGTTTAAAGCATAGCTAGAGCAAGAGATGTAGAAAACATGTAGGTTCTATGCACATGAGTATTAATTGCATCTGATGGGATAAACTATTTAACTCATTAAAGATCCAATTAAACTGCCATTGATAATTTAGGTAGATAACTATGCTCTTTGTGACAGGGATGATATGACATTGTTTTCTTCATTAAGTTTATCTTAGAGTTAACTGCTACTTTATATGTGTCTGATGATCTGTTATGATCTTTCAATTTTGTATGAGTTAGTCTGACAAATACTTGAAAAAATATCATGCCATTTAAGATACTAGATTCACTGCAGGATGCATATCTGTATGATGACAAGTTTTTTTATTACATGGATGTAGAAGATTAAATCCTTAAATACCCAGATAACTGTTATAATTAACTTATGCATATACAGCTCACATTTTGTAGTCTCAAAGCTTAAGTGTATTTAATGTTATTTTCTTTGATATTCAGTGTACTATGCAGTGACTGAAAAATTTTGAGTGCTCCAGTTCATGAAGGGACATCCTTATAAAATCACATTTGTTGGCCAAATTTTGGGAAAGTATCTCTGTCAAAAATTCCTTACTCTGATGTAATCATCAATCATTTTATAACAAACAAAATACACATTTGGATGTTACCTAACTCCAGTGTTCATGATCATATTTCAGTAATGTTTCAATTGGTTCTGGAAGACAGATATTGAGAGGGTTAGCTTGAAAATGAGTATTGGACCAAATTAATATAAACAAATAGTAAGAATGGCCCTAAAATGTTGCTTATTTTAATTAAAGTTTCAAAATTTTTATCAATTTTAACCGATTAAAAATGTGTAAACAAAACTGGTGCTAAAATGTCACATTATTAGTGCTATCAAAAGATAAAACATTGCCATTAGTATGATTTAACATTAAAAACAAACTACTGCATTCAAGCACAAATCATCAAAACTAAGTTCTGTATGCTATATCCATTGCTGAATCATAAAAAAATACAGGGTAGAGCTCTAAAGTCATCTGAAATATGTACCATAGGTTCATCGACTTCTTAAAATCACCCTGTTTTTACATTGCCATAAGGCTTTGAGAAACATTCGAGGATTGATCCTAATTCTGAATAAGGAGACATGTGCTGTATTTTCAGCAGCACAGTGTAAACAGCAACCATACCAAACTGATAGTCAACACATACTTAAAAGTCTTTTGCTATTCCAATCTGTAATATATATTTCAAAGAAAAATTATTAAGTGCATCCCATATTTAATATTAAATGGGTTTTTAATTGTGCAGTTTGAATAGCAAATTATATATTTTCATTTTAAACATTAAGGAAAATGTGCATATATCATTTTGCATTTAAAATATTACATGTACATTTGCTAACTTATGAGGGTGATTAGTGGATAGGTATTCTTACTTCTTTGACAATTTAGGGTATTAACTGTATGCTAACAGCAAACTAATTTTAGAAGGAATATTTGTTTCTAATATTTCAATCCAATTTATAATTGGATAAAATATGGTCTCTTGATCACCACGATTACATAAATATCCCTGCTCAAAAACTTGGCTAAGTAAAAGAAATTGTTTAAACTGTCAACCTATGTGCCTCATTCTTCATTAGAAATTCCATATCACCTTGTAAGGTTAGCAAATATATCTCAGCTATAAAATAAACATAAAAAGAATTATACACTTTGAGTATAAAAATCAAACTAGTATAGTAAAGTAATGAAATTATGAAAATAATTATGGAATATTTTAAATAAATATAAGAATGACAAAATTTCCCATTTCACTTTTCCAGCACCTTAATTGATAATGCAAAATTATTTTATTTTGTTTTTCCTTAGAAAAATAGGTCCCTAAATTACAAAGTATAATATCGTGCGCAACAAATCTGATTTTTAGGCAATTTCAGCATTGATTGCCAAAATGGCCTGGCATTAAGCATATAAAACAAAAGGAGCATTCCAAGATTCTAAGCTCCTGCTCATCATTTGATAAAGAAAAAGAAACATAAATTGTTTCTATTCCACCTTATTCACAATACGCTGATGTTTTTCAATTCAGTGTAATAATTATACTTTCCTGGTTTCATCAAGCAGGCAAAGTCGCTCTCTCTCTCTATCTCTTTCTAAACACATTCAGTCTTTCTTCCCCTCCTTCTTTTCTTTGTCTTTCTTACCCTGCTTTTCCTCCTTCTTCTTTCCTTTCCCACTCTCATTCCCATCATCCTTTTTTGACTTGGCATCTGCTTTCTTTTCTTTCTCCTTTTCACGTGCTGAACTTGCTGCAGCTGCAGCTGCCTCAGCAGCCTCTGCAGCCCTCTTCTTCTCCTCTTTAAGCCTCTTCTTCTCCTCTTTCCTCTTCTCCTTCTTACACATCTTCACAGGTGAGAGCGAACGGAAATATGAGGTAGAGGATGATGCAACTGCTTTCTTGGAACTATGTGGTAGTGCACATGATGCTATTGGTGGGGTTGCTTCCAATTGTGTCACAATCTTTTGAGCACACCTGTTACAGAAGATAAAATTGCATTTAGTCATATATTTTAATATCAATAAATCTGTTCATGCACTGCTTTTATATGGATCTATGATATTTACAGCTACTTCATGTGAGAAATGTTTGGTGGTGGGTTTGTGGAAAAGAAGACATTTTAGAAATAATCATCCAGAATTTTTCATCCAGATTAATTTAATATTCCAATAAGATTTTTCAATTACAAATAAATCCTTCAGAACTCTTTCAAGGGAAAAGAGTTAAAAATTTTGCTTCAGGTACGGGGGTAATATTATTGTAGTAATCTGTTAATTTAGTATGTAAAGTAGACAGTTAAAAGGTAAGAAGATATATATAAAGTTAAGCTAGAGATATGAATTCATTTTGTTTCATTAATTGTTCAGAGTATTTGGATTATTAATGGTGATTTTATTCATCTATGCTAATTATTGATGTCATGATCATTTATAGCACCCAGAAAAATAAAATACATTTGTATTTCTGGTCATAGAAATAATTAAAAATTCAATTTGAATTATATTAATCATTCAGTTCGTATATAGCCTTCAAAGCTTATACAACCAATAGAATAATTTCTTTGCTGTCCAACACATGACTTAATCTATTAGGATTTATCATATGTCTAAGTAATTATTTTAATGACAAATAATTGAAAATTCCTTATTTGAACTTGATTAATATGAATAAGTTATTGAAATATATAGAGATTTACCTTTTACTCAATTATTAATTGGCTGTCCAGTACCTCACATTGGAGGATGATACCATTAATATTGCTTTGGCTGTTTAACTACTATCCAAATGGTAGTTACACACCCACTTCTTTTTCAGAATGATCCTTCTTAGTAAATACATGTCAATTATGCAATGTTTTGCACCCTACAAATCAAATCACTGGATCCCTATTTCAGGGCAATGAAAGTCACTCAGTTAAAAATTAAAGATTGAAGTGAGGACACTAGGATTTCAAATAAGTCAAAAAGAAAAACAAACAGTGACCTCAGGAAATTAGGAATAGGTTTATTGATGAATTTAGGACAGTAATGTGATTTAAATTTGATTATAAACAATGCACAGACAATTAAAGAATACATATTTAAAATAAGATCAACAATGAAAGATTACCTAATACGAGTAGATGCCGATGTAGCTTTATCTCTAGAAGCTCTTTCTTTGCTGGCTCTGTAATCTCTCTGAAATTCTTTAATGGGTGGTAGACGTGGGGGAGCTGATGCAGGAGCATTGACTTGGCTTCCAAGTCCACGTTTCCCATTGATTCCCAAAGGTGATGCAGATCTTTCCTTAGCAGTTGTCCCTTGTGATGTTGATGCTCCACTTGTACCAGCTGAACTGATTCGGGGTTCTTTAATTTCCTGAACCCTGAGCTATTAATAAAAATGTTTACAGAGCCAATTTCATTAACTGTTTATTACCAATGGCTTGTACTACCAAAGGCTTAATCCATTCTGCTATTTTATTAGGTCAAGGAAGCGTTTTCATAGGCAGTATACTTTCACCTTTACAGAACCTATTATGCCGCAATTTTTTAAAATACCCACATAGAAGAGTAGCTACATGACGTTAACATGATGAGATAAAATATTAAGCTGAACAGGATGTTTTAACCAATAATTTAGTGTTACTACAGTGATTTGCTGTAACCAAAAGTAATTGGGATCAAATGGAAAGACAGATGAATCTTTCATAAATGCAAAACAAGGCATCTATTGGGTGCCTTTAAGGGTAAGTGAGCATTTGAAGGTTATCAACACAAACTACATAATCACAAAAATTAATATTAGTATAAATGAAATCCAATTAACATTTGTACTTGTTCAAAGTTGAGCCAACTAATTCAACCAGATAATATTAATTCAGTTCATCCAATTTAGTCCAGTGGTGTACAGCATCTCATGACTGATATCCGAGTCTTTTGACTAATGATAACTGAATTCTAAACTCTAAACTTCAAACCAGGAATCAAAATTATCTGTCTTTAATGAATTTAATCTCAAAATGAATGATTTTAATGTCATCTAAATGAAGAAATGATTTACATATCAGTTATCAAGGTTCAGCGAACAATTCTAGCACACTGAATAAAAGGAATTTAGTTTTGAAAAGGACGTCCAACATTTTAAAAACCTCTACACAATTCCCAAAAGGATCTCCTCATATATGTTGCTAAGAAAAAGCTATTTCCTCCATGGGACAACATTAGGCAGGTACCTTCAATTTGAATGCATCCAAAAACTTGATATTTCATGATATTGATTCACGTCCATCTTTCACACTCGCATAAAGGCTTGCTGAAGGTAGATGTTGGGAGGGGTAAAGAAGAGCTATGCCACTCTCCAACTAGATGTAAGGTATTCTCATAAATTTCATATACATAGATTGGTGCCTCAAGGTTTATTTTTCCTACCCAATTATTCAAAGCTATTAATAATATAGGCTTGGAGAAAATAATATTTCTTTTAGAAGAGTTGAGATAGGGGTGTGATCAATGAGGAAGCTTCATTTGCGCAGTGTTCATTGTGCATTTGCCCTTCCTGTGTTGTATGTATGAGTACATACCACTTTCAGAGTGCTTGAGCACATTCTAGCGGCCTGTATGAGTATGCGTGAGAAAAAAGGGATTTTTTGACATAAAATTTGCATCAAGAAGTGAATGAACTATAATGAGACATAGTGGTAATGCGTAGGCATAGGCACAGTAATTTTTTATGGTCGGATGAGAAGGCTGGTTCACATAAATAGAATCATAGAAAAGATAACCAACAGCTGATGGCCACATATAAATCTATTAAAAGTTTCTCCATAAATTAATTATTACTGATTTATTTAATGATATTGAAATTATTAACCTGTAAGAATATCCAACCTGAGATTATGCACGCGGTATCTACTAGGGTGATCCTTAATTTTTGAACTTGGACATTTTTTCGGAAAGTCTAGAAAATTTTTTCGATTGGTCATGAAATGAATTTTTTTATCAATGTCATAATCCGATAACGGAAGAACGTGTAACATCGTATTTGAAAATTTTTAATGTTGTCATTTTTCCAGGCTTTCTGGCTGAAAACTTTGTGATTCCAATTGAATTCTCATGAACTGTATTAATATTTGTACCGATAATTTATTACTCATTAATGTGGTGCCCAAAATATTTACATCCTCTGCCTACCAATTGCTGATATATTTAATCCTTTACAGTTTTGAAAATAAGTCGGCAACCTGATATAATATTTGAAAAATTGTTTTTTATTCAATTTTAGCAAATAACCTTTCTTAAACTGTTCAATTAGCTTAACTTCTCTTTCAGGAGCGTCACTGATAAATTTTTGGCACCCCAATACTACAATTCCTTTTCTTAGGCTTGGCGATTTTTCCACATATCAGGATACTTAGAAATTCCTCAGAAACATTGAACCCTTTAAAAATATTAGATTCCTTAGTAATTAAATGCTCTAATTTCTTACCTATAAATTGCTCTAAATTCTTCATGAACATCATTTTATTTGGTGGGCTAAAAAATATGTGATGAGTTTTTCGCCGTTCTTTTTGGTGCTATTATCAAAAAAAATTAATCATAAATGCTGTAGGTTACCAAACATGCTTCAAAAATCGGTTTAGAAATAATCAATTTCTTCTAAGAGCCTCAATAGCATTTAGTTGATAATCCAAGACCCAAACAAGAGTCAAAACAGTAAAAATACAACCATGCCATAACCTACCTATTTTCTTCTGTGGTAGATAAGGACATTAATCGAAAAAGTGAGTCATTTTTATTGCAGTATAAAGCTTTATACCTTCACCTAATACGGTGCAACGCAATAGGAATTCGAAATCAAATTCCCCAAGAAGGAGCCTTCACTAAAATGACGGTTTATGGAGCTCTCAATAATTTCCTCTGGGGTGATTTTCCTGAAACCTTTGATGTGCGAATGAGATAATTCCTCTAACTGCATCGTTAAGCTTTTCTCAAACCATCCTTTCCTACATTCCAGTTTGAAAATTTTTCGTGTTAAATTGCGGCCATTTATCCCGAAAACTTGTGAAGAGGGAACGTTTGGCAAGTGTATCTTCAATATGTAGTCAAAGATACTTCTTATAACAAATTCGTAGAAGTGGCGTCGGTGTGGTGAAATCAGCATATTTTCTAATTGCCGTTCCAATAAATCGAAAGCTACCTGCATTGCCTACATATCGTAACTGAATGATTGAACATGGTCAGTTAGGTTCACAAATCTATAGCAAAAAGTAGTATTTCTGGAAGGTAATAGAGTAATACTGACGGAGATAAGAGGCTGCGAACCTGAAAGATCAGAGCAGTTGCATCGCGGATCGCCACCATTTGAAAGATGAGCCCTTTCTTTCCGGGCCGTATCTTGGTAGCTACCGCGCGGTTGAAGTAAATATCCGAGGGAAAACCGGGTTGTCTCAGAAAGTGTTGGCATTGATATTAAAGCAATTTATGATACTCCAACAATGGAATGGTTTTTTAGATCATACAGACATTTTTAGCCAGAAAGATCGAAAAACGACAAATAACGATGAGATATAAAAAATACGACGTGGCCCGCTTTTCGTTATTAAATAATAATCACATCCAACACGATTCAAAGTATAACCAAATGAAACAAATTAATAGGCTGCATCGAATATTTTCAAAATAATTTTTTTATGCCGGTAACTAAAGACTACACAATTTTCCACCAACTAGAGGACATTTTTCCTGCATATATAGCACTTTGAGCACTCATTTAGATATTGTTTGGAGCATTCAATTATGACTCTGCAAGCAAATTTATTTCAAACTATGAACGTAGCCATTAAATTATTGACTCTAAAACCAAATTTCTAAAAAGAGCGCCTCTTTATTATTTTATATATATTATGTTATGTTAATTGAAATAATAAGTAGGCACTCGTTGTGGGAAATCAATTTGGTAGTAGACAATGTGGTAAGTAAATGGTAAGTTAATACAGTGGAACGGTAACTTAAAAGCCTATTCAAATGATAATTATTCACGTGTCAATTTTATGACGAAGATAATATGACAAGCAAGCATTTCCTTTGCAAGGAAATCTGTTCCTAAATTTGCCAGCTGACACAACCGTAACGAGGTCCAAATATGCCGTTATTTTTAAATTCACAGTTTTCTTAACATCCGGTGTCGTTCATCAGCCATTTATTCTTTTAGACAAATATTCAGTATCATCTAATCAGCGAGTCTGAGCAGTACGCAATGTTCGTTAGTTTTGTGATCAAACAAATTAATCGATTTCGCACAATTTTCAAAGAAAATGAACATTTTTTCTGAAGTGGAGTAATGTAGCTGAATCTAAGAAAATATTAAAATAACCAAATAAAATAACACTCTGCCACACCTCTGCACGTGGGATTTTTTTAGCATTTCAATCCTAGGACTGGTTTACTGCAGCGCATATGTTTCCATTCTATTGTATTTTAATACAAGAAAAGGCTGTATATTCTATGGAGAATAATGTGGTGGTTTCCAGTTGCCTTCCACATCGCAGTACTGCGGTCAATACCGTGCAACGTTGTATATAAAATTAAATAGATAGCAATTGTGACTAAGTGAAACATAAAATTAGTTATGATATAGCATAGAATACCTTCATTGCCTGTGCTTGGGATTTTTTCAGCGCACCAGTTGGTTGACGGTAACCTAACTTTCCTGGCCCACTCTTGATGCTTCCAGAATTGGACGACAATAGGGATTTTCCAGACCCTTGACTGCTAGTTGTCGCCGAGCTGACAGACGACATTCCTGGAAATGAAAAATTATTTTATTTTCAGCAGTGTAAATTTTTTATAATCGCATGGTTACACTTCATAACAATCAACATTCTTTTTAGGAATATAATTTTCATGACATGCGGAATGCAAACGCGGCTCTATTACGGCAAAATTGAGAAAGAGATTTTCAACACTGACGGAAGGATTTCATACCACTCCACCAGTACTGCGGATGTTATCTGGGTCTTTCGTGATTACGGCCATTAAAAACCTTAAGTAACTGTTTAAGTGATCAAAAACTTTTACATCACTCATTCATGCGTTAGTGTATATCCCTCATTAGTAATTTCGTTTAAATTAAATATTTACACACTTTGATCCATCTTTTGCTTCATTTAGAATTCCAATAGTCGCGTCTTACAACCCCCAAGATATTAATTGGAAGGTTTGTTTATTTAAGTTGAAGTGAGAGAATCTCACCAAAGGGAAAATAACTGTTCTACTCTCATCAATTTTGTTAACGCATTCATGAAATCACTCGGAATAGACACGAGAATGACATTTAATACAAAAGCGCAATGACTGTGTTCAAAATAATCGCCTTTCTTGTTGTTTTTACTTTCACGAAATAATTACGACACATTACTGTAAATATCTCATCTAAATATCGCGGGCGAAAGAAAAAGACCCATGAGGTATGGGGATACAAGTATCTTATTATTAAGTAATTTACAGGTACCTATACTCGCAAAATACTTACAAAATCAAGGTGGCATGTGCAATGTGGTGTTACTTAATTGATTTATCTGTGCTTATAGCTTTTTGCTTGTGATTTATTTCCGTCCTAAATCGGTCGAATAAATCAGAATCGTAAGGTCGCTCTGTGGTGAATTGTCTTGAACTAAGGCTGAAGTATTACTCATTTTCTGCCAACAGAGGCTTCCCAAACGAGATCACGCGATGTGGTGCAGCCCTTTCAACAAATTGAAGACTGAGTTGGGTGGTTTGTAGAATGTGCACGGCCTAATTGAAATCTAAAATATTAATGAAACCATAGAGTGAAATTTTCAGCTCAATTATTTCCAGATAAATGTGTCATTATTTGTGACTCCCTCAACAGTTACAACAAACAATGGCGGAATTTCATCCAATGATTTTGATCACAAATTCATTGACAGCGGCGGTGATACGTCAAATGAGAGCAAGCTTTCAAATGACCGTGCAACTCGATCAATTTGAGGGATAGAGGCTAATGTAGTGATTTCCATCCTTACTTCTTTCATTTGGTTCCTCTTTCGTTTTCGGTCCCTCATTGCGTCCTTGATAACATACGTCTTCTATTCATCCAATCAGACTGCAAGACGTATTTCAGACGGAAAACTTCAACACGCAGGATTAATTCCAAGAAACTGCGGGAGATGCGGTAACTTTAAACTTTCTAATTTTTGCATTGGAATGCAGGATTAATTTAATCTAATCCATTGGAACACAACAGATAGGGCAAATTTATCTTTCACATTACGCTATCCTCTGAACGTGTTTAGGCAGTTGTCTAGTGTCTAGGCAACAGAAAATACTGAGGTAATGTAAAAACTTTCGTTATGTTGGGATTCCATGTCTGGCGAGCATACCAGCCTCTTGTAGAAAGACGCGTAAACTATCGCAGTCCTAGTCCCATTGAACGCCAACAAAACAAACGTTGTCATTTTTACCCACTCCTCGGCGCCGATGGGCTCCTAGAGACATTGAGAAGTAATAGTACAAATTAGCGGAATATTGTGAGCGGAAATATGATTTTCCCATCTCTTACAGTACACAGTCTGAAAGAACAATGGACTCGTACTTTCGTTTTTGGTCACATGACCCATCTTGTGGCCTGTCTGACTCAGATATCCTGATAAGCCTCTCCTGGGTTGCCATCAGGTATCCAAGTGATCACAATTAGATTCCGCAACTCCCATGATCAAAGCAGGATTCCAATTAGCCACTATTGGGCTAGTAAGTCATTATTATAACCACTAAAAAACGCGACCGGCGTAAAAAATGACATGTGATGTGAATTTTGTGATTTTCATTTTGTGGCATGATTTTAATCACCTCGTATAAAATTAATAAACCACCCAAAGAAGTCCACTCCGAAGTACCTGAGAATGAGGACGAACCGGATGTCATCGAGAACAGCGAGGCTGAGTTGGGGACAGCCCACTGGTTCCCATGGGAGCCCCCAGGGGACATCATGGAGTACTGTGAAGCCGACGTGGGCATCAGAATGGTCCCGGAAGTCGACACCCCACTGCCGCTGCGGCCGCTGCTGGACTGCTTCAACCTCAGGATCTTCGACCTAAAATTTTGATACCCAAACGTCAGTCAACGAGTGATTTTATGAATAGGTGAACTTGGCTAGCCCGTCGAGTGAGTCCCAGTGACGGCCTGCGTCTCATGGGGATATCCACCGTGGGAATATACAAACTGGGTGAAGTGCGTTAGCAATGTGGAAACAATGAAAAAATTGTTGAAGAATTAAGGCGTGAAATTTTCATTACCCCTTGTTCAGCCGCAACTTTTGACTGCATCATTACGAAGTAGTGCCGGTTTTTGAAAATTCGCGGGACCGGAACGAACGATATTAATTTCCCTTGATCGACCATGAACAAGACGTTGAGGTGGTGAATATAATATATATATATATATATATATATATATATATATATATATATATATATATATATTTCTATACATTATATATATATATATCGATTTGACAACAATAATCTTGTCTATCGAACAATATCGACCGTATCGCCCCTTTGAATATCGATAATATTTTCCATGGAGTCTACTGGGGATATGGTCATGCGCAATCACATGAATACAATTTCCATAGTCATTACATGAATATATGAATGAATGTACATGCATTGTACATGCATGTACGCACCTAGTACTTAGCCTAACGGCGTGTGAAATTCACACATCATGATAGAGGGGCCAGCTCCTTTACCCGTATCATCTATAGTTTTCCAAGAAGATCTGGTACCCGAAAAATCTCACAGCATAGGTGAAGCTGAAGGTTCCCAGAGGAATTGAACCCGGGCTCTTGGATCAATAGTCCAAAGCTCTTTCCCTGTAATTCCACTTCCGTTATTAGTACCAACAATATATTTTCACCTTTCTACTGCCTAAGGACGATTGGGATATGAAACAGCGCCGGCATGCAAGGGTGAACTTTTTACCATGAACTCTTAATATATTTAGCAAATAGTATATGATATAAACGTGTTTTCCTTACTTAATTGGGGCTCAATTTAACTCCGCAGATTAATCACGGAATAGATCATATTCATTTTGCCATTTTGTCGAGATTTCACGAAAGAGGATCCATATAGTTAAGCTATAGCTTAGCCTTCCATCCGAAATGGTTTCCCACTGCAAATTTCGATTACATTCAGACAGTATATCAAATGAGAGTATTTAAATTTTTTAGACCCAATTTGATTATTTTTTTCTGCTTCCGTTTTAATTTTTAAATTTTCAAGTAACATTTTTTTCTAATAATGTGTAAGTTGTAGCAAAACTCTGTAAACACAGCAGACGACTAGCGATGTCTCTTATATTCCAGATAAAACAATGCTAACTAGATCACAATATATGTGATCTTTACGAGGTCTGCGTTCATTCACGATGATATTTTATTCATTTTTCAGGGGTCACTCAATTAACTTCGCAGATACATCATAACCTTGTTGTAACGTTAATTTTCCAGTGATAAGACATAATATGTAGATATGACATTTAAGAGTACAAATCCCCTTAAATAAAAAATTCCACGAACCTAATAGAACTAGAAGCTTCAAGTCTTCGCGGTTGTACCGCTGTGTTGAGCCACCTGTTAAAATTTTGAAACATGTGAAATTTAGCTAGTAAACTCTTAATGAGAAGCAGTAAAATTATTAATAAAAACAGCTATACATCTGAGGAATGTGATTTAAAGTCATAAGCCTCTTGATCTATTTGAATGGTATTTCGCTTAGACCTCGCACGAATATCAGAACCCGATCGATAAATTCTTTGGTAATTGGAATCTCTGACTACTACCATGTTTATTATAGGCTCTCTTAAAAATAAATGAATCAATTTTAATCGCAAGGTTAAATGGTTCGAGATAAATAGGTGCACCGAGAAAATCATGGGTGGATTTAATGGAAGATACAAAGAGGACGCGTAATAATAGAGTTCTCATAAACAGAATAACATGTACCAAATAGTTTATGCATACAATAGAGGTGGAAAGGGTATTCAAGGATAGGAAAAAATGAAAGAATTTAGCAAAATAAAGTTACCAATTATAGCTTATCATTTGGTATTTTTAAGACCACATCAGCTGAGTATCAAAAAGAGTGTTACGAAGAGTATTTATGCATAAAACTTCAATTGAGAGAATTAAATATAACAATAGCTATTGCTACGGAAAATAATAGGAGTGGTTGCCAAAACTATTTATTCACCACGATCTGATTATGTTTCTTTTTACCAGACTCTACGGAGAAGATAAATGTCAATATTTGATTGAACCGGTAGTTGATGCTATGATCCATTTCTCTTAGCCATTTAGGCATTTTCAGAGCAGTAGTATATAAAAACATGTAATTATGAAATGCGAAATTTCTACTTAAGCTTATTAAAATGATTTCAAAATACCTTCATAGGTTTTTGAAAATGAAACCTATATTTTAGAGCAAAACGATGTAACAACATCGTTTGCATGGTACATCTAACACACTGAATTAATATCACCAAGGTATCATATGGGTAAATATAATGTATTTTTACTTTTTCAGGTAGATACATTTGACCAAAGTTTTTAGTTCTATTATGGAGCAGCACCGTTATTATATCTTTCAAAGTAAGAGGCACGGAAAGGAGTGGTCAAGTCGGCTATTTTGCCGATACTTTTCGACTCCTTGTATCTAATTCAACCCAATGCCTTCAGAAAGGCTCTAGAACGTCCGGTTAAATGGCAAGAATAAATCATGCACACTCATTCAAGCTTACTTTCTAAGGGCAAACAATCCTCTTAAGTCCATTACAGATTTCAATGGAGTGTATTTCTGGGAATAACTTACCGGCATATGACACATCTCAGCGGCAGCAGTCTCTGAGAGACCGCCATTTGGATGGTTTTCACGAAACACTTCCTGCAGACCACTCGATGACCACACGGGTACGTCTGCATCGTCGCCCGAGCATTGACGCAGATGACGCACTGTCATGGAATAATCATAAGAGACAAGGCGTAGATATTAGAAAACCTACTTCGCAGATTCAAATAGCTGAAATGAGGAGACTTACAAGTGTGTTTAGTAATATCATTCATGATTATATTTGACAATATCCATTTATTATACTAAAAGATGATAAAACTGCATTATGAGAGTTAGTTTTTCCTATCATTTCTTCGGAAAACTCTTATTGTGTCGCATAGTATATTCCAGTTTAGAGATATGGCAGTATTTAATAAAAGAATCAATTAAACAATTTATGGTAATTTTAATCAAACACCGGCAACCATGTGTAAATCTGCCAAGCAAATGTTTTTAAAATAAAAAAAATTTTGGCTTTTTCTGTTTTTATTTACGATACATTCTGAGCAAAATAGAATTGAAAAATCAATGAGCTATAACTACCAGAAAATACAATTACTAAATAATAGGTAATCAAATTCTTTCAAACTTTCAATAAGGTATGCTATCTAAACCAGCTTTCTTCGATTCACCTACATCGTTCATTATATTTGAGTGTTTTATTGTAAAAGAATACTAATATTGTTATGGAATGAAAGTTTTGCTGAACTTAAAAATATATCGTTTGAATGAAAATACTCTGTAACTCCCACACAATTTTTATTCGAACTACCAGTTTCAACGCTTCGGCGTCATCATCAGGTACGTGATGATGACGCCGAAGCGTTGAAACCGGTAGTACGAATAAAAATTGTGTGGAAGTTACAGAGTATTTTCATTCAAACGAACATGAACCTCCACAAAGTTGAGCCCGAGACCATAGAATTCAACTTAAAAATATATATTTAAATTATTTTTTTCTATTGTAAATCTGTTGTGGTTTCAAACATAAAATAATTGGGCGTTATACAGAAAGCGTTATATAACTTAAAAGGATTAGCATATTTCATTATCCAAGGTTTAAAAAGGACCACTCACTATAGTATATAATATAAAACATATATATAATATGTTTTATACATATTATATATATATATGTTTTATTATATATATATATATATATATATATACACCATAAACGCAGTAATCAACCCGAAGGTCGGTTTGGTAGGTGATGGTAGAGATCACCCAGTACTAAGCCCGACGGCGTGTGAAATTCACACATCAAGGTAGGGGGGCCAGTTACTTTCCCTGTGCCGGTTATGGCTTCCCAGGAAGATCTGGTACCCGAAAAATCACATAGCTTGGGTGGAGCTGCAGGTGCCCAGAGATTTGCCCGGGAATCGAACCCGGGACCCTCCGGTCAGTAGTCTGGAGGGTCCCGGGTTTGATTCCCCTAACGCTCTACCCCTTGGACTACCGAGACCCACACACAGACACACACAGACACACACACACACACACACATATATATGTATATATATATATATATATATATATATATATATATATATATATTGGTTACAAGCCTTCAACGTTACACGTTGAAGGTTTGTAACCAATCAAATTTGGGGTTTCCCTTAGTCTTTCTTACACCAGAATATATATATATATATATATATATATATATATATATATATATATTTATATATATATATATATATATATATATACACACATACATATATATATACATACATATATATATATATACATATATATATATATACATATATATATACACACATATATAAATCACAAGCCTTCAACGTGTAACGTTCTGATCGAACATCAGCCCTCCTTAAATCGCATTACTGGGACATTGATTCGTTTGACTGTTATCTGCATCCATTTTGTAGCATACAATTCGAGGCTCCGTGAAACGGGCGCCATGAAACTATGACATTTCCCATTAACATACTATTTGTTTTTAACAAGTATCATGGCAAAAATATTTTTTTATATTGTAAGTGCAGTTAGAATGGATCAATGTGTTCCCATAAATCTGCCTCATTACTTTTGATAATTAAAATGGAAACGTAATTTGAAATATTAGAAAGTTTATTCAGTATTTTTTTATAAATTGTATATTTAAAATAGAACAGATACTTACCAACAGCAATTCCATTACTTTTAATGACGAAAAGGGAAACATAACTTGAAATATCAGAAAGTTTCATGTTCCTGTTTTATAAGCGATTATAGAAAAAATGAAAGCGTTCACTCGCCATGAAAGTCACGGAATAAGGTAATGATGGCATCGGATAAGCTTACTCTAATTGCATGTCCCTTTTGTTTCCGAATAAGAACAAATAAAAAATTGTAAAGATTTGCCATCGTAAATTTTATGTTTAATCGCTTTGGTAAAGAAACATGCATTTCGTGAATCTTTTGTTACAGGTCTGTAAATTTCCATTAATTATCAATTAACTGTTCCGATGAAAAGCAAATTTTTACTGCGCCGCGGAAATTAATTGGAAAAATATATAATCAATTCTACGAATTACGCTGGTAGGATCAAATTGAACGTAAATAAGGCAAAAAAGAGAATATCACAAACGAGTGGTAACGTCATTCTGTTGTTCCAAGCACTTTTAATTATCGGACACAATTTTCTACTTTTAGCTTCAAGTTAAACAGGTCATGTATGTATGTATGCAGAGTATTAATATACTATATCTCATTTGCAATTGCTTAATACTGTGTATAATATAATAGAGTGTAATATACCTTTTTCCTCATATTTTACTTCCATTTCGTAAATCATAAATAAAGATAATGCTTAAAATAACAAAATGCCAGAAACGGTAATCCATTAGCTTAAATTCAATCTGGAGCCATTGAATAACCACATCTCTCCACTATAAAAAATTGATGGTAGTAGCCTATATCCTTCCAAAAAGTAGATTTTGTGGCACGTTTACGAAGCACATTAATGAAACATTTCCATCTAATATGGCAAGGAGACTGAATTCAGCGAAGCGAGCAACATCTGCAAAAATGATGGCTAAACAATGAAATTCTAGAACACGAGAACGCACAATTTTGGTAATTTCAAATGTACGACATGAATGCAGGGTGTCATTACCGGTTTGTTTTAAAGAACAATATATACAGTTACAATTTTACCGTAGTTTATTGTATATTTCGCTAGATATTTTTTAAAATTAATAGGCAAATGACTATGAGAAAAAGTAAAGCATTTGATCTGTATCATTTATCAGTGAAATCGAATACCGGTGTTCTGAACATAATCGATTATCATTTAATGAGATCCAGGGTGCCATTTCTATTTTGGAATGATCCCAATCTACTCACTGTGAGCACTCATGAATAAATGGAGGAAACTCTGTCATTTTTTAAACTATTTACTCTTAATAAATAACAGAAAGACAATTATTTTTGGTTTTTCAAACTCAAGGGTTATAAGAGGATTAATTCATAATATCAAGTTGTCTATTATGATACCATATTTTAAGTTTGATAAATGACGACTCAGTGGCGTTTGTCAGAGTAAAGTGACAGCACCCTAAGAAACGCTTGTTCGCGTTCCGCTTAGTGCGTATTAGGTAGGGTGTGTTAGAATGCTCTGTTAATTGTTTTCGTTCGGTGATTCTAATTCTCATAACTAGCATCAGCTAAACTAAATAAATGAATTTAATATATGCAAAAAACTAGGTCACGTTATTGGATTCATCGCAGAACACAAGTATGAAATCCAATAAGATAAAGGGAAGAATACACCCAAAAATAGAAAATTATTGAAACTAATCGACCTCCAAAGCTTTGTGACTCTTGAATAATCTTGAGACGTAGAAATTCGTGAGCATATGAACACTTAAGTCGTATGTAGATACGAAATCATGTTGAGAGAGTATAAGTATGTTTCAAACATAGCAGTGGAATAAAATGAGGGTGAAGGGATGATTATATTTCCAGGAGATACATAAATAACTTAAGCACAAAGCTGAAAGCGCAATATAATTCGGTAAATTTCAGTCTAAAAAAGCATTGCTTTATCAGAAAATATTAGCCTTGAAATATATGGTAAAGTGACTCATTCTCCATAAACTGCAACCAAGTTCAAAATTACGTATCGTAATTACACCACTAAACTTAAAAATATTTTTCGGCTAACTACTGAGGAAATTAAGTGATTTTATGGTCCAATATGATCGATATTTAGTACTTATGAAGTTTTATGTTATATTCAAGGTATTGAAGAAAGATGAATGGAGTATAAGAATAAAAATGTAGAAGACTTGAACAGGTACTACGGTAAGTGAAGGTGTACTACGAGGTAATTGATAAAATTCCGGAAGTGAATTTTAACTGGTACAATAAAAGAAAGATGTAGGTATCTAAATTAAGGGATAAAAAATCGGTAAATAAAGCACTAGGAATGTTTATATGAAAAATAGTCAGGATGACATGGCTTAGAGGATATGATTAGTGCGATGGATAAGAGGAGAAACTGAAGAACGTGAACACAGGATTATGGAGAAGAAAGTATAAAGGTCTAATCAATAAACTGAGGGAATTAACTATTCGGGCAAAGGAAACATGAATGAAAAATCAATGCAAAGGTCCGGGGAGTTAAAGAGACAGAGCTAAATGGTGGATTGTAAAAAAGGTGAAACATCTGTAAGAATTTTATAGGTGAAAACCCGTTTTCACCTTTGGAAATGCATAAGTTAAAATATAAATCTGAACAGAAGAGGTTCTAATAAGTTGGAATGCACATACAGGAGAACTGTATGGTGAATATACACCTCTTAGCTCAGTTATTTTAGGATACTGAAAATGAATACGATATCGATTCAGATAGAATTGAACAATGAATACATGATATGCTCGATGTATTTAGGCTTAACTTAGTGGAAATCCATTATCACTAAAGTAACAAACAAAAACGAAACAAAACTATTAATCTTTACACCATTTTTTTTATTATGTACGACTAGTTTCAATGCATCGGCGTCATCTTTATTATTACTTCGAGGAATTCTTGATTACGAGATGAAGAAGCCTTGAAGGAATACAATCAAATAGAGCTGTGGTAACAGATAACAATCCTGCTGAACTGTTTATTTGTTAACCAGTATTTAAACCCTCCCAAATCAGGGCAAAAGCAACAGCAAGTGAGCACCATTAGACTATAAGTTAGACTTGACACGCAGTTTTTGTAATGGTTAAAAAAAAAGGATGGAGAAGAGCAAATGGAAACTTTGGAGGAGAAATAATTCTAGCTACTAGCCATAATGAGGTAACTAGTAAGAAATAAACATGCAACAGAGTACAACCAGGATGTATTTGCATTTTTGATGAGTGTTGAGAAGCCGTTAGACAAAATAAACTAAGCAAAATTCATTAACATTTTACAGAAGATATTATAGGAGGCTAGAGGGATACACAATTTTTCCGAAAACTGCACGCAGACTGGGCTGGTGAGAATAGAGAATGGGGAAACGGGATGGGCAGCTCTAGGAAGAAGACAGGGATATCCATTGTCTAATAATCTTTTTAATATACTTAGGTAAAAGGTTTATTCGAGACATAGGAAGACTGGAGACAGGATTGAAAGTATGTGGGGCATTGTTCAAATCAGTTAGATCTGTGGACGATCAAGCGTTAAGCTACGTTTTCATTCATCTGTTTTACGTCACTGTCATGCCCCACTTTCATGTCTGCGGGAGCGCTGGACGAAATCAGAATACGCTAATGACCCGTCCGCTGTGCTTGATTGGATTCGAACAAATAATAGAAGGCGAGCGCAGAGAATTGAGAGATGGATAACTCCTGTGGCGCCGTAACCCGCGGTGGCAATCTGCGTATGAGATCTGAGATTCTCGAGAAATAGGAAGGTATGATAAACTTTAAAGTTGGGAAACATATCTTTAATCTAGTAGAACAGTTATCCTCTTCATGAAGCACTTTGAAAGAAGGTGGGAAAAGTGGTAAGGACATTAGAAGATGAACGGCGTTAGTTTAAGTAGCATGATCGATTAGCAGCAAACAATAATTCACTTTTCCATATCAACGGTGGAATAGTGAATTATTATTTGCTAAAAATCGATCATGTTCACCTGCTACAACATCACGCCTGATTTCGCAAAATTGGCTAGGAAGCATGCATACAGAGGAGCGAGTTTGGTAACAATCCTTTTAAATAAATCCTTTAACATTGAGCGTTATATTGCATTGATCGGAAATTTGGTCATAGAGGCAAGAGGATAAACGTAGATTTGTGGTGGATATTGAGATGTTGGGTTGAAAAGAAATGGATAAAATAAAATTAACGGTAAAGAAAACAAACGAGAATATTACAGGCATGGTAGCAAAAGAGAGACGGCTGCTGGGAGAAATTCGAAGAGAGGACATGTCGATGTAAAAGATATTGGGAGGCAGTGGGACGCTGAAGACAATAATATAAGAGAGAAGGCTGAGAAAGCAATGTAGTGAAAGGAAAAGAATAAGCATTTTGGATATGCATTGTAAGGTAGAAAGTATGCAGGGCTAAATAATATTTTATTGTAATGTGTAGAATGGGATCACTAATTAGGATTACGATCATTATTATTATTGAGGATATTTTGTAGCATGCTAGTTAGATCTTAGGAGCAGGGCATTGTGTGTTTCCTGGGTCCATCTAAAGCCTACACTAGCCCGGTTAATGATAACGACTGCTACTAATGATGTTTTGTGAAAATTAATTATCTTTTAAAACATTGGGACTTCAATCCAGGGTTAGCCGCATTGAATGCATTTGGGGTTTAATCTATACATTAAGATTCAAGAAATACTCCTTTCATAAAAGCTCCGACTAAACCTGCGAAACCTAGATTTGATTGAGTAAGTCAAAAAAGGGAAAGTAAAAGGAAAAGTAAAAATTTGAAGCTAATTTTAGCAGTCTTCCCAAACTAATGCACGAAACAGGTAAGTAATTGCAAGGACATCTTTGGCTAGAAAATATTTAGTGCACGAAAAAAGCTCATGAACGGCAGTAAATAAAATTTTGATCAGGTAACGGCAAGTTATTTTTATGCAGTAAGCATCATGCATAGAGTTATTGGTGTTTCTTTGCTTTTTAATTAACTTTGCATGTAAATGTTTGTTATTCAAATTAAATTAGCTTTTTTAGTTTACGTCATTATATAGATTGGTATTAATAATATTTTAAAATGCACCTGAAGCATTTTTCTATCGAAATAGAAATTACACTGAAATATAACGCCTTCGTTTTTCATAAAATATCAATAATTGAAAAAATCTCCAAGCTTTAAATACTGTAACTGGGGTATATTGTATAATACATGAATTGTATAATACTTAGAGAAGGCACTGAACACATCATAGTTGGAAAACTGAAAATGAGAAGTCATTTACTCACAAATTGGTCAAAGATCGAAATCTAAAATTTCGTATAGAAAACAAATTCACCTAGGTCTTGCCAACTTTTGTACATTAAAAATCCCCTTGAAATAGGTATCTCAATCACAACTATGGTAGTTTTGAAATTCAGGAATTAGCATTTGGATTACGTACAACATGATGCTCTAGCGGAAGCTTCGTCTGCGGCAAAGGAAATGATTAGAATTGAAGAGAATTCAATCTACTATTGAACATGAATATTTGAGAACTCTCAATCAAAGAGCGGGAAGTTTGGATCTGATTGCATTAAAGTGCTCTAGGGGTACCGCGCAACCAGCAATTGTTTTTGTAATCCACCTACAACCCCAAGGTAATCAACCCGAGCGCTTGTATTGACACTCTTGCTGACCGTATGCCAGGTTCCATGGTGATTTCATGCGTTCCATGAAAGGGGGCAGTTCCTTTCTTTGTGTCACCTGTAGTTTTCCAGCAAACTATGGCCTACGGAGAATAATACCCATTGTATTTTGATCGGGGGTATTAAGAGTCATCGCCCGTGAACCTCCCGTCAGAGGCGGAACCCTCTCTCGTATACGGGGAAGTTAAATTCCTCATCCATAAAGATTTGGTACCTGCAAAATCGCGCTGCTATGGTGATGTCTAGAGCACCATCCGGATATAATTCCAGGCCCTCCAGTCAGTAGACTAAAGATCTACGCACTAGGTTACCACGAGGACAGTAATATTTCAATCTCGTCCAAATTCACATTTTCTGAACTATTATGTCCAAAGGCATTCAGAGCCTTGTTTAGGAGCTCAATCATCTTAACCATATAAGATAAAACCTTAAATAAATATTTTAAAGAATATGCTTTTGGCCAACGAATAATATCCTCTTCGGAGTCATATAATCTGTCATTAAGAAATTCATCCCAGTTCTTAAATTATTCAGAAAAAACTCTTTGTTAAATGGAAAATTACAGCAGTCTTCGTCTCTGTCATTTGAACATGTCTTCCAACAGAAGAAAATTAGCATGCTTATTTAGCACTACGGGAGCGTGGTAGTCCAGGGAATAGGGTGTTGGCCTTCTGGTTGAAGGGCCCAGGTTTGATTCCTGGGCACGCTTCCAGACGTTCTCAGCTTCACCCAACTGTTGTAATATTTCTGATACTGGAACCTTCTGGGAAGCTAAAGGCGGCACAGGGAATTGATCTGGCCCCCATACCCTCGTGTGCGAATTTCAAACGCCGTTGGGCTAAATACAAGGGGAACTCTACCCTCATTTATAAACCTGACCTACGGGATGAAAACCGAGGTAGTTTAGTGCTACAATAATTTTAAATTAAATCCTCATTTAGGTCATATTTTTCCTCAATTATCATTTGAGACATTTGGAAGGACACATCTGTATATCTACTCGAAGGCACACCTATGAAAAGAAAAATTTAATGGGCGTTACAGTCACTCTGACGGAATGACTGAGCATTCTCGCATGATAACTTGATTGAGTTCATAAATTCATCTCTTCGCTCACTATAATAACAAATATTTTTGGCTCTTTTATAATGTATCCTCGTCAAAGTTTATGTACATGTGTGACGCAATCCAATAATCTTCAGTTATATACGAATATATTTCTCTTTATGAGGGAAAAATGTAGAATCTCAAAGCTAAGTTAATTACCTGTTTTAACCAAAATTATCAAGGAATATGCCTGGATAGTCCTCAAATGCTCATGATTTGGAAATACTAATCTTTAAACATTCAATAATTACCCAGAATCTCTTACACAAAGCCTTAACGGATTTACTTTATAAATTAAAGTAAAGGTGACCATTTTTTTCAATTTTATTCTTTAAAGTGTAATTCCTAATTTTATATATTTTTACTTGGATTCTTCAAGTTTTCCAAACTCAACGTCGATGTTTCTTAGTATTTCTCGAGACATTCATTTCTGTAACAATTTTAGAATTGTAACAATTTAACAATTGTCTCCTTTTTTTCAATGCAAAATATATTCCCGAAAAAGCCTCGCTTCGCATAACTGGCTACGCCTACGGGGGTAAATGAACTTTTGAGCCATTCTATGAACTTCTGGCCTAAGTATAATCGCACAAATATGGCGAATAGTTATGCAGCCTGGGTTTCAAAAACTTCGTTGTAATGAAACCCACGAAAAAATATACTCTCCTTGGAGATTTGGCGAAGCTCTATAAAGTGAATCAATACGGATAACTTTGACGCTCTATGTCTTCATGAGATTGGGGGTGCTGCGATTCGGCATGCCCGAGAAAGGTCAATGTATGCGGGGTGAAAGTTGAACGAGGGCTTACGAGTCGACGAGCGGGAATGGTTGAAGTACAGGAACGAGTGCCATTGAAGCGTCTTGGCTAGAGGACATTGACAGTGGTTAATTCAGCATTAACATATTATAATTCATAACTTCACGAAGAATAAGATCAGTGTGAACGTAGTTTTCAATGTTGAAAGAAGTAAAGGATATATTATTTACATATTTTCCGTCACGATTGGTATTTTCATGAAAACTCCCACGTTAATCCAACGCATTATGCACAATGCTATAGAATAGGCATTATGACGACATAAAAACGACAAGCACCAATCACGCTCCACATTTTGTACCCACTGGTTCAGAATTCTAAAATAGGGCGAGAGGAATGAAATATCAACAAAGTTTCTCGTTCTCTTACAGCAGAATTGTTTGTTTCCCATTTTTCAATTCCCCCGGATGCGATTTAACGCTTATCGCTGTGGCCGAACGTAATCTGATCAACACACAAGTTTAGATGCTAGCGCAAATTTTTAGTAACGGCATGACAGTGAAATAGTGCGAATAACGCATAAGCATAGTGTGACCCACGTTAAATCAATCCATTCTACAAATACTACAAGAGTGCAGTGTGTATATTACGCAATGGGCTTACGAATAATTGGATTTTCCTCCATCTAGGGCTTGGTTGCATGTAATTGTCTTCAATGTAATGTCTGTAATGCAAGGGTTAGGTGGAAGAAGGGACCATAGGTCTCAACCTCGCCCAATTAAGTCAATAAATAAATAAAATAAATAAATAATCATCATACAGCCGAAAAATAGCCCAGCAACTGATGTCATTCATAGAACAGCTCAAATAATTAAAACCTATTTTTCTTAACTTCCATCTTTTTGTGTATCGAACCATTTGAGATCATATTTTTTTACTTATTAAGGATTGAGGGAGAAAGGCAGACTTAAAAACAACTGCATGAAAAAGAGGGAAGCTATTTTAATCCACTCCGTGTTACAATTAATTCCCCAAGACAATGGATGAGGGGACTCGAAGGGGAATATTAACAAAGGAAAGCAAAAGATAAATTATGAGAAGATGTCAGCAAAAGTAACTATAATATATTAAAGGGATTGGCGGGCAACAGGAGAGCTTGAAATCTGCTGAAATATAAATAATATATGGATAGAAAAGAATTAGTAATGAAAGAGCACTTCGATGAGTGAGTTAAGAGGTAGGTCTTTGGAGGACACTCATAAGAGACTAATTGGGCACATCTGGAGACATAGTAGTTTAGCTGAAGCCGTAATCAATAGAATCATGGGGGGAAGAAACCACAGAGAGACCATGTATTTCACCGGATTTACGACCCTCCCGCAAAAGAGAAGTACTCAATGTAATACGAAATATAGGGTTTTGTTTCGAACTCAATAAAAAGTGTGCATGAAACGATTTTTCTGTTTAATTGAGCACTAAAAGCTAAATATAGGAGAGGACGAATGCTAATGGAAGAATTAACAAAAAAGAAACGAAGAAATCTACAAAAATGAAGTTGATTGCAAATTCACCAGGCAAAATTGGGAGGGGGGCAGACGAGTGGTAGCGAACATAATGGTAGTAGTAGTAGTAGTATTTAGGGGAGAGAACCGACAGATGAGGTCATTTGCGACATTAGGGATGGATGAGAAGGGAAAGGTGGAGAGAAACCCGGTTTCCGCATTAGCGTGCTCTTAACGAAAGGCGCCAAGGGGTCCGCAGCTCAACGTCCATCCGACGGACGGCGTACTCACTCGAAGTGCCCTTCACAAAGCACCTCAAGTGGGGATCAAGATACCACTGACAAATATTCGACGCCGCCGGAATTCAAATCCGGGTCCTCTGAGAGGGAAGTCAGTACGATTGCCACCGTACCACCAAGATCCCCAATATGATGGTCTTTTCTCCCAAGGGAACTCTACAGGGTGCGACCCTTAAATCCGGACAAATTTCAAGTTGAATTTCCCGCCATATCGTAGTTTCACTGGAGGTCGCGATTGGCGTTCTTGAAAGCTTTAGGAGTCTAGTAAACAGTCATATATCCCCCAAAATGGCCGAGATGTTACGTACAAGTGCGGAGCACAATCGAAGAGCCGCTATTGTTGAAAGTGTTCGCGCTGGGCGTTATTTTTCGAAATAATCCGATTCTTCTGGTACCTCCGATCAACTTTTTACGATACTTTGGCTAAGTGTAATGCTTTGGAGAGATCTGAGGAAGGTTCCGCTAACCCGGTGAGGAAATCTCCTTCGAGGAAACACGTGCTTGTCTGGATTTAAGCACATTATGTACACATAAAGTTAATATATATTAACATTAATATGGCCATGAACGGAATGGCTAACTGACCTTATGGTACGAGCAGAGAGAGTCTTAGTCATTTTTATTTTTAGACAGGGGCCCCTAACCCTAAATTATACAAGAAAATTAGCAGCTTTTTAACCCCTTCCCACTTTGTAACGATACATAATATATGAATTTAACGCAATTTTTGACTCTATCATTATGATATCACACATATTTAACTGTCTTAAAAAATAAAAAATAAATTTTCTCTCACGAAATCGTTTAAAATAGGTACAATAATGATTAGTTAATTTACGTGATAGTCATGAAAGAAAGAGCATTTCTTTGAAGGAAAAATTAAGTTTTTATTTCAGTAATGCAGAGTACATATATAGGGTGAAATTAAAGAGACATTACTCAATGCTTTTATCATGTTCATACTTGCTTAAACAATTGTGAAACGATACCCGTGCTAGAAAATGCAAAGCTTGCATAGAATGTATCGGTAACAATTTTTTCATGACGTTTGCGTGAGGTGCTGAATTCACACCGTCGGTCAAGTGTGCGCATGATCGCAGATCGTATTGGCATTGATAAATAGCAGTACACACCCTTTTTAATTAACATTTGGTGATGGGAAAGATCTGCGCAAAACTCGTCCCAAAGGTATTGACGGACGATCAAAAGCAGAATCCCAACCCCTTTACAGTCCCAAATGGGTATCAGCAGACTACTCCCTATTCCAAAAAGTTAAATCCTTCCTTAAAGTACACCACTATGGGACCCTAAGTGCCGTCGAAGAAGCTTGCACCCTTCTCCTAAAGGACCTTCCGAAATCCACCTACCAGGGAGCCTTCGAGTCGTGAAAAAGCCGCTGGCAAAAGTGTGTCGACGCGCGTTCTTTGTATAATGTTGAGGTCTGGTAGCATTATTTGAAATAAATCTTTTTTACCGAAACCTTTCCCGATACTTTGTATGAAAACCATGTATTTACAAATATCTTCTGTTTTGAACAAGGACAATTAAAATTCTTTTATCATAAGCGTGCCTGAAATGATTCAACAAGAAAATTTACGGACGATACCTCCATTGACCCTAAGGGAACGTAGTAAAATAGGGCTTCCCCAAAACCTTTTGAAGCCGTAATTAAAAAACAAGCCTACACTGACTATTTAATTCTAAAAAAATTGCAATTTTATCAGGGTAAAAACTTTTGGAGTCAATTTGATAAGCAAGAATTTCCTCCTAGTTTACAGTAAATTTAGGGAGCAATAAATGGACGAAATGTGACTTGGTGCTAAAAATACCGGTGACTTTGAGCAGCGGAAGCAAGATAACCACTACGTAGGTCACATTAAGCTAATTATAAAATATACATGCCATTTTCATGAAAAAATTTAGGAACATAATTTTATATGATGAATAAAAAACAAGGGTAAAGTTATGCAGCTAAGATACCACTTTATAAGTTGTAATGACCTTAAAATGCAATAGATACTAAATGACTGAGTAAGAAAAAAATAATCGAAGCTGTTGCCTGAAATATAAGAATGCCTAAAGTTCTTAAATTTTACGCGTGGTGAAATACATTTCAAAGTTAACACTCGCGATATTTTTAACATTTACTAGGCTCTCGCACTGAAATTTAATAAACGAATGAAGAAGGCAAATGAACGAAAGAACAATGCTCTATAGAATTCGGCAGAGAACTCACTTTTCTCGTAAATTAATGAAAGAGGATGCCCAGTGATTGTGATGATTGGTCACCAATTCTTCTGAATACGTAAAATAAATCTTTTTTTTTAACTCCATTTTTCCGTTTTTCATTTTTCGGTACTTCCGAATGTTGCATGACTGCTATCGGGTAAAATTTCATGTAATAATACTTCACTGCAACATTTCTCTATGACCTTAAGCGACTAATACCATTGATGAATACAAAAAAACTTCCCCACATAAATTTCCAAAGGAAGGGGTCACCTTCCAGTTTCTCGTGCAACTTATGCCTCCGTTGAAGGGATTTTTAAGGAAATTTCCGAAGTTGAATACCTTCGCACCACATTCGGTAAATTCAACCATCTTTGTGTTAACTACGGAGGCGGCTTCCGCCTGGAGCGACTGCCCACTCATATCGACTACCGTCGGCCGGTTCATTCGACTTAATCGACGTTTGGTCTACTCATTGCGATCACAGACTGTCTCATTTGTCTGGCAATCTCCTTGGGAGCGTTGAGCTAGGTCAGTTATCCAGTCAATCCGAAACCGTCACGCATTCGAGGGCTGCCCCTGAAGCCGTGAGCTCGCTGACTCTTACCCCACTTGGGCGTCCCATGAACCACACGGACTCCCAGTCAAGAGAGGACCTCTCCATCAGGGTGGCCGGGCCCCGGGTCCTCACTCCGCCAAAATCCCCCGAGGCCAGACACTCGGCGCTGATCGGGGGAGGGCGGCGGAACGAGCGGCACGAAGCCCTGCCCCACCTCACCGGAAGGGCATTGCGGCATCGGAGTCCCCGTTGGGAGGGTGACGCGAAGTCGGTGGCGAACGGCCGACGAGTATTTTTTTTATCATACCGCTCGGAGTGGGAGGATGGGGACGCATGAAGAGAGTACAAGGGTTGGTGGGGTAAAATGTGTGTGTGTCTCTGCTTGGCTGTGTGTGTGTGTGTGTGTGTGTGTGTGACGGAGGCGTGTGTCGCCTCGCGAAGTGTGCGATGGTGCCAAAACTGGAGCTGCAATGCGGCTGCGATTGTGGCGAGGGGAGGGTGCCTTTGGGTGGGGTGGGGTCGGGAGGGGAGGTCGCCGGCGTCGCGGAGAGAGAGAGGGGGGACGGGTGGAGAGAGGAGGAGGGAGGGGAACGCCAGACTGCCACCTTCCTTCCTCCTCCACAGCGACGGCTAGGGATGGCAGAAAAATAAATTATGCATCTGAACGCCTAAGTACCGCACGACATGGCCGAATGGTGCGTTGTATCCATCGTAACATATCGATAATATTACGAGTGGATATGTAATAAAATTATATTCTAGCAGAGTGGAATATTATCGAAGTTGGTCGTTAAATGGACCATTTACATATAGATAATGGACGTTTTCGCGTCTCTCCTGCGATGTAAAATCTATTAAAAACTATTAAAACTGACGTCGAGGTCATCTGGTTTTTGATTTTTTTAAATAAAGGTCTTATGTATAAAACTAACATGGTGAAGATTCGCTACCTGCTACATTAGGTATATATTTATTAAAAGAATTCTTGCAACATTTGATTACTACCAGGCATAATATATTCCAATGAATTCCACTGGTACGTTGTGTAATTCTATCGAAGCCAGGTACAAACTTAAATGACGGACACATCTTAATAGCATCATTCTAGATCAAAGTGGCTAAATTTTACACGGAATATCGGAACGGTATTTAGATAGTTGGAATCAGAAAAGAAAAAGTTTGTATCAGACTTTAAAGGATAATTTTTATTGGTTTCAATTATTCAGGCAATGTAAATGGTCACGTCAGGACAATGCCATTATGGCCCTGCTATGATTAAATTTTACGAGAAACGAAATATATGCATCATGAAAAATTGCGAAAACGACTTCTGATATATATCAATTAAGTACACCGATAAAAATGTATCGGTGCGTTTAAGATATATATCGATAATTATTATTTAATGATATGATGCAGACCAGAGATCTAGAGGGCGGTGTGAAGATGGGTGCGGATTTTCACCGTCTCTCTACGCCTTTCACACGCTGGGCCGGGATGCACGGGCTTCCGTGCTCACCGTACGCTATCGACGAGAGAAGACCGTGAGTCTGTGTTTGGGATTCAACGCTATCCATAATCCATCGATGAACTCCGGCCTAGATATCGCTCTGGGATCATTTTGAGAGCAGAATGACATTTTGCTCGCACATTCACTCCATCCAACACTTGCTTCATGGGTAAGGAGATAGAGCGGGCTGATTTCGTTTGTATCAGCGCTGAATCCGGTTGTTATGGTGTGACGTAAATACTCAATTCACGACACAAAAGATTCCTCAAGGAATAGTACGGCAACAGACACGGGGACACGTAAAAGACTGGGGAATCAGGATTTCGGCGAAGCAATATGTCCGCATTGGCATCTCAATTCCAGCAATATTTCTCTTAAAAAAGGAAAATTACAGCATATCATGCAGCTGAAAGAGGCTGAAGTCAGGTTTCATGCTAAAAGGAAACGTTCTTAAGAACTAGTGGAAAGTATCACCTACCTATAAAGTAAAAAAACCCAGCGTGGAAAGAGGTCGAAGGACATCAAGCTAGGAAAAAGATCACCGCTAAGAAGCAAATCAGTGCCACGCTCATAGGAGTGAACAAGGGAGCTATGTAAGAAAACATGTCGTGAATAACAGTCCATGGATCGTTTATATGAGCATTTGGTAAAGTGAACCAAAGTAGAAAAAAAGTCTTGAAAAACTGGTAAAGGAAATAGGGCGCACAATATGAGCAAAAAGAACCAGACAGATTGAGCAAACCTTGAGGCATAATAGATTAGCTAGGAACATAATGGCAGGGGAATTAAAAGAAATAGCAATACGAAAAAGATCAAGTGACGTAGGCCGAATAGAGTGAGATTTCACGTAAACAAGAAAGTTGGCGCCAGAAAAGAGAAAGTGATGGCAGTATTCAATCAATTTTTGGATTCATACCCGATGGTTATTTGAGTATTTGGCATTTCAATTTCGCAGAAATTCTCGCTGAATAAATAAATAGATAACATATATATATATATATATATATATATATATATATATATATATATATATATGTATATATATATATATGTATATATATATATATATATATATATATATATATGTATATATATATATATATGTATATACACACATTTATATTTATTTAGGCATTTATCTATTTATAATTTGTCAACAAAATTCTGACCAAATGCAAATTAATTTTAATCTACGCCACGTCACATCCTCCAAGCCACTATGAAGAAGAGTGGCAGGGAGTGTATCTTGGGTGTAGAGGCTGATTTTGGTTGTGCGAAATTAAAAATGGGCATTTAAAACTATCTTTGTTGAGGTTCAGTTATTATCTCACTTGGACGGTATAATACACAGCACAATTTTGAACGTCAAATATTCTGATGTACTATGAGGATCTAATGTCTCCCTCGGTCTCATATGTTTACTTGAGTACGTTGCACCGCTCTAAAATGCTTCGGGTTGTATTCCAAAACGTTTCTCCTGAGCAACTTGAGGCCAACGTCCTCCTTTGATAAGTCTTGAGGAAACGAGTTGGCATATTGAAGTACATGTCATGCACTTTATCTCATTGGAACCTCTACTCCCTTTCTCCTTTTGTTGAGAGTGGCCTGATCGACCATAAAACCGACCTTTTTCGGTAGAGGAAAGTTTGTCTTGGCATGGCATGACCTCATTCAAAACGACAGTAAAATTGGACTTAATTTCTGAAGCAATAAATACCTGGGACAGACTCAATTTTACATTTGAAGGTAGCGACGTATTTTTGTATATTCCGGCAGTTTGTTTGATATAAAAGTGATAACATTGGTTTTATAGTAATGAATAATTTCTTAAGGCATCGTTTTTGCAAACATACTTACGTTATGAATGTCTTATTGCCAAATATTTCAGCTGTAAGTTTTAATATGAGAACTTGCTTCACCAATTATGAAACTAGTATCTTGATACACGAGATTTGTTCTTTTCACAAGGGATCAATGTATTATTTATGTAAAAATCATATTTAGTAGTGTTCTTTCTAAGCGACATAATTGTCAGGCTCGTTATTAATGGCGTAAGATTATTTGGAGGCAAATTGAGCCTAAAAAATAAAGCAAAGTTTAAAACTCGGTTTTATTTTTTTAAACTTCAACAAAAACTTTATCGTAAAAATTTAAAAGCAGGGTCAATTTTCAATAGTTAAAACTTCTAACTTCCGCTCAAAAGAGCAATTCGACCTTTCCGTTTATTAATTTAACGAAAATAAAATCTGTCGTTCTTTTTATCTTAAGTTGTACTCATAAATTTAGTTACGTACTTTTATTGATATTTCTATAGTTACGATCAGTAAAAATATAACATTTAAATGTGAACACATAGCTTGTGTGAAGTTGGAGCATATGTCTTTCGGCGAGACGTCACTGAATCCTATCCTCAATGGAACCAAGGAAGAGGGGCGTTTTATAGTACCAACTTGTTACTATCCTCCCTCTTTGTTAAGGTCTAGGCTTCGTTGAGGAGAAGCTTATGCCGATTGTTTAGTAGCATACTGGAATGTGGTCTACTCTCACACTGACTAAAGTTACTTCCAGCCTTTGAGTCCCAGATACTTTTTCTAATTCTGAATGCGTCCTAAGCAATGTGAAATATCATCGCTATTTTAACTCTTATTACATTTTCCTCCAGCTTCTCCAATGAATTCATACTTATTTTACATCATTTCGCATACCTCTCTATTAGTGTACCTTTAAAGGATAAGAGATAGCGTTGAATCCAGAAATACTCGCCCTATTCAAAATTAATTAGAATATCCTATGCAAATTGCATTTAATCCTTCGTTTGCTATTTCCTTTCCTTTAAAATTTCAAAACTGTGCATTTGTTAAACAAGATTCTTATAAGTATTTTTAACTCCCATTCCGATATTTCCTGAAGTATAATGACTCGTAATCAGCTGTAATCGCAAATCCACGGTGAATTCTCAAATAACTCATAACACCCCATGCAAAAACCTGTTTCTGGACATCACCCTGCAGTTGGTGACTATCAGGTGAGTTTAAATCTCACTTTAAATCTGGAAATACTGCATACATTTGATTATCTCTTTCCTTTAAGTTCAGAATGTCGTGCGTCCATGGTTTCAACTGCTTCACATTATTTACACGTTCGTTTCCTTAATCAGTGAAGAGTTCCATAGCAGGAAGGATAAAGCTCTCTTCCGGGTTATTAACGGGACTTTTTTTTACTTTGATGTTTTGTGGCTGCTTAACTATTCCTTTGGTCGATACTGCCACGTCATTCAATTGTCCATCGAGGATTTGGGAGGTTTCTTTTGGCGCTCTAATAAGCATGGTGATAGAAACACTAGAGAAATTTACTTAAAATGATCGCCTCAATTAAGCTGTGTAAATTCTTCTATCGTTCACCTATAATAGGTCGCCAAGCTCATTATTTTTATCTTAGAACTGCAATGATTTTTGGTAATTCTTTAAACACGTTTATGTAGGGTATATATAATCTGAATGAACGTGGACTTTTCCATTTATTCATTTTGCTCTTGATAACAATTCTGAGACCATCTCTTCTGGAGGATTGCTAAATCTGATTACGTATTCAAATAATTTCCAAATTTTCCCATGGTATTACTTGAAGAATTACGTAGTTATAACTTCTCCATTGTGCCTACTCTACCCATTTTTTGCTTTAAGCATAGAATTTTTGTACTTTTCTATCCTGTCACACACGGTAATTAAGAATAAATTCAATATTCTATGTGATAGTCTACGACTTTTTCCGGAAAAATTCAATTGATTGGTTTTTTTTATTTCTACTGAAGACCATTGGTATATTATTTGTACATTACATTTGTTTTCATCATTCCTGTAATTCAGTTTTTATGGTCATATTTACTTGTACCCATACATTCTCTATAATGATATCACGTTGGAAGGAAGTTAGTTAGAAAGGACCTTCACTTAGAAATTTAACGACTTAGCCGAGTGGGTGCTTGCCGAATTCCCTATCAGGCGAGTCGAAACACTGACGGTATTTAGTTGATGTGACTAAGCAGAATGGTCCCAGTTACGGCATCAAGTAAAGCCACCATTGACTACAATTATTTTATTTTCATATTTAGAGCTAAGAGTATATATCAAAGCGTCGAAAAAGAAAAAAAAACATCTATGTTGAATTCCGTGAGTCAGAATAATCAGCGGACTACTCAGCTTCCAAATATGAGATACTTGATACCACGAAAAACCTTTTCTATTTTATTGTCATAATGTGTACTGGTGTTTACTATACTGACAGCAATGAATACACTGCCTCAAATTATTTTATACACAATAACCTTGGCTTTATAGTATCTAAGCTTTTTAATAAACGTCGCTGACTGCTGTACTTTCTCTAACTTATATTTAGTTCCCCATAATTGCTTGCATTTATTCTAAGGAAAATTTATCCTGTTTCCAATCTTTAACATTATATTTTTCAGCAGGTAATAAACCTAAATTATGGTTTGCCATCATTTGGGTATATACGTATTTAGTGGGACGATATCCACGCTTGAGCATGACACCAATTCCGTAACATAGTTGGGATGGATGCACGGAACTACACCCTACTGTAGAGATATTTTATTTATATCCCGGAACTCAACACACTCTCTGATCTATCATCTATACATAAGCATATAAGCTTGATTTTTTCGTGCTATGAGATTAATCTGTGATTCAGGACGGCCAAAATTGAAATTCTGGTGCTATATTGTCTGAATTCTTCACTGAATAGGCGAAGATTGAGGGATAGGGGTTCGAAGGTGAATTATTTGTAGACGGTGAAATTCTTCATTTCAACTCAACCATTGCTTCACAGAACAGGTAATTCAACGAAAAAGCGATCAAAAGTGTTGACGGACGAAGTTGAATTTGCACATACACGTCTGTACTTGGCGGGAAGGTATTTGCAACTCATAAAGATATTAACTGTATTGCAGAAGTAAATAAATTATTGAAATATTTACTTATCGCAGATTATTGTTTTTCTTCTGATGAATAGCAGGTAGAATGAAAAAACTTCTGTGGAACGGAAAGCTGCTATAAATTTTTTTATTTTTGAATTTTTAACTTGCATAATTGAAATCCAGTCTTGACCTCAAACATATATCAAATTAATGCTCAGATACTAAATTCATTCACAGTCGATCCTCTTGTATATTTCACTTCACCTCGCGGGTTGGAACCTGCTAAAACCGTTTCTCCAATCATGAGTTGTGAGTAATCTGGGTAAAAATTGGCTTCGGGGTTAGAGCGAAGGCACGGAGATACGATATATTTCTGAAATTCGCCCATCAGGTGGAAACGACGGTAAATATTTAGGTAAGGTAAATATTAAATGAGGATTGGAGTCTCTCCATTTGGTTGGAAACGATGCGGGATAAGAGTGCGCTATGCCTTCGCACCTGCATCAAGCAGAGTGTCTGGCACACACGGAGTGAGGAGGCGGGGAAACCTCTCAGGAGACTTCCCCTCTTCTCCACCACCCTTTTGCTCCACGGTTCTTTTAAAGGGGAGCCCGCGATATGATTTTCAGACAAATATTATGTCACTTCTATCGAGTATTCTTTCTTTCTTGTTTTCTAAACCGAAGAGTGGTATTTATCGACGACGCGGAAACGTCGGACCTATGGCGTCCTGATGAATCGGAGGGAGAGTAGGGATTAGCAAGAAAATTCTAGGAGTCCGCCCACCTTTTACATTACCTGCATTTAAGAAAGAGATGGGGAGGTCATCAAGTTTCACGCGCAAAGGATGCTTTCGGAAGTAGGCCCAGTGCGTTTGAATTATCCCCTACACGGCATAACGGCGGTTCACACCCAAATATGTTCTCGCCAAATATGAAGATTGGTGATTTAATGCTTAGCTATCACGCTAACGCTACATAAGATTTCCATACTAATCTTTTTATTTAGTTAATATACGAGCTACAAGAGGTGCTTACTGATAAAGCAGCTGGGGTTTTTGCACGTTTGACTGGAAATTTCAGTTATAAAATAATGAAAATGGAAAAATGGGGGTTTTCTTGGGTTATACCTTACGTTAAAGCGGGAAGAAATCTTGGAGTAACCATTTTGAGTGAAACAGCGGTATACCTGTAGATTGGATCATTTTGTTTAAGTCGATGCTAAAATTATAAATCTACCATTTTCCATGCGTTCGGTGAAATTATGTCAAGATGTGAGATCGAGAACCGTGCTGAGAGATACTAGAAAGCGTCGTCACACCTCTATTACAAAACCCGTGACTGTACACCTTGAATCCCTGACTCACAGTATTGCTACTGAAGCAAAATGCTAACTTGCCGATCTTGCAAGTTAACAGACAGCAAAATTTCATTAACTCAAGCCCCGAATGAAATTTTCAGGCACTGGCAACCTTGGAAATTACAAACCTAGGACGATTCAATTTTCAATAGAAGATCGCTAAACAGATTTTTCGTGAGTTTTGTGAGTAAAGGGCATTCCATTTCATTGATTATGACGAGAGAGCTGTACCAACTCACGCTTTCTCATTAGAATAAACGAAAGCGATTAAATATTATGCATATATGGCCACCATAATTGGTTGAAAACCCATTTCATCTGAAAAATTACGATAAAAAAGGAACTCTTTTAACGAATAAGGTGGGCTTGACCTCATCGGACCTAAGTGAATAACTAGATATGGAGACGTAGAGGATGGTTTGAAGAAAAGTAAAAGAGGCAGCAAGCTAGTTTAATTAGACACGGGAAGATTATTTACCAAAGGATTTGGAAACGAGCTCCTTGATTTTCAAAGAGAGCAGACATGACTTAGATTTCTAGAAATATAGAGGCAACTGAGTTTTCTAGCGACATAACGGGATTAAGACCTCAAATTATACTAGTAGATTTTAAAGAACATTATTACCGACGCCAAGTACCTGTTCTTTAGTCACACTCCATAAAATTATAACAAATCGAATAAGAATGCATGTTTTACAATATTTCGAATTTGTGTGCACATGCTATTCCGAATATTTACGCAGGTTTTCCACAAAGGAAAAATGTATTAATATTTCTGTACGATATAAACCCATATTTGTATGCAAAAATGGCTGATTCCTGCCCTCTTGGCGGCTAGCGGGGCATTATGTACCTGTAGAAAGTCGACAGGTATTGTGGAAATGGACATGAATGTAGTCGATGAAGAAAATGTCTGTATTGAAAGCAATGAAAAATTACGGGATTCTGCATGAAAAAAGGATTGAAAAAAATGAAAAGTGTCATTACCACGCGGAAGATACTTCGTTCTAATAGATGAGAATATCTTAATGGCGTGGTAACAAAGCTGAAAAGGGGTAATCCATACATGGAAATAAATGAAATCATTTATTTGGCAAAGTACTTTAACACAATGTGTCAAATATATATGAAGATAGCATTCTAAATCGAAAAAGCAAGAGAAGGAAATATGCATGGAAAATTCCCATAAAAATGAACACTGACTTCCAGCAATAAAATAAAAGATGATAAGATATCAAATATTTCCCTGGTGGCATGAAGAGAGATGGAAAGCAGGTTGTATTGTACGTTTTAATTAGTGAGAATAATCTTGAAGAGCAAGTAATCATGTTTTGGAGGAAAAAGAATTGTAGGATAATTAGAGCCTAGCTCAAACACGATTAGGAAGGAAAACATTGATACACTCCGCGGGAACAATGTAAGTAATGGTTAGGTTACATCATGGTTAGGCATGGATTTAGGAAGAATGTCAATTGACTCGCAGATCTTTCCTGGAAATGATACAGATTTGGACCATAATTTAGTATAAATGAAATGCAGTTTAACAAACGTGCAGTTTAGGAGGATTAAGAGAGTGCGACAATAGAATGCTGACGATTTATTTGGAGTGTGAAGGCAGGAATACAAATATTTTTAATAAAACTCTAAATGTTGATAAATTCATTCGCACTAGTTTAAAAAAGGGATTAATTTGCTTTAGTTTGAGTATTTCACAACTTTTAAATAACGTATCACAAGATTTAATCACTTTCTTAATTTCTTGTTGAAACTTTAATATCTTGTTGAAAAGTGATTAAATCGTGAGATACGTTATTTAAAAGTTGTGAAATGTTCAAACTAGTGCAAATGAACCCTCAGCACCACGGTTTTTCGGGCTACCTGAAGTTCAAAAAAATAGGATTCCGATCAGACCTGTAGTATCAAATATGTCAGCTCCCAACCACATACTAGCGAAAAGGCTTAATGCACTCTTCAGGTAGGTTTCCAAATTTTCCACGGAATATGGTGTAGTGAATTCCTTGGACCTTGTCAACAAACTTATGAAAAAGGTAATCCCGAAAAAGTTCATGCTTATTTCCTTCGATGCACGCAACCTTTTCACCAACGTGCCACCCATGGAAGCGGTGAACCTTGCCGAAGACATCCTCAACCGGAAATCCATCCCAGTGCCAGTTATAAGTGAACTTTGTGCATTACTTAAGACGTGTGTTTCCCAAAATTATTTCATTTTGAATGGTACATATTGCCAACAACTCAATGGTTTAGCCATGGGCTCGCCCTTGTCCCCACTCCTGGCCGATATGGACAATTTTGGAAAAGGTTTGTTCTCCTCAGCTCACCCTCTCATTAATAATGTATTTTGTTGGCTAAGATATGTAGACGATGTCTTCTGTGTGTGGACAGGTTCTGATAGGCAACTAGATCAGTTTCTATCAATTCTAATGTACAATTCACGTGTGAAACAGAGGAAAAAGGTTCCCTGAATTTCCTCGACCTATCCATTTCTAAAGACAAAGACGGGTTGCAGTATTCCATTTTTAAGAAGGAAATGTACACGGACATATTAATTAATTCCTCTTCAAGGTATTGCTTCACCCAAAAGCTTTCGGCATTCATGCAATGATCCACCGTTTAACCGCTATCCCTATGTCAAAATTCAATGTAAATAAGGAACTTAATGTAATTAAAACGTTAGCAGCAAACAATGGTTATTCAGAAGATCTAATTAATAAACTTTACTGGAATAAACTTACAAAAATAGCCTTAAGCCACATTTACAACACCGAACATTTAAAAGATCCCACTGCCAAATGGTGGAGAATACTATATCTAGGGACTATTTCTCAAAAAGTAATTGAAAGTTTTCCTAAAGAAAAATTAAATGTGTCTTTTACAGTGGTTCATGCCTTAAGAACCTAGTCTCTCACACTAAAGACAAAGTCCCCAAAAACGAGAGGAGTGGAGCGGATGAGTTAAAGTGCTCGGAATGTAACACAAAGAATATTGGGCAAACAGGACGGAAATTTAAAGAAAGAATTTAAGAACACCAAACGTGTAAAAAATAAGAATATGACATCCCTCTTTGCAAAGCACCTCATCGAAAGTGACCATAAAAGTGACTTTGTGGCAAAAATTATTCTTTTTGAAAATAACGGTCAAAGGCTCGATGCTTTGGAGCAGTTAGAAATTTTGAAATGTGTCCGTTGGAAATATGAACTTGCCAGCGAAATTTTATATCCCTCCCACTCCCCACTCCTAGACCTACCACTCTTCTAACTCAAAAGATGAAATTCTCTTTTCTTCCCCGCTACATTGTAACCTTTTTACCCCTCCAACCTCCCTCTCTGACCTAACCCCCTCCTTTGATCAGAAGGTATATATAGCAAGTTTGCTTCTATGAGGACCACCTGATGATGACGTTCAACGTCAAAACCTGGGTCGTGTTTTTTTAATAAAGTTTGTGGAATTACAAAGTAAATTATTTCATCTCAATATGTTATGAAAATTCCATAAAGTTACGCCTGAGACAACAAATTTTATTATGTTGGTACTTACGCCTCTCACTTATGCCGACAAGTTCGGCCATTTTGAATGTTCAGTACATTGTTGACAGCTGTTTTGAGAAAAGTTGCTGAGGACCTAAACATATCGATTTGCTCGCGCCATTCGATTTTTACCAACGATTTGGGCATGACACGGGTCGCCGCGAAATTCGTACCAAAATTGCTCAATTTCGACCAAACACAGCAACGCATTAACATTGCTAATGGGGTGTTGGACTCTGTCCGCGACGACCCAAATTTTCTCTTGAGGGTCATAACTGGTGATGAATAATTGGTTAACGGTTATGACGTGGAAAGTAAAGCTCAATCATCCCAATGGAAGCTGCAGCACAAGTCAAGACCGAAAAAAGCGCGCCAAGTTCGGTCGAATGTGAAAGCTTTGCTCAATGTTTTCTTCAATTGCAGGGGCGTGTTGCATAATGAGCTCTTACCATGGGGTAGTACGGTAAATAAGGAATATTACCTGCAAGTTATGCGTAATTAGCGGGAATCAATCCGCCACAAACGCCCTAAAACATTGTCATTAACATTGTCCTAATAGTGTGTTAGAGCCAGGAAATAGCCAGAAAAGAATATTAGTGGGCATACTGAAGAAAGAATTAATAATATTAGTAAAACAATGTTGCCAGATAAACAAGAGGATCCTGTTTATTAAGTTACAAGGAGACCTCATGTATACAGTGGTAGTGCACGTGTATGTATACATGTCCTCCCACACATAGGAGGTAAAAGTAAAGCATATGAACCCATCGAATAATTAATCAGCAAAGTAAGGAGAAAAGAGAGTTTAATCACAATGGGTTGGAGAAATGGGCAGAAGAAAGCAAAGGCGGAAGTAGCGCAGAGCAGGGTAGGGAAACAAAATTTCAAGGTACAGAGATTAGTGGAATAATTCTGTAATGAGAAGAATATGTTAAGGGTAGATACACGATGCAAACAGCGTAAGCGTAGACGATATAAATGGTAAATCCCGGCGGTAAGAGCTTTATAATAAATGGACGTCATCCTGGTTAGAGAAGTATCAGGTGGAATAGTATAGGAGCTCCCCCACGAACAGACAAAAAAGGTGACCATAACCTTATCTTCCTAGAAGTTCGCCCACGATAAAGAAAGAATAAATACGAAAAAAGATTAAATGAGATAGAACACAAAACCCCTGGAGGAAAAAAATACTTAAGAAAGATTCAGCACGAGTGCTGAAGGAAAACTTGAAAGACGGACGATAGACTCCAGAAAACAATCTCAGAAGAAGCCGACGAGCAATTCACTAGCCAATAAAGAGTGAAACCTCTGGACAGGGGAAACTTAGCGTATAAGAGAGTTGGTCAAAGAAATGAAAAAATATCAGAACTTAAGAAATGAATGTGGAGAGGCCTAATACAATTTTATACGGATTCGTGCTATTCGAGAGTCACAGAGAGCGAGGCAAGAGCTGATTAAAAGAGCCGTTTCTCTGAAGAATTCAACGAGGAAATATAGAAAGGAAACACCGAAAGGCCTTTGACCTAGTGAAGAGTCAATACAGAGATAGAAAATCAATATTAAACAACATCAAAGATGCAACTTGGAACCCACCGATGGAAGTAAGAGACATAGAGATCAGGTAAAAAGAGTATATTGATGAAACCGAAGAAAGATTTCCGAAACAAAGGAATGATGGTGAAATGAAAAACAAGGGTGAAGTGAATGATGATGATCAAGGCAAAAAAGTGCTCAAAAGGGAATTCAAAAGAGCAGTGAAGTAATTGAAAAGAAACAGGCCGCAAGAAGTCGATAAGTTGTTCGATATATCATTTCTCCGGTAAAAAATAACCGAGAAATCATCGAGGCAATCAAAAGAAAAGGTAACCATATTCTGTTAGAAACAATAAAATACAGCTACAAAAGTGGACGACTCGCGTGGGGCTTCAAAAAGAAAAAAATGATTGCCATACAAAATAAAACGTGAATCAAATAATATAAGGAGCATCGAGTATTGAACTTATTTTCACAAACGTAAACAATAAGTAATTTAATAGCAAAAATAATCAGTCGATGGATGGAAATAGAAATTGTAGTCAACCTTCCACAAAACCGATTTGGATTCGGGAAGCAAATAGGCGCAAGGTTTACTATGCTTAGAGATAAGAATTCTGGTTGTGAAAATGATACCTGATAAGTTGGTTAACTTTCATTAATAGAAGAAGTTTTTTGATAACGCCCAGTGGACTGAAATGTCCACGCTTCTGGAAAAACTTAGAATGCATTAAAGCGACACAAGAATAACTTATCAACTCTAGAAGTACCGAATGAAAGACAGAAGAAACATAGAAGCAAAAATAAATTAAGAGATTAAGACATGGATACAATCCCTCACCGGAGTTATTCGACTTGTACTAAGAAGAAGCAATAATGGATGCACATGAAATTGGCATAAAAGGAACTATTGTGATATTAATCGGATTCTCTTTGCAGATGGCATCGTAATTATAGCAGACTCGATAAAATCACCAAGTATTTTTTAACCCAAATAATCGATATTACCAGAATAAAATATGAAATAAAACAAGATTAATTTAAAAAATCCTGATTTGTGTAAGATAAAAACTTAAGGCAGATGTTTCGTTAGCAAGAGAGAAATTATAATAAGTGAAAGCATTTATCCACTTCGGAAGCAATATAAAATGGGTTGGAAGCATTTCAATGGATATTATGAATAGAAGAGCATTAGCTATGAAGGCATTTATGATGCAAAGGCGAGTTCTATGATCGAATACCATCACAAACAGAAAATCAGGTTTTGAAAACTTTCGTGTGGTGTGTGATACTTTATGGGTTATGTGAAATATGGGACCGCTAGAATGTTAGACCAAAGGAGAACAGCAGCCTTCAAAATCAGTGCAGAGGGTAATTTCTGAAGACTACTTAGGCAGATGAAGTAATGAACTGCAGAGATATATAAAAGAATAGAAGAGAAATCAAAAAGTTTAAGCGGCTTAAGGAAAAGGAGAACCAGATTGCTCCGGTACACCTCGAGAAAGAATAAACTTGTAAGAAATAGTAGATGGAAAAATAGATGGAAAGGACACAGGGAACAAAAATATCGTCAAGATAAAAGGTAATGTGAGACAGAAGAGTAAAAAATATACAAGAGAATAAATATGAAAAAGAAAATAATGGAGAACTGCGGTCAAACAGTGTACTGCATTCAAATAATTATTTTAAAGTGTTTTAGACCAATCGGCAAATTAATCTTCTTTGTATGTTTTTGGAAAGAGGATATTCATCTGAGAGCAGCACATAACTTAATTCAGTAGTACTCTGCTTCTCTCATTGTTTGTTATTTAATTCAATATTAAATATTTCTGAAAGCTTCAATGGCAAATTTATTGAAATAATGTTTACCGCATGTAGTATTACTATTGCTCCTAGCTGAATTATGTTTTTATTTCAATACAAACTATAAATGGTGATAGAATTGGTGGAACATATTGAGCTACAATATGCACTAATATATGTTGGTTGTGATTTGTTCATCCATAAACTATGAACATGATTCAGAAAGGTAGTTTTAGGGTTAATGTAAGTACTCTATCTCTTCTTCTTGTAGAAACAAAGGGAAATAACCATGGTAAATTATTAAAGATGGCTATAGAATGCTCCTATTTACTTTTTCAAATGCATATATTTTCAATATTTCCCCTTTGATATCTATTTAGAGAATGCAAACTACTTGTAATTTTTCTACTTCGACGCATATAAATTCCAGATGACTGTAACGAGTGCGTTAGAGAAGATAATATACACGTCTAACGGCACTACCTGGAAAAACGTAACAAAAGAGGAGAAAGCCTAATGGAATTCTGAATGTATTATGAACATGAAACACCACAGTTGGTAAAGCGTTGATGCGTAGTAATTTACAGAAGTAAGATGGAAATCTAAACTTGATTATATTACGTACTTTGATAAGAACCCAAGCGAAAGAATACAAATAAACTGCCAGAGTACAGATACTAAGAATAAAGACAAGAATATAATGTAACGTCAACGTAATTTCAGAAGTTAACGATGAAGGAAAGATTGCTGGTAGACATTTAGACAAACTCATACAGGATGAACATGCAGGAGATAAAAAATGGACAAATATAAAAGAGGACGACATGCCACAGAGTGAGAGGCAAGGAGGTAAAAAGAGAAGTTTCTGGACCACGAAGGAAATACTGGAGTCAACTGAGAGAAAAAAGTGCAAGAAATCGGGAACTGAAAATTCATGGCAATTCCAATAAACGCTTAAAATTAAAGAAATGGAGAGAAAGAAAAAATAGTATTTCATGCATGAATAATTAAAATAATAATTTAAGAACAATCTACCAAGTGGCAGGTAAAAGTTGGCTATTCATATTAATAGTAAAAATATTCAGTGAAACCTCGAAATAAAAAAACGTAATTCTACTTGTCTTGAAAAAATCGTTACAATTTTTATTTTTATTAAATTTCACTTTGCACTTCATCATAATTAGCCTTCATAATTAACCATCCCTACTCATTTACCGACTCACTAGCATCTTACATAAAAATTTAATGAGCAAAAATCAACTGCTTCCAAATATTACTGTTCCCTCAAAGTGAATCAAATCTAAATTTCATATTATAAGGTTTATTTTCCTTGCTAGCGTGGCTTCGGAAGCTTAATCAAAACTTCATTTTTGTCAACTTAGGACAATTTGAGAAAATTGAGTTTCATCTACGTGTTGACTGACATAAATATGATTTTGTGAAATCTCGTAATCCATAATTTAGTCAATTCAGGAAAATGCACTCAAAAGTAAATGTACCTTCAGATAAAGTGTCCCATAAGATGACTCCCACCAATTCAATCCAAAGGATGAGGTATATTTTTCCTGTTGAAATGTAATGAAATAATTGACTTTGTAATTCCACACACTTTATTTTGAAAACACGACCCAGGTTTCGACGTTGAACGTCATCATCGAAACCTGGGTCGTGTTTTTAAAATAAAGTGTGTGGAATTACAAAGTCAATTATTTCATTACATTTCAATATATTATGCAAATTCCATAAAGTTACGCCTGAGACAACAAATTATATTTTTCCTGTATTAAAAGTATTAGAAAAAGGAAAAAATATATGGAAAAATTTTCGAATATGACCGAGGCTAAATAACTGAGCAAATATGAACTCGCGAAACAGTAAGTTTACTGTGGCCCTATAAAATTAGTTGTTTTTTCATCGTTCCCACCCCGAAAGTGAGGGGCGTGGTAGCCGTGTGATCCTGCTACTGAGCCTCCATTGTCGCGCGTGCGTTTTAAAGAATTATTTGTAAATCTTTATGAATTTTGCGCAATATAGCTCGCCCGCAGCTCTCAATATGATTGCCTCCATGCTCATAGCTAGTTGTCGTAAAGCAATACACTGGTAAAATAAACATTTTCTGGTAGCAATAGATACAATTTTATTCCACTAGTTCATAAATGATAAAATGGCAAAAATAAAATTTTATGAACTCTCTATCGCGGTTGGAGCTTCTAAAACCCAGTGGCGTATCACTAATCTTCTCCTTTCCCGAGTATCGATCGGCTTCGAAGGTTATGAATTTAGGGTATCGTGTGCGCTCGGTAGACAAAGCAACAGTTCTGAAAGATTTTTGGGGGTAGGTCTGGGGATCTCCGCAGGGATCGAGGGACGGAAGGCCAAACACCGCCACGGCCACCGCGCCCCAAGACCAGTGGGAAAATTATGTGGAAACTAAGACACAATATAACTGAAGCCACAGCATTCATTCCCGCAGCAATCCCGGGTAACAAAGGACTAGCGCTGGTGCAAAATAAGAACGCCGAAACGATATTAACAATTCTGTTTTCCCAGGATATTTGAATGGCTGCTTAGGGGGATGACGTACGACCCACAACACACTTTGCAATATGCTCCACCATAAACTTATTTCGTTAGATCTCTTAAAGAATAAGAGCTCCGTTTTAAATACAGCAGAGGCCAATAGGCGAGAAACTCTTTAATATCTAAAGCCGTTTTAATTTGGAAATTGGCAGTAAAATCAGGCACATTTGGCGAATCATTGCAGTCTTTAAATTATGGAAACCTTTCTCATTAAAATATAGCTATAGCGATAAAATTTAAGGATATGTCATTGATAAATTTCAATTTAGAATAAATGGTCGAACACTCGCCCACATTCACAGGATAGCTGGCAAAATTCGCGGTTCAGGAATGCAGAATGCCAAGTTCTCCGCTTGACTTGTGGTGGTATATCAACGATACTACTGGCTTGCAATCTAAAAAGTGCGCACAACTCGGGTGTGACTAAATAGCAGTATTGGTTCAAAATTTCAACTCCAAACTGGTGATTATGTAATATTTTACATCTTGTTATTTTTTCAGCAGTAATTTTCGAGACATCTCATTTTAAACCCAATGGATCATATGTGACCATTTACATGAATATAAATAATATACCTTGTATTTTCTAATGCAATGTACATCCTTACAAAAAAGCGGATGTTGAAATGAGAGAAACGAATATGCAGGATTGAATGCAAAATAATAATTAACGTTTAGAAATATGCTGGTAGTTAGCAGCAAATATACCTGATACATCAAGTGCAGCATTGGATATAATATGACTAAGGCGTATTGTAGGGTGCTTAATTTATGCCAGGCTTTTCACTTGGGTAGCTCTACTAAGTTTTTAGTGATAAATGTGGATAAAAGCAAATGAAGAGGATGAATAACTATTCACATTTTTCCAAGGTGTAACAAAGCCCATTGAATTATCTTCATCTTTTATGTAGCTCTGGCAACAGTAGTGTTAAATCAGTGGTATAAGACTTATGCAATCCTACTTGAAACTCAATGCAACAATTACAGAGTGTAATGAAACATTCGCCTTGACCGGGATGTTGTATTGAAATGTTGTTGCATTGAAATGCACATTAGCGGACGACTCCGTTAAAAGTTAATACTGCGGCATCTCCCGCAGTTTCTTTGGAACTACTCGTAACTGTTTTACAAACATCTCTGAGAACGTTCCGTATTTCTTATACAATAAAATAAACTAACCTTTGTAGTAAAAATATTAAATGAAGAAGAAGACGTAGCAAAACTATTGTTACATTTTATTCAACTTCAGAGAAATGTACTCTATACACGTTATTCATCAGAAAATTGCACATGGCTGGTTGACTGGAAACTCAGAGCCGAGGATTCGGAGGCGTGGATTTTACGGCGACTCTCTTAATTCCTACTTGGGTGTTGAGTAAAGGTCACCTCAATGGAATTATATCCTCCAGCGTATGAGACGATGAACTCTTATCTCCTTGAATGCATTCTAACAGATTAGGTTCTGCCAAACAACCCTGAGTGACTCTCTTCTTAATTATATGCTGCTCTTCCTATTACATCCTTTGTTAATTCCCCACGTATCTAGTTCACTTAAATTATTATTTCTCTAAAATCAGACAAAAAGTTCAGATAAAAACAAACAAGGCATCTAACACTCATGATCATTGTCTCTCGGTGTGACTAGCTTAATTTTATTGATGCTGCGTGAATAAGTTCTGCTCAATGAATTGATGTCCCTTAAATTCCTTTATATAAAGAAAGATGTAAATACCAAGTGTCAGAAAATAACTAAGACGGTAAACGTTTGACAATCAATTCAATCTATGGCAAAGTATTTCTATTCAAATGCTATCCTCTCCTTACGGACCATCTTCTCGTAGCTTTAGGTCCTCAATCAAAAGAAACAAGTTAAGGGATTGCCTCAAGCGGCTTACAACATGGCCAGGCCTGTCCGTTTAAAGTCGAGATATATGTGTACCTGTAGTTAGTCCGGCACGTCTAATTTCATCCCGAGGATGTCAGATTTAAGGGATTACTCGTCCAATTGGATTTACTTATTTCGTCAATTACAATGATTGGGACAAACTTTTAGAGTGGTTTCTCGCATTACGCTCACGGAATAGGAGGCTGGGCAGAATGTGGGCTACTGAGCTGGGGGACACGAAATTACTCCGGGAACTCGTTTGCCGGGAACTACGCTCTCGTGTCCAACCTACTCACCCTGAAAGCACATACCTCTTAAAAGGCTCATAAGGCCGGCGCCGTTATGGCTCCTCCTCCCCCAGACACTTCATTTCCATTGGTGCTGATTTCCTTTCCAATTGGCTCATACTTCCCTTCATATGACCCCACGGTGATGCCCGAAGGAAGAGTCACCCCGTGCCCAGTGCGATTTCCAATCCATTTTTGGTGTTACGAAATGAAATGCAACCATCAGGGAGAGGAAAGGCATGTGCTGTATTTTGAAGCCCAAGGATAGAACGTTTCCGATGGAAAAAGGTGCAGAAATTGGCCGATGTGTTTTATTGCCGAGAATAGTAATTTTCGATTTCTAGAACCTGATACAAATAGTCACTCTTTCTAGGGTCACTTCTCAAAAATATATGCCAAAGAGACGAAAAAAACATTTCCCGCTTGATTTCACGATATATCATTTCCATACTATGAAGGATCTGATGTCTGCATAGATAGCAGTAAATATGCAGATTTTGATGACTTAAATGACTTTCTCGACAAATGCTTCCTAAAGACATGCTGGTAACGAGATGGGAGCGCGGAATTTTTATCAACTCTGATATGAATAATATGGAAAATTTCAAAGGGTTTTGTAAAATAATTGTCATTTTTGGTGCAAAAATCAGCTTAAATATGCTGTTTGTTTAAGGTTAACATAATGTATTAGTGATATTATCGTTTGCAATTTATCATTTATGACATGAAAAGATTTGAGCTGCCACCCTATTGAATCAACCCTCTGTTGTATCAAATTGTATTCTTATTTAGTTTGCCGCCCCGTTGGTGAATTCTGGTGTTACAACGAATCAGAATTCACCAGACGTTGATAAATCCTTTAAATTTCAAACTATAATGTGAAATTAGCCAATGAAATATATTTTCATTCTTAAGGTTTTTAAGGAATGAAAAATTTCTTGCTATTACAATCAAATCCAAAACCATTGGTTCTTATTGATTTTGAATCCCCCACTCTATTTAATATCAATATATTTCAATGAATTTGGATAGTATTTGAAAAATAAGCATATATCCATAACCTTACCTCGTCCTCCTGGGACGTGGCCATTTCTGGCTCGTTTTCCTCCAGCTTGCATAGTAGTTTGTCCTGAAATAGTAAAGAAAATGCTTAATCAATACCATTGATCAAATTTGTTACATGCATTTGAAAGTTTGTCATAGAGTAAAATATCACTATGGAATAACTTAAATTGAAGATGGACGTTCAAGCATATTTTAGAAAAAAATTAAACATTTTTAAACTAAAGTTGCCGTAATGTCATTTTAAAATGGTAAAAAGATTAAAGTGATTATTAAAAAAAATTGATGTTTCCAAACGTTTTCACGAGCCTTAAAATATTAAGTATCTAGCGTTTTAGAAACTTCAATAACAGGGCATTTTCCACCACAGTGGAAACTCCACGATTATTATTTCAACATAGAAAAAATGCTATAGCATGGCTTTAAGAAGTTTTGTCATTTTATGCGGCGAAATTTCTATAAAATCATATAAAATTTAGTTACAAACGCACATTCACTGCGCGGGATTGAAGCACATTTCTGGTTTAAAAATAGTAGACAAGCTTCTTTGGACTAATTCAACCGAGGTTTTATGAAAGCTCAAGACGTTATTTCCAAAGATGTGTACCACCTCAAGACTCTTTACTAAAGTGGGTTAAAATTCTTACAAATTAAATAGTATACAGTAATAGATTCCCCCGCAATTTTCACTGCTATGACAGTAAAATATTTGACGCCGTGAAAGCTTAGCTAACCATCTGTCCCACGTAAAACATTTGCCCTCGTAGTAACGCACGCTAAACGTCGCCTATTTTAATCATAGCGGAAAATCATAACGAGAAATTTGTAATGGGGTTCAAGATGATTCAATGACTACTGTACTGGCCAGCACCCACCCCGAAGGTCCGGATTCTTAGCCCGGAGGTGGCAAGATATATTTTAATATTCCTATTTGAGTACCAGGTGGAGAGCAAGATCAAGTTAGCTACGTCCCTTGTCGGATAGGACGTTGGACTTGTTGGACCCCCTGAATGCATATCGTTAACAGATGGATAATGCCGACCCCGGATACCTCTCTACCTTTCCTACATTCCTTGAACATCATATCCCTCACATATTACTCAACTATCCCAAATGATTCAAGTTATCCCAGCTGTCAATCAATCCCCCTAATAATTACTACTAACAACAGTATCCATTACTTTTCTCCATCATTTATTGGCAAACCAGTAAATAACCTTTTGGCACTAAACGAGAGGAGTGAATCTGGAGAGCAGCAATCAGCCATAAGGTGTGGCATGTTGGAGGGGAAAGGGAGCAGCAATGAGGAAGAGTTATTCCATTTGTTGCAGATTAGTAGGCGTTGAATATTTTATTACGGCCACTTGAGTTTCCTAATAATCCGACATGGGATCTCGAAGGGCGAGTGGGCTTCCAATGGGAGAATCCGCGATGATTTCGCCGGGAAACCGGGAAAAAGTTTTCCTGACAGTATACGAAATTCCGGCTGAGTAGCAGCGCACGGCCGGAGTCTCCCCACTTGTGAGGCGGTGCGTCAATTCCAACATTTCCGGCAGAGGCACGCGCGGGTCCGCTCGAGCGGTGCAGACGACGCGGCATGTAGGAGGGGGTTTTAGAGGGGAGGAGCAGGGAACCCAGTCAGTCAAGCGCATCGCCATCCGTGCTCTCCCCCCCCCCTCGAGCGGCGATAGGCACCGTGAGAGAGTAGTCCCACGGGATTCCAAGTTGGAGGTCGGCTTTTATGAGTATCGTGGCATCGATCGTGGCCGGGTTCGATACCTGGATGGAGTTCCGCCCGAGTTCGTCTCCTGCCACCATTCGAGTGGATTTGATTGTTTCCTTCGTGTCGTCGATACGACTATTTAACCACAATTTCGACGAACAAAACCAAATAAAACTTAATGAACAGCGTACATTTTTGTAGCGTAGACCTCTCATTAATCCTGTGTCTTCTGCATTAATTATTTTTGTTGGACAATCTTGGAGTTTCCTTTAAGGTGCAAGAGGTTCTGCACCACCAGTAATGTATTCTTACTTACTCCACGTTCAGAAATCTTATACCACGAACAGAATTCTAAAGCTGTGTAACGTTATATACGAGGATACGATATTTTTGGGTTTCTTTGGGCAGTACTTTTGGAAAAATATGATGGCTGAACTGCCTTTATTTTTTGTTTTATGTATGTTTGCCTATATGTGTGCCCATCAAACCGTTTCCTTGCCTGAGAGTCAAGGTCAAAAATGTCTGATCCTAGGGAACTCAGGATACTTACAGCCTCTCACTTATATATTTTAAACTACCCTACTATGGAATACCTATCTATCATATATATTCATGCATTAGATTTATCTCATTACTAATAATGCCTTTGTTTCTCAAAGCTTATTTTCTTAGGTTTTAGTGTTTATTCTTCTATAACATTATCATTCATGGGTTTTAACGCGCAGATGCAAATCCCCTCCAATTCTAACAGATTTTATATTCTATTCGGTTAATGTCGATCGGTTGTGAGTCAATTCCCGTGCGTAATCATCACTTTGAGTTCGAGCAAAGCCTCAGAATCGAATCAAGCAGCAGCGGTGGCTTTTGAGCAAAATGGGTAATTGGATTTTTTAGGTGAAAAGATTAAGTAAAGACTAAGCCATCGTTACTAAAAACTTCGTAAATAATAAAAAAAAATCCCTTGTATGAACATCAATACATAGGATATCAATTTATGATAATACGATAAGTAATTCAGTTATAAGTACTTTTACTGCAACATATAATAGAATTACTGGTACCTTGTTATCAATACAAAGGTTTTTTATTTCATTTCCCAATGTGACAGCGAGGAAACTCTTATCCGTTCGACGTTCTTCCATTTAGTAATTTATTTTTAAAATTAAAGTTGCGTCACAACAAATTTTATATTTAATATAATATATTTACAATGCCTTCCAATTTCAACAAATACAGGTTAAATTGCATCCATAAATTTGAGAAAGGTCACTTATCTGAAGATGCTAAAGACAATTTAAAGGCCCCGATTAAATATGGAAGACAAGATCACGTACGTGAAGTAAGGGAGAAAGTTAATTGATACATTTTTTAATGTCGTTTCTTCAACTATTAGAGATGAAAAAATATATGATCGCAGTTGCGAAGAGCATAATTAATATTGGTAATGTGTGTGTGTGTATATATATATATATATGTATGTATGTATATATGTATATACATATATATATATATATATATATATATATATATATATATATATATATATATATATATATATATATATAAACCATAAGCACAGTGATCAACCCGAAGTTCGGTTTGGTAGATGATGGAAGAGTTCACCCAGTACTAAGCCCAAAGGCGTGTGTGAAAGTCACATCAGGGTAGGGGGGCCAGTTCCTTTCCCTGTGCCGGTTATGGTTTCCTAGGAAGATCTGGTACCCGAAAAGTCACATAGCTTGGGTGGGGCTGCAGGTGCCCAGAGTGCCCGGTAGTCTAACCCGGGACCCTCCGGTCAATAGTCCAACGCTCTACCCCCTGGAGTACCGCGACCCATATATATATATATATATATATATATATATATATATATATATATATATATATATATATATATATATATATCTCACTGTAATTTACGTTTCCTCGGTAGCTCAACTGGCTTGAGTATCAGTCCAGCGAATCGAATGAGCCGTGGATCAAGTTCCGGTCAAGGAAATATTTTGTGCTTTTAATTTGCTTGATTCCACCTTCCCCACCAGTCCAGTGTTTATCTTTTATCGTTTTTTCTGATGAAGACGGCCGTGCCGTCGCTACGTCAAATAGATATGTGAGTGTCCTTTCTATGGTTTCTGTGTATAATTTTTTTAATCAAAGTAAATATATATCGATATAGATGATGATGTAGAGGCACTCACGAGAGCAATATAACATTTAAATGGCAAAATAGAACACAAAATAAAATAGATAACACGTAAAAGGACTAACACTTTAGATAGTTTGAGCTTTCGGCCTGCTCTGAGGCCTTCTTCAGGTCAGATTGGAAGGTCTCGGATGAGATGGCGGTTAAGCGTGGGATTTTTAAAAGATCGGAAAGCTAGTATATATACGGATTCGCGTATTCTCACCTATATATTGGTGGCTGAATCGGGTAGGGATTCGAGGATGGTTAGGGAGAAACACTAGTCGAAGGAAAGGTTGTGGGAATTTGCGTGTGAAGGAATAAGAAGAAAAGAGAGTGAGGTAGAATTACAGAAGTAGCGGTGATTGTTCATTTGAATGAATAAGGGGGTAATGCATTCGCCTATGTAAAATGAATTGCTTTGTTTGCATGACTAGAGATAGATAATGTTTTTCGAGAGGCAATTAGCGTGGGAACGAGGTGAGAAGGCAATGAGAGGATGTGGGGAGAGGGGAGAAGATCTGCTAAGCATATATGTTTTACATCTGGAGTGATTGAAAGTAGAGAAATTTGTCAGGAGGGGGTGCCAATAGGTTGGTGGATCTTAGATGGTTTTTGAGATTGGTGGGTCGTCCATATGCGAGAGAGAGATATTGTGGTATAAAGGATGAGGAGTCTTTAAAGGCTCCTCAGTAGTAATTCTAAACACCAATGATTACATTTCCAAAGCCCTCGGTCACCTCAATGATACATCTACCTATACCACTCCACAACAACCCGAAACCAAGTTTTCAAACAGAAATTCGACATTTCCCGCTCCAATTTGGAACAGGAGGTCTCACCTCCCAAGATATATCCTTACTCTCACCCCAAAACCTCAGAACACCCCAGTTTTATCTCCTCCCAAAAATACACAAACCTAACATCCCCTGTCGCCCTATAGTTTCCAGTTTTAACTTTCCCACTGAAAGAATCTCCGCATTTCTTGAGCACCACCTACAACCTCTTGTACTCTCCTTGCCCTCCTTAAGGAAAGACACATTACATCCTCTACCGTCTAAATTCTCTCTCCATTCCCTCTACTTCCAAGCTACTAATGGCCACCATCGACGTTTATTCTCTTCATACCTCTCTTCCCCGTGCAGAAAGTTTATCCTCTCTCCGACATTATCTTTATCTACACCCCCACCCAAGCGCCCTTAGACCGAATTTCTCCTCAATCTTGCCACTTTCGTCCTGACAAAAAAGGCATTTACGTTTCAAAATTGTTTCTATTCACAAACCAAAGGCACTGCGATGGGAACGAGGATGGCGCCATCATACGCCAATCTCTTCATGGTCCACCTTGAAGAAACTTTCCTTTCACAGCAACCCCTACAACCTCTTTTCTGGGTGCGCTATATAGACGACATTTTTGTTCTCTGGACACACGACTCTAAGTCTTTCAATAATTTCTTTTCGACCTTAAATTCTTCTTTTACAGTTAAATTCTCTTCTTCCATTTCAGACCTGCCATCACCTTTCTTGACACAGACTACTCACATCAAAAACGCAAATTCACTACTTCAGTACATATCAAAGCCACTTACCATCAGAAATATCTACACGTCACCAGCTGTCACCCTTCTCACACCAAACGCTCAATTCCTAACTCTCTATCTATCCGCGGACACCAGATTTGCGACACCAGAGGCACCATCAACAAATACCTCCACAACTTTGCGCTGAAGATCAAGATTTACGGTAATTTTTGCCGTTAGGGATAATTTGATAGTTTGATAGGGATAGAGCGTTTAGGGAATCGAAGAAAGGTGAAAAGAAACCCGGCGTCGGCATTAGCCTACTCTTAACGAAAAGTGCGATGAGGTCCATAATTTGACGTTCAATCCGACGGATGGCATATTCAACGCTTTACAGAGCACTCCAAGTAGGAACTGGGATATCATTGAAATTTCCTTCCGCCTTGTCGATTCAAAAGGGATTCAAACCCGGACCCTCGTGGTGGGAAGAAAGTCCCGATCATTCGTCGCTCTTTTCACTCCTGACATCGTTCCCCCTTCATTCACAGTTTGCAATGCGAAGAGAAAGCGACAACACTTGTCCTGGAAAGGAGGGTAATGACAATGGCTTGCTTTCCGCTTGCTGTGACTCGGTCCAAGGGGAAAGGGAGAGGCTCGGACTCTTACATAAGTTGGACGCCATTACTGAGACGGTTAGGGTCAGGGGTCGCGGACGGCCCGGACATCTTGGGAACACGAATCGTCGCCGGCTGGTCACGGAGCCGCGAGAGAAAGGCCTCGGCTGGAGGGGGAGTGGTATGGGGGAGGGAGGGTGGGATGAGAGTCACCTGTGGAAGAGTCACGCAATCACGGAATCCTTCCCACGGACTAATGGCCCGCCTCGGGGTTTCCGCCTCGAGGGTCTCTTCCTCTCTCTCTCGCTCTCTCGATCGCGTCGACTCGACTCTCCGACCCCCTGCCCATGTGGCGTCCCCCTCGCGGCGCATAAATGCGTAGATTTGTGCGCCAAGAGACAGTGGGCCGGCGTCACGGGTTCCTTGACTGGAAAGTTCTTCGCCAGAGACGACCGTACCCCACACACTCACAAACTCCAGGAGCAGCAGATTGCCCGTGGGAGATGGGACGCCTCGCTTTATAGAGTCTGGGGCAACCACGCTCGGTCAGAATGTCATGGGAGTATTTCACCTTTTTCGGCGATATTTTTCATATCAATTGAGACCAAAGAGGTTGATTCAATTTTATATTTCATTGGTTCAGTAAATTATTGTATCTGTATCATTAAGATAACGAATATATTAATAAAAAGGATCAGACGAAATAGAAAATGTCAGTTCATGAAAATTGAGGCAATAAAAATATTGATAGGTTAAGGGACTATTACGAGAGCTGTAAAAAACAAATATCAGACTGATAATCCATGATGTTGTTGATCTATATCAGAATAAAAATTTGAAATAAAATTAGTAACTAATAAACGGTAGTCCTGGGGGTAGAGCGTTGGACTGCCGGCCGGAGGGTCCCGGGTTCGATTCCCGGGCAAGGCACTCTGGGAACCTGCAGCTCCACCCAAGCTTTGTGATTTTTAGGGTGCCAGATCTTCCTGGGAAACCATAACCGGCACAGGGAAAGGAACTGCCCCCCCTACCCTGATGTGTGAATTTTCACACGCCGTATAGGGCTTAGTACTGGGTGAACTCTACCATCACCTACCAAACCGACCTTCGGGTTGATTACTGTGTTTATGGTATTTTATATATAATATAATAAAATAATTTGCAATTTATATACCAATAATTTCTATTTTAGCAATCACAATTCCACTGATAGCCCATCCCAGTATTTTGATTAATAAATATGGAGCTAATTATTGTCTTAGAATAAATATTTTGTCTTTTTCACATGGTTAACGACTACCCTATCAAAACATTTTTGAGAAAAGTAAGGAAAACTCAATTCATATGAGGATAACTTACGGTTGAACTAAGTAACATACTACTGATTAAAAAAAAATATCGGCAAAAAAGAATTTAACAGAAATCATGTAGTACTCTATTTTTTAAGGTAATTCTAAATTAAATAACAAGGCAGTCAGAAGAAAAGGAAAATATAGGTAAATATTGAAAAATGGAAAACATTGATTTAAGAAAAGAGGGCTTAATATCTCAAGAAAATTTACTGTGTTGCCCAAAAAATTTCAAAAGTAAAATACGAACTGACTTTTTTACAGAAAAAAATCAAATATTCCAAGTAAATTTTAATTGTCCGTGACCGAAGATAAGGTAGTCTAAATGGCTGTTTCAATACTAATACAAAGCAAATTATATTGAAAAATATTTTAGAAACAATAAAGTAATCATAAATCAATGTATTATGAACAATTATCTTACCAATTATCTGACGGGTGAAGTAGACAGTAATGAAAACGGTTTGTTTTAAAACTACAATTTGACATAATTCTCAAATCCATTGTACCGGTAGAAATCACAACACGAGGATTGCATTTTTATATTTATTATTAAAACTCATTATCACAAGTTATTAATCTGAGAATCGCTCGTAAAAGTTGCCCAAACTATCATGTTCCCTGCCAATCTCTTCACTTCCTCATAGCTACTTATCCTGAAAATTTTCATTACCTGCTTCTCGTAGGAAAGTCTTGGAAAATATCTCACGCAAATCTATACATATAGTATATTAAATAATAAAAAACCCTGAATTAGGGATCAATATCTCTCTATATCTCTTTTTCGAACGAGATTATCGGGCATTCAGAGCGTAGTCCGTAATGATTTAAAAGTAACTCAAAAATAACGCATGTGGTTTTCAAAAGAATAATGCAAATGGGCAAAAGAGTGTTTCATATACGTATATATGTATATATATATATGTATATAAAACATGTTTCATATACATATATATATATACATATATATATATATATATATATATATATATATATATATATATATATATATATATATATATATATATATATATATATATATATATATAATATATAGGGCTTATTACTGGGTGGACTCTACCATCACCTACCAAACCCACCTTTCGACCAATACGCCCTCCATCCATTTTTCCTGCCTCCAAAGGATTTATTCCAAAATAACCCCTCTCTTCGCCCACCATACCAAGTACTTCCTCAATAGTTTTCCTTTCGATCCAATACACCTTCTCCATTCTGCTCCACACCCACATTTCAAAAGCCTCCAATGCACGCCTATCCTCCTGCTTCAATGACCACGTTTCCGCGCGGTACTTAGCTACGCTCAATATCAAAGTTTTTACGAGTCTTTTCTTAACATTCATAATCAATGTCCCTGTTATCAACTCTCTCCTCCTTGTGAAAGCCTCTTTGCCGAGCGCAATTTATCTCCTTACGTCCCAACTGGTTTGACCGTGTTGGTCCAAAACACATCCGAGATACGTAAACTGTTCTACCTGCTCTAGTTTTTGCCCTCCTATTTTAATGTTTAGCTTAGCCTTTTTTTTCTAGAAAATCGCATTACCTTTGTTTTATTAATATTGATTCTAATCCCACACCTGTCGCACTGAATTTCCAATTCACTCAGCAATGCTTGCAACCCCATGGGTGACTGACAAACTAAAGCTTCGTCATCAGCAAACCTAACTAATTTTACGAATTCCACCCCTTCCCACTTTCATTCCTACGTTCAGTTCTTCCCTTGCCTCTTTAACCATTACCTCTACATATAGGTTGAACAGCAACGGGGATAATGGGCAAACCTGCCTTCCACCTCTTCCTAACACTGTCCACCCGGACTCCCCGTTCCCAACTCGAACCTGAGCAGTGTGAGACATGTACAGGTTGCGGATTAGCCTCCTTTCCCTCCAATCTATTCCTATTTTCTTCAATATACTCATTAGATTTTCCCAATTCACTCTATCAAACGCTTTTTAGAAATTTACGAAACAGGCAAATACCTCCTGGTTGTATTCTATATTCCTCTCGATTAATAATCACATTACTGCAATGACATCATGAGTACCTCTCCCCTTCCTAAATCCAAACTGGTCATCCCCTAAGTAATCATTTGCCCTACTCTATCCTTTTGTTTATAATCCTGAGAACAACTTTATCTGCGTTGGATATCAAACTTATTATCCTGTAGTCCTCACATGATATAGCCTTTACCTTTTTCGGAATAGGAACTAACACTGATCTCAAAAAGTCTTCATAGATACTACCAATCAAGTCATATAGCCCCTTCCACCCACATTTTCCTAAACATTTCAGTAGTTCCGCGGGAATGTTATCCACCCCCACGGCCTTATTTAGTGTAATTTTCCTTAATGCCCTTTCTATTTCATCATTGAGTATGCCTGGATCTAAGTTATCTTCCTCTACGCCATGTCCCTTTTCTATGTCTAACCTTGTTGGCCTAAGTTCTTCGCCACACAGTGATTCTATATGTTCCTTTCATCTTTATTGGATCTTTTCTGTGTCAACTATTACCTTACCGGCCTTATCTCTGACTGTTCGCATATATCTTCCCTTCTTACTTCCCTTGAGTGATTTAACCTTCTAAATATTCATATATATATACTGACCGGAGGACATAGGTTCGATTGCCGGGCAAACCTCCCCAGACACCTGCCGCTCAACCCAAGCTATGTGGTATTTCAGGTGGCAGAGCTTCTCGGGAAACCATAACCGGCACCGGGAAAGGAACCAACGGCGTGTGAATATCATACGCCGTCGGGCATAATACTGAGTGGAAATATATGTATATGTATATGTGTATATATATATATACACACACACACACACACACACATATATATATATATATATAATACATGTATAAATATATGTGCGATGGTGGTCTGAAAAGTTTCCGACCTAGGGAAATATTAGAAAATTTCAAAATATTTCAGAAAAAATGTCTTGTGTCTTTGTTAGGTCGAAAACCTTTCAGACCACCCTCGTATATATCCATTTTCACGTTGTATTACCCGAAAAGAATAGAATAACACAGACTGTGGGGCTCTTTCTAACAATATCAAGTCATAGAACAATTCTTTACGCGTCAATTTTATAAATTATTTTATTTCCATTGCAATAAAAGGCTAAAAAAGCCAACTGCTGAATGAAATGTAGTATAACGGCCATGGTTTCAGTGGTTTGTCATCATCAAGTTAGCTTAAAAATGACACACTTGCGAGTCCATAGTCGGTATTTTCAGTTTAAAAATTGATTCATTTCATCCTTTATTTAAAGTGGAGATCTCAAATATTTTTATTCTTCATGCCGAAAATATTTGCTCTTCTGTCAAATCGGAAAAAAATCTCCAGAATTGGTAAATGAACAATTGAAAATAACACTGCAAAAGCATTTCGACTAAAATTGGAACATGGAGAAACGGAGGTGAGCGGAGCGGACCAAAAGTAATACTTCAAACTAAAATCAAACCTACCGTGGGGAACAATGTTAGAAAGTTTGCTGAGCTGAATTAATGAGAGATCTGGGTTCATCAAACGAACAAAAATATTAAATATAAAAGGAATAAACATTACAAAATTAAGAAGTGGCTTTATTTCACGTTGATAAGCCCTCACCTTGAACTAGGGCCGAGTGCTTAGGCCTTGGGCACAATTTCTCAATTTCCGACATTAACAATGTAGTAAAGTGAAAACCTGTTTGATTATTTGAGAATGGCTACGGACGTACAGTGTCATTATATTATTGAATAGCCTGGATTTGTAGCCAATGGAAACACGTTTATATGAAATACTTAACAATATTAGCTAACTGAAAAAATACGGGTTGGATGAATTTGACGATGACATGGTGAATATTTTTCACCGCGCACTAAATTGATTGGCGAACCTAGAAAGAGACGTTAACTGAAAGCGGCGGCCCAAAGGAAGAATCAAGGAATCCTTTCTCCGTCACACAATTCTTATCACAGCAATAGAAAAAATCATGCACGGTAATTTGAGTTACCCAAATAAAAATGAATCCCTGATGTTAAAAATCACCAATTACTCTAATAGCTTGTGACACAGCACCCTCTGATGTACACATTTGTTGCGGCTTGGAGAACAAAATGAAGGTATTGAAGAAATGATATTTGACCGTATACAAATGGACGGAAAATACTTCCAACACTAATTCATTTTCGTTTTTATTGCGCCACACTGTCTTAATTATTTTTTAAATCTTCTGCAAAGGTGTCACTTATGAGTAAAATTAATTAAATGCTGGCTTAGTCATGGAAGTCATTTGGGAGCAGAAAATTCTATGAATACGTATTAGAAAATTAAGGGTTGGGGCCTGAAACTTTAACCCCCACTGAATAAATACGAATACTATGAGCTCATGCGGGTACGGAGGGAATAATTCTGATCCTATCAATATTAGTTAAGACAAAAAATGAAAAGTATAAGGGAAATAGACGGTCGTAAGAATTGATGTAAAGCATTCTCATTCCATAGGACATCCCGAAGTCACGGCTCCATAAAACATTTGACAGCCGTGAAAATTTCTAGTAAAATTTAGGTTTATGCTTACTTTTCTACCATGTTCCATATTTAAGTCACAAATTAACGGAAATGGCTCATTTTTTGACACCCACCGCTTTGCTCTATGAGGCAGCATACAGGGTCGTACGAAAGCTTCAATAATTCGTGGAAACACATAACTCATGCTTTAGTGAATGGAGGTACTAAGATAAATCCCAATAAGAAAAATAGCCAACCGAGAGACGAATGATCTTGATAATGCGAATTTATTATTCCGTCACACGAAGAACTATTTGTGACGGGCTACGGAGAGAAATAACGCTCCATTTTCCTTCTTTTCTCAGATCTACCGTGACAAACCATCAAACTAATCCGCATTACATCAACTGTAGGATAAGATGGAACCATTTCAGTCTTTAGATTCCACTCCCACATCACAAAATTGCCATTCGCAGTCCTCAAAAGCACTCACGAGGATGGGCCATATCAGACGCCACTCAACGCGTGGCACGCCATCCATTGTGCTGACCATGTTTTGACATTTCCTTGAGGAGGAAGTATTTCATCCGGACTGGTCCTGTAAATTCACACACGAATTCTATTGCAAGCAATTTTTCACGCATAAGAACAAATTGTGGATACGCATGATTCGATTTGAACATTTGCGTTTCAAATTTCCAAAATCCCTGAGTGCTGGGAGGAGACGGGAGTCATTTTCCCTCGGGATTTTAAATTATCATGCCATATTGCATTGAGCGCTTGTAAATGTTCTACCATTCTAGAATTCGCTTAAATGTTGTCGGTTTTCCAAAGTTCTGGAGATATTCGTAGAAAGAAAGCAGTGACCGCATTCCTCTCTTCAATTTATCGTTCAAAAATATCCCTTCTGGTGAAAAATGTATTTTAACCTTGTTATTGAATCTCTGCATTATGATTATACTAAAAACACCACGACCTGTTTGACTCATCAAAATGTTTCACAGATATGCACACAGGTAACTTGCACGACACACGAACGTTCATATCGAAGCTACGTGAGTAATTTTAAATGAACTTAAACAAAATTTCCTGAAGCTTAAAGTGAAAATGCACAATTTTTACTGGAAAACATTTACATGATGTATCAGAGGTTCATAAATGGAATGTAAACGCTTTACATCCATGCCATACATCAAAGTTAGAATTTAAGGAGAGGAAGAAAAAGTGACAGAGTTTTCTTAAGACCGTAATTAGTTTCCATGTTGTCTATCCGTGCAGGTCCTCCGAATGGATATTCACAAATCATCACTACTAATTTAAGAGAACTCGTTGTTAAAATGTATTCTATTGAAATTGCAATTGTTTTAAGACAGATAACTGGTCAATTGACCAGTGGTTCTAGAAAACGTGCTTCTTGTGTTCCGTCGTTATCGAAAGCTCGGCGGCTATTATAATACTCAGGTGATTCATCGAGCCAAGCTAATAATAGGAGTGAGACAGTTGTCAAACCAAAAGTTGGTTTGTTAGTTGAGGATAAAGCCAGCCCAATATTCAACCCAACGGCGAGTGAAAACCACTCAAAAGGGTATGGTGGGCTTGCTATTTTCCCTGTGTTGCCTGTAATTTCCCAGAATGGACACGCCCCCGAGAAACGGCCTAAGGATAGAATTCGCGGTGGTTAAGTACCTAATAACTTATTGCCAACGTTTTTAACCTGCATTAGAATTCGACAACATACACGATTGTGTTGTCCAGCGTAAAGCACTCTAGCTATCTAGTAATTATGGTAATTCCTTGAAAGTCGCATACGTCAGAGAATACATGGATCTCAGAAAAGCATCCCTTAGGTACAGGACATTTTGAAGTTTCAACATTTACATTATCCTAAATGGAGTGGGTAGTGTGTTCGGCAACTCACTGAAGGCCTCGAATAAAATTCTCGGTATCTTTGGACGTATGTCGTTCCACCCAAGCTGTGTGTGATTTATCGGATACCGGATCATTCTGAGAAATAGCAGGCAGCAAATAGTCCCTTCCAATTTCTTAATAATTGAATTTAACAGGTGGCAGAGAGTTATTGCGTTGTGATCTTTTCATATCTACCAGGTGATAACTGTGGTATATCCTTTCTCTACCGAGCACTAAAACACTTTCAATCTTTGTTTAGATGCATGTTTTGTGTGAAATATCAAATTTTATTCGATAAAGTTTGATAACATAGATGGAAAGACCATTAAAATTAAAAATAAGTTCATTATAGCCTACCCTGAATAAAAAACGATCGTATCCTCTCCTGCATATTCCTCTCATGCGAAGGAAATAATTGAATTTTCCATGAATATAGAAAAAACCTTTGAGCCAGAAAATCTGCATCAAGCAATTAAGCTCACACACCAACCGAATAAGCCTAGCTATTTGCCAAAGAATAAAACTGAAAAGCTCGCTTAATTATTTTCCGTCATCTCCACATCTCGTTCCCTGCGGCTTTCTATTCTCAAAGCCATTTTATTCTCACCACCAAAAATCAAATTATTCGTATTTTTTTATTCCCTATGCCGTGCCACACACTTTTTCCTTTTTTTATGACTGGTATACACCTCACCTTTCCCTGGACGTTTCAATTTCCAGAGGGATCCTTTCACTTCAGATGGCCGCCAGAAAATAAAATGCGTTCTTATTCTACCAATTAGAAGCAGTGTGACAGGAAAAATACCTAGGAGATGTTAATTTGAATCGGCGGTTCTTGTTACATCTCCTTGTCCACATTCCGTTGAGTGGAGTAAATAATATTTTGTTCTCATTCAGCACTCTTGTTTTCCATTTTCATACTTGGCAAATAAGCTGTACAATTTTACTCTGAATAGTATCACGTCAACTACAATGCATTCTTAACAACCTATTCATCTCGTTCTGTTAATCTAATTTACTAAAGTACATCTTTCTGAAATGAGGTCATTGAAGTATATATCGCGGTGCGATAAGTCATATAAAAAGACTTTCAGGCATTCAGAAAATAAAAATATCCTAATCCAGATTTCGAAAGACATTTCATGATTATTCCAGGAAATATTTAATAATATTGATAATTTCTAAAAACTAATATAAAATTTCTGTTTGTGCGATATTACCCAAATTAAATCTCGAACATAAAAGTATTCATATCTCATGATGGTATTAAAACTTAGCAGAGCGCAATTCTGTTGAATTTGTCTTTCTCTGGGTTTCTAAAGACACCGGATATTTTGACATATTTTACCTCCAATATAACATTTAACTATTCTTAATGCATATTTCCTTAATATTTTGCAAATGTACCTTTACGAGAAGCCATATCCCAATAATTTTTCCCGTTAGTAATTGGCAAGTAAAAACTGTTCAATAAGGTTTATGAAAATTTTAAAGACCAGCAGGAACCTTACTGAATAATCACCGTGTATTGAGCATGGATAAGTCTGAATCACTACCCTTTTAATCCATTCGCCCTAAGAGTTGTTCCAAATGTTTCGGTCATGTATTCAACGATCATCGTTTTCAGTCCCAGTGAACATTGATATCACGCCACTGAGACCTCCACCGGATAACTCGCGATCTCGTCATTCTGTCTTTTCAGGGAAGCGGTCCATCCGACGAATGACGATTCAAGGGATTCAATTTCAAAGCTGTGAAATGAAATGGTTTCCCTTTCATTTTTCCAGTGACGAAACGCGGAATGAATGAATATTGGAATTATGACCTCATGGTATCACCGACGCGAATGCGCCTCTTTGCTTGCAACAACGGCAGAAGTGCGAGCAACCCCTCTTCCTCTTCCGCTCTACCACTCCTCCCCCTCCCCCTCTGTGGCCTCCTTACCCCACCCAAGTATTCCCATAACTTACCCTCTAGCTCCTTACGTCTCGCGCACACATTTTATGGCACCAGCCTTACGATGAAAGCTTAAAAATTGACGTTTCCACTTCGCAAGGCCTTCGGTTCTTAATCCCTTACCCTCGGTAAGGAAAGAATTCTTACACGGTCATGAAGAAAAACTTTTACTACTCGCATTCTCGGACCTCGTTGTGCCATTGTAATGAACTGAAAGTTCAGTTTAGTGTCCACTGACAAGGTTGATATAAGGCGCTTGTTTTAGTGCGCTGAAATTCTATATCTAGTATTCACACTTGAATCTGCCGGCAGAAACCATAGTCCAAAAGGAGAAATCGAGGTATAAAGATCGCGAAGGAAGGGAAAAATTTTCCCAGTTGGTTTCTTTCGAAGAAACGATTTTTTTAATAAAATGAAATTAAAAAATAACCGGGTACAATGGCATCGCTCTTCCTTAACTCAACGCAACGAAAATGGTCCGTCCAGGAGGTAGGAATAAAATTACGCAAGAAAGAACTTCATTTGGTATCATTTGCGGGTGTCACTGTTTAATTAATTCAGTTGAGTAAAGGGAAGTTTTCAGTAGGTAACTATTGATCGCATCAAAGAATAACTGCGACTTTCCGGAGATGAAAATATTAAGAAGTAAAATATAATCAATAGCATTCTCAACAAATGCGCAGACTGAAAAATGTCCTACTTAGCTATAAATTTTATTAAGAGGATTTAATCAAGCATTAATGCAATACTTTGATTCAAAATGAGCTTTGCGGGGTATTAAAAAACTTGAGCCAGCAGGAGGAGAATTTAAAAAGAGGAGTAAACTGGCAACCGCGGCTTCATTCAAAGATATAAAGAAACGAGTAACGAAAACATTTTTGTGGTGGGTGGCGTTTTACGCTTCAGATACTGTTTGAGGAAAGGGGATTAGCGTGGCTTTGAACATTTTCAGATTTGGGAATGAACAAGGGGGAGGAAAATGAGAGTTATGTACGGAAGAGAGAGAGAAGAGACACGATGAAGTTTATTAATGGATGGGAAATCAAGAGATCTATCGGTGGAAGTTTGAAAGGGACATAAATAAAGAATGAATGTGATACTGAAAAGCATTGTTGTGCCATAGAGCGTGGCATGAGAGAGGATAATAGGCTAGCGTGGATAAGGGGGGTAAATAATAGGAATTTTGGTAGCGTAAAAGCAATGCGTTTGATAGTATGAGGTAGATAAAAATGATTGCACAAAAAAGGAATTTTGTTCTAAAGAAATTCTTTAGATTTCCACGTTAAATGTAAGAAATAGTTCTCAGGCTTAGCAAAAGCCAAGCCAAATCCTCTACGGTGAAAAACCTTTAGAAACCCATTTAAACCCATTTTGTATCAGTAATACTATATTTTGATTTTCTAAGTTGCTACGTAATCATTTTGGTTAGCATTTATAATTTATTGTATAGTTTCCTCAAACTTTTTTAAAAGTCTCTTATCATTTCTCATCAACATGGATATCACATTTCTAATATTATTTAGGCTCAATGTTGTCTTTTCAGCCCTCTTTATAAGCATACTATTCTGGTGGGCACCGTGATCTCCCATGACTCAGAACGCCGTCCGTTGGGATCCTTCCTACAATATGAGATCCGCGTTATGATATATATTTTAAGTATATTTCTTTCCGCGCTTCAAATGACTGCAGCCATCACATCAACTAAGATACTCTAACAATTTCCTTGTACCTTCCAACTCTCCAACTGATTTACCTAGGAATAAGGTATGCCATTTTGTGTACCACTTGCCTACTCAGTTAAACTGCTTGTTTAGACACAGTTTAAAACCACTGACTGTAAAAAATATAGATTTTTTCCCCGCAAAACACGTTTTAGTTGGCTCGCCCAGAGAAACATGAAGCATATATTTCGAAGAGAGTTTATCTTTTACATAAAATAAATTGAAGTTCATTCGTCAAAATAATCGTCATGATCCTGTGACACGAGTTCATATGAGTTAGCAGGCAAAGGGTTTGTAGTTGAACTTAGTGGTTTATATTATTAAAAGATTTGAGACGATATCGTCAGGTGAAATCATGAAGGACAAATTAAGTACATTTTTGCTAGGGAGCTGAAGGGGATGGATTGTGTATTGGAAGGAAAAGTTTTACAAATTCATAATTAGATAAGTAGTTAAATACAGTTATGGTAGCATTGAAACAATGATCAGCCCTGGAGACCCAACAAAATTGCCTCATAATCAAACTTTTAACGGTGATGGAACCATGATAAATAATATCTGGCCGTGATTTTTGACCAGAGCAAAAGTCTCGTGAGCCTTCATTTGAATTCTGAAGCCCTCGATCCCGCTCCTCCTCTAAGAAGATATGACAAAGATTTACGACAGGACGTTATGACTCCTGTCGCGCGATGGAGACTCACTTGGATGATCCGGGAGAAAATATGTATATCTCTAGAGAGAGAAAAAATATGTAGAAAACGAAAACTGAGACGCAACGGCCATCCCGCGGAAAAGGCCTCCTGTTTCGTAGGCGAGTGGACCACAGACAAGGAGCGGAAGAGAACGCCGATTGCTCTTGGCTTGCTGGGGATCGACCCGAGAGAAAATATGAATATATCCAGAGAGAGAAAAAAATACGAAGAAAAGGAAAGCTGAAACGCAACGGCTATCCCGCGGAAAAGGCCTCCCACTCCGTAGGCGAGTGGACCACAAACAAGAAGCGGAAGAGGGCGCCGATAGTACTTGGCTTGCTGAGGATCGATTTCCAGCCGAGGCGAAGAAGGATGAGATCGAGGGTTTTAACAAGCCATTTTTCCTCTCCCCAACGGCAATTTAACCTGATATCCCGTAACCTCTTATCCTCGCCAAAGAAACAACCTCCGATAATTCGATTTAAGGGTGCACCCTGAACTTCCCTTTCTCAAAGCCAGCTCCTTCAAGGTAGTCAATCCCCGAACGGCCGTAAATTATATCGATCGTCGGGCGACGCGTCGACTGCTCGACTGAAAGCGATTGATCGATCGCTGTTTAGGGAGGAATTGCGGAAGAAGAGTGTGTCCGTGAGCAGCGATGATAAGAGAACACATCACTTGGCTCAGGCGAAATTAGGACCTCCCGAGGTGGGAGGGCTGGGAGGGGGCTGGCGGACTGCCCCGGAACCGAGTGGGAACGGGAACGAAAGTGGTGATGGAGAATTGGAATGCCTTGGGTGCACCGTAATATGCTGAGCCAGTGTTGCTGGCGTTCACAAATTAAAATTGAAAATAAACTGTCCTCACGTTTGTTTATTTATCCCTTACTTCGGTAATGAAGCTTTTATTGTTAAATATATTTCATAAATGCATGTAGAAAAAAACATATTAATTCGGTGGCCAGAAAAAAAATTTGATTTCAGGTTTTAAGATTATTTGTAAAATTATTAAATGCGCATTACGATTTGACTCTAAATCCTTCTTATGCCTGTGGACGCAGAATTGTGATCGAAATTAGACAGAATAGACAAATAGACAAAACATCTACAAAGGAGAGTATTGTTGTAGCGCACAGAAGAAAATCAGTTTTTTTCAATATTCAAACCACAGCCTCCGTTCTAAAATGACGTCAGCTTACGTCCAATTGTCTTCTTTGGAGCTCGTCCCAATTGGACAAGTATTGAGATATCCATGCACCTCACTTGATATGACTGCAAGGAAATAATTAAATTAATCGTGAAAGTCAGGTTGCTTTGACGTTAATTTTCCTCCCCTTGCGGCAAAACAAAACCTCAGCGATCACCACGCTCATCCACGCCGGCGGTACCTCATTTTTTTAGATGAAAGTAATAGCAAGTAACAATGAACTTCATTATAACATAAGCGCATTAATTTAACAAAAAGCTTCAGGAAAGAATAGGTTTCCCAAAGTTTCCTCGCATAGGATTTGTTCCAGAAATACTATAACTTCTGACCGATGATAATTCCCTATGAGATTCCCTTCCAAAATCTCATCATTTTGTCTGGAAAAGCAATGAAATACCTGAATTCAAAAACCTCTCATATTTATGAAATACTTTTCAATTAAGTTAAAATTTTGGACGATCTAAACCCAAATGCTCAATGCAATGCACATGAATATATTTTTTTAAATGGGACTTGCATTTACTGTTTTACTCGCAAGTTAGCAGATATTCAATCACTACATAAGATTATTAAGTATTGCTGCATGTTACTGGTTTACATAGGTTGGGCTTATAGATTTTTCCAGCGTTTTTCTGATAAAAATGGCTGATAATACTTCTTCATTAAAAAACTACCCAGATACATCGTTCAACCAGGCCTTAGGAATTTTTTGATAATTACCTATGACTGTCCTTTATGTATTAATCGAGTAGTTATTAATCAACTGATTTACAGGAATATTTGTAAAATTACATGCACACAAAGTAGTCATTTAACAAATATTAAATTGTAATAGCATTATATTTTAAATGGGAATTTTTAAACAGTAAATGAAAAACGTTTCTAGTTTTAATGATTGTATGAGTATCTTTTTTGAACTAAACTTTGTGGCATTTGCCATCACTAAAAAAAACACCATAGAGAATTTGTACATTTACTCTGAAAACAAGTTTAATTGCTTTGCTGCGTCCTTAATGATGCTGTATTGTGTCAAAATATGGCCGTATTTATTAAAGGTGAAATACAGAATTTCTGGCTTTTTAGATTATTAAAATTTTATTTTATACTAGTTGAAATATGAAATATATTCTACATCAATTGAGTTTTTACCTCTTTATAAGTGAATGTTTATTTTATTTCTATGCCAAAAAAGTCTAAGCACCCAAAAACGGATAATTTCAATTTCATTACGGTTAAAAACATTTTCAGGTAGCCTAAAAATATATTCTCATTGAAATACAGAAGGTTATTCATTAATCAAATACATAACTATTTATCACGTCAAAGGATAATTAAATTGACCTTTTATGAGCTAATAAGGGATCAAAAAATAATTATTTCCGGACTAAATCGAATCAAAATGGGTATTTGCCATTAGCATGGAGGTGTCTGACTTCCTAAGTCATGGAATAACATCGTTTAATTCAAAAGAGGAGGATGTATGTATGTCTGGGACTCCACACACCAGTTCCTCACGGACCGAATTCTACCACCTCCATTTAAAGCATACAACGTCATTTTTTATTTGGATAAAGGGTCAAATTTATCTATCACGAATCTAAGGATTACAATATTTATTATGCATGATTACTAAAATGTCTCGCCTTTTACGTAATTGACTTTATCAGTGAAATGAAAAAATCCACCTGGCACATTGAGAGAATACTTCTGACTTTCTGAGTCATGCTGAGTAGGTTTCGAAAGTGACACTAGAGAGATGGCACACGAGATGATATATTTGAAACGCATAATCCCATTTGGGGCACTTATGATTGGAGATATAAAACACACTTCCCATTATAAAATGCAAAATTTCCTTGATTTTCGTTTCACCGCACATTACTAATTTACAGTCCAATTTGATTTATTTAGATTCCAATACAATTTTATACGATGGCGTACATCTTTTCCTGTCTTAGATTAAAGCGAGGGATAGCTGGAGCGGGTCCCGTCCACTTTCGAACACTGCAGAGGGACCCATACATGAACCTTCACACATGATCGAAAATATTTTTGTACTGTGCATGTCACACCTCATGCCGGTGTATTGCTGGGTAAATGTGGAGGGTATTAAGTAGAGCGGTCGAAAGGAAGCGGAAGACAAGGCTGAGGAAAGACTTGGATCCGCTTAAATCTCCAATGGGTTAGACAGTTTTCGGACACCAGATCGGGTGTTCATGAATTTAGACCAAGGAAGAGAGTTTCTGGGCAACAGCAATCCCAAGTGTGTGTCAGAGATTAGCAGACTCACCAACGGGGATGCGTTGGGTCGGTCCACTTAATTGAGCCGCTGACGGGTGTCATCTTTCAGGGATCATACCGATATGATTCCTAAGAGTCGTTCACCTTATCCGAGAAGTGAGTGTGTTTTAACAATATTTCCGCTCTCAATCACCACGAATAAAGCTTTGCGCGTTTAAAGAAACCCATGACGGAGGTAGTTTGATATCTCGCACGTATCTCCAGCGATAATCGGCAAAGCAAAGAAATCGATATGCATATCGAGCCTTCAAATGATGATCTGACCTGAATACAAATCTGATCTGCCCTCTTTGCGGCATGACTGCTGCCATACTCCACGCTTCTGATCCATCATTTTAAAATGGAAAGGCATCCCCTGGGAGTTGGCGAGCTACATTTTAAAGAAATACACATGAGCAAAGAGGTCACCTGCTTGCTTATATGCATTGCTTTAAAATATAGCTTTTCATTGTCCTTCAGATACATCTAGTGGCTTGACTGCCCCTAAGAACCTAATCAGCTACTCCTGACTAGCCATCAGGCGTCTTAAATGCCGAAACACCTGAGTTGACGAGACACACATTCGTGACTTTCTCGAACCCAAAACCCTTTTGCTTAATATAACACTTATACTAGCAAAATAGCGCATCTTTTCCCCGAATTCAAACTAGCATTAATTATTTGGAAAAAGGAACATTTTCATGTCTACCAAATTGAAAGAGGACTCGCATTAAATCTGATGACACCAAATTACAAGTCGTCTGCAGGAGAAATAAAAATATAATTGAAATCCCAAGTGCGAGAAGCGTTGAGAAGATAGTTTTAAAATGAAACTGAATTGGAACCACTTTTTGCTCCGCCAATTCTCTTCATGTACTTTACACCATGGAAGTGACTTTCAAAGAATGTTTCTTAAATTATTAACGAATGAAAGCGAAAAATAAGTAGGGAAGTTTTTGGAGACTGAAGTAGAATGGTGACTTGGGAAAATAGATTTGCAATAAGAAAAATCAGACTTTTTAGAACTCTATATATATATATATATATATATATATATATATATATATATATATATATATATATATGTATATATATAGGGTAAGATCGAGCTCCTCTAATAAAGTATTCCTCTAAAAAACCAAATTATTAGTTGCCTCAATTCATGATTGAAATGGTGAACATCTGTCGTGCTTGTTACACTGATCAAGTAAACTATTTCATACTCTAACAATCAGATCACAATAAATACTTGAGCTTGAGACAAACAACAAATGTAAATGCAATCGGGAAAGATAAGAAAATTACATAGCACATGATTTATAATGTGGAAGGGTGGGCATTATAATCCAATCCACTAACAGAAATTTGTTAATATTTTCCCTCGTGTTCAAAAAATATAACAGAGAACAAAATGGTATTTATTCCGCATGAATAATACGAAACCTTTGGCACTATTCAAAAAAATTTATTTCCAAGACTGTCAGCACCCCCGGAAGGAGGGAAATATAAAAAATAGATGTGGTTAATTCTGCAAGATAGTGGAAAAGATATTTAAAAAAATACACTTTCGGACCTTCACCGCCACGTAGCGAAAGACATAAAATTCCTTTTAACCAGAGTAACGTTACGTACCGTCATTTCACCTGACAGTTTTGATTTTGTTTACACGAAAACTTGTACAACTTTACTGAGTATCATGCTTTTCAGGACAGTGTGGACCCGGACTTGGATTGAGCCTTAAGAAAATAATTAGTGCTTGCATGAGGAAACTTTGTTCCAGAGCCGCAGTTCGGATTAAGAGAGGGAAGAAGCGCTTCGAGGAAAGTTTAATATGATATTGGTGACGAAAACTTGGAACGCCCCGCAAAATTGGAGAAATTGTTCATTTTTCTTCCAGCGGTAAAAAAGTAATGTTTCTCTCCTATTCTTCCCTCACAACGAATTTGGGAAAAATTTCAAATTCAGGGTCTCTTTCCCCTAGGCTCAGAATTTCTCCGAGTTCTCGTTGTGTACCCATCACACCACATGCTCCTCGCTTAATAGCATCCCCTGCTGGCATTCCTCTTTAGTATTCTGCGCTCCGACTGTTTGGGTCGGGGTGAGAAAATCCGACAGAATGCGAGAGGGGACGGTGGGGTGCTGAGGGGGGGGGTGTGAGTGGAAAAGACAGAGAGGTTGGGGGAGGAAATGAGATGGCAAGGAGAAGAGAGTGAGTTGTCGAATCCTCAAGCGAGCACGACATCATCTACGAGATTACAAGTAAACAATTTCTCCGTGAATTAAATTTTGAAGTGCCTCATTTGGTTAAAGGGAGTGGAGTTGAGGGTGAGATTATTTAGTTATCCCTGAGGCAGGAGGACGAGGGGTGGAAAGAAAATACGTTTCTCTCGCCATTATAAGTGACACCAACGGCTGTGTTTTTGGCATACAGGTCGTTTAGGTCATCCATTACACGTGTTCCCAACGACAAAATGGCCGAAAGCGGGACGCTGTAGGAGCGCAGGGCAGAGCAACCGAGTGAAGCCGCATGAAGATGGACTCTATCCAATTTTGTGCGAGAAAAAAAGAGCAAATGATTAGTCTGTATTTCCCTTAACAGAATATTTCCAGTTCATGAATACAGTTAAGTACATCCTTCACTTCCGTTCGGTGAAAAAGGCGGTGACGCCGAAAAAAATTGCAAATTTTCTGTTTATTTTGTGTTCTACGCACCATGTTTCTCACGTCTTTCAATGCAATTTATAAATATAAACATAAACAAACACATAAGTATATATATATATTTTTTTTTCCAAAAAATATATTACATTTCGGTCCACATTACACCGACCAGACATAAGCTACAACTTCGTTTCAACAGCTGCCAGGCATCACACGCCAAATGCTCCATCTCTTTTTCATTGTCAATTCGTTGTATCCGTCTCTACAAAATCACCCTCTCCTGAAATTGACTATCTGAACAATTCATTCAAGACACGTGGGTACTAAAAAATCCACTTAGCCACAAAATCCAGAAATCTTCTATCTAATACACTCCTCGTCCAAAATTAAACCGCCCAGAATACCCTATCCTGATCACCGTATTCATCCCATGCCAACGGAGCCAACAAAATCTGACCTATTTTACATGAACTTTACAAAATTATACTCTACAATTAGTTCGTATTGCTTTAATTTCCATATTGTTCCTCCATCTCCTTTTAAAAGCACGTCGAACATGTGGGCATTTTCAAATCTACAAGGCCACCTTGTATGCCTACGCGTCTCTTCTCTTTCCCTCTCCGCACCATGTAACCGCCTACGCTACAACTGATACCACTTTCTTCGACCTGAAACCTATCTGACTCCAAAATCCCAACCCGAAAATCATTCCTATCCTCGCTACACGTCAACAATGGCCATTTACCACCTCCTTTGTCATTTCTATTTCTCCCTTTACGTGGGTAAATGTAGTACTACACTTTCCCTCCGCAGGAACAAACACATTACCTCAGCTTAAACTTCTGCCGTCCTCAAATATTCAATCCATACTCATACTGCCTCCCAAGGCCAATCATTGGCAACTATATCTCTGTTTTGGCAATTGAAACCCTTCCCAAATCCGTAAGCAGCATATACAGGTAGGTAAGAACACGCGTTATAGCCCACATTAAAGGCGTTTTAACCTTTTAAAACATCTCAGGCTCAATATTACCAAATTAAAACGAAAAAAAACCTCCATCCTTTCATCTCCTTGTCCAGTCGGTAGGTGTCCCTATCTCCCCTTAAAAGCTCCTCCACCCTACATACTATCTCCGCTCTTCCCCCGAGGTCTACATACTGAGGACGATGGCTTGCCGGCAAAATAGAGGCATCAGCCATACTCATGAGCGTCCTTTCTTTGTGCACGTATGTTCAGTTAAGTTTTTAAGTAGATTGTATCAATATATATTGGTGAAAATACACTCGCAACATCATACAAGAAATCGTTTCTAATTGGTATGCTCTCAATCCCCGACATGCCACCAAACACAACACTCACTTTGATACATGCTATAGGGTATTTATCTTAGCATTCCTCCTACCCTATGACCCTCCAATGAAACTCAAAAAAATAGAGCAGGCGTCCATCTGGCTCCTGAAATCCTGGAATTTCCCGGGTATCGGTATTAATTAACCAGATCTTCACATAGTTTCTACCCCTCTCCACCCCCAAAGCCTTCCATATTATCCCCAAACTTCTAAAAATCCCCTTCCTAATTCTTCCCCTCCCAAATCTTCACCTCGCAAACCTTTCCCCACCTTCCTCTTCCATCCAGCATTTCCAGTCCCTTCTTTTCCTCAGTTCTATCCTTCTTTTCCTTGAGAGAGGTAGCGTGGACATCCAAAAATTCGAAAACTAGTGAGTTTCTTTTCTTTTCTTATGTTTTCGTCTTTTTCCACTAGTGCTAACTTCATATGCATAATTATTCACGTCCGTGAGACTTTAACAAAAGTCTTATGTATATATACATGAATGTATATATATACATGAATGTATATATATATATATATATATATATATATATATATATATATATATATATATATATATATATATATATATATATATATATATACATACACACACACACACTTGAAAACACACGAGGTATCCGGAGACTGTCCAGTCATATTTTGAAAAAATAGTTTACCTAGAAGAACGAAGTACTTCCATTGGGACCTCACTCACTTATCCCCTCGTCTCTTATACTTTTCAAAATAATCAACGAAATCCTTTTTCTGAATGGTCTTGAGCTGCCTCGTCACATTCTCCTTTATTTCGTCAACCGACTGATGGAAAGACTGCTTTTGTTTCAGGGTCATAGCCGTTCACTCATGACTCATCTCCAGTTATGACCAACAAGGAAACTTGATACATCGTTTGCGGGTGGGGGTCTCCTGCAACGGGTGCATGGAATTCTCTCCAATGACGTTATCATCTCGGACGTTGTTGGGCTCTTTTTTCTCCAGCAAATTACAAGCTATTTCACTGGTTCCATTTGCGTTCCATCTGGATCTTTTTTTCTTTATCTTCTGGTGATCCAGTTGGTTCTCCGTGAACAGCAGTTCATGATCAATTTTTGTATTTGCTCCCGAGTAACTTATACATTGCTCAAGCTAATTTTTTGCATCTCCTTCTGACAATGATGTTGTTAATTTGGTATCTTGTCTTGTTTCCCGGTATTTTTTATGCCTATTTATTTTTTTCTCTAATGTTGCTCGAAGAATGTGTTTGCAACTACAAATATTTTTCTCGCTAAGGTTTTTATTAGTCTTCCTTTCGCGGAGTTTAATTTTCCAAATTCAAACTTTTACTCTTATTATCAATTGGCCCCCTCCGTCTACATCGTTCCAGTCTCCAATCTGGATCAGGTTTTTCCTCCATTTTACTGCTCCTAGAACCTCTTCCAGCTGTTCGTGTACTACTTCCAATTCCTTTTCTGAATCACTTGACGTTGACATATGCACACGTAGTAGTACTGAGACGATGGACTCCGTTCAAATTTGTCTTTAAAATTCTCTTCTTTCTTTGCCAGCTCCAATTGACTCTTCTTGCAAATTAATTCTTGAGTGCCTTGCCCACTCATGTAGTCTTCTAGTTGTCACCTGAGTATATCACCTATATCCGTCGCTCCAGACGTCGATGTTTATCTTCCTCATTACCGGGATGTCTATCTTCAGTTGGTTCATCTCTATCTTAGCATTTTCCAACTTCCTGCATACTTCTAGTCATAAAAAATTGCCTAACGTTACACATCCCTCTCCTGCTATTGTCCACCTTGATTCCTCCCAGTAGTACCCGCTCGGAAATTCAAATGAGGATTTAATTCAATTCTATTTCAAGCCTGGAATATTTTCACCGGAGAAATACCATCACTTGATATTTTAGTACCAGGCTGAATCTTCAAGGAAAACAAATGTGGTTTTACCATTGCCTTAAAATCGCAGTACTGCGGCCAAATCTGTGCCATCCATACTCCCCTCCCATTGGAAACCGATATCCTTGCTCTGGGCCTGTAGTATCTTACGGTAAAACAAATGCTCTTCACCGCTGGTGCAGGGCGATTTGTTGCAAGAGCAAATTATTTAGTTGTCTCTCTCCAAAAGAATCAGAAAATACAATATTTTCCCAAGCACACCGATCACCCTTCCTGGTTCCGTAGTTGCCAGGACTCATATCCGTATTTGTTTCCATCATTAGGCAGTGGGATCAATAATTGAGATGTTTTCCCACCGTCTTCTTCAATAGTGTTTTTAACTCATCACTAGCCCCAACATCACTAGCACGGTATATAACCAAAGTAATCACCCGTCAGATTGGGGTGATAGGCTAGAAAAGAAATCGCCTAGTACTAGAACCAAGGGCAAGTGAAATTTACAGGTCGGAATACCGGGGTTAGTTTTTTTCTTTTTCCACCTGTTTTTTCCCCGGAAGATCCGGTGCCCACAAAATCACACAACTTTGGTAAAACTGAGAGTGTTTAGAGGAATGCCCGGGAATCAAACCCGGGCCCTCCACTCAGTGACCAATTGTTCTACTACAAGATCATCACCTCTCTTCATACATTTTGATGAAATAACTCTCGCGGTGGAATGTTATCATCGCTGGATCTCTTGAAGTGATTTTCCTTGAAAGTCAAATAGTTTTCCTAATGTTCCCTCAGCCCGTGGGAACATTAAGTGGCGATAGTGTTATCCCGGAAAAGATTAAGAACAAGGAGCCAAATCAGGTGTTGAGTTTGCACCTGGGCATGCCGAGGGTAAAGCGGAGGCCCCTCCGTGTATCGGCGATTGGGAACCCATCTCGACCTAACGCAAAGAGACGAAATGTACCAGTCCCTACGGCGGCGAGGATTGAGCGCGACCGCTAGCTTCAGATGAGGCAAGGTGAGAGAGACCCGCCAACCCACAGGATGAAATCGCGGGGTCTGCCGTAAAACCCCGCTGGGTCTTTAAGATGGGGATGGCGCGTCCTGAGATGAGAGATATGGTGCACGTCGCCCTAAAGTTCGAAAATCCGAGCGCACGGCCGCTGTCCTCGAAGGGAGGAGTAAGCCCCCGTCGAAGGGAAACCATTTGCCGAATATTTCATGTTATCCCCCGCCCTACCTCCCCCCCCCTTCCCTCCCCGGACACTCATTCCTCCCGCTCCAAACTCCGCTTCACTTCCCTTCGCTCCCTGAATATTCTATTCGTGGAAGAGGACACACACCATCCCCTTCCCTCCAATTTAGACCCCTCAGCCGCTCTCACTAGTCATTTTCGTCGGGCCGAAACTGGGAAACTTGTTCGCATGGATCCACTGCGTTCCCGTGAATCCAATTCCGCAACATATAACCCTGTTTTCCCGGCTATGGCAAAGCAGAATAGAGTAATGTGATAGGTTTACAACGTTCCATGCCGATATTTTGTTCATAATAATTTTTGTAAATTACCTATTAAATATTAGTTTTGGAAAATTCCTGAGAGCTGTTACATGCAGCTTGTGCACAGTACAGATTACTGTTTCTACCAGAGTTCTTCTTTTAATTTTAAGAAGCCGATAAATCATAATCGAAATGACTATATACTTGACATGGAATTTATTTTTCAAATGACACACTATAAGGCGTCGTGAGCAATATTCCTAACAACACGCAAATGGTTTCATTGATATTCTGGACGTACGTAGGTTATCTTGAGACACGACAAACTTTCACGTGAGGACGACACGCGGGTCTCTCATTATGGCGTGCAAGCATATCATCAATAAATTGGATCGTTGATATTCGTTACGATGAACAGAGGTACCCAAAAATTTTCGCTAATGCGTACTACGGTGCAATTTGAGTAACTTGTGCGGAAACGCTGCTCTTGTGCGAAAGCGATAATCTACTGACTGATTGGCTCCGCAGTTGGTGGTTAGGCAGAATCAAATTCACGGGAGCGTAGCTAATGACTGATTGCATCTGAATCGCAAGCACGTTGTACCACAAGTAGAAAAAATAAAAAAGATTTCAATGATCAAATTGTACACTAGTTTGATCGGAGAGAGAAGAAAATTTCCCTGTGCCGTCTACGCTTCCACGGGGAGACCGCTACTCAAGAAATCAATCATTGCGGGTAAAATTTAGGGATTCCAGAATCCCTGGAAATCAAACGTGTGCCATCATGTCGATAGTCGTATACTAACGAACCTCAGCCATCATTCGCCTTTAGACGGGTTAAGGATGTGAAATATGGTGCCCTGGAGCCACTTGATTGTGCCACTGTAGGTATTACGTTTCTCGTATTTATTCCCTAACTACGTGAAAAAAGGCATCGCTGGATCCTCAGGGGGCCACCTTCGGCCAACAGCGGCAGAAAGAAACCCCTAACTAATGAGAGCGGCACTATGTATCTCAGAGGTTAGTTTTACTACGGGGAAGTCTCTCCTTTGGACGGAATAATGGATGAAAGGGGTCTCTCCATCTCCTCCGACAAAATTCATCATCCTAAGCAACTCGAGGATGGCATAGAGGGAGGTAAGTATATTTAATAGAGTGTAACGCTATTTTGTCTGTTTAATTGGAAAAATATATCTATCGCTGATGATTGTACTGATAGATAAAAAACAAACTAATGCCAGCAACAAGATGGGCCTTGATGGAATCGAGGGAAAGAAATTAGTCTTGCTACACAAACATTTGGACTCTTAAAAGTTGACGTTTATTCATTTTATTTCCGCACGATTATTTTCGTACTAGACCGTGCGAGAAAATTTCGACAAAGAGAACTGATTCTTCCGGAATTTCTCGGAAAAGTTTTGCCCTCTCCAACGTGGTCACGCCCTGAGGAATGCCTTCGTTCTCCAGAGCTGACGCAAGTGGTTTTAGCTGTAGGTCTTTCCGGTGACTGTGGCGCACGAACGGCTTCAGAAGCATTTTCCACCCTCTTTGTGATATGATTTACGGCAAGCAGAGTCAGAAACTTGAAGTTGGCATTTTTCTTGACAAAAGAGATGTGAATGCAGATTAAAATGTCCCATCCGACGTACAACGTATCTTACACGGGAGTGTCCTCCGCAGAATACTCAAGTAGGGAGCGAAATGTCATCGCATTTATTTTCCATCTCCAGTAACAGAACAAGTCTCTTGAGCGTTGGAACGCAGACTATCAATGGAAAACTAGTATCTTTGAAAGAGCTTTTATACTATCTGAAATCCAATAATTTCGAATGATTTGCATTCGTAGCCATAAAATAAGTGGGAAACGTTTGCTTCATATGATTTCAATAATCTTTGCATGTTATACGCATTTAATACTTCCATTGATACATAAATTAGGTGTCTCTCAATCATCAATATAGAAAATTCCTTCGATAATTCAAACACTAATAAAGTAAGTCACAATTACGTACTTATTTACTCACTTCGTAAGAATATCTCTTAGGCCCTTTGATTCAAACATTACTGCTTCTTTATCAAAAAAACAAGGACTTTTAAATTCAAAATTCTGCAGGTCATGTCTACGACATCTAAGGTTGTTGAAAACTCAAAATTTAAGGAAATGATATTCATGTGGAGCAAGATTCGTAAATATCGATTGATTTAGAGGCTAAAATGAAAGTAAATTAAATAAACGAAAAAAGAAATAGGATGCCTCACCAACACGGCCTGAAGTAATTAACAATAATACGATGTTTCCGATGACGAATGACAGAGGCATAGAGGGAAAGTGCTGTGACAAGCGTTCCTCATAATTACTATGAGAAACTACCAATTTTCATATTCGATTACAATATATTCCCTTAAATATATTGCATGGCCTTTATAAGGTAGACAAAGTAGTTGTAGCATTTGTTGTTCATCGACGTCTTAGGACCTTTTCATCTTAAACATTTTAGAGATTAATTAAGTAAATCATTAAATAGTACCAAAACATTTCTGATTTTTGATCACATTTTGTCAAAAATTCCAAAAGAGGAGGGCAACAATGGTAAAAATGAATGCGCATTTTTGAAAATTACCGCATTTTTGTAAACATATAAAAATACTTGCACATATACACATCTCATACGTGTTTCCAATGCATACATTCGACAGCGCATCTATAAATAACATATGGTTTATTAGTTACACTTTTTCTAACAACTTTAAACCAAGTCCACCTTATGGTCAGTGTCTTTACCAATATGTCACCTGGGTCACCATCTTCAAGGAATCCATCGCTCAGATATTAATATCTGAGAGAACGCACTCTGTCAAAAGGTGTTTTATAGAGAGACGAGAGTTTCATTAATTACTGGTAGATGGTTCTTTCTCCCTTGTAAATGGAGCAGGAACAGGTTAAGTCATTTTGCCCTGTCCATAGCCTCGTGATCATCACTTTACCCTGTTCTTTATTTCTGATAGAAGAGGGATACTCCTAAATATATGATTAAGGCATTTAACTTTTCGCTCACCGTGGACAGAGAAATTTATCGACAATACATCTCTCAAAAGGTCCCAAGCTGACGTGCTCGTGTTCAATTCTCGGACTGGTGGATTACAAAAATCTTATCCTAATAAATTTTCAAGTGTCCAATGAAGTACAGTTTGCTGACGGTTGAACGAGATACTCATGGAGTGAGCTGGAAATCGTCTTTTCTAAAGAGAGTGATAACTCCGATTCAGTTTCCCTCCACACTTGTCCGATGTCCTACCTTACATCCTTTTGCCCTCTTGGTTCAATATATATGTCGGAAATGGCCTCGAGAATCGCTCACAATCCTCACATCAATGACCAATGTTACAAAGTACCATTTGAGAAGTAAATTTCAAGGTGGGAAAGAGAGTAATAATAAGCGCGAAGTGCTGGAAATATATTTTTTGCAAAATTCATCGCATTGTGCGAGGCATTCAAAGGCCTCATTCGTCTAGGTACATTTGTAATATCACCGAGAGACGAACTTTATTCCCCCCCTTCGATCCAGAATCCACTTTTCTCGTATTGGAGAAGTTAGACTTGTGAGAATGGTAAGCGCAAGGTCATGACTCATCGGTTTCCCATATTCACCTTCCTGGCCGCTTAGTGGGTGGCAAAATACTGCTGACGCACTCCCAAAATACATCAATATCGACCCAAAAATAACCAGTCGTTATTTATTACTTTTTTTCTCATTTTCATGCCAAGAAATTAAACTCCGTTGTGGCTGTCTTACCAAGTAGCACAGTATGTCCTAACGGGTATTTTAACATCCATTTATAAGATTATTATCATCCATGACCTATTTGCATACCAATATATTTAATAGGAGTGACAAAATCGAACACAAAGACTTAAAGAGTTTAATATAGATTTTTCGCCCATGTACAAATGAATACATGCTAGAAAAGAGCTAGGAGTATAAAATTCGCCAGCGAATGAAGTATTTTGAAATTTCCACGTTTACCGTCTTAGATGTAAAATTAAATAGCCAGCGTCGCAAAAAACATTAAAGTTATGATTTTGCAAGACAATAGTCGAAAAGATAATTTTTTATTGTTATATTACGAAATTTTGAAAATGTTTGAGGTTGAAAATTAAATTCACTGGAGGGAAGTCGTAGCAAGCGTAATATTTTAATGTAAAATTGCCAAGCGGAACGAAATTTATTTGCTTTCATCATTTGAAAAATATAATTCGACGAATCAATCAAGCGCGCAAGTGTGCTGCATAAGAAGTGCAGGATCCGTCCAAAGTCAATTCCATTGGGCGAGTCAAATATAACCTCGTGGAAGTTAATGAAGTTCGAAATAAAAAGTAATGAGGTAATTTTTCATTATTTTAGCAAACAGCGAGTGGAATGGTGCGTTTCAAATACTCGATAGCATATTCATTTGCAAATTATGCAAAACTCGCAAAACTTGGCCGTATGCTTCATTAGTTGTTAGCTTTAAATACTGACCCTGCTCTATAAAATTGTGGAAAACCACCAAGTTGCTTCTTACTCTAATATAATTATTAAGTTCAGGAAAGAGAATTAGTGAATATTAAATAAAAATTTGTCTAGCCAGAAGATAGAGTATTAGTTAATCTGTTCCTTGAGAATTAAGTCCGTTTCAATATTTTTTTAAATTCATGACTTAATTTAACATTATCTACCAAAATGCTCTTTCTGCAAATTCTTGTGACATCACAATTACGTGGTACCTGGCAGAGGTTTAGTCTAACTAATCAAGTTTTAATTCAGTCGCACTTTTCAATCCCATTAGTGGTAGACTAGAAATTCGGCGTCTGACAGCCGTCCCAACACCCTCAAGTTATTTGTACCTAAGGAAGCGTGCTTTTGTAGTAGACCTGACCTCTCGTGACGCTTCACAGGCATTCAACCCATGCGTGCCTCTTCTTTCTCTCATAAAAAGATATTTCCTTATGGATTAAGTGCCAAGCTGGGAATGGATCGCAGACAAGGATGTTGGTCAAAGGGTGCTGAACGCCACCCCTGGGCTCCAATTATATCACTTCCACCCATCAATTATGTACCTTCCTGACTTCCCCTCCATCGCTACTTTCGAGCATGCTTAAAGTGCTGGCACCAATTTGGAGCTTGTGATTTCTAACCGTTGGCAAAGCAATTCTTGAGGGAGCGGCCAAACTATTTAAGGGACGGGATAAAAAAACCATTAAGCTTCCACGCTGAATCCAAATTTAATAGGATTAATACGCGCTGAAGTTAAACGGCTGATGGTTACTCAGACTCGGTACAGATCACGAGTACACCGCTAATTTGCATCCATTAAATATTAATTAATATTAAAACTAAAATTTTTATATATATATATATATATATATATATATATACATAACCATAAACATAGTAATCAACCCGAAGGTCGGTTTGGTAGGCGATAGTAGAGTTCACCCAGTACTAAGCCCGACGGCGTGTGAAATTCACACATCAGGGTAGGGGGGCATGTTCCTTTCCCTGTGCCGGTTATGGTTTCCCAAGAAGACCTGGTACCCGAAAAATCACATAGCTTGGGTGGATCTGCAGGTGCCCAGAGTGCCTTGCCCGGGCATGGAACCCGGGCCCCTCCGGTCAGCAGTCCAACGCTCTACCCCCTGGACTCACACACACACACATATATATATATATATATATATACACACACACATTGTCTTTTCAAGGGATTCAAAACCTGGTCTGCCTCAAATGAGCTGCTTACACTTTTATCGAAACTGTAGCCCAAGGAATTTTCACCGCAGATTAAAAATATTATCTACGTACAAAAATGGCAAGTCCTACTGAATTTGATGTTTTTTTAATAGGAGCCTAGTCAAAAAAATTGTACCTGTTATTTTATTCATTCACTGGTTCAACTCCACTCATAATTTGAATTCTAAGATTGGTTGACCGCATCTCTTCACGATTTCCATTCTAATACTAACTCCTTTTTTTCCAACAACTCTTCCGTGTGACTTCCCTTTTCCCTTCGTCCTCGTGTTGTTGGCCTTAGTCGTGGTGAATAAGTCCAGTCGAGTTGAGTAAAATCTCCCTTGGTCTTGCTCGACTCCTTCCTGTCTTGATGCCTTCTCTTATGTTTATTACGAATCCATTATGACACAGCGTCCCCAAACAATTATTTTATATCTTTGTCCTACTTTATTTTCTCTATTTTTCTTATATTCTTCCGTATATTTCTCCATCTTTCATTTCATCTGTCCATTCGGCCTTTGATATCCGTATAAAATATATCCTTGCTGCATGTAATCCGCTTTTTCGAAAATGTATTTTTATCTAAAATCGCTAGACGCTTCATAAAAAAATTTCGTTCACCTTTGAATTTAATAACCACCCTCACTCTTTGTGCATTAGCAATCTCAGAAACGAGGACAGAAAGCCTATGAATAAATTGTTTGAGCAGAGGTGCCTTCATTAGTTCTGCATCATTTACTGTCGCAAAATCTACATGACACTCAAGACACTCAGCCAAGAAATACCCCCCACTAAAGGTTCAGCGATTAATCATTGGTGGTTCTCGCACATTGGATCGTCAAATCACGCTCACACTACAAGGGTAACAAGGACGTGGCGAGCGTTCACGCCACGGGATTTGTCAGCGGCCACAAATCTGAGAGGGAGCCTGTGTGAGGGTTTTAACTACCCTTCAGTGACTACGTGGCGCGCCATTGGATTGGGGTTGTTAAGAGTCGTTAAACCCTCGACACTCGACGCCACCATTCGGCTAGAAAGAGAAAGCCAGATGGAAGGGTACGTGGAGGGGAAGGAAAATAGTGATGGGGATATGAGTGAGAGGGGCATGAAGAGAGAAATACGAAACCAGAACAGCTCTCACTGTTTCACGGAAATGGAAGGTAGCATTTGAATCCTCAGAGCCTTGATTATTCCCATTTATAAATCCAAAAATAATAGAAATAAGATATGATGTAGATCGAAAACATATTTTCCAAAGTTCATTGTTCTTTTTACTCTTTATATCTTCTATCAAAACACTTTTATTGGTGTAGTATTTAATGTAAATTAAGAAAGCTTGCTAAACCCAGAAAAAAGGGAGAGTAAACCCTGTCCCTGCCCATAGAGTTGAAGGATTAACTCGAATGGATAGGTAATGATAGCAGTCCATCCAGAAAAGAATGAAGATGAAGGAAAATAGAATATTCTTAAAAATGATAAACCATTTTCATATGCATAAATAATCTTAATTACACTCCATTATATTATGCGACTATTCTTCTTGCTCAGAAGCTTTTTTTATGAAATAGGATAGCAAATAAGGTTATCAGGAGATAATTGCTTGAGAAAAAATTTCCAGCAGCCTGCTGAAGAAAAATCAGTTCTTTCAAGTGAAGAGCGTTATCAGACGCTTTATTTTGGAGTCTTCGGACGAATGGTGACAAGATATTTTCTAGCAAGTAATACAAATAAGTCGACCCCATATTTCTTTTCACCGAAAATTGTTTGAAATATCTTAAAAATATCTTCCCAAAAGCATCCAAAGTTTAACTATTTTGATTGAATAAATTAAAAACTTCAATAGCCGCAAACAGTTAAAACTCTTTACAGCTATTGGAGTTTTTCATTTATTCAATACTACTAGCTTTAAGAGCTCATTCTATCAATATGACTATTTTGAGCTTAAGGACTTTAGGTTACACAATGTTTATCGCTCGGCAGAGTTTTTTATGGTAAACCAACTAAAATATCGGACTAAAAATAAGATGGTCAGCTAAAATTGCTTGGAGAACCCTAAATCGCATCATTGGGGACGTCATAGTCCACGGTTTGACTTTTGGACTTGAGCGTTCGACTGGAGGACCTAGGTTCGATTCCTCGACAAACCTCTCTGGACATTTTCATCTTCACCCGAGCTGCGTGATTTTTCGGCAACTTGAACTAATGAGAAACTGAAGGTGGCCCAGAGAAAGGATCCGACCCTTACCCTGATGAGTAAATTTAGCACGCAGTTGAGCTTAGTACTGGGCGAACGCTACCAACACCTACCAAACCCTACTTCAGATAATGTTTGTTATGTGTTATATTATGTCATGTGGGGTTTTGGAGCAATGCAACAATTTTTGAGTGTAAAAATGATTCGCCTAGACCGCGATTCGAACCCGGATCCCTCTATATCTGGTCGGGATCTGGGTTCAAATCCCGGTCAAGGTGAATGATTTTTGCACTCTGAAATTGTTGCATTGCAATGCATGTTAGCGAATGACTTCCTCAAATATTTACTGTCGCGGCATCTCCCGCAGTTTCTTGGAATTTCTGTAACAATGTTTGTGGTTTTTAACCCCAACTTGTTCGTCAATAATTAATATTATTTCATATTTCTAGGCTATGCCAATCTGGTGAACAACGCTTCAACTATAACTTCGGAAAATACCACTGGCGTCAGTTCTTATGGGTCTCATGAGGGTCTCATGATCACGCAGGAAATCGTCACTTACGGCAGGATGGAATTCAAGTGCCCGCACAAAGCCCATTTCAGGTCTCCTATAGTCTCCAGTCGTGGCACGCCCTTCCCTATTGAAATCTGGTGGAGGTTGGGACGGAGGGGTAGGGGTCGGGTCGGCGAAGACGTCGTCGGCCGCCGGCACTGGCAGCCGGGACGGCGCGGCGGGGATCACCTCGCGTGGCGTGAGTCATCGGCGAAATCGGCCCTTATCGCAGCAACTGGAACGACTTCGGTTCCTCGCTTTGCCGACGGTAGGGGAGGGGTTTAGGGGCAGTAGGGGGGGACGGAGTTTGTTTGGGGGCATAAGGCGGGTGGCAGACGATTGCGATTTCGGCCCCGGTCCCGGCAGGCAGAGAGAGGGTGACGGGTTCGGGTAGGAAAGGTCACGATTGAGACGGTGTTCTCCCTCACCCCTGACGTTTCCGCCTTAACCCCCTTTGTCGATCATTAATCACCGCGATTCTCGCCTTTCGATATCTACCTCATTTTAAACGTGAACGAAAGAAATGAATGTTTGTCTGAGGCAGCAAAAATAGAAGTTTGTAAAATAGTACTCTCCTCACGTCATTCTACGAAAATGAAACTTGGGTAGTCTTGGATGCATTCATTACGACTGCAATGGATCTGGTGTGCGTGAGGAAGATAGGGAATATCGGGTGAGAGGTGAGTGGGTAATGGGAGAATGTGATTTTGGCATATCGGTTGTGTACGGCATACACGAATAAAGAGTATTTTGCTGTTTATTTATATCGAGAAAATGTTTGATAATCAAATCTCCGAATATATGAAATTATGTCTGGAAATAATAAATCAACATGGATACATGTACATAGTTTTATTAAAACTATGTACATGTATATTTACTTTTATTAAAACTCTCGTGAAAAACATTTAGTATGATAACTTATGTGAAAATGACAGGGCGAAAGAATTTCCCAAACAAATGGCAGCATAAAACAAAAATAATGAAAGGCAATAAGCTTCGTGAAAGGGCTTAAATAGGTGCTTTAATTTTTTTACCTACCCCATAGGAAACGTGAACGCATTTAATGTAAAATTACTGTTTTCCTTTTCGAACCGTCGTTGCCGAAACGTAGATTCTTGAAAAAAGGTTTTAATTACTCTCTCTGGAGGGCGACCATCCGTGAAGGCACTTGGTGGCATAAATAATTGAGTGCATTGAGTACCAAAGTCCTTTAAGGATTGAATTAAAATCAGGCGAACGTTTCTTTTCTTTGCCTTAATTATGCGTAAAACTGATGTTACGCTTTGGTGTGGTAATCAGATATTTGAGAAGTTTTTTCATGAGCTCAGGCCTCAGCAAATTGAGATGCATTATTCGAAAAAAGTAACCACTGTCGACGGCGAAGCGTCGGGAGAACCGCATCGATCGCTTTCCTTAGATGCTCGGGATGATTTGAATATACGACGAACTATCACGTGGAAGGCGAAAGTTATTTATGAAATTCTACCTTCGATAATTTAAAGAGGATGCAGTTGATAAGGGGGGCCTAGGTAAAGACGTACGGAAATAATTAGCCCAAACATTCATACCGAATATTCTAATCCATTCATCTCTCATCCAAAACATTGGCCGGTGAGGAAGGAAAAAACGCTTAGATGGTATACAATGCGGCCAGGAAACAGAATGAAAGGAAATGAAGACGAGCAACGGACTGCAATGTTTGTCAGTGGAAGGAAGAATGTGGTTGGATGGAACTTGAGGAAGGCAGACGGAATGAATGGGATACATCATGAAAGACACTGAGATACTGAAAACAGTGATGGATTGAAAGCTTTAGTACAAAGTGGGTATGGGAAGAAAAAAATACGTCTTCTATACAGCATACCAATACGGACGCAGAAAAGATGCATATCGCAGGACGATTTTTTGAAACCAGATATGGTAAGGGATTATGGCAAGGGGTTTTCCATGAGCAGAATTTCTTTTTGTACGAATGCATTAAGAATTACATTCCAAGATCCATATTAAGACTAACAAATAACCTATCGCTACAGCTATCAATTAATTTCAATATTTTAGGTGACTAAATTGAGGACTTATATCCCCTGATCGGAAACCACGTAGTATTCACAAAGGAATTTTCAGAGTTCACTGGGATACTTGAGAAAAATTTTCACACGCGGCTGCATTCATTTATTCGATACATTCGACACCAGCCTAATGGAGATTATCCCGCGTGAGGGGTGCCCATGTGTAGTTATTGAGGTCAGGGATTTCGGAAGTTTCGAGGGGGAAAGAAAGGTAGCGGGGACGAGGAAGAACGGCCCGTCAGTGCTCCGAGGGTGTGGGAAGGAGGAGTTAGAGGGGCGGGGGTGTGGCTGCGGGGAGTGGGGGCAGGAATGGAGTGAGGGGTCTTGTAATGACGGGTCAGTCTGGCGCACGCCGCAGCACGCCACATCGCGTGCTCCCTCCCACTCCCACGCCTCCTACCAGAACGCGAGGACTCTCGTTCTTACCGCCGGAGACCACCACCTTCGCAATTTGACTGGCAGAGCAGCCCCTTTAACGATGCGCGTCTTCAAAATAATAGGGGTGATAAAAAGAATTAAATGCATACACATGTATATATAAATATTTATATACAAAAATATATAATCATATTTATTTATCTGCATTCTTTCTTTAAACTTCAATGAAAGCTGCGTGGGCGCAGAGGCTTGAATGTATATACTAGAATGTCCTTTTTTTTGAGTCAATAATATAACATTGTGTACAGTATATTTTGTTTGTTATCTCTGCACTATATCACATTGAAGTGTGTGTGTATATATATATATATAAAACCATAAGCACGGTAATCAACCCGAAGGTCGGTTTGGTAGGTGATGGTAGAGTTCACCCAGTACTAAGCCCGACGACACACATCAGGGCAGGGGGGCCAGTTCCTTTCCCTGTGCCGGTTATGGTTTCCCAGGAAGATCTGGTTACCGAAAAATCACTTAGCTTGGGTGGAGCTGCAGGGGCCCAGAGGTTTGCCCGGGAATCTAGCCCGGGACCCTTGGGTTAGTAGTCCAACGTTCTACCCCCTGGACTACCGCGACCCACTTTATATATATACTAGCGGAATACCCGGCTTTGCACGGGTTAGGGAGAAACAGTAATATAAATATACTACATAAATAAAAACAACAAATTATAAAGAACAATAATACACTACTTTATACAAATTTAAGAATCTTTTTTATTTAACACCTGTTTATAAACTACATTTTTTGTTTCATATCCAGGAGAAAGAATATATAAATTTTTAGGCGAACCTACTCTGGAGCAAGCCACATAAGGTTGCCCGTGGCTAAAACATGGCGATCTTAGATCAACACCACAAAACTTTAAAAACTGTCCCTGTGATTTATTAATGGTAATTGAAAAAGCTACCCGGACTGGAAACTGTATTCTTTTAAAGTTGAAGGGAAGATCATTTGGGATTAGAGGTATCCGTAGAATAAAAATTATTTCACCTTTTCCTTTTCCAGTTAAAATGACTGCCTGGATTATATTTTTCATTAATTTTGCCACACACAATCGTGTCCCATTGCAGAGTTTTGGTGGATCTAAATTTCGCAATAAAATGATTGGAGATCCTTCTTTAAGTATAAGGCGATGTTGTGGCAATCCAGCTGGATCAAGTGAATTTAGGAATTCCGTTGGATAATTGACGGCTTCGTCAGCATCCACTACGGTATCAACCGATTTATATTCAATCACGTCTCCTGGCAGCATGGCTAGTATCTCCTTGTTAATTTCATTAACATCATCGTTCTTAGGAGCAAGAATGGCTCTTTCTCGCAACCATTCTAAATTTTTATAATTTTGATTAACGTTGGGATAGACTGCTTGTATCATATCGCGGACAGTTTTCACCGATACACATAAATCTGATGACAATTTTATCATACCAGATGCTTCAATAACTAATCTATCTTCTCCAATCTCCAAAAGTTTACTTGCAAAATTTTGAGCATTCCCATCTCTTAAGAGGATTCGCATGTTTTGTTTAAGGCTAATTTCTTGGACATGATTCCATAGAACAGAATGTTTTAAACAGGCATAAATTTCATCGGCTGGAGTCGATTTTGGAATGACAGGCAGAGTTTGACGGAAGTCTCCACACATGAGTACCAGAGCTCCTCCCATTAAACTGCAGTTTCCTCTAAGATCTTGAAGTGTTGCGTTGAGGGCCTCAAGAGATTTTTTATGAGCCATCGTACACTCATCCCATACTATCAATTTACATTCTATAAGAACTTGTGCCTGGCCGCTTGTTTTATTTATATGACATGTGGGATTTTCTTGTCGGGAAATATTAAGTGGCAACTTAAGGGCAGAGTGGGCTGTTCTTCCTCCTTCCATTAATGTCGCTGCAATACCTGAAGATGCAACGGCTAGAGCAATTTCTCCATGAACCCTGATTTCAGCGAGAACTAAATTAATTAAAAATGTTTTTCCCGTGCCACCAGCAGCATCAAGAAAAATGATACCTCCTTCTTGTTTATCTACTTGATCCATTATTGTTTCGTACCCGAATTTCTGATCTTCATTAAGAAGTGGCTTTTTATCCGCGATGTATGCTTCTAAGTCTAAGACATTATAGCTAGTTTCACGTATATAATCTGGATAAAATACACCCTGTTGATCTTGTACAGGTGCAAAAAGACCGAGTTCCACTAAAGTCTTGTTAACCATGGTGATACACTTTTCCTCCAAAATAATCAAAGTTTTATTAAAAATGTCGGAGTTAAACGTAATATCCAATGTAGGATTTTCACTTCGAACTTTAGCCAGTATATCCTCACTCATTGATTCTTTATATTTTTCCCATATTGTTTTTGGGTTAGATGGATTACAGGAGGTTATTATGATGGCAAACAAAATTCGGATTTGTCCTGGAAGAGAAATCAAACTGGCCTCTCGCAATGAGTCATCCCAGTGTTGATCTCCTTCTAGCAACCCTAAATTTTGGCTAGCTTCTCTGAATGTCTCACATATTTCTCCGTTTACCGTTCTTAATTCTGCAAATGAGCGAGGTCCTCTAATGGTATGTAGAAGCATTCTTAAAAAATAACATTCGGCGTTGTTAGGATGGACTGTGTAGACTCGGCTCAATGCGTCACATGAATAAATATTATTCTCAGGATCAAAGTTGCCCATTTTTCTTCTACAAAAGACTTTCCTTGATGTGTTCCACGTATAATATCTCGGCAATTCTGAATACAATAGTGTTCTTGCAAAAGTATCCTGCTGGCATAGTTGGAAAAATGATGTTTCTATGACAGCAAAAAAGTAAACAAATTACATACATACAAACAAACACTCTCCTTTATATATATATAGATAAACACTAACATATTGGTGGGTAAAACAGCTTCCTGACGCCATCTCTTGGCCAAAAGAATCGGAGCACTTGGCTTCTCTAATGACCAGCTAATCTCAGAGTAAAGTTAAGTTTCCTCAATAGTACAAGCGGTTTGAGCATCCACCCGGCAAACGGAAAGATCCGATGTTCAAATCCGTCCTTTATATGTTCCTATCCATTTTACTTATATCCATTTCCTTGTGAATGAATATTTGTTCGCCATATGGCGGGATTTCGTGTTTGAATGTGTGTGTATACACACACACACACACACACACACATATATATATATATATATATATATATATATATATATATATATATATTTATATTTATATATATATTTATATTTATATACATATATATATACATATATATACACACATATATATATATATTTGTATATGTATATATATACATATATATATAAAGGGTCATCTTGGATCGGTCAGGGAAAGAATTGGTCCTGGGCCCATTTTTTCCTATTCCCCCGCTCCCGCACACACCCTGCTAGAATCGATCTTTCGTCGCTTCCCTCTAACCCCCATCCCCGCCGACCACACACCCGTCGGAATTTCCGCGGCGGATGGTGTGGGTGGGGAACGGAGGGGGTGGTTCTAAATCCCTGCTCGGGAGCAGCGCCCCGACGCCCGAGGATTACGCCCCACAGTGTGGGGGGCTCGCAAGGGAAGCCCCTGGAATGAAGAGAGGGGTAGTGTGGATGGGAAAAGAGGCATGGAGGAATGGAAACGGGTTTACACCCCAATGCAGTAAAAAAACATATCCCCTCCCCCTGCAGAGAGGGTGGCGGTCTTATTCCCTTCACCAGAGTAGGACCTTCGAATCGCGTCGCCTACGCGAGTGTGCAACTCCTAACCTGAGTGGTTGTAAGGGTTCAAAGGCGATATGTAAACATTCTCCCAGACCCCTCCTCCTGCGGACTGAATCGACTTATACGAGTGAGTCTCGAATTCGAGTCGGTAGAGTGTAAGGTAAATAAAGAAGGGAACAGCCGAGTTTGGCTGTGTATCTCGCGTCACAGTGGAGTACCGGGAGGGTGGATTAGTCCCGGAGTAGGGGTGAGGTATGGTGATGGTGCTGGGGTTGGATGAGGGGGCGGAACTCCCATTCCAACCCCTATTCACCTCTCTTCCTTCGTAGGCTCGTCGTGCTTCTACTCTTGTTCAACATTTCTAAGACAGCTCTCAAACGACCTTCCAAATTTCTGCCCCAAATCATTCCTTTTCGCCTGTGCATGACTCCTTCTTCCCATTCGGACAAAATCTTCCTTTATATTTTCTTCCCCGTCTATTTCTGCCTGCCTTCTTTTTAGTGACTGTATCTTATGAGTGTCTGTATCTTATGTTATGATTTCCAAAAGCTATATTTCTTCTCTAAATCTACCAATATCTATTTCGTTTCTCTCTTCTCATGAAATCAGATTTGAATCCTATCCGTGGTAACATTCTGAAAGGAATCTTTTTAAAAATTCCAATCCAATCCCTACTTAGGGTGCTAGGTAGAGAGCGCTCTAATTAGAGTAATCCGTCCGAATACGTCAAAATTTTTCCCCTTTGGCACCTATCGTTCAAATAGTCAAATGTCGACGTCGTGTTTCACTTAAGCTTTCTCCATCCTCGATGCATCTTACTCCTTCGAATTACCAACGTATCCCTAATGACCCAAATGACCTCATCTTGGTCACCTCCTCTAATAACCACTATTAATTCTTCATTTCTCTTTCAGTGACTCTGCTTTACTTCGTCTGATTTCCACAACAGCCACAATTTAAAACTTAAAGGTTATTTTCGTTTTCTCCTTAATGATTTTCTTTCTCCGTACTTCAGGATAAATACTTTCAAAGCGTGACGAGAAAGTTCCGAGAAACTCATAAAGCTGCAAGTTAATTCATTCGAACAACTGATTTTCAGAGTTCCCAATGGAACATCAAATGAATTCGCTCCACCGTTGAGGGGCTTCCGAGCCCCGTATTAGGTAGAAACTTTGTCATCTCGTTACACTCAATGGAAGTCCAGTGTGAAACAAAGCCTTGAAACGAGGCCTGTCTTATATCAAGGTAATATCAGTAAAATCCCTCTTTCAAAGTAATACAAAATAGTTTTTTTGATCAGACACCTTTAGGCTGACCGCTTTTCCTAATTCAAACGTGATGAAGATAATTACTGAAGTTTAAAATCAGTGAAAATTGTGTCACTTTTCCAAATAATTCATCAAAAACAAAACAAAAAACTGGATCAATTCATTAAACTTACAATGTGTGGTACAAAGGGCCTATCTTCAACAAGGGGTGATATATTTCAATACAAAACATGGTTGACACCAGCTGATGAAGACAAAGTTAAGAGTAACTTAATTTTAAGGTACCTGGATGACTGAGGTAATTTGCAAATTATTAGGAATACAATTAATTTTGGTATAGATTAAACTTGGGAAGGAAGAAAATGTGTAGATTTAGCAATAAGGATTATAAAAGATGAAAAGTAAAACCCAAGTTCCTAAGTGCCTAAAATACCCAGAAGCTATATTGAAAAAGTCTTCAAAACTGCAACTCTTTATTTAAATTAATAAAATGTGCTTCACAATTTTACCTAAAGTTAATATTTTGCAGATATGCTTTCAATGGAACTGATCCAAAAGAAAGGTTAAATAAAAGAAAATATGAATGTAAAACTGTTATAATACTGATAATAACTAATTAAAATTTCTGGAGTGAGATTCTTGTGAGCCTTTGGGGGCGTTATAGCTGGTTCATTTTTGATAAACGACTGCTAGAGTGGACCATCCAAACCTTAATATAATTTGTTTTCATATTTTATTGCCCAGGAATTTCCAGCTTCCTTCTTATGATTCATATTTATGTTTCCAAGGTTAGAGTCAATAGGATAATTACAACTTGCGCCACCTGAGGCGCACTTGAAACTGGTCAAACTATTTTTAAATAAACAATTACCTACTATAAATATTTCAATCATTTCTAATCTTCTTTATCTTTGGGAACATTGAAATATTTGTACACTCTTTTACCTCTACTATATTTAAAAATTTCAAGCCTCATGAAAAAGGCAAAACAAGCAGGAGTTCAAGTGTTTAAATTTTTCCATAAATTCTATTCACTATTTAATCTCTAATTGCAGTTGGTTCAAATGGATATAATACGAGTGAAAAACGCATAGTTGGGATTAAAACTGTGGATAGTAATGAATTTTAAGAATTCTAGGCTTTAAATTTCTGGTACGAACACAAACGGCATTTTTTTCATATTTTTCATGTATATTATATACTAAGGAAGAGATTTTTCTGTAACTACCATATTGAAATTAAGTAGTGATGAATGTTAGAAACACGATCGTATTCCTCATAGAGAAATGAAACGCTTAAATGTTCTTTCTTCACTTCAATACTTCCGATAATTTTCGAAAAAGGAGGAGCCAAAAAGCTTATTGCTAGTGTTTTTATAGCCAATTCAATACAAATGGGCTTGAAATTCAATCAACAAACGCCCTGCATAGTTGATAACATACTTCTTTTCAAATCTAAATACATTGATGAAACAAAATCCAAAGCAGCCCATCAAAGAGTTCAAACCTAACTTATTCATCCCCTAATGTGTCCAGTATGATTGATTTTTGAAGGTCTACACTGCTTTCATCGAAATCATCAACTCCTATAATAGCCGAGGGTGTAATGAACACCGCTTGTGCGTAGTAAAGTACCAGAAAGATACAAAATCTGAGAATATCTCCCTCATGATATCTTATGAGGCAGAATGGACTCTCAAAAGACTTTATTGAAGCTAAACGAGTCTGATGCCTTGCAATGCGCCTCGATAAAAAGTTATGATATTAAGACAACGCCTGCCTCTCCGAACACCTCGACAATACTTGCATATATCCGACAGATGTCCTGGAATTTTGTAAAACCACCTCCCGCAAAATTCTAATCTAAAATATAACTGTGGAAATCTATTGCTTTTACTTCAATATTATGGAAGAAGTTAGTTTATTAAATGTATTTTTCCTCCTAAATATGCTTTAATTTCCTCCTATAAAGATTAGGATGATTTCTGGCCACATTAGTCGGATGGCGAAGAGAATTATCTTGACTATCGACTAATGAAACTTCGATCAAGGGGAAAGTCGGTTTGATGTAAAGAGAGAGGGTCGTGTGATCCAAGTTATACCACTTTGAGAGCAGGTTTTGTGATATTGTTGCGGTAGGCAGCGTTTAATAGGCACACACGCATGTGACATCTCAAAGGAACTCAGGCACCGCTAGAAAATATTTGAAAATCATTTTGCAACCAGATATCTCTGTGTTGACGAGACAACCTCTGAAGAATATTGATGACTGTTGATGAGTAATAAAATATTGCTGTATCTTTCAGGGTTGTAACAGCATGTGACAATCTCAAAAAGAGGAATTTTCCTTTACAATACTGCACACGTATTAGCTATTGAAAACAACCCTCGTCGCTTTCTCGACAGCTTTGCGATCTTTTTTGGGCACTAGGTCTTTCAGTAGGAGAACGAAGTACAATAATTCAGAGAGAACTTATCTACTTGATGAAACCTTTGTCTTCTTCATTTACCCCTCATAATGATAATGTAAAAGATATTTTTCCTGTCATTGTGCATTACCGCCTAAAGGCACCGATTAGAGGGATGGAGAAAGCAACTTGGATTTAAGTAGTCACTCGATTGATGGAACGAATTTTTTATGGTAAGAAAGTCATCCTGTTGACAATACGACTATGTTGCAATTCCTTATCGATGCTTTAATTTTGGAAGCGATTTCATGGTAGTCAATTGTACTTAGCTGAATTTTCGAAGTGCACTCTTTCCTTTATTTGTCGACAAAGTAGAAACATACCCACTGAGTCTAGTTCATGCCACTAGCCGATTGCCGGCTCAATGAAGGTATCTCGGTTAATGCTGAGGACAGAGGTGGTTATCATATTAAAATTACCTCGATATAATTCCCTTACTACTTACTTCGTTACTTTATGTTAACCTTAAATAAATAAAATATTTCTTATAGCATATAATCAAATAATTATAAATAAATAATAAACTGACTGCAATAAAGTTATTTTCTCGATGAATACTGGATTTCTTGTACAAACAGATAGTGGCGCAATGTAGAGGAAAATTATCAATATTATTTGTCAATTAATGCAACATCAAAAAGCTTATTGCCCTTATAGCACAGATTTAGGTATTATTCCACGTTGGCAGGAAATTTTAATTATTTAAATTGACACTCAAACGAAAAAAACGAAAATTTAAAAATTAAAAATACCGAAAATACAAATTTTGGCCCAATCGAGTCACTTCTTTATGTTGAAGACGTTCAATAACTTCTCTTTGTGTAAATAGCAGTTTTTAAGTAATATTATTCCTTCTTTATCGATTCCATTTTCAAAGATTAATATATTTCATAATCAGAAGTACTCATTATAAATCCATCAATAATAGGCCTTCAAAAATCTTGCTTAAATGGACAAAGCATGTTGCGAATTTAGCACGAAATGGATAGTGATGGCTTAAAAGAGTTTCTTGTACGGGAAATATAATAAAAAATAAAATAAATCCCCATCTCAGGGTGCCCGATTCAAGGAGTCGGAAAGGAGATAAGGGAAAAGACGAAACCTATCACGCAATCCATGAGTCTATCGATGAAGAAAATTGGGTTAATTTAAATATATCCATTTCTTCGTATTAATAACGCCTTGAATTCCACCAAACAAGGCGAACAATCGCTAAAATCTTCCGCGGTAATACGAGATTAGAGGTCGACAGAAATAAGTGACGTCAATGCCCCAAATTTTAGTTCACCGCCCGGCGGCTGGATTACACGTGTCGCCTCCAAGCTCAATCTACGGGTAACTGTAGCGGAAAATGATTCTCTGAGAGGAGGGGGGGAGTCAAAGGGTAAGTTTAATGAACGAAACGGTATTGTGGTCCCAGGTTTCGTACGTGGATTATTAATTTGCAACCTAATTCCCAACATCATATGAAACGGTGTATAGTGACAACAAGATGGAAAGCTCAAAATGGTGGAAATTCAGAGGTGGAATAAACAACTACGAGGGTCATCCGGAAAGTAGTACCCGTTCGTGAAATAAAGACACAAAAGTAAATATTAACAAACATAAAAAATTTTATTTGAAAGAGGATACTTTAAACTACTTCTCAACATAATCTCCAAGCAAATTAAGGCATTTGTCATAACGTGTGACAAGTTTCTGTATTCCTGCTGCATAGTCCTTCGCCGCCAGCTCATTGAGATACGCGAGGGACCCATCTTGCACAAATTTTTGCATAATGCAGATGGTGTTTAACAATTTCATGAACAATTGTTCGAGAAACATTGGGAAAATGCTCACAGATGTCATCAATTGTGACGCGCCGATCGTTCCTCACGAATTCGTCAACTGAGCTCACCAGTTGGTCTGTAATGACAGACGGTCTCCCCGAACGCTCATCGTCGTGTGTGTTCCCCCTCCCCATGTTGAAGTTGCGACACCACCGCCGAACAGACGACTCGTCCATTACATTGTCTCCATACACCTCCTTTAATTGGCGATGAATATCACATGGGCGAACGTTTCTTGCATTGAGGAATTTAATCACTGCCCTCACTTCACAACTGGCGGCGTTCTCAATTTTTTTAAACATTGTAAACAATCACAGAAACAACACAGGCAATGCTAGCGTCACGCAACTTGGCTCAGAGAAGGCAGACAAGCCACTGAAGCTATCTGACCTCGTCCAGCGGCTACTCGCGTCGTCAGCACTTCATGCGGCACGAACGGGTACTACTTTCCGGATGACCCTCGTAAATGGGACCGACCAACCTTGGAAACGAGCTCGTGAAATAATAGCGTGCCGCAAGCAGAAACAACATTCACCTATCGCTGTGCACCGTTCAACTAAAATGATCGAATTCTGTCCTAGCCATAGTCGTGATGTTTAAACTCCGTAATAATCAGGGGCGTTAAAATTTAAGGAACTGCAGAATACCTCAGCATAAAAAGCAGGCATACCATAATCGCGCCCCGCCACGTTCGACAGCGTGGTGCACATCTCTATTAAGATAATGTTCTAATAGTAAATACGGCAATATTATTTCTCCGGCTATTTTCCTAAGTTTATACATTAGGATATGAAATATCTATCAATTCTACTAATCGACATCCCGAGTGTCCCTAGGCTATTAGAAGATTTTCGAAAAAAAACAGCCGATGAGGTAATACATAAAGCCTTAAACGGATATAAATTCTGAAATTAAAATTAACGTAACGAATAATTATTTAAGCATAGCTAGTAACACATTTAAATGAGCAATGGACACCAGAGTAAGTGTAGTTTGTAGCTAGCAAAACGTCCGTAAACACATAGGGCATTATTTTTAGTATTAATATTCGGATAAAAGTGTGATCACATTTATATTTATTCTTTGAAAAGCCAAACGTGTTTTTGTGTGATTTTACATTAACATCAATTTATTCTGCAGAAATCTGCAAATGTGGATGCCACGCAGAGCTAGAAGCTATTTTCTGTTAACCTTTCCGTGTTAACCTCATCATTGGTCGTTCAATCCTAAAATTGGTTGACTGCAGCCCTCCATCTTACTCTACCCGATGCTTATTGGCTTACTTCCTGGTTTGTTTTGCAATGTACTTTCTTCTTTAATTGTTCCATGTATTTATCTCTTAGTCTTCCTCTTGGGCCTTTTCCTTCTCTTTATCATTCTATTATATTTTTCACGAATCCATTGTGCCTCGGGGTGTGGCCAATCCATTTGGTTCTTCTTTTCCCTTTGTTGTTCCATGAGGTCAGTTCTTCGTTTATTTTTCTGTATACCTCTTCATTATTTATTTTATCCATCCATTTGATCTTAAGCATCCTCCTTCAGCACCAGGTTTCGAAAGATTCTAGTCTTTTCTGGCCTACTCGTACATTTCCGATGATCCATGCTTTTGATCCATAGAGTGCCACGCTCCATATGAATGTTTTCACGCAATGTTTTAGCGTCTGTTGTTCTTAATTCTTTGAACACAGCAGTTGTATTTTCATTGTGAATTCTCTCTTAGCTTGACTGTCTGTAGAGATGTCTGTACTACTTCTTCCGTCCCATTTGATGATACTTCCGAAATAGGTAAATGAATCCATTAGCTCTAAGTTTTTTCCTTTCAGTTTGACTACTGTATTCCACTTCTCTCTTAAACATTCTAGGATTTTAGTCTTCGTCTTGTTTATGCTCATGCAGTATCTTTGTAGAACTTGATCCAGTACGTTTCGTGACCTTTGAAGATCCTCCTGGTTTTCTGCTATCATTGCAATATCGTAGGCGAAGCGTAGCATGTTTTTCTCTTCCCCATTGCGTTAATTCCGTTTCATGCGATGCCTTTTGCCTCTCTTATTGCCTCCTGGAGGTACATGTTGAGCAATACAGGTTAAAGGTGCATCCTTGTTAATTTTAGCCTTTATATAGCTTCCATCTCTCATTTTCATTGTGGCTACCTACTTCGTGTGTAGCTGATAGATTATTTTTCTGTAATTGTAATCTATTCCGTATTTTCCAGCAGTCTGAACATCTTTTCATATCCCACATTGTCAAAGGTATTCTCCAAGTCCGCGAATACCACATACAGTTGCTTGTTCACATGTATCGTTTTCTCTGTCACGATTCTCATACTGAGTATGGCTTCCCTGGTTCCTTTGTTCCTCCTAAACAGGAGTTGGTTTTCCGATAGATTATCTTCAATTTCCCTTTCCTTCCTTATTGTCCTTGACTTATTATTGGCGTCAATATTTTGATGCATGTTACATGCATGCATGAGACTCGAGGTACGTTGTTCCTCACATTTATCTGTTCTCGTCTTCTTTGATATCGCGATCATCACACTCCGGTGAAAGTCTTCAGTCTATGTCGCTATCTTTTATTATTCCATACAAACATTCCTATATTGCCCTTGGCTTTTTTCCGAGTACCTTGACGATGTCTCCGTCAATTTTGTCTTCTCCAGGAGCTTTGTTTTTCTTAAGGTCTTTTACTGCTCTATCAAAATCGCTCTTCAGTATGCATGGGCCCTGGTTTTCGGATACGTTTCACTCTCGTCCTTCATCAGGTTTTCTTCCAGCGGCCTCGGACCTTGGTACAGTTCTTCGATATATTGCTTCCATCTATTGCCAATATCTTCATTTCTATTGGTATATCCCCATTTACATCCCTGATGTTGTTTCTTTTCATTTTCCTTTCTCCGAAATGATTTTTTACCAGTTTTTATGCTGTGTCGGTATTCCCCCTCTTCATATTTTGTTGATTTCTTCGCAGCAGCCTTCTATCCAATTCTCCCTAGCCTTTTTGTATTTTCGGTTGACTTTGTTCTTAAACTTCTTGTAGAGCCTTTCCTCATCATCATTCCTGGTGGTCTTGTATTTTCTTCTTCCTTCTATTAGATCCCCAAACTCCGTCTTGATCTATGATTTCTTCGTATCGGCTCTCTTTTTGACCACTTGCTCTTCTGCAACTTCTGTGGTTGCCCTCTTCAGTTTATCCCATATCTCTTCGGTACTCCTTTCTTCTTCATCACCTAGTTTATTGTCAATGGCCGCGGCGAATCTTTCTCTTATGTCTTTTTCCACCAGCAATTTGGAGTCCCTCCTTGGCTCTTGATTGGTCTTCTTAATCTTGTAGTAGCAAATTGGCTCTCCATAATTACTAGGTTGTGATCGCTATTTATGTCTGCAGCGGGGTAGCTCCTGCACTGCTTCACCTGGTCCTGTATCTCCTTCTCATTAGTATGTAGTCTTTTTGGTATATTGCGATATCGCCAGGAATCTTCCATATGTACCTCCTTCGACTATGTTTCTCGAAGAGGGTGTTAACTAATTCCATATTCTTCTCATTGCGGAACTCGACTAGTCCATCTCCTTTGGCGTTCCGTTTTCTTAGCCCGAAATTTCCGACGGTTTGTCCTTCTTTTCCATCTCCCACGACTGCGTTCCAGTCTCCCATTATGATGAGATTTTCCTTCCCCTTCACCTGTCCTAGGAGGTCTTCCATTTGCTCGTAAACTTCTTCTATTTCTTCTTCTGTATGGCTTGACGTCGGCATGTATACTAGGACAATCGCGGTCCGTTGGCTCTCCTTCCAGCTTCACCATCACAATTCTCTTGGTGTACGACAACATTGTCTTTACTCGCCCACCTCATTCTATCTTCAGCATGATGCCAACGCCTGCGATCCTCCGGCCGTCTCCCAAGTATATAACTTGATATACGTCGCTGAAGTAGTCGTCTGCTCCCGTCCACCTAATCTTGCTAACTCCCAGGGTGTCTTTACCCAGCCTCTCCATTTCTATCTTAGCGTTCTCTTGCTTTCCACTCACCCCTAAGGATTTTACATTTCATGTCCCTATCCTACATCTGTCTCTCTGGACCGATGTACCCTTCCCAGTAGTCCCCAACCGGAGATCCGATTGGTGGATTATTTTACCTCCGGAATATTTAACCGGGAAGGATGCTATCGTGTCATAAACAGGTGGAGTGCAGGACTGCATCTCCTCGGGACACTGATGCCGAGGTTTCCCGTTGTCTTCCGCATCGCAGTACTTCAGCCGATTCCGTGGACTTCACTCTCGCCCAAAGCAGTCATGTTAATCTATGGATCATTTAAATACCATAAACACGAAAGATTTTGGAATAGCAACTAACAGAAAAATCCAACCACAATGCCTTTGTGTGAGGGTAAATGGATAAAGTAACGCTTCCATTTTGATTAAATTATAAAATTAGTACCCCATCATGGGTTTCAAGAGACAGATAGTAGAATTGAAATAATGCCGGTAATCGGAACTTTGAAGAGTGATCCGTATTTTTATAAGAAATTTTTAGACTAACGTCAATCAATACAAATCAAACAACCCATATACGTTAAAATGTTAAATGTCATAATTCATACGTGACTGAATAATTACTGATGCAGAACTTAATTGTAACTGTTTTTAAGTCTACACTGTCACGATAGCTGAAGTACTTTGCATTAAATACAAAAAATACGAAAAATTGTTGAACATAAAGTCACATAATTTCCAAAGTGAGGCTCGGAATTCGCAAATGTCGAATCAGCAATCGTATCAAATTGAGCTTGACTGAATCGTTTTTTTTATTAAAGGAGTCCAGAGAAGAGGCTAACAATCGAAGTTGAGGAAGCCGTTTCTTAGAAGTTACGGAACCGAGTCATGCAATAGTCCAAGAATACCGAGAAAATGTGGAGACCATGTCGCTACAAAGAATTCAACGATAACTAGAAAGAGATGAACGCCGAAAGAGCTTATCAAGAGTTGCGAGGAGTTGACTCGCGGTAAGAACACCGATATCCTGGAAAATCAGAAATAAGAATGCGTAAAGAGAAGATGACGGGGGCAAAGAGATGAAATTAATACCTTTAAAAATTCCATTAGGAGCCAAATTATTTTAAAGATAGTGTAATGAATGATGAAAAGTGAAGCAAACTAAAACGTTAGTAGCATATTTACCACATGATTTGATAAACAAATGAACGGCATACTACATAGAAATATAAGCTTTCTGGTAAGAAGTGAACTCGTCAGAGCGACGTTCATCACAGGAACAGATACCTGTATTAACCTTAAAATAGTAGAAAGGAGCTAGAAGATATCTGGAGGGCCTAGTAGAACCATGTAATGAACGAAGTACCAAATAAAACGAAACACGAAAAATGTGATTAACGTCTAAGTCTTTAAGTTTTCTTTCACGTGTGTCCAAAATACTACCACGAATACCCGCCTGGACTAGAATCTGGCGGGTAGATGAAAAATATAAAAGATAACCTTTTGAAAAATAAATACGGCTACAGGAAGAATAGAGGAAACTAAGACGGCCTACTCATTCATGGGATAAGAGTTGAAACTATTATTCACACGAAAGAGCCATTGTACGAGGGATTCGTGGACATGCAGACATCTTTGCCAAAGCGGAGTGGAATAAGGTATTCAAATTTCTGTTAAAACTTGCGCTTGACTACAGTGCCTTAGAAAACCAAGGAGCTAAATTTTGAATGAATAACGGAGAAAATATAAGGAAAAAATATGCAAAGAGTTACATAAGAATGCAATCCTTTTGCAAGCACTATCAAACATTAAATAGGAAGATATAATTAAAAAAACAACTATAAATGAGCAACAAAGGAACTAAGGTAAACGAGGACGACTTTGCGTCCTCCGTTTCGAATAATGGCATCGTAGCTGAAGACAAAATCCAGAGAATCCACAGACTTTTTTCCACGCTAATGGTCAATTACTTCAAGTTATGAGGACAATACTCGCCACAAGGAGAATATTTGTTCTTCCTTACAAAAGAGAGAATCCGAAGGGAAATTTTAAGATGGGTGGAAAGGAAAGAGAGCCATTTGAATCTTTCACAGTACTCTAAAATAACATTAAGTGGGATTGAAAGAACTCTGTTGACACAAAAATGCAAAAGAGAAAAATTCGAGAAAGCTTTTATCGTGAATAGACGACTAATTTGCCCTATTAAGTTTCGTTCATAGATAAGGAGGTAACACGTAAAAACCCACATTTGGCGTTAAGCACTAACTATACATACATTTTCACCATAACCTACTAGGCTCCGCGAGGGTGTATGGCGGTGTTGTTAGATAAACAGCAATTATTCAAATTAAGAGTTAAATTTAAAGTAATAGATTAGAGCCGTAGACCGTAGGGAAAGAGGGTGAGAGAAGAGTTGAATCCGGTGGAATGGGTGATGCTGTCTGATGGTCCACGGCTGTGCTGGAGACCAAACGGAAAGCTAATCTGATTAACAAGGAAGCATAAAGCAGAGTAGAAGGATTCGTTTGGAACTCGAGAGAGAGTAAAATAGGTCACGTGAGTATACCAAGGAACAAATACATGGGTCAAGTTATGATAAGTATCAAATAAAACAGGGATTAAGCGAAGGTGAGAGTTAGCATTAAAGATAGAAGGATAAAGGAATGCAATCAATTTATTTAAGGATCAAAAAACTGTTGAAGGTAAATCTTGAAGTAAACAACATGGGCGATTCCTAGTACAGTCATATTATTATTTTCGAAAATAAAGGAGAATCACTTGCCGCCATTAGGCCTGCGATCATTATGATCGTCATTGGTTATCATGTCTCGGGAAAAATATGAATGGCAACACATTCAAAGATTACAGAAATCGCAAGATTTGGCATACATTTTAATCCCCACCTAACTGAATTCTTTTACCTCTACCGAGCTTAATCAACCCACCTGGACTAGATTCGTCGTACCGACATATAATTCATGATAGATGAATTACTTCTCGCAATTAGTTACAGGAAGTTACTATGAAATAGATTGGAAGACTTTCACAAGAAATAGAGAAAATGAACTGCATAGAAGCAAGTAATAATCAAAATGAAAACATTAAACAAACAGAATGTTATTAACAAACAACTCTCATTATTTTCAAATCAGAATTAGTTGACATATTTTTACGTCACTAGTTTGTCCCTGGATTATAACAAAAATTATCGACGGAAATGGACAATATTTTAAGATGACTAAAAAAGCTTCATTTTATTTGAAATTTTTACATATTTCCTAATGATAACCACAAGTATTAAAACACCTCAATTAAATTTTTTATTCCAAATTTTTGTTAACTACCTTTATCTAGGACTACTTTTAGAGTCAAATAATTCATGAAAATGTTGTGGCTTGGGTCTAAAATTATTTTGGAATATATAATTTGTGGTCAAGAGTATACAAAACAATCATGTATCATATGTCAATATAAATGTTTTCATTGATCGACGATGAAGGAATTTAACTTATTTCTGTTACTTGTTGAAAAAATAGCCGAAGGGCCCAAAATGGCTGCTATCGACTCCTGAGTTCATGATAACAATCAACTTCTATCTTCATGCAAGATCTGTGAAACATCTTTGACATGCGAGAAACGTGGACTTAGAAATGGACTCAAATTTCCCAGACCTCTCAGAAGTCTCCAACATATAGCTTACCTTTGCCCATGCCGACTCATGTACATTTTATCTAGCCGACAATGCCAATTCAATTTTTTCTCTCCTTAACTGGTCTTCGTATGATTATTCAAAACTATCGCTATCATTTTTCAAGTTGTCATTATTACACATACGTCACTACTTATTACAAATATGCAATGAGCACCTTCAATTTATCTTCATTTCTGAGAGTGATAAAGATGGAGAAAAAAAATGAAACATTTTCTGGATGCATTTATTTCACTATGATACTGCTAGTGTGCAGGACACTGCTATGAAAAATAAATAATACCATGCACCAACCCTCACGTGCTGGTGCTGCATTTAAATTAGGGGAAGAGGCATTGTATTCTGTACTAAAATCGACGACATGTGATGCATAATAGAATGGAGTGCACTCAGATTTTACGAAGCGGTGGCTAAGTAAAACATTTTCACAAATAAAGCCTGTACCCTTCTGCCAATCGATTTTTTTCTAACAATTAATTCTAACTGGTTCCCGATTTCTGTGAACGTTTAACTTTTTCTCGTACGATGCTATGCAACCCAATTCTTACGAGTTATTTTTCTCATTCTGATGTTTACACCAAAGTCTTAATCTTTACTCAATAGTGTTAGGAGAAGCAGGAAGGATAAGATCAGGAATTGTGAAAATGCGATTCCATAGAATGCTGATAATAATCAAATGATTTGACAATTGGAGAAATTAAAAGATCCTAATGCATCCATAATTTATGTGAGGTCATAAATGAATGCAGCATTGAGGGAAAGAACTGAAGAGGAACGAAAACGATCAATTACAAGGAACAGGCGATTGAAGACATCAGCACAAGGAACTATAGTATGAAGGAACGAAAAGATTCGCTACAACAGAATAACTTTGAGAGCTACTAAAAAGCAGTTATCGGACTAATGGACTATGGCTGAGAGCCTTAAATAATGATTGATTTCTTAGACAAATTGTGAATATATTATCTGTACATTAATACCAAAGTAATGAATATTTATTTCCATACATGCTGATAAATTAGTGAAAAATATATTTTTTCTTAGGATTCATCAAGTTATCAAATTCAAACATCATTTCTACTTTATTTCGTAAGTGTATCATCCCATTTCAAGCAAAATTTGTCTTAAATCATGTGGCTATTAGGCTAAATATTGATTCAGCAACTGTCGTTTTAACGTAATTGCTCTTGTCATTACAGATATGACTTGTCCTTGACCATTTAAGAATTATCGAAAACTCTTTCAAAAAGCACCATAACGATATTCATTCAGTAATTCTTCTTTTAGTTGATTCATCTTCCTTGGAGTTAACAACAAATTACTTAAACCATCAACCTGTAATTGTGGAGTCGCAATATTGTGACTTCATGGTATTACTACGAGTCGTAGTGATGCCATGAAGGCTCTGGGGAAATGAGATACAAAGAATTAGAGAGAAAGAGACCGCGGATGATATATATGCAAAAAAATTGTCAGACCAGAAATAAAATAAATGTGTATATCTGAGAATCTCGGCCGATTAAACAACTGAGAAAAGAACTGGTTCAAGCGTATTCAGGGCTCGCGGTCAATGGAACACCTCCAAATACACTTTTTCACAGCCTCAAAAGGCAATGCTATAGGCATCCATCACTCATTCACAATCAAAAATGCATAGGATTCGAAATAAAGTGCGACAAAAATTAGGGAAGGCTGAGAGAAATATATTACCATCAGGACAATCTTCAAATTTTGAATCCATCTTTAATACGTGCTGAGATTAGTCTCGCGTGGACGGTCGAATTAGTCGCTCAAAAATCGAAAAACTGATCCGGTATCGAAAAATAAATAACATTCGACCAGCAGTGTGTGCAAATCTATTCTGAGCCCTCACCTTGGAAGCACCACGCATACCTGGCGACGAGAAAGGCTAGAGAAAATTCGCCTTAAAAAAGTTGTTTCACACAAATCTTTTTCGACGGAAAGGGGACGCCATTTCCTGCTGGGAGAGCTCCCTCCGCCAAAGAGGGCGAGGAAGAGGACGTGTGATGGGGCGGGGGCTGTTGGCGCGGCGATGCACCGCAGTCAACGCTCGCTCACTTCACGTCCCCAAGGGCAGAGTGCTCACGTCTTGGGCAGACGACATCTAGTCCGAGGGTGTTCTTCCTCCGACCGCCGGAGATCGTATCTGCGGAGAAAATGAAGGGAGGCGAAGGGAACGGGGATGGAGGAATGGCATGGTCTCGCAGCACAGGGGTCTGCATGTGTGTGTGCCGGCAAGAGAGTGGAGTCCGAGTGTTAACCTCGCGGGGGAGGGGGAAGAGAATATAGATTTAGGGTGGGAGGAAGAGAGAGCGGTGGGAAAGGGAGGGGTGAGGAGCTGGTGGGGGGGGGGAGAGAACGGGAAGCGAGGCCGGGCAAAATGGCGGCGGCGGCTCCCCTTCCCCTCCTCCCGCGCCGGGGCGAACGGTCCCACTTGGGCCACTGGCCTACCCCGAAATCGGGGACCCCTGGGGGAGGGAATGCGGGCGTTTATCCCCGCCGACCCCTTCCCCTACACCGCCGGCTCTTCCTTCTCGCCAAGGCCCCGAGCCATATTTTATCGCGGCTTCTCGTTAACTGGAGCAAAATCATGTCGGGTGTTACTGGATCTTATCCCTTGGAGGAAAAAATATATGTAATCGTACGGAATCTGATAATGGGGAAAGGGAAATGAGATAGGGGTAATGGATAAATAAGCTGTGTCACTCATTAACAGATTTATTATATCGTATAATTGCCGTTAAATACAATTACCTCGACAAAGGTATTTTGAGGAAAGAAAATTGGGCTGCACGCAAGCAATTATCTAGACAAAATCTCTTACCGAACGTGATTCAAACCCTTTGTATGCGAGCCTTTGGTCATGCTACAATCTTGCTGTCTGGCTTTTAGCGTCGGTATTTATTCTCACCTGAATGACCATGGTCGATAATTTTGACCGTTGGCCGTTTCTTAAATCTTCAAATGTTATTCGGTTAATTTTAACGCCTTTTATTCTTCTACGATCGAAACCATTTTTAACTATTTGGATGTTTTGAGAGACACCACGAAGGAAATTATGTGTAATCCATATTACAAGTTGGAATAAGTCCTGTAGCATTACTTAAATTTGCCAGCAAGAACACGAACCGTAACTCTCAGTTTTCAATTTTTAAACGATTGCCAAGTCCATAGCTACTTGAGCCTTAACTCTAGAAATAATAGCTAGCTCAATTTTCGGTGGTCCGACCCTTAAGTTTGTATTCCTCAACGGATCATATTTGATGTGACTGCCACAATCCAAACTCATGAAAGAATTTAAACCGTCAATAGGTTAGGCCAGCGCACAAAGGCGCAGAACCAACCTCGTCGGCTCTTTGACAATTCAGCTATAGCTTCACTCATATTTAAGAATTGTCAATTGAAAAACTAAGCCCTTTCAGTTTTTTTAAAACTGAGATTTTATCCCACCTAATATATGAAAATTTAATATAATGTTATAAATACTAAGTTCAGTTTCGTTTCATGGATTCATACAACTGCGTTCAAATCGTGTATTACATCTGTAATTTCAAAGATTAGGCAAATATTCATTTAACAAACAGCATTACTTTAAAAAATCCAATTCTCTTGATATAGACTGACCATGAACTCACATTTTGTATCTCGTCTTTGTAAAACCTTTTAAATAAAGAGTAAACTTTGAAACGAAAATAAAATATCGATACCATATAATGAATGCAATGCCGGTGACATGTAACGCATACATATATTTCTGTACATCTACTAATAGAGCTGATTCGTTTTGTGGCTTTGCGTCTCCCCATTTAGTTCCACGCTGCAGACCATGCAGGTGAATTCCATTAATTCAACGAGAATATTTGGGATGGCCAACAGACGCTAACTCCCAATTTACACTTTGCTCTCCGTGATTACGTAAGAGTGGTTTATCTGAACAGTGCACCGCACAAGGTTACGAGCAAATTTGACAGAGGATGGAACTGATAGATGGTGCCTCTTAGCGTTTTATTTCCATGGCGGTGGAGAACCTCGTTTTATGTGTCCATATAATTTAACAACGCAGTACCGAGTGGTTGAAAACAACAGGAGGAAATGAAATCGTTTAAAAAAGAACACAAAAGGAAGTTGTTGTCACATATGGATCACATAAATAAATAAACCGCATATATAAATAAAAGATAAATGTATCATTTATGAGAAACACGATTTCACAGGTCCTCTCCATTATTTGAATTTTCGGACAGTCAAACCATTACCTCATAGAGTAGCATCCCTATACCTTTTCTTCTTCGAATTGAATTGTTATCGGAATGATTATGTAGACATGTTTCAATATTTGAATTTAGGATAGTTGGTAATAGGAGCATTAAAACATTCACAATTGATTGAATTTATCTAATTCTATCATTCACAATCATTTTCCAGAACTTTCTTTTGTGCTTTAAGTTTGCAAATGACTTACCGAATAGGGCAATATGCTTTATAATTTTTAAAGTACCGTAAATTTAATGCACAGCCTTAAAAGAACTACTACATCAACTATGACCACATATAAAAATCACCTCACGCCTTAATTTTTACCTTCTGTCAGTAGAATAAAAAATGGGACATTTAAAAACCAAAAGTCATCGGAAAAGGATATTAAAAACAAAAATAAATTATTTTAAAGGGAGATATGTGAGTTATTGGCAGTTTCACCTGACTTTTTTGAAAACCTAAAGGGAATAACCCATTAGAGCAGATGAGAATGGAAATCCGAGTGTGAGTTCCATGCAGTAATCCCAGTAGGAATTGGATAACGGGAAAATGCAAGAGGAAGATTAATGGAGGCAGGAAGCATTTTTTGGTCCCTAGCTGAATAGAGAGAAACGATCAAATTGATTGATAGGCCAAACGAATAAACAGAGCGTTTATCGATTATTTTGAAAATTTTGATTTCAATAATCGGCGAATCATGAAGTACATGCTCGGCGCCTTTAATGAAAAAACATTGATCGAAAATAATGGAAAAGAATCAATCCTGATGGCCAGTGCATCACTAATATCCCGCATTTATTAAGAGACGAATTAAAAGTAACAGGAACGACTGGGAAATCCCTTAAATTGTGGCCGGACCAGAAACCGCCCAAAATATTTTACGCACAGCATATTAATAGTGATAAATAAATCACCAATTTATAATCTGGAGCCTCAAAATGACACCAAAAAGTATGATGTTTCAAGTTTTCCTATTTGTCTCGATAAAAGTTTTGAAACTTATAATCACAGAATTTCATATTTTCTCTTTATATAATTAAATTGGATTTTTCCTTCGGAGGGGAACAAGAAATTTTGCCCTTTATGCCCTAGGGGCTGAAATGGTGGACGGGCTCCAAGTTTTGATTATCATCCATAAGCATTGGACTACATTCTCTCTGCTCCTAGTATCAGAGTGCTCAGACTGATGCAATGTTAGGACTAATCCTCCCCGACGCGGATGCGCCCTTGACTCGTCTAGCTCTCATATAAGCACATATACAAATTAAGTATACACCTACGCATACTCAAAGTAAATGACAGTGAAGAAAAAGAACTATAAATTAGGAAAAGTCTAAGCAAAAAATGAGGTTAAAGTTAGGGAGAGCGTGAAAGCGCGTGAGCGTGGGCGTCCCTCCTTCAGAGGCACTTCCCACGTGCGAGAAACTCCGAGAGAGGTCACCCAGGAGTAGAACGCATCTATGCAACCGTGGCCGGCTGGTGAGAGTATGAAAATCAACCTCGTAACTTATTTACGCGGCTCTCGAGTTTGACGTCTTCGGAGACAATAAACACGTGCGGAGGTTTTGTCAAAAAAGAGAATTCAGCTGAAGGATCGGATCCTGCGTTTCCTAAAGCTGGGATTGATAAGAAGCGCTTTTGTCCAATTGTTCCCTTTTTCGCATTTATTAATTCGTGATCCGACGTGGAGAATTAAATATTTTGTAAATTTAAATATTTCAGTAATTACTAAATAAGTGTTTTAAGTTTATGAAATCATGGTCCACTGTGGGAAATTCATTATTTCATGACGGATTCATGGAAATCTTTACGCTTTGAGAAAATTTAAGCCGTAAAAAGGGGGGTGTTAAGGGATTCGAGAATATTTCCAGAAGGTAACAGTTGCCGTACTACTGGTAAATGCTAAATCTGCCCCAGAAAGTTATGAAATGTGGGTGGCTAAGTGGAGGCTCTCAAAGAATAGCGTTTTTGTTCCAAATTCACCTGGACCATAGGAACTGGGTTAAAGGAGAATTCCTCTGAACCCATCGGGATCTTTGGATGATTAATGAATGAGCGAAAATATTAAAAAAACTACCACATTACCTCTATTTTCTCCTTCAACCAATTTAGGAAAACCATCAAACGGAAAGTATGATGCGTATCTATCTACCTGGTCATGGCTAATGGAAACAAAACGCGCGGGAAAATAAGTTTTAATAATCCTTCAACATGGAGCATTTCCACCAAATGACCCGAGAAACACTAGTGAGTAGTAATTTTGGCGATTTCAATAAGATCATATCATGAGAACAGTAAGAATAATGCGGGACACCAGAAAAAACATTTTGAGCCATTCCTCTGGATGTACACGTAGATAATCATACAATATGTTTTGGATATAACCATGCGTAAACTTATATAACGGCCGATAAGCTCATTTGAAATCTGGATCCCGCTTTGTCTCTGATTGGGCGTTCGTCCATCAACTAAGTATCCGTTTTGGTAAATGAAAAAGAAAAACTTTGTTCCAATTCACCACAGCTACTCCCCTCCCCGCCCCCTCTTCCCACAACTCCCCCACCCTTTCTTGAAGAGGGTATATATACAATGATTGTGACTTTAAACTTTGTACCTGAGGATGACGCCGTAGCGTCGAAAAAACTTAAAGTGGTGGATTGGAACAAAGTTTTTCTTTTTCATTTATTAAAATGAACTTCCACAAATTTGAGGCTGAAACTATTGAGACACCATTTTGGTGTTAAAATAAGGACTCATGGGCATAATTCTCAAGAAAAACAGACTTGAATATTTCGAGTTAATTTAAGTTCCTCTTTTGCTTTTTTGCATGACTCCTTAGATCTCTTAGATAGCAAAATATACAAGCATAAATTCCATTCAATAACCTCTTAAACAACAGATCCAAAAAAATACGTCAAATTTATCCTTACATGTAAGAATAAATTTGAGGCTGTATGTATCACGCTACGTTGAGCAAAAAATGGGTTTAACTGCGCTTCCCACGTGGAAAACGCTACCTATTCATCCGGCGGCGAAGAGAATATAGCGTAAACAGTCGAATTGGGCCGCGACTTAGAAAGCCGATGAAAAGAAATGGGAAAATATATGTATGTGAGGATAATGCGACACGATTTCCGAGTTTCAGTTCACCCTATTTCTCCATATCAAACGTAAAATTTTACACTTCTGCTAAGTGAACATATTTAATGCAAATTTCTCATAATTCGAACCTGAAAATCCTCATTTTCCCCACGGTGCCATTTAATATTACGCGAACTATAACACAGTTATGCCTCAAGGTATATACCAGGGACGAGTTATAAATATTAGGCTGAAAATTGTGTACTGTTAAATTCATTTCATATTGAGGAAACCTAAAGTTTACCAAATACTTTAAATTATACATTCATATTGGATTATTTGCCATTTTTGAAGACTGGTTTGGAAAAAAATATGTACTAGATGAAAAAAGAATCCTAAAATCAACCCAAATCTGTGTACTTCCTGTTTCATAATATTTCATTAAAAGTAACCACATGTCTTATATGTTTTCTTGGAAAACTAAGGGGTCACGGCTTCGCATTAAAAATGCTCTGGATCAAATTCTGGGGAATTCAAAATATTTTAATTCGAAAGTAAAATTCTTGAGTACGTATACTTAACAAAACTTTCACAACGTCAAATTCAGACGATCCATGGATACCTTTAGCTAGGAAAGGTTTCATCTCACCCTCCCTCTTTCAACTTTCTGCCTGTCACTTAATACCTACCTAAAGGATCTGGTGCAGGCATACTGCCGTAAATACTTCTATAAAATATATGTATGCCTGGAAAACAATAAAACAGAAAGCAATCACGACCAGTCTAAATTTTTCTGATATTTCTTTCTGCATTCAATTAGATTCTCAAGTTAACTCAATCACGACCCCCTTTTACCTTCAGACATTCTCCCGACAAACATTTTTTTCTGTATGTATCTGGGACCATTCTCCCCCAAAAGACCAGAATTTATTTTTTATTCAGGTTTTCACTACCTTTCCGAAAAGTTACACCGTCATCATTCAGCCTTTTGAATGGAATGGAAATATTGAATGGCGTCAAAAACATACACGTTTGAGGATATGCCACAAGTATTTCTAAAGAAATTTTATTTCTTAGGTTTCTAAAAAAGATTCTTCTCCCTTTATCCAGGTTTTTGATCCCGGTTCACGGGCGTACACCATGAATAGCTTCAAAAGGTTGTGCCCAATACTCATCGTGAGAGCCTCACGCTTTCCCCATTATTTCCACCTTAACATATAATTTATACTCATCCCAACTGAGTTCCTGATGCTCTTCCCGTGTCTATATATTCATGTTCATTAATGGAGCACGAGATTAATGACGAAGAAAGCGTCTAAATAATCTAAATGAGACATCGACGTTACCTCTATGCTTGGAAATAAAATTTGATCGACTAAGCCGCGACTGAACGCTTAAACTCGAATAACCACGTAAATGATGTTAACGCAGTGATCCAAATGATTTCTCACCTGTGTTGACTTAGATCGACAAACTTCTGCTTCCACAAAATCGTGTGCATCTAATTACTCACAAATGCTGTGAGAGCAACGTCTAATTTCAATACAGCAAAATCACTTAGAAAATGTTCTGCTAGAGACCTAAAATATACGTTCAGTATCACACAGTCATTCTTAAAGAATTTCAATACTTCGGCCATAGCAATTCTTGCGTGGGGTTAGACCTAGTTTCAATGAGTATTGAAAATAACTAATTTCCTTGCATTGATATGAAAATCAGTCTGATGATGTATCCACAGTTATATTTTTTAGGATTCACTTTTCTACGCCTGCTCCAAGGAAAAATACTCTCAAATAAATAATTTTATTCGATCCCAAAGGCATTGACATTGTATTCATACCCATAGAAATTTGGTCACTCTTCCAATTCCATCGAACCGAACTCCGAGCAAATAACCCTTAATGAAAGATTGTTTAGGGCTTCCATTGCCGAAACGTGGCCGCAGGAGAGCCGAAGTAAGTGCCACCGCCCGACTCTACCCCTCGCTCGTTTCGATTGTTAACCCATAGGTTGGCCCCCTTTGGGTATCCTTGCCCCCATGGGGCCCCAGGTATGCTTTGGAGTACAACCGGTCCAGCGGCCGACGCGGAGCACACCACCCCGCGGAACACGAGCCTGTTCGCGGTGCTCAGTGCTTCAGGAGTCTAGAAACGGGGAGGGGGATGAGTGAGTGCATTTGTAAGGAGGGGAGAGGCTAGGGGGCGTGTTCGATGGGGCTCGTGTAAGATTGGATTCTGGGAGAGGGAAGGGGTGAGGTGGGGGAGAGGGAGGGACAATGTCGGGCTGCGGGGGTCGATAGAGACCCCTGGACCCCATAAATCCATCCAGGAGAGAGGGAGAGAGAGAGGGATAAAGGGCTTGGGGATTGGCCTTGCCGAAAGGGTTTGAATTCAGGGCGGTGGTCCTTCTGCTTCGAGTTGAGGAAAATATTTTGACACGCGCGAAGGCCCCCGGTGGTTTGAATTGAGACCATTACGTATAAATGGATGAACTGGTAAAATTCCGTTTTTCCAATTAGACACAAACACAAATTCATATTGATATCATCATCAGTAGTCCTGAATTCCTTAGTTTTAATAACTGTTTCCCTACATCCTTAAAGATAAGGTTTACCTCCTCTCTTATATTTCTCTTTCCTTGGCCTACAAATATACCAGTTGAGCTTCCTTGTGAGAATTTTTCATTCTAATGTTCCTTCTGTTACTTTTCTAACAAATGTTCTGTGCTTGAATTTTTTTCTAAATAACTTGTATCTCCTCTTTCCTCTTTTCCGTAATATCGCCCCTCTTTTTCTCTTCAATTCTTCTGCAAGCTCACTTGTTTTGCACTCATCTGCCCATTTCCGTAGCTTCCGCGTGGATCATGTTCTCAACTCTCGAGCTCTCTAATTTGGTTTTCAATGGTCCGTGTCTCTCATTTATAGTGCGCCAAACTTCACGGGAATGTTCTTACAAGCTTCTACCCTGTCTGCAATCGTATTCGTCTGTAACATAGGAGCCAGTCAACCACCCTATTTCATGATACCTGCGAGATAAGTTAAAGATTTCATTTTTTCTATTTGCCCTCCATAAAGTGAAAAATTCAGCATGAGCTGCTTTTACTCATGAGAAGTTTTTTTTATTGTTTTTATACTATAGCTTCAAAATGATGCATCCACTGCTTCCCAGGAAGCATTTATGACCTCTCAATTCACTGTTTTGACTTGATTTGAACGAAGCAAGCTGATACATTTCTATTCAATCTGATTACTTTGATGATAACATCTTGAACTTATTTTTGTTTCATCTTGCTGCTTCCACTTAGTTTCATTCAATGGTAATAGATCATATTTCATTCTTGTTTATCTAATTTTCTTATTTTCAATTCAAATTAAATTTTGCCCTCCGATCATTTTGTTTCCGCAACAACATCAGGTACTTTGGTGTAAACGATGTTGTTGTGAGATGCCCCATGTAAAGATGTCAATAATTTGCTATTTTGGTGAAGAAATGCCACCGGGAATAGATAAAAGTAGACTAATTTTATCAATTTATAAGAGACTTAGTAAAGAGCCATTATAAAATCCCTGTAATGATTAAAAAAATCGTAGCTGGAAGAGTGAGTACGAGAGGTATTTGCGCGTAGGACAGACGGAAAAATGACACAAGGAAAATCGAACCTCGTCAGCTTTTCACAGAAATTCAATGTGAACGTTAATGAAAGGAACGAGATGCAGAAAGCGCATTCTAAGATTAGATATCCTCAAGAGGTTCGTACCAACGATGCCTATCAGAACAATGAAGAGAAACGACAGAAAAGAAAAAGATCTTTCTCATAGGGAAGGAATTCCAAAAAGGAGAGAGAATGTTTTGGTCGGTTGGATACGGTCAGAGGAGAGAGCGGCGTATCCTTCCGCAAAATGGGGTTTAGCGAGGTTGGTCGTGGAGTAAGCATTTGGAAGAGATTGCGATGTAGGAGATTGTGAGGTGGGGTGCCCATAGGGCAGCAGTCTGGCGAGGAGGTTGCCGCAAGGGTACGCCAGTGAAATGGGATGGCAAGGACGAAGGGTTAACTAGACTTGACGAATAGGCCCACTTTCTAAGTTATTCTCAAAGAATGTAAACATTTTACCCCATTGAGTATCTTCAGGCGTGATGTGGTGGAAGTCGAACATAATGAACAACTGATCGAAGTACTTTTCCACTTATCAAGGGGAAAAGTGATATAATAAAAGTGATATACATATAAATTATAATAAAGTGATATATATAAAATATTTGAAAGTAAAGCCCGTTTGATTGCCCAATGTTTATTTCCCATATACATATGGTCGACCCAAATTGTTCAAGGAATAGAACAAGCCAAGAAAGCATTCATGAAGTAGAGGCAACTATTTTGTTCATAGATTCTAAAGTTGCAAAAGCAGTATCAGATATATTTTAAGGCGCATTAAAGTAGTCAGCAACGTAATAATTGAGAAAATTAATTGGAAGGTTCCGCGAGAAAGACTTAGAGAAAGTGCATCGAACAAAATGAGATTAATATTAAACAGTGTGGATATCAGTTAGTGGAGGAATTAGCGCCTGATATAAAAAATTGAGGTCAGTAGTAATCCTTTTTTAATCTTAGGAATAATTGAAACGCTATTGCTATGAAGTATCGCACCAGCAAAATTTTGTAAGATAAAAATAGTTATCCTGAAGGAATAAGATATGTTACATTGGAAACTGCAAACAATTTGTTTACATTGGGAACAAATTCCTTCGAAGGAAGATAGAAGCAGATGTGCCTTATTCTTTTATATGACGCGTAGAGGAATGCGGGTAAAACCCGCGAAAGATACGAGGAAATGATTCAAAGGAAATAGATTCGCTTTAGCTTTTCTAGGAAATTCATTCAGTCCGGTGATGGAAGGGACTTAACGTAAAATGAAAGATCTGAGGCAAGGTATTGTCGGATTACTTACTCTGACGGTGACAATCAGAACAATGAAGAGAAACAGCGGGAAACCGAAAAAAACAAGCCAAAGGAAAATCAATTCTCGCAGAAAGGTATTTTAGTCTCTAGGTTACGTTTACAGGAGAGAACAGCATCTCCACTCCCACGCGGAAATAGAGTTAGTAGCAGTGGTCAAGATAAGGGTTTTGGGGAGAGATTGGGATGTGTATGAATGGGGGGAGCGCCAATGTGGGAGCGATTTGGTGACGAGAGTGCGGTGAGGGGAGGGTTCGACAGACAAATAGGGCGTATGAAAGTCAAGATGAACCAAAATTCATAACTAAGCGTCTTTTCTAAGCTAATCATGGAGTAAATAAACGATCTCAATTAAGAATACTTTTGAAAATAAGAGAGATTGTTAAGTCATCAATTTTATTTCCCAAATGAACATGGTCGTCCGACACAGAGCGAGGGATACCTCAAAATAAAAAGGTGGTCATGAAAACGAGGCAACTATTGCGTTTAAATAACCTTAGGCTTTAGGAAAGGAATCAGTTCCTCAAAACGTTAACATGGAGTATGTCACTCTCCAAATCAAAAAAATGGAAGGCAAAGAAAATCGAGCCAAGAAAGATAGTTTTCATACTTTTACCAGATATGGTCAATGACAAAAAACAGATAATGTAAAAAGTAGGAAGTATATAGACGAGCAGAATATAAAAAGATGAAAGGGAGAACTCTACAGTGGGAAAATATTTGATGAATCAAATACACCTTGAGGCACACTGGATTACTTAAAAAGAGAAACAAAGGGTAAATTAAAGCAGAGGTCTCGCGAAACAGAAGAAATTTAATAGTGTATAAATTAAAATTGAGGAGAAAAGTGGATCTAACAGGGGGTGAAATATTAACATAAAGAAGAATGAGAGGCTGCATTGAAACAGAGTAGTGACATACTGCTGATAGCGATAGCGAGAATTACTTCTATGTTACCCACACCTGCTTAAGGTCCTTGGGGGAAACAATAGCCCTATATGAACGAAGAAACTATTTCGCGAAAAAATTTCAAAATATCTTTCTTATTGGGAATGAATTCCAGAAAGGAGAGATACATATACGTTGTACTCACTCTTTCCGTGCGGAAGCTTCCAATTAATTATACTGCATAAAGTAATCTAATGTGCCTCAAGGTATACCTGATACTGCTTTCTCATTTGCAAACTTTGGATCTTTGAACAGTAAAGGTTCTTCTAATTCATGAACACTTTATTAGCTTGTAGACAAATAATATTTATATACACATACACACACAAATACGCATTGATATCAATGCAACAATTTCAGAGTGTAAAAACCATTCGCCTTGACTGGGACTCAAAAGCAGATCCCTCAATATCCAATCCAATATATACCTCGCGGACAGTAGCGCCTCGCGCACGACTACGAATGCATGTGACATTGTATGTATGGTATTTCGTCACAACATCAAGTTCCTTTAAAAGCCCCAAAATTTCAGAGTTTAAGAGGACGCCTCGGTAGCTTAAGTGGCTAAAGCACTCGACCGGATATTGAGGGATCTGGGTTCGAGTCCCAGTCAAGGCGAATGATTTTTACACTCTGAAATTGATGCATTGAAATGCACATGAGCGGATGACTCCGTTAAAAGTTACTCTTGCGGCATCTCCCGCAGTTTCTTTGGAATTTGTCACGCATAGATATATACAGGACCCACCCTCCCTATTGTACTGACGACACCCCAGCAGACTTCTTTTTGTTCCCTCGGATTAAGGCAGATCTGAAAGGAACCCGTTTTTTATCCATAGAAGTGATCCAATCAGCCGCGACGAATACCTTGCGGGAGGTTCCCGGAGACGCCTTCCAGCGCGCATACCGGTCATGGCAGATTACCTGTAAAAATGTGCACAGGCCCAAGGAGAGTGATTTGAAGAATTGTGTTTGTGAAACTCTGTTCAATAAACTACTTTATAAAAATAAAAGCATTACTTTTGGAACGCACCCTGTATATACATGTGTATGTTTTCATATATTACTCAAACGAAGGGAGGAGATGGCGTTAGCCAAAAAAAACTTAAAAAACGTTACTCACACATATTCAGAAATTTTTTATGGCAAGACCACCTTCCTTTGCGGAAAGAAGAAACTTGTTCCTTCTTTTCATAAAGAGGAAGAATAATATATGTATATATACATATATATACATGCATATATATATGTATATATATATATATATATATATATATATATATATATATATATATATATATATATATATATATATATAGTATAATACACAGTAGCACATAATATAGAAACACAAAAAAAAATAAAAAAAGAGAACACTCACACGTATTTTCTTGATATTTCGACGGAAACAATCCGTCTTCCTCTGAAGATATAGAAGTAATGACTGCTGGAATTGTTGAGGTGAGGGGTGCGAGAGAAAGGGAAGGGGGCCAGGGGAAGGGGAGAACGGGAGGCGAAGGAGGGGTGAAAGGAATGGTTGGGGAGAGGAAAGGGAGAGGGAAGTGGTGGAAGTAACAATTTTAGGCCACTCCCATCAGTGAACGACATTGAGGCCCGGATGCTGATAGGCCATACAGATGTAAATGAATGCCATTTCAAGAGTTTTTAATTCTATAGGGTTATCGGATGTGGGAAGGGACGCTAGGACGGAAACATTGTAACACTGGTTGAAGGGGGTATTATGATGGGAAGCATGTTTAGGGATGGGGAGACCCGCGGACGGGGAGGAGGGATTGCACGAGGCGCGGTGGTTATTAATCCTAATGTTAAGTGGTGTGGAACATTGGCCTATGTAAAAGGACGGGCAGAGTTTACAGGTAAGAAGATAAACAACATTCTTGGAAGTGCAAGAGGAATAGGGGAAGGGCGGGAGAGAGTTGAATGGTGGGATGGAGTGGGGTGGAGTGGTGAAAATAGGGCAGGTTTTGCATCTTGCTCCGAGACAATGGCCCTAAGGAGAATCTTTCCCCCAGGGACATCTCCCTCCTTTCCCCTTCCCAACCTCACACCCCTCACTTCTACATCCTTCCTAAGATCCACAAACCCAACAACCCAGGCCGCCCTATAGTCTCCTCGCGTAGCTCTCCGACCGAAAGAATTTCCGCCTTCGTGGACCACTATCTCCAACCTTTAGTTCACTCCCTACCCTCCTTTATCAAAGATACCTACCACTTCCTCAGATTGCTCCACTCAACTTCACTCCCTCCGGACACCCAAATTACTATGGCTACAATCGATGTCACCTCCTTATACACATCCATTCCTCACCAAGAAGGCCTTTCTTCCCTACGTTACTTCCTCTTCAAACGCCCTACCCCTCAAATCCCCAGTACCGATTTTCTCATTGATCTTTCCAATTTCATTCTCACCCGCAACTCCTTTTCTTTCAATAATAACCATTACCTCCAAATAAAGGGCTGCGCCATGGGTAGCAGATTCAGCCCTTCATATGCAAACCTCCACCTCGGTGTCCTGGAAGAAAATTTCCTTTCCAACTATCCTCTGCAACCTCTCCTGTGGCTCCGATACATTGATGACATCTTTCTACTATGGCCACACAGCATAGATTCCCTCAATTCCTTCATCTCCCAACTCAATGATTCCTCATCTTTGTCTTTCATCTCGACCATTTCATCCTCTCAGATTACCTTCCTCGATGTTAATATTTCCCTCAGCAACAACAAATTCCTTACCTCTGTTCACACCAAACCTACTAATAAGCAGCAATACCTTCATTACAGCAGTTGTCACCCCTCCCATACCAAGCGCTCCCTCCCTTACTCTCTCTCTATCCGCGGTCACCGCATTTGCAACCATCCCGAATCCCTTAACAAATACCTTAACAACCTTCACCACTCCCTCCTCCAACGAGGATACCCTGATTCTCTCCTCCATAAAAAAATACTTAAACATTCCTACACCCCCAAGCCTGCGTCAACCACAGGCCCCCAGCCTCTCTCAATCTGTACTACCTACTTCCCAGGCATTCAGTCTCTCAAATTCATCCTCAAAGACCTATTCCCCATCCTCAAAAATCACAACACTTCCTCCAACCTTCTCCCCAATTGCCCCTCTGTCACCTTCAAACGTCCCGCCAACCTAGCAGATATCCTCAAATCCACCAGGCCACTCTCAAAATCCCCTCACACCCCCAGAGCCATACCCACTCCATGTCATCGAGCAAGATGCAAAACCTGCCCTATTTTCACCACTCCACCCCACTCCATCCCACCATTCAACTCTCTCCCGCCCTTCCCCTATTCCTCTTGCACTTCCAAGAATGTTGTTTATCTTCTTACCTGTAAACTCTGCCCGTCCTTTTACATAGGCCAATGTTCCACACCACTTAACATTAGGATTAATAACCACCGCGCCTCGTGCAATCCCTCCTCCCCGTCCGCGGGTCTCCCCATCCCTAAACATGCTTCCCATCATAATACCCCCTTCAACCAGTGTTACAATGTTTCCGTCCTAGCGTCCCTTTCCACATCCGATAACCCTATAGAATTAAAAACTCTTGAAATGGCATTCATTTACATCTGTATGGCCTATCAGCATCCGGGCCTCAATGTCGTTCACTGATGGGAGTGGCCTAAAATTGTTACTTCCACCACTTCCCTCTCCCTTTCCTCTCCCCAACCATTCCTTTCACCCCTCCTTCGCCTCCCGTTCTCCCCTTCCCCTGGCCCCCTTCCCTTTCTCTCGCACCCCTCACCTCAACAATTCCAGCAGTCATTACTTCTATATCTTCAGAGGAAGACGGATTGTTTCCGTCGAAATATCAAGAAAATACGTGTGAGTGTTCTCTTTTTTTTATTTTTTTTTGTGTTTCTATATTATGTGTTACTGTGTATTATACTATATATATATATATATATATATATATATATATATATATAGAAACACTCACACGAGCAGTATACAGGGTTCGTCCGGAAAATAAGTGTACTGATTTTTTCCCGCCGCTCCAGGCGCGCCCAGCACGGGCTGCGATTGGAGGGGGGTATGTTGGCAAGCGACGCTGAAAAAGGCAGTCGGCTCTGAGCTGTGGTGTAAAGAGGAACTCTGTTAACGCGAACCTCCACGCTTCGACCCAGGTCACGGAACGCGATGCCGAAGTTTTTGGAGCAGCGTTATTCCATCAAATTTGCGGTAAAGCTTGGGAAATCGTCTACCGAAACTGTCGGTATGATTAACCAGGCTTACGGGGAGTCAGCCATGTCCAGAAACATGATCTTTCGGAGGCACAAGATGTTCGTGGAGGGCAGAGAAGAGGTCGATGACGAACCACGGCCTGGACGCCCAGCAACGACACTCACCGACGAAAATGTGCGAAAAGTTCGCGATGTACTGAACTCTTATCGTCGTCTTAGTGTTCGGATGATAGCAGAGTAGTATAATGTGCCAAAAATAATAGTGCACGAGATTATTAGGTACAAATTACAGATGCGAAAAATTTGTGCAAAGTTGGTGCCGAAAGTGCTCAGTGATGATCAAAGACTCAATCTTTGGAAATCGCGACACAACTTGCGGATCACTGCAAAAATGATCCACATTTTTTAGAGAACGTTGTTTCGGGTGACGAGACGTGGATCTTTGAGTACGACCCGAAGTCGAAGAGACAAAGTGCGGAGTGGCACACCCCATCATCACCCCGTCAAAAGAAAGCTCGCATGAGCAAATCTCGGATCAAGGCGATGCTCATTGTCTTTTTTGACAAAAGGGGAGTCGTCCACTACGAATTTGTACCTGAACGACAAACTGTAAATGCTGCATTTTACGTCCAAGTGCTCGACAGGCTTCGAAAACGAGTCGCCCGCGTCCGGCCAGCGATCAAAAACATCTGGCGGCTGCATCACGACAATGCGCCGTCTCACACCGCGCTTGTCGTGTCGGACTTCTTGGCCAAGCAAGGCGTGGCAACGCTGCCGCACCCGCCCTACAGCCCGGACTTGGCACCACCGGACTTCTTTCTGTTCCCGAAGATAAAGAGGAGTTTGAAAGGAACGCGATACGGGACTTTGGACGCCGTCAAAGAGGCCGTGACGACGTGTCTTCGAGAGGTTCCCGATGATGCCTTCGCGGGAGCGTTCCAGGAATGGGAACGCCGCTGGAACAAGTGTATCGACTTACAAGGGTCCTATTTTGAGGAATATTAGCTAGATATGTAAAAGTGTAATAAATTTTTTTTCCTGAGCTCAGTACACTTATTTTCCGGACGAACCCTGTATTTGGATGGCACAATAGAACACTAAATAAAATAGTAACAATTAAAAGTCTTGCTTGAAGAAGGCCTCGGAGAAGGCCGAAAGCTTAAACAATCTACAATTTGAGTCTTCTTTTAGTTTATATATATATATATATATATATATACATATAGATATGTATTATACATATATATTTATATTGAGCTTCGTCAGCTTTTATCATGAATGTAAACGAGGACGACGTAAAAGAAATCATGTGGTAAAGAGATGCAAATATTCTGGGGAGAAATGTCGCAAAAGTGGCCATCAGAACAAGAAAGTTCTTTCAAAAAAAGGAAGTTAAAGTTATATAGCACTCGTTGAAATGTGTTTGACGCTGGAAATTCATAACAGGAGAGAGCGGCGTATCCCCTCGCAGAATGGAGGTTTAGTGAGGTTGATCGCGGCACAGGGATTTGAAAGAGATGGAGATGTGTGTGATTGTGAGATAGGGCGCCAATGGTAGAGCGATGATGTGGGAAGGTGTCCCCAATGGGGACCATCAAAATGGAACGGCGGGGACAGAGGATGAAGTAGACTTGATGAATAGGCCTCCTTGTTAATATATTCTCCAATAATGTAAACATTCTCCCTCGTGGTATTTGTTTGAAAGTGAAACCGATTGACTAGTCATGAATTTTATTACACACATAAACTTGGTTGACAGACATTAAGTGACAATAGCTAAAGCTGAAAGGGTATTCTTGAAGAAGAGACAACTTCTGTGCTCAAAGAACATCAGGGTCTAAACAAGAGTGCAGCTCGTCAAACCTTCCACACTGTGCATGACATACCATCCATGATGAACATGGACAATAAAAAATTGACTTAGCGGGGATAGAAGCAATGACAAATGGTGCTGGAGAAGAATGCTGTAGATACAATTCCGTAAATAATGAATATTCATGAAGGATATAGGAGATTAGGAGAGAAAAATACCATATAGAGAGCTCTAAATTGAAGAAGAACTACAGAACTTGAACTAACTTTGATGATAAATTTATTGGTTAGAAATTTAATGAAAGGGATAATGGAGGGAAGTCCCGCGAGGGAATCCATGAGACAATCATACAGTGCATATAAAGAGGGAGGTTAAGTAGAGAAGCTATAAGGGGGTAAAACAAATAACACCTAATTGGGAATGAAGGACTGCAGCAAATTAATCTTGGGAATAAAATAAAAATGATCATGGTGGGCACAGTTGTAATACTACATCCTTCGGTGAAAACGGTAGCCTCGTAAGAACAAAAAAATGTCGCATGAAACCAGTCAACAATTTGCACTTATATGGAAGAAATTCAATTGAAGGAAGTAGTAAGTAGTAAATAATTATTATTTTATATGGTACGCAGTACACATCCCTTATGTCATTCCTGCAGGTACGCGTGTTATCACCCCCACAAATCTATTTGAAGCCCAGAGGAAATACACGGACAAAGAGGACGGAAATATGATATTGAATTCTTCACTCATATACCAATTTGGAACTTTGATGGAATAGGTTAGAATAGACGAAAGAGGTGTGAGGTGAAATAGCTTTCAAGACTCCTCCCGACGATGGACATCAGAACAATGAAAAGAGATACCGTATTTCTCAAAAAAAATAAGAAAAGAAACAAAATGATCCGCGCAGGGAAGGATTTTAGTCGCTTAGATACGGTAATAAGAGAGAGTGGCGAGTGAAGAAGGATATGATTAAGAGTGGTTGGGATATCAGAATCAAGGTGAGATGCGGATGTTTGTAAACGTGAGAAGTTGCTGATGGGAAAGTGGTCTGGCGAGGAGACGTTTGCCAAAGAGATTGTAAGAAAGGGGGAAAATGAAGGAGAAGGACTGATAATTGGGGCTTCTGGCTAATAAAATCTCAGTGTATATAAGCGAATCCTTTCATGCTTGGTACTGGAGGTTATTGCTTAAAAAAATGGCGGGAAAATTGAGGAATGTAGAAGAAAATAGAAGCACAGAAGAAGAAAAGGGTAAACGTACGGCAATGAAGAAGTAGATGATTGAGCACATATTATGTCCAATGGATTAGTTAGACACTTGTCAGATAGAAAAGGAGTGCAAGTTCCCGCGTGACAGACCAAGGGACAAATAGACAAAACCAATTAGGAGAGCATTTTAGCAAAGAAACTATCATGGAATTAAGTTAATTAGAGTAAATATTGTAATTAAGGGTTAAACCACTCTTGGAAATTCTATTTTGATAATGACGTGCATGGTGTAGAAAAAAACGCACCAACATACTCAAGTGGTATCGGTGTTCCTGTGAAAACGAAAAATGTTTACCAAAACTTAAAATCACTTTATAACAGACTCAGCACTATATCCTTATGTTATTCCTAGAATGACACGTTTATTGTTCACGGAAGATTATTTAGAGCGCGGATGAATTCCGCGGGTAGAAGAGACGGTAAAGTTACTCAAGGAAGATCGAATATCGTTAGCTTTACTCGCAAATCCACCCAGAAGTTTGACGGAAGAGACGCTGCGTGGCAGAAGAGGCCCGAGGCGAGGTGTTCTCGGGAAATTCGTCCCGACGGTGGACTAGAGGCAAAAGAAAAGAGTCGGAGGGATTTTGAAAGAGATGAGGGGCGAAAGAAAAGTGAACCGAAAGCTATTTTAGTCGCTTGGATACGGTAATAGATGAGAAGAGTCCCACTTGAAGGGGATATTCGCGTGATTGTGGGCGGGGGTAGGCACCGATGAATGAACGGTCGGGACAGGATATTTCGAGGTGGAGCTATCCTAGAGGGAAGGCAGCGAGGGAGAAGCATAAAGACGATAGGATTCCCATCAGAGGTGTCACAGAAGATGGATTTGTGGAAATATATCTCAGTAAGAAGGTTAGGTACTTTTTGACTGGTTTTGAAGGTGGTAAGGATTTCTCCACCCCTCGCCTCATTTGAGCAGGGGCCGCGTTTTGTCTTAAGTCCCTCGACTTAAACACGCCTCCACATATCGGCGGCCAAACCTCCATGAGCTTCCGGAAGAAAGGACATAGGATGGATACTCTATTTTTCTTCCGTTTACAAAGGTGCAACCATCATGTCCTAATAAGTTATATGCCCTGTCCCTCCAACTGTTTCAGACATGGGCGTCATCGGCCGGTCATTGGGAAGTTTTTCCAATGTGTTAAACTAAGTGGACTTGAGCATCAAAAATTGTTATACATGTGTGCGTTTCCGTTCTTTAATATGCCAATTTATTTGATACCAGAGCCATTTAACTGCTATAAATATCATTACATTATATCGCTACATTCCACCTCTTCTTTTCTTTCGATGAAAATGTTGATTGTGCTTTCAAAATTCGCAAAACGCATGCCCTTCTTTCGAGTTCTGCCTTTAAATGGCCACACCTGTGCCGCCACTCATTAATAAATAAATATATATATATATATATATATATACTATATATATATATATATATATATATATATATATATACACATTATTAGGTAATCAACCGCTTAAGGTAAGTTTTTGGATGGACATAATTACAAAGTAAATAATTTATGACCCCTAGCAAAACACAAAATCCTACTCTACATCAGGTCCCGCTTCATCTCTGAGTACTTTCTTCCTCCCTTCATTCCGTCCAACATCCCTATCCTGTTCCTTCCCTTTCCTCGTTTGCCTAGCATTCGCCCCTCAATTACAATCCTCAACATCCCGCTGCCGGTCAATACCCCCTTCAGCCACTTTTCCTGCCTCCATAGGATTTCTCCCAACAAACCCCTCTCTTCGCCCACCATCACAAGTACTTCCTCATTTGTTTTCTTCTCTGCCCATTTCACCTGTTCCATTCTTCCACACCCACATTTCAAAAGCCTCCAGTCTACGGCTATCCTCCTCCTTCAATGACCACGTTTCCGCGCCGTACATAGCTATGCTCCATATCAAAGTATTACGAGTCTTTTCTTAACAACTTTACTCAACGTCCCGGTCAACAGCTCCATCCTCCTTGTGAAAGCCTCATTGCCTAGCGCAATTCTTCTATTCTAGCTCTTTGTTGAGAGTCACTGTGGTGTTGCAAATTCGGTGTCCGCGGATAGAGAGAGAGTTAGGAATCGAGCGTTTCGTGTGTTGAGGATGACAGCTAGTGTGGTGTAGGTATTGCTGATGGTTAGTGGCTTTGATGTGTACTGAAGTAGTGAATTTGTTGTTTTGAAGTGAGATGTCTGTGTCAAGAAAGGTGATGGTGGAGTCTGAAATGGAAGAGGTGAATTTAACAGTGAAAGATGAATTTAAGGCGGATAAGAAATTGTTGAGAGAATCAGAGCCATGAGTCCAGAGAATAAAAATATCGTCTATATAGCGGACCCAGAAAAGAGGTTGAAAGGGTTGCTGTGACAGGAAAGTCTCTTCGAGATGGCCCATGAAGAGATTGGCGTATGATGGTACCATCCTCGTTCCCATCGCTGTGCCTTTTGTCTGTAGGTAAAAACAATTTTGGAAAGTGAATGCATTTCTATTCTATTGGTGTTATATTGTGTCAGCCCATTATTGTGCCGCTCGTGCGAGTTTTTCCGTACAATCTTTATATATATATATATATATATATATATATATATATATATATATATATATATATATATGGCTTATTACTGGGTGGACTCGACCATCACCTACCAAACCCACCTTTCGACCAATACGCCCTTCATCATTTTTTCCTGCCTCCAAAGGATTTATTCCAAAATAACCCCTCTCTTCACCCACCATACCAAGTACTTCCTCAATAGTTTTCCTTTCGATCCATTACACCTTCTCCATTCTGCTCCACACCCACATTTCAAAAGCCTCCAATGCACGCCTATCCTCCTGCTTCAATGACCACGTTTCCGCGCGGTACTTAGCTACGCTCCATATCAGAGATTTTACGAGTCTCTTCTTAACATCCTTATTCAACGTCCCTGACATCAACTCCCTCCTCCTGGGAAAGCCTCTTTGCCTAGCGCAATTCTTCTCCTTACGTCCCTACTACTTTGATCGTGTTGGTCCAAAACACTTCCGAGATACGTAAACTGTTCTGCCTGCTCTAGTTTTTTCCCTGCTAATTTAATGTTTAGCTTAGCCCTTTTCTTTCTAGAAAACCGCATAACCTTTGTTTTATTAATATTGATTCTAATCCCACACCTGTCGCACTTAATTTCCAATTCACTCAGCAATGCTTGCAACCCCTTGGCTGACTGACAAATTAAAGCATGGTCATCAGCAAACCTAACTGATTCTATGAATTCCCCGCCCACTTTCATTTTTTCCTCCAGTTCTTCCCATGCCTCTTTAATCATTTCCTCTACATACAGGTTGAACAGCAACGGTGATAATGGGCAACCCTGTCTTAAACCTCTTCCTAAAACTGTCCATCCGGACTCCCCGTTCCCCACTCGCACCTGAGCAGTCTGAGAACTGCTATCGTTGATCTCCCTTTCTTACTTCCCGATATAGATTTAACTTTGCTGTGCAGCACACTGATTTCACCCCTCCTCTGCAGACTTTCCATATCCTTACACTGCGTCTTCCACCATGCTTCTTTTGCTTCATTTGTTGCCCGCCTCAATTTATTGTTTTATTCTTTGTACTTCATTTTGCCTAATTCTGTATTTACATTCTTCCGTTTTCTGCGCTCATCCATCTTTGTAATCTCTCATCCATGATCCATGGTTTCCTAGTAGTTTTTGCTTTAACGGTTCCAATAGTGTCTTTTGCGATTACGATGACCTTTTCTTGATACTTTCTCATTTTTCTTTGATAGTACTTAGCTCTTTACCATCCTCCATGATTTCCCCTACCGCCTGTGTGTATTCCTTCCTTTTCAAACCCTTTAATGCTTCTACATTCCATTTTCTAACTCGCCGCCCCTGCCTTATCTTTTGGAAACGGACGCTACATTTCATAACAACTAAATTGTGGTCAGAGTCCACATCCGCTCCCGGGAAGCTGTGCGAATGTATCACACTGTTTCTAAACCTGTGTCTAACCAGGATATACTCTAGGTGATACCTTTCTGAGTCACCTGGCATTTTCCATGTATACCTGCGTCTTTTGTGGTGTCTAAACCAATTATTGGTGATGACTAACCCCTGTCTCCTGCAGAACACAACTGCTTTCTCCCCGCGGTCATTTATCGTGCCTAAACCGTAGTCCCCGACCTCATCACCATCTCTACCTTCGCCTTCCGTCGAATTCCAATCCCCCATCACTATTGAATGTTTCCCTGCAGGAATACACGCAATTATGTCCTCTAACTGATCGTACATCCTATCGACCTCTTCTTCCGTATGGTTGCTCGGCGGCATGTATACCTGAATAATAACCAAGTTCGTCAGTTCCGCTTTTATTTCTACCATTAATGATCAATCCGTTACCTGTTCAATGTTGACTATGCTTCTCCCTACCTCTTTATTTAATACTATGGCACCCCTCGTTGGCTCTCGTCCCCACCACTGTATGTTATTCTATAAATATCACTCCAGTAATCCCCGCTATCCTTCCATCTCACCTCGCATAGACCTAAAATATTTATATTTCCATTTTCCATCTCTCCCTTAACATTCTCCAATTTCCCTGTCCTCTTCATTGTCCTAACATTCCACGTTCCTATTCTAACTTATGTGGTCTTCTTCTCCTGCGTCTTCTGACCTGCTGCTGCCGGTTTTCCCTTGCAAGGGTTTCGTGGGATGACGAACCCGGAAGCCTTGCCTTCCCCGCTGCCGGGCAGGACACACGGCCGATTGGGCCGAGCCCCGTAGTTGCCAGGACTCAAAATCTCTGTATTGCCCATCATTTAAATCCTGGGAATGATTATTGAGGTGGTTTTACGTTGCCTTCCTCAATAGTGCTTTTAACGTGACACCATCACTTACTGGCCGCCGCACTGGGGTCAGACGCCATTGCAGCCGCCTCACTGAGGAACAGACGCTGCGTGGACTACCTTTCGTCTGGCTCCTAACGATCGACCTATCTGGCATATTCCAAAGAAACTGCGGGAGATGCCGCAACAGTAACTTTTTAACGGAGTCATCCGCTCATGTGCATTTCAATGCAACAATTTCAGAGTGTAAAAATCATTCGCCTTGATTGGGATTCGAACCCAGATCCCTCAATATCCGGTCGAGTGCTTTAGCCACTTAAGCTACCGAGGCGTCCTCTTAAACTCTGAAATTTTGGGGCTTTTAAAGGAACAAGATGTTGTGACGAAATACCGTACATACAATGTCACAGGCATTCGTATTCGTGCGCGAGGCGCCACAGTCCACGAGGTTAAAGCCAACTTTAAACACTTATGGTGTTTTCACTTTGACAAATTCCAAAGAAACTGCGGGAGATGCCGCAACAGTAACTTTTTAACGGAGTCATCCGCTAATGTGCATTTCAATGCAACAATTTCAGAGTGTAAAAATTGGAATTTGTCAAAGTGAAAACACCATAAGTGTTTAAAGTTGGCTTTAACCTCGTGGACTGTGGCGCCTCGCGCACGAATACGAATGCCTGTGACATTGTATGTACGGTATTTCGTCACAACATCTTGTTCCTTTAAAAGCCCCAAAATTTCAGAGTTTAAGAGGACGCCTCGGTAGCTTAAGTGGCTAAAGCACTCGACCGGATATTGAGGGATCTGGGTTCGAATCCCAGTCAAGGCGAATGATTTTTACACTCTGAAATTGTTGCACTATCTGGCATAGGTGAATCTACCAGGAGCAGTTATTATTACTCCCGCCAGCACAGCTCTAGGGGTCATCGGAACGCGCAAGCCCTCAGATACAATTTTCATTTGCTACTTATTGAAATTTTTCGTCGATTTAGAATCGTTATATTATTATGCAAATATCAATAATCGGGTGTTTAGCCATTAATTAACATGTTAGTTTTGTAGAAACGGAACAATAGAGTGATTTTCTATGCATACTTTTTTTATATATCCATAGAAATTTTCAGCTGAATTTCTGCCACTTAGAGTCATCGCAGTTCACAATTTTGTCGCGTAAAATTAATGCGTAGAAAACTTTTTCAGTAGGAGGCTGTATCGTCTTTTTAGACTAAGATGTGGAATTTTTTACGGGCGAGTATAATACGTCGAGAAAAGTGGTTCGTGAGGGAGAGGATGTGAGGTAATGATCCTGATGCTAATGCTATGACAGGGTGTTGTATCCTAACGTTTAGGCAAAGTATATCCATATTTGTGTTGCTGGTTGCATTACTACAGGTTGGTATCACTACTTCCGTAGATTTCAAAGTCAACGAAAATTCCGGGCCTTAATTAAACATTATTTACCTGATTTTTTTGTTATTGCGTTAAAAGTGTGAATATTTCTTACTTGTTATGACATCTGAGACATATTGCCTAAAGACTTTCATTTACATTAATTTTAATTATTTATTTACATTTTTATTTATATTAACTTAATAACAACTGCTTTAAAATTTATATTTTATATTTTAACTTAAACAAGTGTCTCCTTTTGTCATAAACTTATGATTTTACAATAGAAGGTATAATTGTATAGAATCTGACATGAGCTAAAAACCACATTCTCCGATGCTGGGCTAGTCTATATAGTCTATCCTGTGACAGCATGACAATACGATAGTGGGTTCCATTATATGGTCATGAAAACTAGGCAAAGCCATACACTATTCTTCAAGCATCACATGATCATTTGAGAAATTTATAATGAAGAATAAATAAATACTAAAATGATACAAAAAGCTGAAATGTTTAACATAATATATCCACAAAATCTTCCGCTAAAATGTTAAATACGAAGATTCTATGACAAAAGCCTGAAATATATAAAGAAATTATTTATGAAAAAAATAAACTAGTATATAACTTTTCCTAAACATGCTTCATTTTGTAAAATTTTCAAACGAATACACAAATATAAAAAAATACTATTTTTATGGCCCCTACTTGAGAGAACATATTTAAATTCCTAAATGCGCAATGTAAATATAGTCATTAAAATGTACTATGTTTAGATTCGACTTCTTACGTAGTTTTTCATCGGATCTCCATATTATATCATATCTCATTTTATCATTATCGTTGTTTACATCAAGTAACTATTTCAGGTACCCTATTGAATCAGTACGCAGGATATGGCTTTTTATGGTATGTGCAGACAAAGATATGCTGGTTATCTAGTTACTCAGTCCACTTTAAAAAATTTACTGGGAATATTTATTTAGCTCAGACAAACGAAATCCTTAGCTCTGCCAGCCATAAGATTGTAACTTTAACCCTCGTATGAAAATTGCTATATAGGAAATTAGAGCGGAATGATTCGGTTCAGAACATTTTCCCAGAAGTTTTGTCAAGGATCATGTAAGGAGGAAGATAGAACAGATTTTTCAAAGTACAGAGAACAAACGATTTTTCATAATAAGGGAGTAGAATTTTGTTTGTTATTTTATCATTATTTCTAATTTGGTTGTTATTTTATTACGTTATTTAAAATGAACATTAAAAAAATTCAATATTTCATTCTTAGTCCCTATTAGGTTTTAGCTTACGCACTATGATATTTACATCTTTCTTTTAATATCACATCAAATTTCAAAATCAATCCATTTAAGTTATACTATAATAACAATTATATAAAAAATACATGGAATATTAATGAACTATAAATTCATATTCATGGTAAAGTTGAACGTAGACATGCAAATTCTGGTATTATTATATTTATGGCAATAAAAAGACAAACTTGATTAAGGAACTAGGCTATACGTTATCCTCGAGTATATGCAAACTGTTATGTAACTCTCATTGTAAATTGTATGCATTTAAGGATACACATCACGAACATTTGAATTTACCTAAATATTTATTACTCTTAGGTACAAAAATTGACTATTTTCTCTGATCGCCGATTTTAAATGTTAGCATTAAGTTTTTAGCTTTTTCTTATACTCCCTTCCTTTTCTTCCTGTGCTTTCTTGTCTCCATCTTCTTTACTCAGTAGGGACATGAACACATAGGACCTTTCCAACGTTTTTCTTACCAGTAACGTCAGAGTATTAATGTAAAAGCATTTGATTTTGGAAAATAAATGGTTTATAGTGTTATCCAAACAATAGTTTGGAAAATAAATTGAGGGATTTTATACTCTTGATATTTTATTGAGAGCGTGGGAGTCTTACAGAGATTATTTTTGTTTGAGGGTCTCGAAAGACTATCTATAAGAACGCTTTCTTGTTTCGGTTAAGCTATTCAAATGGAATTGTTCCTCTTTAAAGCGCAATCAATTAAAAAGACCCGAGGTCTGAACATTTCAAAGAAATTTGGCGACGGTTAACTAGTTGCAAAACCAAGAATTTTATAGCTTTAACTTTGCCACAGAATTAATTTCCATCTAAAAATACATAATAATTGTACGCGGCCGTGGAGATTAATATTCAGTAAACTATGAAATGACTCTCGCCGCTATACAACTTTCAAGCTTATTACGCGGAACAGAGTCTTATGAAATGCACAACTGAGCGGTCTTAATGCTTATGTCAGTTTTGTAGTAGTATGAGGAAGCATGTAAATTAGGGGATGAAGAAAGCGACGATAAGTATGGAAGAGATGCGGGTAAGCACTCAAATGGAATCGGTAACGGAAGATTCGGAGGGTTGATGGAATGGTTAGAATAATATCTACGAGATTTGTTCGTCGAGGAGATGTTAGTGGGGTTGTAATCGAGAGTGCCTCGAATTCTAGGGAAAGTGAAGGGGTTTTCCTATGAATTAGGATTCAAAATGACGGATTGGTCTGGGGAAAAATGGAAAACGCGGCTTAAAAATGTTTTTTTTTGTGTGACCTATTGAATCCTTAATGTCAAGGTTTTATTTTTTTATCTCTGAACAAATAAGCCACCATAGGAAATACGGCAGATAAAAATGAATCCAATATCATAGAATCCATAAAAAGATGGATAAATTCTATATTAGACACAGCAAAAATTTAAAAATGGGGATTGATACGGCTATTTTAGGGATTCAATTAATCATGAATATTATATATATATATATATATATATATATATATATATATATATATATATATATATATATATATATATATATATATATAATATTTACATATTTAATTATATATATATATATATATATATATATATACATATATATATATACATATATACGAAGGTGGTCTGAAAGGTTTCCGACCTAAAAAAGATAGAAGACATTTTTTCTGAATTTTTTTAAAATCCAATTTTCTTATTAACTCTGCACACTACCCAGCGATGCTCCCATCTCTGTAACCCGTCCAAATAGTACACAGCATTTTTCTCTGCAAAATAATTATTCACTGAGGTGATATCTTCATTGATCACGAAGTTGGCCTCTTCATTTGACAAACACCTCTGTCCTCCGAGCGCAATTGTTAGATGAGGGAAGAAAAAGAAGTCGCTTGGGGCTAGATTTGGTGAGTAAGGTGGATGGTCAAGCAGTTCAAACCGTAATTCGTAGATTTTCGCCATGGCAACCGCTGAGGTGTGAGACAGTTCTTTGTCTTGATGGAAAAGGATTTTCTTTTTCTGCAAATGTGTAGGTTTTTCCGAAAAGTTCTGCCTTCCACTTGTCAAGTAATGATGCCTTGTATGCTCCTGTAATTTTTTTTTCCTTTTTGAAGATAATCGACTAAAATAACTCCATGACCATCCGAAAACACAGTCGCCATCACTTTCCCAGCCGAAAAAATAATATTTGCTCTTTTTTGGAGCCGGTTCCCTCATTGTAGTCCACTGTTTGGACTGTATTTTTGTTTCGGGCGTATAATGGTGTATCCAAGTTTCATCTACAGTAATTATTCGGTGCCAAAACTTACATTTATTGCGCCTAATTGGCGCCAACAGAGCGTTGGAAATGTTCATTCGAGCACGTTTTTGGTCTAACGTGAGCAAACGCTGCATCCAACGCGCAGACATCTTTCTCATACCTAAATGTTGATTTAATATGTGACAAAAACGTTCTTTTGACATGTTCATAACCTTTGCTATCTCTCTCACTTTAATTCGGCGGTCGTCTAGCACCATTCGGTGAACTTTGGCGATGTTTTCGTCGGTAGTTGCAGTTTTTGGAGGTCCCGATCGCTCATCGCCTCCCAAGCTCTTACGGCCACGTTGAAATTCAGCTGCCCAAAATTTAATGTGGTAAATGATGGTGCAGAGTTCTCATACACAGAATCCAACTCATCTTTTATTTTCGTAGGGGTATTATCTTTCTAAAACAAATATTTAATGACAGCTCGATACTCGATTTTGTTCATTTTCACAAAAACACTCACATTAACTCACTCAAACGACTTGGTGAGTAACTGTCAGCGGATGAATAGCAAAATTCACAAGCTCTTATTTACGAGTGCTGCCTTCTGCGAGTGTGAACTTCTGACCGTTGAGGTCGGAAAGTTTTCAGACCGCCCTCGAATATACATATACATGTGTGTGTGTATACACACACACACATATACATGTGTATATGTATACATATACACACATACACAAGAGCTAGCCCTTATACCACCAGATGAATATCTACATATTATGACCGTTGAGTCTTGAATGAAGTTGCTATGAGATTCTGTAGCTGCTGGAAAATTTAAATACACTCAAATAAAAAACAGTGAAAAAAACAAAAATGGATTCTTCATTTCTATTTTATGAAATGCCAAAGTGCATAAATGGCAAGTCTTTCCGTTAATCATCATATGTTTCCACGAATTTTACACCGAAACCATTATTTATTTAACATATGTTTTAGTTACGACAGTAAATAAATAAAGATTATAGAAAGTTACTTTCCACGGGTTCTTATTGCAAGGAACATCTTGAAAATGTCTTTCACTCCTCGTCCTGAAACCAATAATTCAGCGGGAATACTATAGCAACAGGTCTATTATGAAGTATTGGTAACCCTCAGTTCAATTTGAAGTCCAATCACAAAATAAGTGAGCATTGAATCTTTTTTAACGCTAAGATTGAATAAAACGAGTTTTCCACTGGATGGAAATAAACCACCACCTCCATTAAAAACTGTACAGGATTGCTAAAAAAAATTTCTGATCAAGTATATCCATAGAACTCAGATTTGGAAGCAAGTGGCCGTAATCTGTCTTTCCTCCTACAACTTTTAAACTGACAACTGGAAAGTTTTAAGTTAAAAATAAGGAAATGAAGTAAGATTGCCGTGATATCAGTTGAAAAGTAAATCAACATCATGTTTAAGTATCATTGAAATCCTATTTCATAAATTCCTTCTACTCAATTAATAAACTGTTGGAATATCTAGTATTGCATCGGGTGAAGGGCAAATATTGAGAGTTATGATAGCAATGCCTATGAAACCAGCGAATCATGCCTATTCTCTATTCTGAAATTTAAATATTTTCCATTCTATAAGGGCTGAAATTTTGAACGCGTGCATTGCATATTCTTAACATCGAATCATGATCCAAAGGAAATCATTCGCACTAGAGAGATAATAACCTTCTTTGAGAGATCCGGGAGGAAATTCCCGCGTAGAAATGCTGCATCGCCTCTTATAAAGGGATTGGTGCGCTAACAGCCTTGGGGAGTCATAAACATGCACGCGCGGCCTCCTCCTTCCCCTTATCCATATTCTGGAGTGGGCAATCACGCCTCGATTGCGGCGCCCAGCCCGTGACAAGGTCACTTCATTGCTATCGGAAACCATCGTCATCAGGCCGTATTCAGAAATACTCTGGGAGTTGGAGCTGGGAAAATGAGAATATCCAAGTACACATCCTCATTAGGGTGTGTTCTTGCCGTAAATTGGATTCATGAAAGTGATGAGTTCAGGGATCAACGAAGATTCACGGCAGCAAAATACGGCTCCCTTGGGGCAATTTCGAGTGAAGGGAAAATAAGAAGAAAATGGAAAAATCGCGGCAGGAAACATTCGCTCCTCGGAAATTGCAAGCAAGTGCGTGGGTGGTCTAATTTCCAAGTTGGGTCGGCAAAATGTCATATGGATTATGCCCACGGAGGTCTCCTGCTTCCCAGAAAGACGGGATGAAGTGAAGTTCGTTTTGTAAACGAGACGGAAGGAATCACAGGCGAGTATTTTACTGGGAATGCATGAGAAGATTGAAAAACTCACCCATGGTGACATGATCGTTGGGAAATTAAATCTAAGACAGCATGAAACACTGGAAAAAATTACACGTCGTCCAATAAAAGCAAGGACTGAACGGCGGTGAAATAAAAGCCCATCCATAAGAGTAGATTGAGCATCATGAATAACAGTTCTTCGAATTGCGCGCCACTTACATTATTAATTAAATTCCTGTAGCCACTATCTCTTGTTCACAACCGCAACCTGCAACCTCTAAATGGGGAATGCCAGTGGAGATTAATTTGAGCATAAAATTGAAGATTTCCATAATCCAGGAAATGGTGTGACAGTTATTGAAACAAAATAACGATTAAATTCCAATTTATTTCGGCAACCGTCGTCATCGGACGATAGGTTAATTAAACTTTACGGGACAGAAATGGTATTATTAAAATTACATATTTAGTGATTGATATCCAGTTATAGAATTCATAGAAAAGCAGTGATGATTCTAACAGGCAAAATGAGCAAATTAATACAATAATTTTTTATGCACAAATACATGTGTGTTTTAATTGGTTTTAGCCCTCAAAGCATTCACATAATTTACAAAGATCAGATAAATATCCCATGATCCCTACTATTTCAGTGTTGAACCAATGAAATGGAAATAAGTAATGACTGTACAAAAAACCGGAATATGGCACATTTAACTTGCACTAAAATCGTCTATAAAAATCACCATCATTGGTGCAGGCCTTGCTGTATTAATTATCATTGATGTTAAAATTAAACACCAAAATATATTCTCTATAATAGTATTATTGAGAAATACACATGAAATTAACAGAAATTAAAAAGTAATTCAGTTAATATTTCCAATTTTATCCTCTAAAATGGACTATATTTGAAAAATCTCTGTGATTGCGTAACAATTTACTTCATTTACTCGCATCGTTGCAACTCTTGGAAAAATATGGCTAGTATTGCATTTTTGCCTGGCTAATATCCAGGTCCTGCTCAAGTTGGAGATTAACTTTAACTGTAGAAATAATCAAGAATTTAGGCACAATAATTTAACGTCTAACGGAATAGAGCCATCAAGGAGAAATTTTATCGCAGTGATATAGAATATTAAAGTTTTCTGTATGTTATCCCAATCTCCGATGGCTAAATTTTGACGTATTTCAAAGTTTTTGGCAAGTAACCTCTAAGTTTGTTTTTTATAGAGTTAATCGATTTTTCACTGAGCTAATTTTTTCAAATTCCAATGGTCAAGGTGAAAGATTTTTACACTCTGAAATTGTTGCGTTCAAATGCACAAAAGCGGATGACTCCGTCAAAAGTTACTGTTGCGGTATCTCCCGCAGTTTCTTTGGAATTTATGGGAAATATTAAATAATTTGTTTGGTACTTCTGAATCTTTTGATTCAATTTGAATTCTGTTATTCGTCTACATTAAACTAAATTCTCATTTCCAAAGATACACTAAAAGTTTCTCAAATTTTGGTACCATTTAAAATTTTTATTACCTTTAAAATGCATTAAAATTTATTCGCTACAAAGAAACATAGTGGCGTGTATTGCCTTATGCAAATTATTATAGTTACTTGTCAACACATACCTTAGTACATTTTAGTACCTGAACAAAAATGCGTAGCTTAATATGTTGTAAAAATTTCGTATCTTCAAAGGATAAAAATATTTGTTCATGAAATATCTCCATACCTCCTGTGGGAATTTATCATCATAATAAAATGTATGACATTTACTAATGATAAGAAAAGCAAATTCCAGGCAAATTTAACGGAAAACATTGTTCCTTCATCTTATAAATATAGGATACAAATGTTTAGTCTGCACACAAAGGTTATTCCTGTCATCTATAATAAATTAGTATCCTAAAAATATTTTAACCTGCCATTGGCTATTAACTCACTAACCTATGATTGGATCTTTCCTTTAAATCGATTTTTTGTATAATATTCCAATTTTTAGTCTTCATTTCTGCATAACATCCCTACTTGCGCCAAATTTGCAAAATATGGAGTCATACAAACGTAACGGGCTAATAAAAGAAAAACCATTCGGTCAGTTGGTAGAACGGACTGCTTTCAACAACATCTTCGATCCGAATACAGATTTTATCTCTTACAATTATTGATGAAACAAGGAAACACTCGAAATAAATTAATCAAGCGCAAAGCATTCAATCTAAACATGAAAACAAAGTAATGAGTGAAGCATTTTGACCATAACAATTAGTATAAATATATTGACTCTATGGCGAGGAAAATCAAATCGAAGCGTTGGGTTTGCATATTTCCAACACCATATCTTTATGAAAAAATAATGGAATTCAAGCAACAAATAGTTCAATTAAAAATATAATTTGCTTCAAAAGGATGTTTAACAGCTAATTTGAAGTATATGAACGATTTACTTGACTTTGTGACCTATGGAAGGTTTTATGTTTTGTTTCATTTCACAAAAATATTACGCTTTACGCCGTTCATAAAAAATAAACCTTCAAATGACGAGCGGAAAGTGGATATCTATTATAAAACGTGTTTATTAACGGTAATTCTCTTTAATATGTGACACAAAGTCCATGGTTCAAGAGCAGAAGAACAATTTCCGGCTCACTCCGCAGACTGCTTTTCCCTCCTCACGAAGTTCGGCTCGAGATACGCTTCCTCAAAATCCTCCTCACTCCACTCCCCCAACACCACTCACTCCAACACTTCCCCACCCGACACCCACCAACACCCATTCCTCACGACCAGACGAAGGCACGCCCACCTACTCCTTCCCCACCCACATCCGTCTCCATTCAGCGGCCTTCCAACTAAAACCGTCGCCCCGACCCACCTCCACGCCTCAACCACAAACCCACCCTTTCCACAATTCACCCTCACATTCTTTCTCCTACCTACTACTCCTCCTCTTCCCATTACCCTCCCCCGCCGAGGCATATACGTTGCGCTATCTGCTTCCTCTTCCTCCCCGTCGAGCTTTCAGTCGCTTCACCCCCGTGGGCGGTGGATATGTTCTCGATGGCGGGATCCACTCACTTTTTTCACCGCTAACACGGAAAAAGAGGCGGAGAGAGAGAATTGGAGGATAGGACCGAGGAGGTGTATTATTGAGGCGTTTAGAGAGGGGCCTAGCTATGCCGCCGCGATCTCTGAAGGCACGCGCCTCCACATCAATGGTGCTTCGTCTTTGTGTAAAAGAAATAAGTGCGGCCCATCACCCAACACGAGGAGGAGAGCGGCAGAGAATCTACATTACGACTATGCAATGAACGGACGATGAGGGGGTTGAATTTGAATGTCTTCACGTCATAAAGTACACCTGTATTTGATTAACAAAACGCTTGACGAAAAATTCCTCGTGGGTATTAACTACAGCGATGAAAAGGAATTTTCTCCATTCGAGAAACATCTCAAAGTGTATATCGTGAGTTAATTGGAGTAGTAGTAGTATTTAGCGGATGCGACAGACAGCTGAGGTCATTTGCGCCATAGGGGATGAACAGGAAAGGATGAAGGGTGGAAAGTAACCCGGCGTCGGCATTAGCCTACTCTTAACGAAAGGCGCCAAATGGTCCGCAGCTTAACGTCCCATCCGACGGACGGCTTACTCCCTCAAAGTGCCCTCCACAAAGCACCTCAAGTAGGGATCCAAATACCCCTGAGAAATATTCAACACCGCCGGGATTTGAACCCGGACCCTCTGGGTGGGAAGCCAGTAAGATAGCCACCGCAACATTTCGATCCCGAGTTAATTGTAGCTCAGATATTTTTAGAGAAAGAGAATATCTCATTCTGAATGAGGGACATGAGGAGAGTGGGCCTGAAAGAGATATTTGAAAGAAAATTCTATCAACGAAGGAGATATATCACGGTCTCCCGAATGCTCTGGAAGCAGTAAAAATTGGAACCAAGAAAAACATCTGCCACCCACTCGCTGAGATACTTTTCAAATGTACTCAAGAACGAAATAAGACATTTTGGTGTTTTTTTTCATAGCCTCACAGATTAAAGCGCGATGAAGTGTTTTATCTACTGAGAAGGAACACGATCAAAATAGTCTAGTTTCTCGGCCTAAAGGTAAAAGTGCTATGGATAAAAATTGTTCATGACAAATTTGATCCAATTTTTCCGATTCAATTTCCTTTGATAGTAAGAAAAACGGAAACCAATATCCGCTGTTAGAACTAACTCCTAAATTACATAACAGTCCTTAATTTAAATCAATACTGGTTTTCAATCAGTGTTATAGACTTAAAATATTCCGTTAACTTGCCAATTATTTGATTGTCACTTGTAATATTTTCAGTGAAACACGAGACTCAATATTTGTGTGCTCTTAGAAATTTAAATTTCGGGCCTCATTTGGTAATATAAAAAGGAGAATCAGCGCCAGAATGGATTCGTGACTGAGTCCGATAAGCTTCCCCTATAACCTGACTAACTTCAAGTTTTAATATGGAATTACACATAGTTAGTTTTACGTAGCAGCAGTTTTTTTTCATAGCGTTGAAAGCCAAAATTTAAGATATAAACCGTGCTAAAGTCCGTAATGAGCTCCTTAAATAATTTTTTTTTTATCGATTTGCGGTAAAATGTTCGATTTGCGTATAATGGGAAAAACATTCTGTAGGCGATTCGTATAGAGAAAAATGAGACTCTAAAGATAGAAAAAGGGTGTAAACTTGTGTGAAATTTAAAAAACGTGTACGCAGCCATTTATATAAATGAAATTTTAACAAAATGTAAAAGCAGTGGCAGTTGTTCATCAAAAAATAAAGGAAAAGAGTGGATAATGAGAACCAGGACTGGATTAAAAGGCTAAAAGCATATCAGGACTTCATTACCACCTGGATGATTATAGATAATGTATAATCAATGTTGATCAGAAGTTGTTTAATGTAGTTTAAGATGCAGTAGTGGGGGAAATCAAAATAAGCAAGAAGTGGGTTGAGAATTTAATGCAAATGGTTGAATGTTGGTAGCTACGTTAGCGGGAATAAGATATTCGAAGAAAAGATGATAACGATATCAACTTGAGACGACATAGAGGAGAGACGAAGAATGAAGAAAATAAATACGGCAATGAAATTAATCATGTTTATAAATCACTCTTTGACGATATACGCTAAAAATTAAGACGTGAAGAAGACGTTACCTGGGATATTCCTTTTAATGGCAAGTACTTATTTTAATTTATTCAATTAATTAACCTCGAAGGGAAGGTTTGTACAAACTTTTCGTTCCCCAAACAATTTCCTAGATTAAGGTGTTTCCTGCCACAGGCATTACAGCAATAGAAGAAACGTGCCCAGTAAAATTAAAAAAAAATCCTTTACTACCCATGCAACTCCTGTCATCATCGTCGGCGATTAAAAGTTCAACAGAATAAAATTCACGTTCAAGAGTTGTGATTCCAGTTAAAATCGCTTTCCGAGGCCATTTTCTCTTTTCATGACAGATGGGCAATCACCGTGAGCAAGGACTTCAGGAGAGGGAATGAGTAAAGAGAAACCGGATGTCGTTATTAAACTTTGTTTAAGGAATGAAACCGGTGGTCAATGTTTTATCGTCCCTTCTGTAAATAGGGATATTTATATTTGCGTCCTCTCCTCAGTCAATTCAACGGAAGGCTTATTGGAAACTAAAAAATTGTGTATCACTGTGAATTGAAATCGGATCCATAAAAGGAAGGTGTATTATTTGAAATTTCTGAATCCTTCATAGATCGAACCACCTGAGGATGTCCCGATATTTGACAATGCGAAATATCAAATGCTTTAGTTTAAAATGTTGAGTTTCCTTTCCCTTCTGTAATCAATACGAGAGATACTCGAATAAATGATACATTGAGGTAAATCTAGTTGAAAGAGTCCGAAATGTTAAAGTTCCATGATCTGAAAAAGCAGGAGGGACAGAAGGGCTAGAGGCAACGAATTTATATTTAAACTTGGTTATTATTCAGGTATACATGCCACCGAGCAACCATGCGTAGGAAGAGGTCAATAGGATAAACGATCAATTAGAGGACATAATCGCGTGTGTTCCCGCAGGAAAACTTTTGATAGTGATGGGGGATTGGAATGCGACGGAAGGCGAAGGAAGAGATGGTGATGAGGTGGGGGACTACGGTTTAGGCACGAGGAATGACCGCGGGGAGAAAGCAGTTGAGTTCTGCAGGAGACAGGGGTTAGTCATCATCAACACTTGGTTTAGACACCACAAAAGACGCAGGTATACATGGGAAATGCAACGTGACTCAGAGAGGTATCAGCTACATTATATTCTGGTTAGACACAGGTTTAGGAACAGTGTGATTAATTCGCACAGCTTCCCGGGAGCGGATGCGGACTCTGGCCACAATTTAGTGGTTATCAAATGTAGCGTCCATTTCAAAATGATAAGGCAGGGGCGGCGTGTTACAAAATGGAATTTAGAAGCACATAATGGTCTGAAAATGAAGGAGTACAAACCGTTGGTAGAGGAAATCATGGAGAATGGTAAAGAGCTTAGTACTATCGAAGAAAGATGGAAAAGTATCAAAAAAGGGTCATCGAAAGCCGCAAAAGACACTATTGGAACCGTTAACGCAAAAAGGACAAGGAATCCATGGATCACGGATGAGATGATTACAAAGATGGATGAGCGTCGAAAATGGAAGAATGTAAATACAGAATTAGGCAAAATTAAGTACAAAGAATTAAACAATAAATTGAGGCGGGCAACAAATAAAGCAAAAGAAGCATGGTGGAAGAGCAGTGCGAGGATATGGAAAGTCTGCAGAGGAAGGGTGATATCGGTGCGCTGTACAGCAAAGTTAAATCTTTATCGGGAAGTAAGAAAGGGAGATCTATGCTAACAGTTAGAGATAAGGAAGGTAAGGTAATAGTTGACACAGGAAAGATCCAAGAGAGATGGAAGGAATATATAGAAGAACTATATAGTAAAAAGCTTAGACCAAAGTTAGACATTGAAAAGGAACATGAAGTAGAGGACGACAGCTTAGGTCCAGGCATACTACACAATGAGAGAGAAAGGGCATTAAGGGAGATGAAACTAAATAAGGCCGTGGGGGTGGATAACATTCCCGCGGAACTGTTGAAATGTTCAGGAAAATGTGGCAGAAAGAGGCTATATGGGGTGATTCGTAGTATTTATGAGGAAGGAATCTGGCCGGAAGACTTTGTGAGATCAGTTTTAGTTCCTATTCCAAAAAAGGTAAAGGCTACATCATGTGAGGACTACAGGACGATAAGTTTGATATCCCACGCAGCTAAAGTTGTTCTCAGGATCATAAACAAAAGGATAGGGAGTAGGACAAATGATTACTTAGGGGATGATCAGTTTGGGTTTAGGAAAAGGAGAGGTACGCGTGTTGCCATTGCAGTAATGAGATTATTAATCGAGAGGAATATAGAAATAACCAGGAAGTATTTGCCTGTTTCGTAGATTTCGAAAAAGCGTTTGATAGAGTGAATTGGGAAAACCTAATGAGTATATTGCATAAAATAGGAATAGATTGGAGGGAAAGGAGGCTAATCCGCAACCTGTACATGTCTCAGACTGCTCAGGTGCAAGTGGGGAACGGGGAGTCCGGTTGGGCAGTGTTAGGAAGAGGTGTAAGGCAGGGATGCCCATTATCAACGTTGCTGTTCAACCTGTATGTAGAGGAAATGATTAAAGAGGCATGGGAAGAACTGGAGGAAAAAATGAAAGTCGGAGGGGAATTCGTAAAATCAGTTAGGTTCGCTGATGACCAAGCTTTAGTTTGTCAGTCAGCCAAGGGGTTGCAAAAATTGCTGAGCGAATTGGAAACTCGGTGCGACAGGTATGGGATGAGAATCATTATAAATAAAACAAAGGTTATGCGGTTTTACAGAAAGAAAAAGGCTAAGCTAAACATTAAAATAGGAGGGCAAAAACTGGAGCAGGTAGATCGGTTTACGTATCTCGGAAGTGTGTTGGACGAACACAGTCAAAGAAGTAGGGACGTAAGGAGAAGAATTCCGCTAGGCAAAGAGGCTTTCACAAGGAGGAGGGAGTTGATGAGAGGGACGTTGAGTAAGGATATTAAGAAAAGACTCGTTCAAACGTTGATATGGAGCGTAGCTATGTACGGTGCGGAAATGTGGTCACTGAAGCAGGAGGATAGACGTAGACTGGAGGCTTTTGAATTGTGGGTTTGGAGAAGAATGGAGAAGGTGAAATGAACAGCGAAGAAAACAAATGAGGAAGTACTTGGTATGGTGGGCGAAGAGAGGGGTTTGTTAGGAGAAATCCTATGGAGGCAGGAAAAGTGGATGAAGGGGGTATTAACCGGAAGTGGGATGTTGAAGACTGTAATAGAGGGGAGAATGTTAGGAAAACGAGGAAAGGGAAGGAACAGGATAAGGATGTTGGACGGGATGAAGGGAGGAAAAAAGTACTCAGAGATGAAGAGGGGTCTGATGTAGAGTAGGATACTGGATTTTATATTTTGTTAGGAAGCATAAAATATTTATCTAGTAGCTGTGCCCATCCAAAATCTACCTTAACCGATAGATTACCTAATAATAATAATATATACATATATATATTTAGATCATAGAATTTGAAAATATGTATAACAGAATGTAAAATCTTCCTTACGGTTCTTCTCAAGAACAAGTATAATAGGCCTCTCCCTAGGTAATGAATATTGTCGGTGTGGACCAGATTACCATTCAACTACATCATAAAGTCCTATTTTATTTAGTTTAACTTCATTTTGGTCGATTCTGGGTACCTGAATTAATAGACGGCAGTCCTGATTCTCTCCTGGGGAAATAATGGAAAACTCGGACTGCATTTATCGCCACGGTTGAATAATCCCCAATGTGGCATGGAGGCACGTGTCGGCACCGCATTCGTAGTAGCTGGAAGCGACATTTGGCTTCCAGCGTGGACTGTAGAACGCGACGCTATTCCAATCAATCGGCTTCGCCCCGGAGTCGTTTGACGTGCGCGAATCCCCTGGGGGATCAAGCGGGGAGGGAAGCAGATAAACGGAGACGATGGATGGAACTGACTGGGTAATAATGGTAGGTGTGGTGTCCATTGGAGGGAGCGGCACCCATCGGTTAAGACAAACTCAGCCCCTGGGATGGGGTTTGGTCTTTACCCGTTAGGACACGCACACATGCCTTACTTCAATTTTATTTTCTCTTCTTGAGCTCGATGCTAGGGACGCCGAGACTTCGGATGCTCATCCACACTCCATCCATGAGCCCCCGAGGGGACTCGTTGCCCAAATTTTCCGCCATGTTTGCCAGATGGTCCTTGAGCACAGGAGACAGGCACAGGAGAGCCGTCTTGTGTCGAGTATTTAAGTCGAATGCTCAAATTCAGAATCAAGAAATAATAAACGAACGGTCCGCGATTCGATTCGTGAGTTAGATGAATATCAAATGAAATAATTCGAGAATTACGATTCGCAATTTAAATTCACAAAAAAGTGTGATTGCCATCATTCTTACTCTTGATAATTGAGACAAAAATAGGTAGCCACAAGAAGTTGACTCCCTTCTTGGCATTGAGAATGTAATCATGTTTGATTAGATGCAAGAGCTCCGATTTACGTAGGGAAATTTGATTCGTATTTCATTTTTTTCGAGCAACGACCAGTGAATCAGTATTTAGGAGACATCTCCTCTATATATGCTGAATTTGAACATTTATGGATTAATGTTAAGCTACCCGGAAGATGTATGCGTTTTTTTGCATCTGGACATCGTTAAAGCACAATTGACCATTCTTGCTCATCTATCGCCAAGTTGCACATTATTTTTCCATTGATTTGAATAACACGTGACTACTATTTAAGTTAGACAACAAAAGTCATGGTCATGCAAAGAAAACCTTGTCAATATTCCGAGCAAAATTATCGAAATATCGCGTATTAAAGTATCTTCTCTAATTCGAATAAATCCAATGGCGTCGTGGCACGTATATTGTCAATGAATACAAATTAAATGTATCGATACTGAGTCTGATGTGGTGGAACGTGATGATGGTGTTAACCGTTGTAGTCAAATACTTAACGCTCTATTTCCGTTAGTAACGATACTCTGTCTCATTTTCGGTTAAATTGGACCTGAAGTAATATTTTAAAATTAGCTGTATTGAATTGGGCAACGTTAACATTAATAGAGTCATTTTACCTTAGCCATTGAATGTACTGAAAAAGGATTTCAACCACTCCTTACTAAGATATTCATTAGTTGTCTGTTGTCACTGCTAATTTCGTATTCAACCTGATTGCTCCCCTTCTATTAAAAACTTATTTTCTCGAATGGTACAAGAGAAATATGAGAATTCTTGCAAAAAGTATGCACAAAGTTGATCGGGATTAACCCAGCTCCTTCCCACCAAGGCTCATTAGCCATTTAGCGTATCCCTTAGTTATTTTTAGCCGCCCTTTCTACCATATGCAAATCTTCCCTGTGCCACTTTCGCTTAAACGCCTGGAGAAACCCCTTCAAACAGTCCTGCGACAACCCACGTTGCTCCCCTCCCCAACGGACGACATAACCCATCTCCTTACCTATTACCAAACATTAAGCACGCCAATTTCACTGTCATCAGCCTTCATCCCGGCCACCTCGAACCCTTTCCTGTGGCCAGAAAACCCTTTATCACTGCCACAGGCATTCCATTAGGAAACTTGGTCGCGACAGAATACCCTATTGTCACTCGGAATAATTCGATGAAAACTTGAGCGGATTGGATCGACGCTCCTCATGGAATCCGCGGGCAAACTGCAAAACGTGCTGATTAAGAAATTCGCATTACATTGGTGAGGCATCCATCCCCTCGAGAACTGAAACGCGATCGATGTGCAGGCCAACCGCGTTCGGAGGTGATCTGGATTTCTTTTCCTCGTTCCTTATCAACAGGGAATAAGGAGACGGGAGAATGGAGTGAGGGACGAAACAGGAGGGATTTTATCGCGAAAACTTTCAATTTTACCTGAAACGGAAAGAAATGACATCCCCTTTAAAACTTGGAAAGTATGCCACAGACGTAAAGGTCACCTCTACTTCAGCCGTTAAACAGAAGCGTGTTATCAATTTTCCGTTGAGAAGGCTTAATCTCGGATGATTATTTTAGCCACATTTATAATTGTGCAAATGAATTCAAGCACGTCATCTTCCAGAGCACCGAATGTCGATAATCGAATGCTAAAAGGTAGCTAAAAACGGGAGGCTTTGGCAGTTGAGAGACAATAAAATTCTATATCACCGGCAATTACCACACCGCTGCACGAGTTTTATTGATATTTCGTGTATTATTTTAATATTTCAATTAAAAGATATTTAGAAGTCGGAATCCCCTATACAACTCATAAAAATGCCGTAGTTTTCAGTGGCGTGACATGATATTATTCATAGTGCTGACGTAATCTCTCTGCAGGTGACTCCAACCTCCTCCTATGACTTATAATTAAGACCATTTTTTGTCCCTCGCCAGCAGAATATGATTTTCTTTCATATCAACACTACATTTAAATTAAAAAATTGAATTACACATAAAGGCAATCACTCTGAACTTCAGTTGTGTCATAGCCATCTTTACTTAACGTATAATTTATCATAAAGTTGCCAATGCTTGCACTTGTAAACGATAACGTATCTGGTAAGTTCAACAGATTCAGGCTTGATAAACTGCGGAAAAGTGCAAATTGTCCTTATTTCATTCATGATAACGTATCTCCTTCTTTTAATTTCATTTTAGAAAAATAAATTTACCGTAACAGCGTTTACTGAGAGTGGTTCTAAAAGGTTTACAATTTCAAAAACACGATTTTTCAAAAACAATTTAAGTCTTCCATAGTAATTAAAGTTAATTACTACATTAAAGTGCAATATATCCTGAATTCTCACAGCCATTAATGTCCTGCTTTCAATTAATGACTTTTCATATTTTCATTGATTTGGATGAATGCCTTCCTCTTGTAGTATTATTACAAATTTGCTGACGAACCAAAATTGAACAAAGGTAAAAGAACTCTTATTTATATGCTAGTATTCCTCCTCAGAAACCGCCTAACCATGAGATTTTCCTGCACTGATGATATTTATAGAGATTTTAAGCGAAATCATCATTCAGGCCTGAGGCCGAAAATCCAACATTGTTATCCATCTTTCTAGAAATTGCAACAGTTCAACTTTCTCGGAGCAAAAATTATAGAATATGAGCCTCACCTTACGAAAATGACATTATTTCTCATTTTTAATTATCAGTGGATGGAAAATTTTTATCGAATGTCTTTGGAAGAAAGTTCGTCTGGACGTAAAATAGAGAGTGGAGGTGTCATGAGACATCTTGGGCAATCGCACTTGCACACTTATGATGCATTGTTAAATTTAACGTATTAGTTAAAAATTTTCCCAAAAAAAATATTTTATGGAGATTGGAACGGAGAAAGCATTTTGCTCCCGTTGACTGCGGTGACCAAATTCTTTGCCACTTCTCTGTGCTCGCCTATCATGAGGATGTTTGTGGATTCGTGTATTCGGTAGCATTTTTTCCTCCGCTACCATTTTGCATCATTTACTTCCCAATTTCACTTTGTCTGATTACTCTAGAAACATTGATTCTTCTGAATAGCGCAAGTGTGGACCCTGGGGCCGAGAGGAAATTTTCTAATCCTTAAGAGCAGTAATAGTTTCCTATTCTGAATTCAGAGAGAATGGATATTTTCTGTTTCTAACTTCGGCGATTTGGATTCGGTAAATTCGCAGGGAGGCGATAAGGACCTTACAAATAATTCCTTAACTTAAAGACAACTTCAATCACCCTACCGGAAATATTTTCTCTTCTCGGTGAAAACAATAATTTTTAGACTACTACATTCATCAAGAAAACGATACAGTTAATACTTTTACCTATTCAGAGACTCCAGCACTTTTCTGTTCTGCGAGATACCGATTGCGACAATCCTAAGAGATCGCGATTGCGTTTTAAAATATTTGTACTTTTTTATGAGGATATTAGATTACTGGAGAGCCAAATTTAGTCAGAGAGCGTGCAAAAGTAAAACCATGGTGTTATTGAAGCCATAAATGACAAACCAACGAACCTAACCTCGTTTACAGTCATCGATTAAGGACTAACCTCAGGTTTTTTGACGGGCTGATTCCAAATATTCTCAATGAAATTAAATACGTGAGTTGGCAAAGTTGGCAAAGCGATGTTAGAGGGTTGGGTACTTCAAATATCTCTCCCGGACGTGGATTTAGTGTGAGAACCGATGCCTGATTGATACATATGTACCAAAATAGTTTATTTAGCTGAGTTAGTCACATCTATATTTTCATCCGTAAAGACTAAATTGAAGTGAATTATCTTTTTCAGCTCTCTTTCATACCTGTGGCTATAAATTTGTTTCTACTTTAATATTCTTATTTTAAATAAATTTCGGTTCAGCCAAAATATTTTGAAATTTCTACATTGTAAACATATTCATTTTGGTCATAAATGGCAACATTTATATAATTTCCCAGGTTGACTGACTTAATACTCGCTTTTCCTTCTAAATGTTAACTCTGTTACACAAGTTATACACGATATAAATTGGTGCAATTATAAAGTATTGATTGCTTTTCACAATCAAACTTTGTTTTTCGTGAGAAGATCAGTACGCTACGCTCAAATAAGTTTCCATCCTGAACTTAATAAGGTCATCCTTGTGGCGATGACGTCACATTGAAGCTTTTCAGTCCTCGGAAGCCAACTCAATTTTTCAATTCCTTTTCAGCTTTCTAGATAAATTCTTTCTGCATAAAATAACGGTTATATGCATAGATTTTGTTTAAAACTAAGTATATTTACAAAAATTTTGCAAATACCACGAATCACGTACGGTTCACCAAGCATGCTGATCATGTGATACTCGTATATCCCCCCGCGATGGAACTTGACCATCCTCTTTCAGCAACCCTCCTCCTGCTCTCTTGTTTCCTCGTACAAAATGACGGTGTAAGTAGGTCTAGATTGCTCAATCATGATCGCTGAAAATATTTTGTCCTGCTGAGGAGGAAAATTTGGCAACCATATTCCTCCTATAGAACTGAAATGCTTCAATGTATCAGCGCAAAGGAATTTTCATGAACATTAACCTCTAAGGTGTATTACTCAATCTACAAGGAAACTCAAAATTATATTTTGAGAATAATCTTAAACACGTTCGGGCAAATGAATACGCGTGTCGACTCACTTGACTCAGTGTAAGACGGGCGTCCACCAGCCAACCGAGCCACTTCGCAATCTGATGTCATTCCAGGCGTCGTGGCGTACATCGTCTCACCACTCCCACTTTGTCGCAACAATCCGGATCCTGCCAGCGGTATTTAGCTAAATTACTCATTATACCCTTGGTCTTGATAAGGTTAATATGTGCGCATTTTTTCAGCGTATCGTTTCATAATTCGCTAACTACTGTGAAATATTTCTCAGTAAGAGTCTAAGAGTATTGGAAATTTTGGAAAATCCGACGAATAAGTTCATTTTGAGCCTCTTATAATACCTACGCTAGGAATAAAAAATATTCACAACATAATAGTCAAATATTTTAAAACATGTAATACATCTACATAATACCCCGCAAGGCGCCGCAAGGGCGTGTGTTACGTCACCATCTGTAAAAGGGAACAAAACTAAAAATCCAAATCAACATATACATGCAAACCCATAACCAAAGTGGCGCATACATTAATGCAAAAATCCTTTCATTTTACACGCATGCAAATAAATATACTATTATCTTACAAATAATTGCACCGTAGGATGCAGTAAGAAATTTATCCAATTACATGAAAGCTAGAATTTGAAATCAAGAAGGCGAAATTCCACTACCACATGAACATGCAACATACAACGGTCTCCTCCCCAAGGAAACAGGTAGGGAATGTAACCCAATACTGCACGTAGTGTGAAGGCCCCCCTTACAGAGAGGGATGAGGGATGGAAGGGGAGTCTTAAAAACAGAAAAGCAAGAGCAAGCAATACTGCAAAGAGCACATTATAAAGAGTATGGGCGGAAAAAATTATGAAAAGGCGGTTTATTGAGAAATTCATGAAATAACTGTAAAACTAAAACTTTAGTTTCATTAAAGTTACACATTTTTCTGTGGAAGGGTAAATAAAACTTGACTACCAATAAAACAGTGAAAGGCATCATCTAAAACAGAACCTCGCCGATAATAATCCGCTCATCCCTGTCGGTTCTTGACAATTTTTCATGAAACAGTCATCTTGTTTAATGCCGAAATTAAAACCTACATTTGAACTATTTATTAAACTAAAATATTTTTTGAATTTTTTTTATTTCAATACTTACCCACTACTTCTGCGAGCACTAATTTCTTTAATGCAGCTCACTTTAATGTCCTAACGTGCCCATAAAAAATATATAAGACCACAGGTTCATTTTGTTCCAATTCCGCCGACTGAAATAGATTCCAATTTTTTCAAATATCTACGTAGGAATTGATCTACTCCAATTGCCATGGAACATTGAATGTTGCAACAACGGACATATATGCATTTGATGCATTTTCCGTGGCAATCAATCAAATTCCCGGGCCAGAAAGGGAAAACCCAACAAAATATGCAACAACTTCCGACTCTCCTTTTTCCTCGAAGTGAACATTTTTTTCCATCCATCTGTAACATCTGCTTGCTTATGTCTTTGAGTAATTGATTCCAAAAAGTGGTAGCATTCAAAATAGGAAACACTTTTCGACGCTAGGTATTAAAATAACCTAGAAGTGCATGCACAGATTTCGGGTTACATTCAACCGACGATATTTTATAGTGCAGCTAAGGTTCCAAGGAGTCCAGATTTAGTTAAATTCTAAAAACTTATTTTTAAAATACAAGTTAATAATAATAATTTATTCTACATTTCCATGTAAAATTTTAATTAAAATCAATAATAAGTGTAATAGATGCCGTATAAACTCAGGTAAAATACATGTACAAAATCCTAGCTCACGAATCTGACAACTCCAATTCAAGAGCGCTATGTTTTCGACCTTGGACGTATCAACCCAAGGACGATGTATTTTATTTAAATAGCGCTTCCAAGCTATAATTTTGGAAATTAACAGCTCTTTCTGAAGCATCCATTCGCGTTTGACTCTCTCACTCGTCAGTCTCTTTGATCCCCATGCCAATTTGGATGGCTACGAACCCCTAATATGAGGTTATCACGAGAGATGACTGACGCCTAAAGTCATTCGCACCAGTAGAAAAAGACTGCTAACATATGTATTAAGAGGCAGGCTTTTCATGGAATGAGGGGAAAGTTGGAGAGAAACCTAACGCCGTACTTTTCTCACTTTTGACGACCGACAATTTAACATCCAACCTGACGGATGACGTCCTTCTCTTTACGTGTTTTGCATAAGGCACCCCAAGTAGAGATTGGGACACCAACGAAATTTTCTGCCCTCACAGGGATTTAAATCAGAGTTGTCCGAGTTGGGAATGAATAAATTAACTACCCCACCAACTCAGTACCCGAGGATGATTGCATTTGAAATTGCTTCAAATTCCCCAGCTCCTCACACACTCCGAACATTCAAACGAAGCCTTTTCCCCAATGGAATGAACTATGAAGATCCACATGGCAGCACGATGGATTGTGCAATCGAAAGCGAACACAGAAATGATTCCCACAGCACTGTCGAACGGACGTGAGCGGGGCCCCAACGCTGAGAATATACCTGCTCTCCTTTGAATAAGAATGCAATTGTAAATGTGAGGATATTCTAGGGCAAAGAATATACATTAATAAAAGCGGTAGACTAGTGACTCCGTACCGTCTAACTCCTTACTACACCTTTCTTTGGAAGTAAAAAAACGGCACAATCTGACCGCTTCACAGTGACGTGAGCACTCTACAAAATCTCGAATGATTAGTGTTTCTTATTGAAAGTGTTTGTCCTTTATGATCAATGTAAGTTTACATCTTATTTCGCTCCTTCAGCTGAAAGGAATCCTAGTGATTTGAAGGTTCAGCTAGACCACTGAAAATACATTTATATCCAGCTGAACACTGATCAGGTTTCACCCAACCTGTGCGTAATCTTTCGGGTACCAGATCTTGCTGGGAAGAAGATGGCGGCACAGAAAAGTGGCTCACATTCCCTCCGCATTAATAACCACCCCTATTCCACCAAATCTCCTACGTTCCTTGATTATCCCATCACTACTCACACTGCTTCCAACGACCAATCCTTTGATGACTGCTTCTCCGTTTCGGTGATTGAATTCCTTCCCAACTCTGCAAGTATCTTGGAGGTAAGAACCCGCGAGATGGCGCATATATGGGTGTCCCATTCATTTAAACCCCCCGGGCTGAAATAAGCCCACTGAATGCATCCAACAGCTGCCTATATGTCCCCTTCCAACCCCTTGTGCATTTCCTATTGGTCCCTTACCTCTCCTTCCCTCAGCCTTCCCCCGATTAGGCCTCTCCGCTGTTCCCCGTGAACGTCATTCTAAAGACGACGGTCGTGCCGTCGAAACGTAAAACTACATATGTGAGTGTCCTATCTTTGTGTTCCTATGTTTTAAAAATTTGCATCTATGTTTTTACATATATATATATATATATATATATATATATATATATATATATATATATATATATATATATTTACCTGGGTGGCGGTCGTCTAGGGGGTAGAGCGTTGGACTGCTGACCGGAAGGGGTTCGATTCCCGGGCAAGGTACTCTGGGCACTTGCAGCTCCACCCAAGCTATATGATTTTCGGGTACCAGATCTTTCTGGGAAACCATAACCGGCACAGGGGAAAGAAACTGGCTCCCCTACCCTGATGTGTGAATTTCATACGCCGTCGGGCTCAGTCCTGGGTGAACTCTACCATCACCTACCAAACCGACCTTCGCACATCACATAGCTTGCGTGGAGCTGCATGTGTCCAGAGTGCTTTGCCCGGGAATCGAACCCGGGCCCCTCCGGTCAGGAGTCCAACGCTCTACCCCCTGGGATAACGCGACCCTGCAATATCCAATATTGTTATTAAATTCATTTATACATATATATGTATGCATGTATGTATGTATGCGTGTGAGTGTGAGGCCTTCTTCAGGTCGGATTGTTTGGTCTCGGACGAGATGGTGGTTCAGGATTGGAATTTTAAAAGATCGAAAAGCGAGTACAATGTCGGTTCGTAAGTTCTCGCCCCTGTATTGTTGGATGAATCGGGTAGGGGTTATAGGACGGTTACGGAGAAATACCGGTCGAAGGAAAGGTTGTGGGAATTTGCGTGTGAAGGGATAGGAAGAGAAGAGTGAGAGGCAAAATTACAGAAGTAGCGATAATTGCTCATTCGAATTGATAAGGGGGTAATGTATCCTCCTACGTAAAATGAAGTGCCTTGTTTAGAAGAAAAAAGATAGATAATATTTTTTGAGAGGCAATAAGCGTGGGAACGAGGTGAGGGGGTAATGATGGGGTGTGAAGAGAGGGCAGCAGATCTGAAAAGCAGACATGTTTCGTACATTGGGGTTGGTTGTAAGTAGGGGAAATATGAGGGAATCAGTCAGGGGGGGGAATGCTTACAGGATATCAGATGGTTTTTGAGATCGGCGGGTCGTCTGTATGCGAGAAAGGGGCATTGGGGCAGTAAGGATTAGGTGGCGTCATTAGTGGTGCCCGGGAATCGAACCCAGGACATTTGGTGTTGGAATGTTTGGTTCCAACACTCAACTCCTGGACTGGAATTCGGAATGGGTGTACGTCTCATTTGTATGTACTATTCTGTTTTGTTCGCTAGAGCTATCTCACTTTTCATTTTAAATTATATATATATATATATATATATATATATATATATATATATATATATATATATATATATATATATATATATAAATATATATTTATTTATTTATTTATATATGTATGTATATAATTATTTATTAATATTTTTTTAGAGGCATAGATAATTTTTAATACTGTTCGCGGCCTTAGTTACACGAAAAATACTTTGCATTACTCATTGCTCCACAAAGGATGTGTATAAAATACGCAATTCCAATACGCTTTCGTGTCATCGCTGGCCGCGAGTTTTGCGGTAACTTGACCCGTGAGCGGCGGGGCCTTAAAAGGACAAAACTCGGGCGTCGAGTGCCAGTCGGAAGGTGGTGTCTGTGTGAGGAGAGGGGAGAGCGGGGGTGGGTGGGTTCAGGGGGGCTTCGCCCGGGGCGAAAGCTGGGATCCTCCATCGAGGATGCGGCGGTGTGGACCGTACCGGCGGAGTGCGCCGTATTGATGCGGATGCGAGAGCAGCAGCGGTCCACGGCTGCGGGCGTTAGGGAAGGGGTTTGTAGGGGGGAAGCGGTGCGGTGGATTAGAACGGGCTTCCCCTCCCCGGCTCGTTCCCCCTACGCTGGTCCCCCCCTCTTGTGATCAGGTAGCCGAGCGGGGTCGCCGCGCGCGCGCCGGGCTTCTGTTGGGGCGACCTTGCCGTCGGGAAAGGGTACGGGGGCAAAAGGTATGTTCCGTGGGGTGGGAGGCCCAGAGCGGAGCAGAAGAGAGGAGAGGGTGAGAGTGGGACAAGGACGAGTGGAGGGTTTCTTCCTTCCCCCATCTTGCCCCCTGGAAGGGCGACGGCCACCCCTAGCGGGTCCAGGTGAAGAAATGAATCGGGGGTACTCCCATCGCACCTCGAGGAGGTCGAAGCAGAGGAAGAGTCCGCGGACCACGGCAACCGCCATTTAATTTTTCAGCATTTGTTGAGTGAATCTCTTGGCAGTGGAGGACGTCCGACAATTTACAACTGTCTATTTTCCTGTAATTATTTTTCCTTCCGATCGTAGTCTTCTCCTATCCATTGCACCACTCCTTAGTAATAAAATTCCTAGTCTTGCCGAGAATACGAATAATGGGTTACATTGATTTTTATCATTTCCCACCAAACATCCATTTTTTAACGGCCAGGTTTCTTCATAAATATAGCTCTATTATTACAAATGCATCTTAAACATATACATATTTATATATATATATATATATATATATATGTATATGTGGGTCGTGGGTAGGGCGTTGGTCTACTGACCGGAGGGTCCCGGGTTCAATTCCCGGGCAAGGCACTCTGGGCACCTGCACTCCACCCAAGCTACAGGGTCGCACCCAAAAGTGGTAGGACTGATTTTTTTACAAGAATTTTATTGACGATATCCTTACATCGACTTTTCATCTTCAAAGTATGCTCCTTGAGCTGCTACACACTTAGTATAACGTTGCTCCCATTCCCCGTACGCCCGCTAGAAATTTTCTTTGGGGATGCCGTTGATGACCCTCGTCGAAGCCTCTTGAACGGCCTTCATCGAGTCAAAACGTCGTCCCTTGAGCTGTCTTTTCATCAGGGGAAGAAGAAGAAGTCCGGTGGTGCCAGATCGGGAGAATAGGGCGGGTGCGGCAACGTGGCATCGCCGTATTTGGCCAGGAGCTGTCTGACGACGAGCGCGCCATTCTGAGCGCGACACTCAGAATTTTCGGCACCATCTTGGCGCACACCTTGCGCATGGCCAAATCCTGTAAAATAATGCGTTGGACGTTGGATGCAGACAGACCCAACTGGTCTGCAATTTCTTCACTGGTTAAGCGTCGGTCTGTGTTCAGCAGTGTCCTCACTCTGTCCACATTCTTGTCGGTTCTTGCCGTTGACGGCCGTCCGGAGCGATGGTCGTCTTCAACGAGCTCCCTACTCTCTTTAAACAACTTGTGCCACTCAAATACTGTGGAACGGCTTAAGGCAGTGTTCCCTAAGCCTGCTTGATCATATCGAGGGTCTCAGTTGCCGTCTTCCAGAGTTTCGCACAAAACTTCACGGAATAATGTTGCTCTAAATTCAGATTCATTTTGTTTTTCGACGCGGACAAAAAACGTGCTTCACTAAAAACGGTGTCCTCACTCAACGACAGCCCGTAGGCAACTGAGGTTGGTGTTGGTCTATTGCTAAGAGGCCCCTCCACCTTACCCTGCCAGGCAGACCCCCTCCACCGCTCTGTTCACGGCAGAGAAAATCAGTCCTACCACTTTTGGGTGCAACCCTGTATGTGATTTTTCGGGTACCAGGTCTTCCTGGGAAACCATAACCGGCACAGGGAAAGGAACTGCCCCCCTTAACCTGATGGATGAATTTCTCACGCCGTCGGGCTTAGTAATGGGTGAACTCTACAATCACCAACCAAACCGACCTTCGGGTTGATTACCGGGCTTATGGTTTTTTTTATATATATACACACACTTCAATGTGACAATGATATATATATATATATATATATATATATATAGATATATATATATATAGAACCAATAATGAAAATAGAACCAATAACGAAAACCAAGAACGCAAGAAATGAAACAGAAGAAGAATTACTGTACAAGAAGCTAAGGAATCAAGTCATCAGGGAATCGAAAAAGGCCAAAGAGAATTGGATTGAAAGCTGCTGTGAGAACATAAACGAAAATATGATGAGGGGAAACTCAGTAACGGCATACAACCTAATAAACAGGCACTTTGGAGAAAAGAAACCAAGGTGTAAAAACATAAGAGATTCGGATGGAAAACTGCTGATGGAAGATAGAAAAATCGGCAATAGATGGAAACAGTACATTGAAGAGCTATACCGAGACCCGATACCTCTAGAAGAAGCATTCAAAGATGAACAGAACCAAGTGGAGGAAGACAACCGTGGTCCAGGGATACTGATAAGTGAATTCGAGAGAGCATTGAAAGACCTGAAGAATGGAAAAGCGCCTGGAGAAGATAAAATCAGTGGAGAAGTAATCAAAGCACTTGGTGAAAAAGCCCAAGACGTTCTATATGGAATAATCCAAGATTGCTACGAATCCGGAAAGCTGCCAGAAGATTTCAAGAGGAGCTCAATGGTGACCATACTGAAGAGAGCAAGGGCTGAGAAATGTGAGGAGCACCGAACACTGAGTCTAGTGTCACATGCCTCCAAAGTCCTGACTCGGATAGTAGGCAGAAGAATCGAAGGAAAAATCGAAGAAAACCTGTCAGAAAACCAGTTTGGATTTAGGAAGAATAAGGGTACAAGAGAGGCAATACTATGCCTGAGACTACTAATAGAGAAAATGATCCACGTGAGAAAACCACTGTACATAGCCTTCGTAGACTTGGAGAAGGCATTCGATAACGTAGAGTGGAATAAGATGTTCAGTACTATGGAAAAGCTGGGAATGGACTACAATGACAGAAGAATCATATATCGGCTCTAAAAAGATCAGGTGGCCACAATACGCATGCAAGAAGGAAGAAATATAGAAGCAAAATTAACAAAGGGGTCCGACAAGGATGTAACCTGTCGCCAGCACTCTTCAATATGTACATGGAAGAAGCGATAAAAGAAATAGAAGAACAAGGAATAAAAGGTATCAAAGTGAATGGGGAGGAAATCAACATGTTGCGATTTGCTGATGACATCGCTATCGTAGCAGGATGTGAGGCAGACCTGCAGAACTCACTGAACAAAATTGAAAAAGTGTTCCTGGAATACAACATGAAAATCAACAAGAAGAAAACTAAGGTGCTAGTGTGCGGAAGAGAGAAAACAGTGGCCGACGTCCGCCTGAAAGGAGAGAGATTGGAACAAGTGGAATCATTCACCTACCTGGGAAGTACCATTACTTGGGATGGGAGAAGCACGTCAGACATCAAGCGTCGAATAGCACAAGCTAAGACGGCATTCATGACTAAAAGGCCTCTACTCTGCTCGAAGAGCATAAGACTGGAGACAAGGAAACAGTACGTGAAAACATTCGTATGGGCAATGGCCCTCTACGGATCAGAAGCATGGACCATTGGAAAAACGGATCAGAAAAGAATAGAAGCCTTCGAGACCTGGTGCTGGAGGAGGATGTTGAAAATCAAATGGACGGAAAAGGTGAGAAACGAAGAGGTATACAGAAGAATCGGAGAAGAGAGGACTCTGTGGAACACCATACGCCAAAGAAGAACAAGGTGGGTCGGCCACGTAATGAGGCACAACAGTTACGTGGGAAGTATAATGGAAGGAAAAATTGAAGGAAAAGCCCCCCGAGGAAGACCAAGAGACAAGTATCTGGGGCAAGTGAAGAAGGATACGGGGAAGAAGAGCCATAGGGAAGTGAAGGAGCTAGCATGGGATAGGAAGGAATGGAGGGCTGCAGTACACCAATTCTAGGATTGTAATACTAAAAAAAAAAAAATGAAAAAATAGCTCCATCGAATTCTGTGGGCAAATCTTTGACAGTTGTTTACAAGTCGAGAACAGGATCACTGATAATGTACGATGAGAGAGAAAAAACGAAAGGAAAAAGAGAGAGTCTAATAAAAAAGTATTTTTTTTAATCTAATATTTTTCTAAAATATAAACCGCACGTATAATGATAATCGATTTGGACTATCTGACCCCTTTTACGTAATATTGCGAAAAAAATTTGTTTTTTCTATACAAACGTTTATCCAAAGAAGTTGGTTATTTTTTGTATTGCTTTACTTCGAAATTAATACCCGTTTAATGCGACCTGTCAACTAAAAGCAATAAAAAAGAAATAGGATAATAGAAAACCGATATTAATATGCGAATAAAAATACCTGTTAATTTCTTTCATTAAATATTCAAGAAATTAACTAAGAATGAATCAGTCCAAAAGCATATGGCGAAACGCGATGCATATGTTTCTCTTTCTTTTGTGTGACTACGTTATACATATCATCGCCACGCTTTTGACTGACCCCCTTTCATATAAAAATATTAATAACGCTCTTCGGCGATGCACAAATATATAAAAACATCGATTAAAAATTTTAAAACACAGAAATACAAAGAAAGGGCACTCATATACTTAATTTTGTTGTTTTTACGGCACGGCCGCTATCTTCAGATTCTGATCTTAATCTTAAAAACCTAAATCTATAAATATATATAAATATATATATATATATATATATATATATATATATATATATATATATATATATATATATATATATATAGGATTTCTCCTAACAAACCCCTTTCTTCCCCCACCATACCAAGTACTTCCTCATTTGTTTTCTTCTCTGTCCATTTCACCTCCATTCTTCTCCACACCCACTTTTCAAAAGCCTCCAGTCTACGTCAATCCTCCTGCTTCAATGACCACGTTTCCGCGCCATACATAGCCACGCTCCAAATCAAAGTTTTTACGAGTCTCTTCTTAACATCCTTACTCAACGTATCTGTCATCAACTTCCTCCTACTGGGAAAGCCGCTTTGCCTAGCGCCATTCTTCTCCTTACGTCCCTACTACTTTGACCGTGTTGGTCCAAAACACTTCCGAGATACGTAAACTGTTCTACCTGCTCTAGTTTTTGCCCTCCTATTTTAATATTTAGCTTAGCCTTTTTCTTTCTAGAAAATCGCATAACCTTTGTTTTATTAATATTGATTCTCATCCCATACCTGTCGCACTGAATTTCCAATTCACTCAGCAATGCTTGCAGCCCCTTGGCTGACTGACAAACTAAAGCTTGGTCATCAGCAAACCTAACTGATTTTACGAATTCCCCACCCACTTTCATTCCTACCTCGAGTTCTTCCCATGCCTCTTTGATCATTTCCTCTGCATACAGGTTGAACAGCAACGGTGATAATGGGCAACCCTGCCTTACACCCCTTCCTAACACTGTCCATCCTGACTCCCCGTTTCCCACCCGCACCTGAGCAGTCTGAGACATGTACAGGTTGCGGATTAGCCTCCTTTCCCTCCAATCTAATCCTTTTTTATGCAATATACTCGTTAGGTTTTCCCAATTCACTCTATCAAACGCTTTTTCGAAATCTACGAAACAGGCAAATACCTCCTGGTTGTATTCTATATTCCTCTCGATTAATAATCTCATTACTGCAATGGCATCACGCGTACCTCTCCCCTTCCTAAACCCAAACTGATCATCTCCTAAGTAATCATTTTCCCTACACTTTATCCTTTTGTTTATGATCCTGAGAACAACTTTAGCTGCGTGGGATATCAAACTTATCGTCCTGTAGTCGTCACGTGATGTAGCCTTTACCTTTTTCGGAATAGGTATATCTTTATGTATATAAATATATATGTATATATATAAATATATATATATATATATATATACATGCATACACGTATTCATTTCCCTCTCTCCTTCATACTATATTGATTCTCTCTGCATATTTACGTTTTCCTGGATTACGTACACATGTGCGTGAATGTGCGTGCGTAAAACCGGACTAAAGAGTAATAAAATTAAATCTAGTTGGATATAAAAATACATTGTGTATATAAAGCCCACTTTGAGGCACATAGTACTTGAAGTTGAGTTTGAGTTAGCATTTTTGGGCTAAAGGATAATGTGGACTTAGGTATCTAGGAGTAATTTCTGATAAATATCAGTAGCATTACTAGAATTCCAAAACAAATACGTCTCGTAAAATTTCAATAAATTTTATGAGCGATCTCTTGTAATGCAATTTAAATATCTATGTTCAGGAAGTATAAAAATGGCATGAAATTAGTGGTGACTTGGTTGACTGTTTCAACCTAAGGTTAGGGTGAACAAATATACATTAAAGGCAGTAACAAAATCAAAATTATTACACCTAGCCAGAGATGCGGAGAAATACATTCATGAGCTTACCTAGGGAAATTTTAGTATTTCGGCGCGATGCTGATGAATAGATTGGTTGAAATATAACCACTCGTTTTACCACAATACTTTTCTCTAGGCGTGTGAGCTGCATGTTATACGTTCACATGAAATTTCCTCTCTTAGGTAACGCAGTAGTCTGAATATTTTTTGACTCTCAAGCAGCGCAAAAAGGCACATTCCTGGAGGGCTTCATTTTAGACGTAAGACATTCACTTGGCGCCCGCGTGGTTGGGACGTAAACAAGGAGCCGAAGACCAAAATTCTCATCAGCCCTTGGCGCCATTCCCCACAGAAATTGCTCTGCGGGTGGAAAGCTTCGCTAAGAGAAAAATATTGGGGGCGATCCATTTCACAGCGTTCGCCCGAAGAATTGCTTCAACGCTAATTATGGAAAAAGGAACGAGGAATAGTTGGCAATCCGACGGAACCTCCACTTTTCCCACCACAGAGCTCTGACAGACATTGGACTCAGTCACTCAATGTCTTTCAGGAGGAGAAACCGGAAACAAAACGAAGCATGAGATATATTAGATTCGATAAATCACAAACTAAGTGTACCTATAAGAACGTATTTTGTTATTCTTTTCAGTTAATGCAGTGGTATGAGTATGACTTTGTGAGAAGAGATGATCAGATAAACGTGTGTATGACTTGATATAAATGTATATAATGCGTACCAAAACACAATTAAATAGCCTTTCCAAGATATATATATTAATATATATATATATATAGATATACATACATACATATATATTGCTTCAAGGGAAGAAAAACAAAAAATACTACCTCCTTTACAAAATTATTTCAAATCCTATATTCTAAATACTAATGGAAAAATTTACTCCCCATAATAATATATTTTGTGACAAAGATTTACTCTGTATTGTAATAGCCTGAAAACTCAATATTGCCACAGTCATGCATTGAGTCATTTAATTAGCAATAAGGATATGATACAACGTGAGGGGTATCAGGGAAATTTTAGGAGTTTAAAGTGTACGATTCAACTTCTATGGGGAAATCAAATTCCAAGGGTAACAGAAAGTTTTCTTCATTGCAAGTTTTATTGTTTTGGGCCGTCTTATTATTTTACTTTTGGATTAGCAAATTATTTCTGTTATTAGCTTTGTTAGGCATAAGGGAAGCCAATTTTGCTTCATCCACCTACAACAAAGGTTTTGATTTAAGATTATACGTGTATGTGTTACCCGACTGTGTCTTATTGAGCTGAGAATCACTGTTCAAGGATTCACTTGTCACAAATTATTTCTATTTCACACGCACACACATGTACCTGTATGCTTATGTATTTTATTAATTCATATAATTTTAGTGATACGTATGCATTAGATGTTCATTTCGTGTATTAATATTTCTTTATGTCCCCAGGAGAATTTCTTAGCTCGAGCGAGAGTCCAGCTGGTCGCACCTGCTACCCCCTCCCACGCTAGGTGTTTGGCGTGGCGCACCCCGCCACCCGCATTGCTGCGTCGCCACATTTCAACACTGCATGTAACCGCACGGCTCGGTGACGGGGTCGGAAATTGGCGACGGAAGGTGGGGGGTCACAGAGAATGAGAGGGGGATAAGAAAAGAGAGAGAGACAGAGGAGAAATTGTGATGAGGAGGGAGGAGGGGAGCAAAGATTTGACACGGCGGGAAATTCCATATTAATGCAGTATTAACTAGAATTAACGAAATTTCAGCCCAGAAACATGAGCGACTGGTATCACTACTGAATGTTGGATAAAAAAATACATTGCCAAAACATCCACTTCATACTCGTTATATTCTTTTGCTGCTAACACTTATGTAATGCTGCCATTTTATTTACTTTTGAGCAATGCATTATGAAGCCACCCATAAGTTTTGAATGACAAACGACGAGGTGGCGGAGGAAGTTTAATAATGAAAGTGTGGAGTAAAATAATAATATAGATAAATTTGTCGAAGATATTTTGAGGCAGAATGACCTGAAAGAGACATCCGTCGAAGTAAAAGAGTGAAAGACTTAATAACGATTAAAACGCCGGATGTTAAATATAGAATAACAATATGGCACATGCAAAAGTTTCAAAAATATAATTTATTGAAGAGTTACCCCATAGCATAAGTGGGTTGAGAAACTCTTAAAGCTAATCTTCCAGCAATGGCTGGTCAGATTGAATTATATCGATCAATTGAGTCAGATTTGTAGTTTCAGGCTTGACCTGGTAGAATATTTCCATAATAAGTAAGGAAAAAACCATTTTCAAAAAAAGACCTTCTGTATTCCATTATGGAAAATTTTTATTTCACAGCCCGTTTCAATATACTAAGCCATCTTCAGGTAACTTTACACCAAATGGTCCATAACTTTAATAAAATTCATTTAATAATGAATTGACGCATTGCATATAAAAAAGACTGGTCTCTGATTAAACTAAGTCGACTTTTTTTGCAGTGATATAAAATTTTATGAGATATCAACAGTGTCATTTTAACCTTTAACTTGCAAGTACAGTGACACATAAAACACAGTTAAATATGGAAATTTCAGTGCCAATACTTCTACAAAATCATCGGATAATGTTCACTCCCAGAAAATAAAAATTTTGAGTGTCGTATCACGATGCCAGCCTGTTCCAGGTTAAGAGGATCAGAATGGGGCCGAACTATGGTTTCATCAACTGAACTAATCACCAGACTGAGGCCTCAGGTTCTTCGATCTAAGATGATCTGACTTTAGGAAGTACGTGGGTGAGCTGGGCTGAGCTTCGATCTCAACGTGATGATAGCAGCACTCTTCAACAAAAGTTGGGGTATATGTTTGCGCTGAAAGCTACTCACCAAAATTTTAGCCGTTTAGACGCATAATTGTTATTTGACAATCATTTGAGTCAGTCGCGAGTTTTTATGGAAAATTAAAAACATTGAGTATCGAGATGTCATTAAATATTAGTTTTTGAAAGGCAATACGCCTACACAAGACGAGTTGGACTCTGCGTGCGGGGACACTGCAGCATCGTTTAGTAGAGTGAAATTTTGGGCAGCTGAATATAAACGTGGTCGTACTAGGCTGGCTGATGATGAGCGTTAGGGACGACAAAAAACTGTGACAACCATCGATAACATTATATAATATTTGGTGAAAAGTTTCCCCAAATGGTACTGGACGATCGTCGAATTAAGGTAACGGGAGATAACATAGGCTGTGATCATATCTAAAGAACGCGTTTGTTATATATTGGTAGAAGAATTAGACAAGCGTAAGCCATCCGGGCATTGGGTGTCACGTGTGCTCATTTGGGCCAAAAATGCATTCACATGAGCTTTTTCAAGCCCCTCTTGAGGCGGTTTTAGCAAAGCGACTCAGATTTTGCGTCCATTCTTTCAATTTGAATCCATCACTATTTTTCTGAGACGAAATAATAGTCAAAAGAGTTGATTGAACCTACTCCAAAGCAGTCGATAACGGTGTCATAGGCCGGGAAGATGTGAGCGACTGCTTTTTGGGATATTCGCGGAATAGTGTTAAAAAATTGAAACAAATATGGGAGAATATTACGCATCATTACTTGATAATTGAAGGCAGAAATAGCTAAAAACGACCGCATTTGAAGAAAAAAAAATTGTTTTTTCATCAACACAATACACTTCCTCACACCGTGGCGGTTACCATGGCTAAAATTAAAAAAATTCATATAAAATTGGTTTATTCACCAGACCTGCTCTCCAGCGACTCATTCCTATTTCCTAAGCTTAAATTTTTGCTTATAAGACAGAGACTTTCATCGGACGAGGAGTTTATCACATGCTTAAGCGCCCATTTTGCGGAGAAAGACGTCACAACTATTTGGAATGGTTAAATAAGTCAGAGCATCGCTGGGAAAAGTGTTTTGACTTAAAAGAAGACTATGTTTAAAAATAAATTAGAAGAAAAAATGTCTCGTTTATTGATTAGGTTGGAAACTTTTCAGCCTGCCCACGTATTCTGATTTCCACCTGAGTGACTCGTGGCATACTTGTGTTTTGGCTCCAAGGAATCATAGCATCGAGGGCACACTCAACCACAGCTCCACATTCATCCCCCCTATTATTTGCCATCTTCCACTTAATTATCAAGTTTACACACTTCCAGCTAACCCTTAGTTGGGAAAGTATCCCGGAGGGAGTGAATTCTTGTTGATGGGTCGAAATGCTCACCAACACACTACCCCGTTGATGGGAAAATTAAGTTGCTGTCAATGGTAAAAATATTATTTCGGCAATAATTGATATATTGGAGCTATCATTAAAGGTAATACTGTGGAGGGAGACATGTTTGGTAACTAGTAGAGAGGCTCAGAAGAACTGGTAGATAGGAGTTTGATGATGATAATGTTCGGTGATTATTCAGGCAGATATTGAGGAGTATTATACATTGTCCAACGTTGAAGGAACAGAGCTTGCAGGTTTGTTGGTAAATATATTTTGCGAGATGTGAAAGGAAAGTAGTGTAGGATAGCAGACACTTGTTCATTTGAGAAGGGAGGAAAGAAGTGGTGAAGATGGCACACGTTTTAAGTTTGCGTCTACTGAAAGGTATCGGTGTGGATTTATGGATGACGAAGGATTTTAATAAGAGCGTAGTGGATTTCAATTTGTCGGATAATTTGGTGGGACGTTTAAAAGTTTACGGTACTAGGTTTGCCGTTGCTTTGTGGTTGCTCAAAATGCGGAAGAGATTTTTGAGAAAATGTTTGAGGAACGTGTTAAGAACATGTTGAGAACGTGTTTCTGGGGAAGTATATTGTTCAAATAGAGAGAAAACTCGAGTTGAAGCCTTGGAAAGACCTGATCGCATGAAAGGTTCGCAGGATTACTTTAATTTAGAAGGGACTCATGGTATCCGCAGTGGAAGAGAGGGTCATATATTTATTGGTGAGAAATGTGTCAAAATAATTTATATTTTTATAAATCCGGAGATCACAGGCGGAGAGTGAGTACGGAAGGGAGCGTAGAGTGCGCGATGGGTGACAGCTGCTGTAGTATAGGTATTGTTGTTTATCGGCCGGTTTTACGCGGACAGAGGTGTGGAATTTTTGACCGGTGAGATATACGAGGAGGATATTAACGTCAAGGAAACTTATCTCCGAGGTAAAGTTGATAGAGGTGAAGGAGAGAGAAGGAAAAGCATTTAAAATAGGGAATAAATTCTTAGAAATCAATTCCACATGTATGTGGTCAGAAAAGGGACATACTACCTTGATCAAAAATTTCCCGGAATTTATTCAGAAAGTTTATTCATCTAAATCTATATTGTCCCCTTCAAAGTAATCCCCATCGACTGCAACACACTTATGCCAGCGCTTGATCCAATCCTCGAAACATTTTTTATATTCGGTTTTCGGTATGTCCATCAGTGCTTCCTGCGATTTTTCCATTACTTCCTCTCGGCTGCTAAAACGCGTTCCCCGTAATGGTTTTTTAACTCGATTGAACAGAAAGAAGTCACAGGGAGCCAAATCAGGTGAATTCGGTGGCTGTTGGATGGTATTTGTTGCATTTTTCGTCAAAAAATTACGAATAATGATAGCACTGTGCGACGGTGCGTTATCATGGTGCAAAATCCACGAGTTTTCTGCCCACATTTCTGGTCTCTTTCGGCGAATTGCTTCACGCAAACGTCTCATAACGCCCAAATAATACTCTTTGTTTACTGTCTGGCCTTCTGGCAAACATTCATGATGCACTACACCGTTGTAATCCATGAAAACCGTCAGAATTGCCTTCTTTTTTGACTGAAAACGACGTGGTTTTTTTGGTCTCGGCTCATTTGGTGAACGCCATTCACTTGCCTGATGTCTGGATTGCGTGTCGTACTCATAAACCCACGTCTCGTCTCCAGTAATGATCCTTTTGATGAATGTGGGATCGGATTCAGCCTCGCAAATCATGTCTTTTGCGACGTCAACACGGTCTCTTTTTTGCATGAAATTGAGGTCTTTTGGCACCAACTTTGCTGCTACACGACGGAAACCCAAATCATTAACCACAATGTCTTGGGCGGATCCATAGGCAATGTTCAAGTCCTCCGCTATTTCTCTGATGGTTAATTTGCGGTTATTGACCAACATTTCTTTTACTTTATCAATTTTTTCACCGACTTTCGATGTCGATGGTCTGCCACTGCGTTCATCATCTTCGATTGACTCACGACCACTTCTGAACCGCTCGTGCCACTGGTAAACGACCGTTTTTTTTAGAGAATCGTTGCCGAAACACTTTTCCAACATTTCCAACGTCCGTGCGCCACTAAATCCGTTTTTTACGCAAAATTTAATACAAGTTCGTTGTTGCAAATTTAAATCCATTTCTGAAATTGTAAAAAATCGCCAACACACACAGAGATAGATGTACTCTTGGCTACGTAACTTTTGCAAATGTCAAGTTATGACACTAAGATTTAAAGGGAATATCAACAACAGATGTACCAATTTAACAAAAAAAACAGAACTCAAATCGGAACGATGGGAGCGCCACACGGTGGCTATTCCGGGAACTTTTTGATCAAGGTAGTATTATCTATGTCAAATTCCAAGACACTGCGGGAGATACTGCAGCATTAACTTTTAACGGAGTTATCCACTATTATGCATTTCAATGTAAAAATTTATAAAGTAGAAAATATTCCCGGTCAAGGCGAATGATTTTTACACCCTGATATTGTTGCATTATCTATGTATTTAACTCAGAAGAGAGGTTGCAGGGGGTAACCGGAGGGGAAGTCTTGCTCGAGGAGGCCATGGTGAAGATTTGCGCATGAGAGCTAAATATTCTTCCCATCAGCCAGCCTTTAACCTGCGGGTAATTTTTATCACGAAAGGAGAAAGAGTCGCAGATTAGAAGAAGGTGAGAGAGATTCAGGAGGAATCCAAGTGCTGGGAATATTTGGAGTGGGACGTTTGGATGGATAATTTATTTATTTTAGAATTACGTTGCAATTAGGCGATTTTCCTGGTAGCAACGGTCAATTTTGGTCAAAGATAACTCTTACCACGAAAATCTCATACACACACGCACTATAAAAACAGAGAGACAAAATATTCTTACATAAAATGACACTTCCTTATCACATACAAACGAACCCACATCACATACAAAATGCCGTCCACATCACATACAAACAATATTTTAATTGCTACAATGAAGTTTATTCCCCTGTGGCTGCTTTACATTTATACTTAAAACTACTAAAATTGGATGGAAAGGGCTCAAACAAACCTCCAGGCAGTGTCGGAGAGATGAGAGAACGTCCGAGTGAGGGATTGAGGTTTAAGGGGATGCGGCGTTTATTGTGGCCGTCGTGATTTGGGTGTCCCAAGGGGAAGAGATGGAGTGAAGACGGTTGAGAAAATGATGCTTTTAACATCGGATGGAAGAAAGTAGACCAGCGGTTGTAGGTAGTGGTCGACAAAGGCGGAGATTCACTCTGTTGGTGAGTTCAGGAAACAAACAATGGCTTGACTAGAGTTGACAGTTTTATGTTTTTTGGACAGGATGTAAAATTTGAGTAACTGGGTGAGGTGGGGTAAGGATGGCAATGCCTGCGAAGGAGAGACCCTCATAGGGACCATATCTTAGAGAAAGGAGATGATTTTTGGTTGGAACTCTGTGTTCGGGTCGTTAGGCATGGGTTTTTTGGAGTAGGTGCCGGATAGTCGTTTTTTTGCTTTATTGATGTAATCCAACGTGCAGGAAACTTCGAAGAAAATTGAAATCAAGTATGGCGTTTTGCGCAAATAACATTCCTGCGGAACTACTTTAGTGATTTAGGAATGCGTGGGGGGAATAGTTTCTCAGAACTGATTCGTAGCATTTAGAAAGGAGGAATTTAGCCAAAGAAATTCTTGATATTAGTGTTATTTCCCATCTCATTAGAGAGATAGGAATGGGCTGAGAATCACTGTAGACAATACATAGGTAACCTTGTAATGCAAAAAGAGAAAGGCTAATTAAAGTATTAAAAAGAGAGAACATAAACTAGAGTTAATGGAACAGTTTTCCTATCTCAGACGTGTTACGGAACAATATGGTCAAATTAGTAAAGACACGAGAAGAAAAATTGAGTTTGGCAAATAAGCTTTCAGAAGGAGGAAGATATTAATGACAGGGATGTTGGGTAAGCTGTTGAAGAAGTGTGTTGAGAAAAGGTTGGTCAAAACCCTCATATGATGCGTGGTTTTGTATGGGGTGGGAACATGGCTTTTGAATCAAGACAATAGAGGTATATTGGAGCCTTTGAAAATTTTCGTGTGGGGAATGATGGAAATGGAGAAATTGATATATAGGAAAACAAATAAGGAAATTCTAGGCATGGTGGGAAAAGATCGGGGATTGTTGGGGAAATTCAAGAAGACAGGAAATATAGACGTAAAGTGCTTTAATGGACGATGAAAAGTGTTTTTTCTATCTCTTGAACGTCTAGGATAAATTCTAAAAAGAGATGTTTTAAATTTATCAAGTTAAAATTTCATTTTTATATCATTACTGAATGTTTGAACAATATGCAGCTCTACATTCAACTGGCTGTTATCTTCTGCGAATATTTTTATGTCATCCATGTGCATAGAATGACTTAATTTTTTGATTTCACGGGCTTTTTTTCTGTTTCCTGTTTTTAAACCATATTTTGTTTTATCCAGGAGATTAAATAGTGGATTTATTGTCCTGAAAAACAAAAATGCACTCAGAAAGTCATCCTCGAATTTGCCTCCTTTTATTCGTATGTCTATAGTTTTTAAAGTGCTCTTGTATGTGTTAAATTCTATTTGAGCTCATTATGTTCTCATGGTAGTTTGTGACATGTTGGTTATGGTAGGATCTATTTTGTAGGCATGTGATTTGTGCAGCAGGTAGGAATGTGAGACGCTGCCAAACGCTCTCTGGCAATCTATTCACACTGTAATGATTTCTTTTCTGTATTCGTGCCTCATGTGCTAAAACCATGTCAGTTATAATCTGTTCTTTGCACCCATTGCAGCTTTTTTGACAATCTTTCTGTATCTTAAATGAATATCACGCATTTCTTATATTGTTATTCATATTTCGCCATAAGGAATTGAGTCAGCCAAGGGGCTGCAAGCATTGCTTGGTGAATTGGAAATTCAGTGCGACAGGTATGGGATGAGAATCAATATTAATAAAACAAAGGTTATGCGATTTTCTAGAAAGAAAAAGGCTAAGCTAAGCATTAAAATTGGAGGGCAAAAACTAGAACAGATAGAACAGTTTACGTATCTCGGAAGTGTTTTGGACCAACACGGTCAAAGTAGTAGGGACGTAAGGAGACGAATTGCACTAGGCAAAGAGGCTTTCACAAGGAGGAGGGAGTTGATGACGGGGACGTTGAGTAAGGATGTTAAGAAAAGACTCGTAAAAACTTTGATATGGAGCGTAGCTATGTACGGCGCGGAAACGTGGTCATTGAAGCAGGAGGATAGGCGAAGATTGAAGGCTTTTGAAATGTGGGTGTGGAGATGAATGGAGAAGGTGAAATGGACAGAGAAGAAAACAAATGAGGAAGTACTTGGTATGGTGGGCGAAGAGATGGGTTTGTTGGGAGAAATCCTATGGAGGCAGGAAAAGTGGATGAAGGGGGTATTGACCGGCAGCGGGATGTTGAAGACTGTAATTGAGGGGAGAATGTTAGGCAAACGAGGAAAGGGAAGGAACAGGATAGGGATGTTGGACGGGATGAAGGGAGGAAGAAAGTACTCAGAGTTGAAGAGGGACCTGATGTAGAGTAGGATGTTGTGTTTTGCGAGGGGTCACAAATTATTTAATTAGGAATTATGTCCATCCAAAACCTACCTTAACCGGTAGATTAACTAATAATAATACCTTCTAGAAAAACTGTGCAGCAGTTAATTCAAATATTTTGTCCTAGATATTGATCTACAAATGCTACCTGTATTTATGGCCTTCGTTTAATGATTCTTGTCTGTTTTGAAAATAATTTTCGAGACGAATATAAAAAGAATAGCCGAAAAATTTACCGCATGAACAGTGAAGCTATAACTATTCATGGTAGCTTAGCTCGCGGATGAATTAAAATTCCGCCACTCTACCGCTAGTTATTATTAAATTTATGACCTGATGATGGTTGTAAGGTTCTCCAGTCGTCACCGAATGCGTAACGTTGACTTGCGAGAACTTGCTCCGTTTCGTTGAAGAAGGCTTCGGATTCCATATCGCTTACAATACAAGTCACCCATTCCGGTGCCCGGCGCAATGCATAAGCCGACTGCGGATATATGCTTGCTATCCGGCATTATATAGCAGATGGTGATGGGAAGCGTTACTTTTTTTATTACGAGAACGCCATGCCATAATGGTTAAATATTGCACCGCGACCCATCGCGCGAAGAAAATGGCCATTGTGGCAATCGCTCGCGCCATATTTTCTATTTAGTCCAGAAGCTGATATGAAATTGTGATTTCCTACGTTTCTCTCCGATCATTCCTCGGCCCGTATCCGTATAAATCGACTATTCATCTCATTTCATTTTTCCCGCCCGGCCATTTTTCTCCATTTCCGCTCCTAAACCATTTAAAAACGGACTCAGGCGGACCCTGCCCATTTGCACTTACGTGAACGATATCTGAGTTATTGCGTTACGAATCATGATCCTCGAGAAAACATGAACCATAAAAAATTAAACTCTGGCTTCTGTGTGATTGCTCATAAGTGTAACAATAAATGTGTCTTGTACTCAACGTGCCTAAAATCAAGTCTAAATGCTTGTCTTCCTCTCGTTATCTACGTGATCTGACCCCTTTCATGAAGCTGAAGGATTTGTGAGGGGCAGGTACTAAAGGAGTATCTACCTTTCTGCATGCGAATAAAAATGCATTTGCATGAATGAGGCTAATTTTGTTATGCAAGAATTTAGGGTTAGTCACTGGGTTGATTTTATATTTCATCTTTTTATTCACATGCGACACCCATTGAACGCCTATGATGGAGAAAATAGCACAGTTAGGAGCTCACAAGAGCCATTCGAAACCAGTGGAAAGAAAATGTGCACTCGACTACCGGCCGGCGGTCGGAAGGGAATGCGGGGAGGATGTTGCAGGAAATGGCTTGCAATGACGTCAGAGAAGTGGAAACCTTAAGGTGGGGGATTTCTCCGTGCATAGTCAAAATTGAGGATTAATCTGTGATATTTAAGACGAAAAGCTCATTAAGTGAAGGATGTATGCAGTGATATTGTGTTGCTACCTAAGTACTAAAAAACAAATAAAATGCATGTGGGTCAGGAATGCACAGCTTAAAGAGGAAATACTATATGAGTGAATCTGAAGCCTGGGAGAATAACGCTCCTACTAAAGAATTAACGCTAGAAGACAAAGTTTTTATAGAATACCACCAAAACCCAAGGAAAAATAACCCTGAAGTGAAATAATTTGTGTCAATTGATATTTAAAAATATCGATTAAAAATATTTGTCTCAAATGTTTTTCTTTTTAAGTATCGCAAATGCTCTCACCAAATTGAATTTTTTAAATTAAAGATATAGAGACATTTAACATTTGATGAAAACTAATAACAATAAGCGGTGAACCACGATCAAATTCCTACTCCACGTTCACATGGGCAAATTATTAGGTTGAACAATTGGCTAGTTTCATTTTGTTCAATGAAATTCTATATACAATTTTCAGTCTTATTTCAATGCTAATCAAACTGCCCGAATAATCATTAAGATAGTTATTTAAACGTTGGCGCATATAAACTTCTCAAAAGTGAAACACCGTTGAAATCCTCATCGATTTTAATTCATCGGAAATTGAGGTCCAGGGTTGGTGATTCCTGAAAAATCCATCGCTGAAAAATGATCTTGTTAAATATTTTGGGTGGATTATTGATCGCCTATGAAGTATCTTAAATTACTCTGTGCACTGCATCTAAGCAAGTTCCCTTGTAACCGATTTTCAATTTCGATAAGTAATATCTAAAAGCAAATCATTATATTTCTACAGTCAATTTTAATCAACCTCGTCCATTTTTCCTCAACCATTTTTTTTTAATGAGCCTCGAGACTTGAAGCGAGTCATATTCATGTTACATTTGGTAATTTCCCTTGCACTGCACTCAATCAATAGGCAGAATTTAAGTTAGGCCTTGATTACTTGGAGCTTTTCTTAAAATGGTTTGACAATTATGTATGCTTTGAGGAAACAATAGTGTTGTTTAAAACGTACAAAGGATAAGAATGAGCTTAGAGAGGATTAACAAGCCCCAAAATAAGTTCAAAGATGCGAGATGGATTCTAATCAAGTAATCAACCCTGAAGTTTTTGCCAATCAAAATTGGAAATAACTTTTCTGGTTTAAAACTGAACACTACAATTTATGTGGTTATAACGTGCACGATATTGATACTAATATACTTATTCAACAGACTATTACATTATTTACCGTATATTAGATAATGTGATTTCTAATCAGTATTTTATCTTACGACAAGTAAAAAGAAACATATCGCTTTAGTTTTTTTCTGAATTTTACCTCTATTATTACGTAAAGCATTGTATTTATGGCAGTTAGGAAGGATAAACGAAGCAGAAAACAAACAGTGAGATTACTTTCTAAATTCAATCGATGTAGTGATGCATAATTTTGGATAATTTTGAATGGGACCCTGGAAAACCGTCTTCGAAGTAGTGACGAGATAATTTATCAACTTTTGTTTCATTTTTTCACCTTTATTAACTTAGGAAAATCAATACTCAAGATAAAAATTTAAAGGCAATTTATTTCACGGTTGATTTTTTAAACCACGCCCCGTGTCGTCTAGACATACCAAAGGAATAATTTCCTTCTGTATTATTTGAAAATTCACGGACCAAACCCTGATAGTCAACTGCATAAGCACAATTTTTTTTCTGCGACACCTACAGATCTTTTCCAGCTCATTCTATGTTCAAACGGAAAGGATAGCTCCATCAGCATAAATGTTGGGCGGCAATGACCAACGGATCTGGAGAACGGCGGTTCTAAAGTGCTTTTGGTGATCCACGGATTTTGTTAGATGCTGTACCCAGTACCTCATTTGGGCACGACTTTTGTAAATAATGCTTACATATATTTTAATCAACTTGGAGCATGCCAATGGCAAAAATGAAACCGCTAGAAGAGCAACCCCGAGGTAAGTTTAAATCCGAATTGATCCTTCCTCTGTTATAAGTTTGTCATGTCCATTTTTCTTTTAAGAAAGGTAACAAAACGAGATACAGAATCATAATTACTGGGATTTCACACCCAAGCACTTGAAATGAAGAGTGAAGGATTTCGAAAAAAATGATAATCCGATTGGAGATAAAAATTTTTACAGCTTCGAACACAATCATTTTCACTCACGATCAGCTTTACCCAAGCTGAATGATTTAAAAGCTACCACATCTCCCAATCAAAGAAAGGAACTGGTTCCCTACCCTAATACGTGAACTCGTACGCCATAGAGATAAGCTGTAGCTTCACCAAATTCTAGGTTGAATTCTACAATTTTACTCAAGAATTATTTTTTACTCAATGAACTGTCAATCCCGACATTTTGCCATGAAAATAACTAATTTCTTCCAAAAGCTATGATTAAAAAAGTAAAACAAAATCTTGACAGTTTGAGACTAATTTATTAAGTGATACACTGTCAAGGAGCAAAAGTATGGATGAAGCACCGCTTGAGAAATAATGGATATTTCTGGGAAGTAATGGAAGGGGAAAATGGAAAGGATGACCCCACGAGGAAAGGCAAGAGACATATTAGAATGCCAAATAAAGCAAAATGGAGTAAATGAGAAAGCATTAGAAATAGAATAAATGAATTTACAAGTCGGAGCAAAGTTAAACACTGCAAAGCTGTTAGGTATACTTTCAGGTGCATGTGTATGTAAGATGTAGTTTGAGTGTTTGCATGTGTGGGGTGTAAGTGTTCTTGCATGAATGAATGCCATGTTTTTTTTGTGAATGCATGAATTTGTGGTTCTAGCATGCGGTTTTATTTCTTTTCTAAATTACGGGTGGTGTCCTAACACCCCTCGCCACACGCCCTTGCGGCGGCTTGCGGGGTATTAAGTAGATGTAGATGTAGATATAGAATAGTGACCGGCTGCAGTCAACTAACTACGAAATGACATGATAATGGTCAAACTTAGATATTAATGTTCTTCACATTGTAGTTTCGTTGTAATAGTTAAAATTATTGGGCAGTCATTAATGACATAGTTTATACGCTATTGAAGAGCATTAGGTTTTGGACGGAGCAAAGAGAGTATAACCCTATGTCGTTTCGTCCAAGGTCCTTCCACGCTCTCTTCCGCATCATTTCTAGCATTATATCACTCTTTATGATTTTTTGATCGCTATTTGGGTTTCTTTTTCATTAATTATAAAAACTGGTATCTTATATTGACATAAAAATAATGGAGAATAAAATTATATAACTAAATTAATACCTTATACTTTTGTTCTTTCAATGAATTTTCCCATAATAAAAGGTCATGGTGAGAGGACAAGCCCAAGGTCAAAGTATTAAGTGTAAGCGATTTTTTGAAATGCAGCATCATTTTTAGAACAGAAAATTGGGGAAAAGGATTCAGTCAAGAAACATAGTCGGCGTAATTTCATCAGTGTTATGACAGGTGATCTCTAGTATCTCCTACTATATTGTGAAACCAAATAACAGTATTACGAGTATTTTGCCATATAATAATTAACTCATCAAATTCCCCGAGCATGGAGTTCAGACATTATGTATTAATACCCTTATGATATGGAATGCTGGTTACGTCCCATATTATTATCAAATACTTTATGGATGTTTTCAGTTTTCACTGTAAAATCAAATTGCATATGTTTGACTAGGATTTTGTTATCCTCAATAACGATTTTTCGGTAATTGAAATCTTAATTGGAATCTTGAGCGAAAATTATTCTTGCTTTTCCTATTGTGCCTCTTAGCATTGCCAAAGGCATGCTGTGTGAAGCGCAGTTTTCCTGAGAAGATTCAAAATTAATAAATATCAGATATAAATGCACATGACAGATAAATAATGGCCATCGAACGGTCATTTCGCTTTTCTTATTTGTGGCAGCGTATTTTCAAGTCAATTCTCTAAGATAGTTTCTCAATGCCATCATTTAATCATTGATATATTTAAGTGCAATATAAACCCAAATGTGAATGAAAATGCTTATCTAACTATCCTCAAGTAATATTTCAATAACAAATTGACTTTATTTTTCATCTCAAACTTTTTTATCTTAAATGCTAACGCCTTTAAGTTATGATGGTTCTCCCACCTAACACCCATCTTTTCTAGGACAATTTATTTGACCTTGGCCACCCTCGTGACGTCTTCTCCTGTATTTTCATTATTATTTATTATTATTATTATTCCCTACACTGCTTGCTTCACACAGCATTTCATCCATCACTTTTCTCTAAAATTCATTCATCAGCTCCTGTCAATTAACAAGTAATCTACAGACTTCTCCTCGATCACCTAGTTTCGAAGGCTTCTATTTTTATCAGGTCTGCTTTCCTAATATCCCGTACCTGTGACGCAGGAATGTGTGGCCATCAATTCCAAATTGATACTTAAACAATTGACTAGTGAAAAAACCATAAACACAGTAATCATCCCGAAGGTCGGTTTGGTAGGTGATGGCAGAGTTCACCCAGTACTAAGCCCGACGGCGTGTGAAATTCACAATCATGGTAGGGGGGCCAGGGTAGGGGGGCCAGATCCTTTCCCTGTGCCGGTTACAGTTTCGCAAGACGTTCTGGTACCCGAAAAATCATTTAGCTTGAGTGGAGCTGCAGGTGCCCGGGAATCGAACCCAGGCGCTCCGGTCAGTAGTCTACCACTCTACCCCTAGACTACCGCGACCTACAATTAACTTTTAGTGTCATTAAAATTAAAAGGCAGTTAAGCATTGAATTTGTTACACGAGTCTCCTCAATAACGTCTGAGCGGGTGAAAATCGTAAAAATATCAAAATAACTCTTAATTTCTCCTTTCAATCAGTCAGAGTAAAAGGATTTTCTTTTACTTTAGACTCCCAGCCACAATCTCAGAAAGGTACAATTAAAGGTGATCCCCCCTTCGGCCGCACTGTTTCGACACAAATCCTGTAATTATAATTAATTGTGGCTAGATCAACGCACCACACGAGCGGTGGTTTTGGGATGAACGGATCTGAAGTTCACGGGCACAATGACCCGCAGGCCCTTGGTCCTATTTGATATAACAAGGTGCGATCCAAGTGGCCACTATGAAAAAATCGACATTATGGTCACTTAAACCACGTCCCCATCCATTTAAATTTGCGCTTACTTACTCCATGACGTTAACTCCCATTCCATTTCTAAGCCAGAGGCGATAGCACGATCGATTAGAGTTTAGACGTAATCCCTCGTGTGAAATGAACTAATGACAAATGGTGAGTGGCGTTGGTTCAGGGAATTTGATTCCCACGAATCTTTCACTCCGTTGACCCGCCGCCTTGCCATCTTCGGCTGTCTGTTTTCGATCGCCTGCTAATTAAGTTAAGCGTTGGGTGGTCTGCGTTGGCCACCAACGCTATCATTGGCCCCGGAAGCCTGCGCTGACGCGCGGAAATACACCCATATCTCTCTGTACTTGCGGTAGGCGCCCCGTGATCCCTGAGCCTCGAGCGAACTTACTCTTACACGCTCTTCAAATCTGTTATGTGCGGCAGGTTTCGCGTCGGCACCGACTACGAAGGACGCACTCTCGCCACCGCAGAAGTTATACTCCACCGCTTGATTCGGAGAAGCAATTACGAAGAATCAACGATTTATTGTCTGTCATTTGCTCAACTCCCGTCGAAACGCTCACAGCAAGAGAACTATCTTCGTCTCTCGTTACTCTCTGGTGTCTACGCGATCATGTAAACGGGTGTTGACGGCGAAGCAAGCTATGGCCAAATTACAACGCAAAACAGAATGCACAACGGGAGAGCTTAAAGAAGGCTTGATCTTGACCACACGAGTCATTGATGGTATTAATATTAAACATTACGAGAGGCGACCAACAACTAGGATCATTTGATCCATTACGAATGGGTGGATAATTGACAAGATTTTCAGGAAATAGAGGAAGGGTGGAGACAAACCCTTGCGTGGGCTTTAACCTACTCTTAACTATAGGGGCCTACGGGTCCACAATTTGACGTCCCATCCGTCGAACTCCATTTGGAATTCGTTACGTATTTCACCCCAATTAGGGATAGGGATACTGCTGAAGAATCCTGCTAACCACTGGACCCGAACCTAAGCCCTCAGGTTGGGAAGCGTTACATTGCAATAGCTGAATTGCACCATTTTGATCCCCAACGATGAGTGTCACTCAAGTTCATCCATTAATTGAGGGTGATGAAAATCAATAAAACCCCCATTTTTTGGTAATAAGTAAACAAATATAATGTAAATATATATTTTAAGCAATCTGATGCTCTTATTAATTTTTTAAACTTGCACTAAAACTTATTCTGGACTATTCAGACCCAAATTTTGGAAAATATTCAACTTCAATTGATTCCCCCAAAATTAGTTGACATGATTTAAACTAAGGTGAGTAGGACCTGTTATGCTTACACTATTGCAACTCTTACATCTTTCATAATTACATTAATAGATTACATCAGTTTTTCGTGATAACAGCATGTATTTGTACCCAATTAGTCCATAAGTTTTCTGGTGTAAAACCTCCTCTGATAGTAGAAGGTGTATAAAATCTTGGATTTTTGAAGCCAATTTCTTACAAAGCTAAAACGAATAGACCCTGTTTTATTATCGTCATTTGATGAGAGTGCACTCAAAATTACAAGTAGAGAAAATTCAATCGAGACGAGCTATGCATGATATCTCGATTCTAACTCCTCAAGGAACCGAGCGGTTCCCCCGGGTGATCCCCCAGAGACCACCTAGGTGTTCCCCGAGGGGACCCTGACTCCAGGATCCTCGCACCCGAAACCGATCGGAACTCCTACTTCCAGTCTCAACGGCCATCCACTCCGCAATTCGACTCGCCGCCCCTCGGAGAGCGATAAGAGTCCTCACCACTCGAACCCCGAAAATAGACTTGAATGGAAGAATTGTGGGGTGGAAAGGCACGAAAATATCACACAAAAACCCCCGATGGCACGCTCCCAAGCTTAGGAAAGGGACTTATGGTAATATATGGAGTGAGAGAGAGGATATGGGGGAGGAGGGAGGGGATTTGGGGTCGGGACTGGAGATTTGGGGAGGTGGGGAGGAGATTCAAAAATACCGGTCGATTGTGGAAACCGCGATTCGCCTTCACAATATGCCAAGGCCGCGACCTTTCCACGAAGCTTGGGAGAGAGACAGACAGAAAGAGGAAGAGTTGGGATGGTAATATTTGTGGAGGAGGCGGTGGCAGAAAGGGGAATAATGAATCAATTTTTGAATTATTCCCCATAGGGGAAGGTTGAAGGACGCATCGCACCACCCCTGCGTTTCCGAAGACAGAACTTATGCTGCAGAATCGGAGAATTCTTGATGCACATTTACGCTATGATCTCGATGCGGTTCAGCTACAGTCGTAGTCCACGTGTTTACAGAATGCCGATCCCATTTCGTGTAGCTGGAGGTTTAAAGACGTAGTTTCCATAACTGTAGAATGAGGTGATTTGATTTCAAAAGTTGATTTTATTGTTATACCTTGCCTTGACTCTTAGGTCAAGATGGTCAAAGTAGTGACAAATTAAGAAAAATAATGGTCTAAGGTAAAGGAGATTACACAAGGAGGAGGAAATTAATGACAATTGATGATGTTGAGGAACAACTAGTAGTGTAACACTCCTGCTGAGTAGCAACTAGTAGGGTAACACTACTAGTTTCTACTGAACATTAATAATTGTGATACAGAGCTTGGTGTTTGTCGGCGAGGAAACGTGGTCGTTAAAACTAGAAGATAAGCATAGATTGAAGGCTTTTGAAATTTAGGTTTGCAGAAGAATTGAAAAGGTGTAATAGTCGGAAAGGAGAACAAATAGAAGGAAGTCGTAGGCATTGATTGAAGAGAGGGGATTGTTGGAAGTAATCAAAAGGAGAAAGGGAGGATGGGTGTAGAGCATTTGGAATGGAAATAAGAGTTTGCAGATTATGAGAGAGGAGAAGGGAGAGTTAGGTTTTCCGTTACCTAAAGCTTGATTGTTTGTAAGTTTTTCAATTGTTACACATATATTTAATACCTTTATATTTAATACCGGTGCATTTAATATATCATTGTTAAAAGTGTAGCGTAAATGTAAAAAGTGCTGTTTTCGAATTAATGCGAAATAAGTAAAACAAGGGGAGAAATGGACGGAATGAAGGAAGGTAGAAACTGTACGGAATTGAAGAGTACTTTAATTTAAGGTGGGCTATCACGTTTGTAGGACGTATAAGAGAAATAAAGCGATGCTTTATCTAAATTCGTTCAAAGCCTTACACGCTAGATTAGACTACGAATAATAATTCCTCCTTTTATGGAGGAATAAGAAAAAGAGGAAAAAACAGGGAGCAAAGGAGAAGAATTTGGAATCATCCGACATCAGAAAAGTCGTAAAGAGAAGGAAGTTTACTCTATGTCCTCGATTGTTAAATGCCTTAAATTAATCAACTTAATTCTTCGCAAGCCTTTGCATAATAGTAATTACCTGACCAAGAGATAGAGATAAGCGCTCGCTAAGATTATAAAGAGTTCTGAAGGACCATTATCGTACCAGCCATTTTCCGTAAACTTAATGATTTATTGTTGCCATAACTGAACTTTGGTGAGCAGTGTTTGATCTAGTTTCAAAGATTATTAAGAAGTATACTATAATTAATACATAATGAATTTTCAATGAGATACATTGAAATACCAATTAAAATCGGAGCCATTAGAGCAAGCCTCTTTTTAGCGGAATGTGACCTTATCGCAAATCTATATTCATCCTAAGAGCGGGCTGACGACGTGTCACAGCATCCGACCTTTCCCTCACTACTTGACCCCCGGCAAGAAAAGGTAGGCGAACCACCCCTGAAGAGGGTGAAGGTGGTCCGCCGGAGATGGATTGGTATCTAGCCCCTTAATCGTCCCCTCGTCCACGGTGACCTTCGATCAGCCGGCAACAGCGATCAAAGGGCTTTGCTCCACGGTTAGACGACACCCCCCCAATTTCTCGACCGCGATCTCCTACCCGGCCCCTGCCCGTCATTGCCACACCACCCCGCTATAAGATGGTGGCGGCAAATGATTCGCTCGGTTTGAGGACTCGAGAAGGAACCGAGCGACCCATTAACCCTTCGATCACGTCTGTTGAGGCCTGCGAATCGCCCAGCAAACTCGATCAAGACCGAGAGGACGTAAGTACGAGACCGGCAGTAAGACCGGCAAAATGGTAATCTACACCAGCGCTTGGCGATTGATGCCTCGACCACACTTGATCACGAAGGCATGTGGCCTTGTCACGTGACTTCTTGCGTGACCAATTACTGGAATCTGCTGGAATCACCATAACTACAGTTTGCAAAAACATGAACAATAAAATATTATTTTTTGTCATTAAAGTGCGGAATACTTGCCGTGGTTTACGCAAATCCACGCATTCACAGCATTTTTGACAAACAGTGACATTCCAGTTGTAATTTAAATGTCTACGCATTCGTGTGCTAGATTTCAGTATGCATCAAATTCTTCCAGATAAAATTTTTCATTGGTCAGTTATTTCCTTGTTCTTGTCGCGTTATTTCTCTTTAAAAATGTTTGTTTATTGCAGAATCTTACTTGTAAATATTTATCGGTAAATTAACCGTGAAATTTAATATCTGAAATTAAATTAGGGAAATGGTGTAGCTGCTGCCTGTTCAGTGAAGAGGGAATATACATTTTTCTACGCTTAATTTTAGTGCAGGCATTGATTTCAGTCATATTGTTAGCTTAATATATATAAGGTGGAATGTGCATTGATTTAAATCCAGATTTGCATCTTCTGCAGCCGTTGTAAGATGAAACTCATTCGGTTTCCCTGAGTTTTCTTCCGATGAAACACATTTTCCATGAAGGTATTTCTTCCGATTTGGTCGCAGGAAAAGTTACAACAGGCTAGAGGGACGATGTGGAACAAAGCATTGACGTTTGAAACGTAGTAGCATTACATTAAGCGGAAATATCATGAGTTTAGTTGAATAACATGTAAAAATACTTAAATTTCTTTTAACACATCAATATAATACAAAAAAATCAAATTAAAATTTTTCACGATAAATTATGCAAGTGAAAAATATTTGATGGCTCCAAATTGAATATTTCTTATGTTAGCGAAATTATTTAACATTTTTGCATCTAAATATTCACATTATATCAAAATCCGTCAAACGTGCAACTTTTAATGAATTAAATTACTCAGAAATCTATAAATGAATATGTTCTTACCAAACCAAATGAACTAATATGAAGTTTCCGACTAAATTTTAGTTTCTTCTGTGTCTATAATAATAATAATACTCATTTCTCGCATAAATAATTACCAGATGGCAAACATTATCTTGCTAATTCAGTGAGATGGCACAATAATTTACCTCCGATCATCTTTTTAACTTTTCCGAGTTCAATAAATTTAATAATGTCTCATTGTTAAATGACCCATTGTCATTGATATACAGGCATTATTCTAAGAAAAAATTCCTCGTGAAACTAAGGTATATTTACATTTATTTATGTAAGGTAATACGGCACCTTTTAAAAATATTTTTCATGAGTACATTATGTAGCATGTCCAAAAAAATAGACCTACCATATTCCAAAACGCTAACTACGACATCCCGCAACTCTGTAATTACTCATTTAGAAGTTTCCCCTCGTAGCCTTCAACACAATGATTGTGTGACTAAACTTAAACAGGAATAGTTTAGGGCGACACACACGATCGAAAAAGAAAAATTCGCGAACAGAACTACACCTGCGCGGTTGGTGGAGTTCAAATGATTGATTCAGATCTCGTCAAACTTCGTGAACATGCTCAACGTGTCATAGGCGCTTCCGCTACGAAAAAATAGATATATTTGAAACGCAAAGTTGAAAACATGATGCTACCAAATTAAAGAAGACTTACTACATGTATCAGAAAGACCACAGTTGGAGAATTCAGCCGGCATTTGGACCTTTGCCAAAAATAATCGATTCGAGAACTAGACAGAATTCGAAACGTTGCTGCACGGTTCGCTGGATTTACCGTCGATAAAGAACACACAGCGTCGGGCTTAGTAGTGGGTGAACTCTATCATCACCTACTGAACCAACCTTAGGTTTGATTACTTACTATTAATTTACATATAAGGAAGGTTTTTTGATGGATACAAGCTGCGGAACGATATAGCGACATTTCCCTTGTCTCTCCAAACAAAACAAAACCTGCACTGCAACTACTACTCTGCAACAAAGTCCCTCTTCAATTCCCATTACTCCCTCTCTTCATTCCGCTCAACATCCCTATCCTACTTCTAACCCTTCCTCTTCAGCCAAGCATTACCCCCACTATAATAGTCTTCAACATCTCTCCATATATCTTTCCTGCCTCTTTTTCATGAGGAATGGGGTTTGGTACGGTAGCTGACGTGCTAATTCTCACCCAGACGACCTGGTTTCGAACTCTTGAGGTGGCAGGTATTTTTCAGTGATATCCCAATCCATACTGGAGGTGCTTTGTGGAGAGCACTATGGATGAGCAAGCCGTCCGTCGGATGTGACGTTAATGTGCGTGATGCCTTCACTCCATGATGCCTTTTGTTAAGAGTAGGTTAATGCCGACACCAGGTTTATCTCCACCCTTCATCATTTCCTGTCCATCCTTAATGGCGCAAATGACCTCAGCTGTCGGTCGCCTTCCCTTAAAACCATTATACTACGCTTTTTCATTTCTTCCAATAATCCTTTCTCCTCCCCCACCACGTCCTCGTTTGTTTTTCTTCCAGTATACTCCACCTCTTCCATGCTTTTCCATACCGTTATTTCAAAAGTTTCTAATCTATGCCTATCATCTCGCTCCATGTTAAAGTTTCGATTACCATTTTCTTAAAATTCTTTCTCATCAAATCTGACATTGATTCTCTCCTCCTCGTGACAGCTTCTTTGTCTAAACCAATTCTTTATCCTATTTTCCTTTCCATTTTTTTACCATTTTAGTCTTGAACATTTCCGAGATAGGTAATCTGTTCCACCTGCTTTAGTTTAGGAACTTCTATTTTGATATTTAACTCAGCCTTTCTGTTTCTGAAAAACCACATTACCTTCTTTTTGTTATGATATATTCTCATCCCATACCTATTGCACTGACATTCCAGTTTACTCAACAGAGTTTGCAACGCGTCGGCTGATTGGCAAACTAAAGCTTGAGCATCAGCAACCTAACTGATTATATAAATTCCCCGCCAAATTTCATTTCCATTTCCCATTCTTCCCATACCTGTTTTAACATTTACTTCTAATATACGCTGAACAGTACAGGTACTTGTTTCTCTTCCTAACACTGCTCATCCGGAATCCCAATCCACCACTCGCACCTGAGCAATTTAAGACATGCACAGGTCTCATATCCGTCCAATTTCTAGTATAATCATATTTTCCACAAAGCATTCATTAACTCTACCCAGTATACTCTATCAAATGCTTTCTCGAAGTCTAAGACACAAATACACCCTGATTGTATAATACGTTCCTCTCTAATAGTGAACTCATTACTGCATTGGAATCACGCGTACCTCGCCCTTACTAAATCCAAATTGATCATATACCTAAGTAGTTGTTTGCTCTGCTCTCCATCCTCTTATTGATAATAATAATAATAATAATAATATCCCAGTAATATCTCCTGTTATTCCAGTAATATTTCCTGGAATATTCCATTTGATGCGGTATTCCTAAATTTTAAAAAAGCTTTTGATAAAGTCCCTCATTGCAAGTTACTCGCGAAGTTGGAAACTTATGGAATACACGGGAGTATTATATGCTGGATTAGACAATTTTTAAAAACTCGCGTTCAAACAGTCGTCCTGGACGGTGTATCATCCGATATTGTCAAGGTCACGTCGGGTGTACCACAGGGAAGTGTCATAGGCCCCCTCTTTTTTCTTATTTACATAAATGACCTCCATACCGTGGTTGATAGCAGGCTCCGTCTTTTTGCTGACGATGCGGTGATTTATGGGGACATTCGAAGTCGCGAAGACAGTCACGTTAGCCAACGACCTAAATGTAATTCAGACTTGTGCGATACATGGCAATTGGAATTAAATTTGAACAAATGCGTAGTAATACAATTTGGGAAAGGATTAATTCCCTCTCATTTAGTTACAAAGTTAAACAAACAGAAATCGCGAGGGTAGATTCCTTAAAATACTTTGGTGTAACAATTACTCACGATCTGTCCTGGGAAAAGCACATACAAGAAATATGCGGTCGTGCTAATAAAAAATTGGGATTTGTAAAAAGAGTGCTGGGTAAATGTTTTCTTGTCCTAGTCAGGCCCCACCTAGAGTATGCTGCCAATATATGGAATTCTCAAGAGATAAATTTGATTTCGGAATTAGATCGAGTTCAGCGGAGGGGGGCTAGATTAGTCAAAAATTGTTATGACCGACGCAGTAGCGTAACTATTTTGCTAGGAAATTTAGGCTGAGGTTCCCTTAAACAGCGGTGTTTACAATACAGATTAAACTTATTAAAAACATTTAAAGATGGGTCCTTTTCCGATGACATCTAGAACATAATACGAACCCTAACGTATTACGGGCGGAGGGATCACGAATATAAGATTAGAGAGATAGACTGCAAGACTGACAGGTTTAAATGGTCATTTTTTCCAAGAATAATAAGAGACCATAATGCTTGTAATCGAAATCCCCCACTAGTCGGCTCGACATAATAAGTATTAACCTACAAGGTAGCGACTGCGAATGGTTATACTAGTATATTTATATATTTTTTTGCAGGTTCCCCCCATTTTTCCCCATCCATTTGAAAAACCCTAACCCCCTCATCCCTTACCCTTTCCTCCTGGTGCTGCACCCCCTGCCACACACCGTTTTGGTGGCTCGCAGAGTATTGATGTAGATGTAGATTGATGATCCTGAGGATCACTTTAGCTGTGTGTGAAATCAAACTCATTGTTTTGTAGCCATCACATATAGCATTACTTTCCCTCTTTTGGAATAGGAGCTAACATTCATCTGACGAAGTCTTCCGGCCAAATTCCTTCCTTCTAAATACTACAATTTAGTTGATAAAAAGTCTTACCCCGTCCTTTTCCTAAGCCTTTTAGTAGTTCCGGCGGAACGTTGTCTACCTCCATGGCCTTTTTTGAGTTTTATTCCGTGCGTAAACCCCACACCGGCTGTCGGAATCAATGATGACAACACACTTTAATTAAACCTTGAGTACGGATCACGTCAGGCTAAGAAATGTCAGACATCTTTACAATTATTATTCATAATTTTTTCAATTACGCCAAATGAGTATGTATTGTCCCTATTTGCTCCCACGAATTTGGCTTTTTTATCGAAGAAATAATTTTATGTTTACATAACTGTTTTGGAACATGTTAATCCAAATTATTCTAATTTGTGTTTTTATTGACTGAAAAAGTCATTTTATTGTCAAACAAATTTAATGCCGGCGAAATTTTGCTCTATAAAAGATTTACACACATTTTTTTCTTCACATATTTTACACATATTTTCTAACTTACATCCATTTTTTGCACTCCAGCGAAGCCATATTAAATTTTAGATCGTCTGCAAAAGGATTTTAAAAGCCAACCATCCACCAACAATTCACCCACAATATTCACCTTTTTAAACAATGCACAAAAATATTCTGCTATTTCAGCAATTCCCTTTCATTTTTGATTTTCCAAGAATTGAATGTAAAAAATCATTCGTTAACATTAGTTATTTTTTATAGCATGAACTTATTACACGAGATAAGCAATGTTATGTCTAGTGAGTAAGAATTAATTACTTATATTTTTCAATTTTGGTGACCACAAAGTATAAATAAATTTTTAAGGGCCATGGATATACTCTATTTGTGCACAAATGGTTATAATTGAGTTGTTATTTGACAAGGAATAAAAGTTAGAGGATAGCTTTAAAGACGAGAGAATATTTGTATGGCAGTTTAAATATTTTAAATCGAATGCAGCGCTTAAAAAGCAAAGAGAAGAATAGAGATAGAAAGAGAGAGTGAAATCTCACTGACAAGAGACGTGAGTGAAGCATGACGAATCCCTTTGATTAGGATTTCGCGTCCGCGGCCCAACCACTTTTCATCAATGAGAAGTCCAAACTCGCCATTAATAAAAGTCCCCCATCCCACCAGCACGACACGAAAAAGGACTTCCTACTGAGTCCGTCGAAAGTGACGGAAGCTCTCGAGCTCAGCAAAACCACGAAATACGAAATAAAACGTCGTCTGAACGCTTTCGCGTTGATTACGGGAAGGGAAGAGGGGGGCTTGGATTCCCGCGACTAGAATAGATTTCCTGCAAAACCGCGTTTGGAGTAAAACCTTTGGCGGGGAAATGATGGACGTGGAGGGGATGTGGAGTGCCGGAGGGTGGGATTGGAGGGCGGTAGGGGGATGAAACTCACTCTTGCGCGAACATCGCTTGCACGCACACACACCCGCGACCACCGCACCGAATTCTTCGAAAGGTTCATCCACGGGTGAGAGCGAAGGGGGAGGTATGAGGATTTATGACCGCTGGGGAGTTGGGGTGATGAGGAGGAATATGAAGGGAGGGGATGAAGTGAAGGGAGAGGGGGGTTATATTTATCCCACGCATCTGAGCTCTAAGACGCGAGTGACGTCACAACATAAACTTGCGGCATCGACCGCCGTTTGCACAACTGGGATGGCGGTGGGGAGGGAGGGAGTGTTGAGTCTGCGGAGGAGGCTTTGCCGGGAAGAGCGCGGACGGCTACTGCCGCATCTATGCGCTAGAGGGGGCCAGGGGGGTGGGGGTGGGGAGAGCGCAACGGGGGTGTGGGGAAGATGGAGATAGGAATGAGGGTAGGGGATCGAGGCAGAAGATGCGACCAAGACGCGCGGAGTCGATCATGTGCATTAGTCGCCCCTTCTCACGAACGCCCGGCGACGCGAGGAGGGAGGGTACGGGGTGAGCGGAAGAGGGGGGTAGAAATCCCGCCTTTCCCCTCCCCCTCACTCCTTTCGTCGTCGGTGACGTCACCGCCACGCGTCCTCTGCCCCCTCCTCCCCTACTCTTCCCGCCCCCCCCACCAACACCGATCGGAAGGGCGAAGCGTGGTCGATGACGAACTCTCTCTCTCTACGCGCTGGTACGGTACAGTGACCCCGTTGGCGGGGGTGGATGGGGACGTTGCGGGGAGGAAGAAGGGTAGGCCATGAGAGCACCCTGGAGCGTGCCCGCCCGATGTGAGGAGATATATCGACGCCAAAGGGTCGATATTTCAACTTCGTATCACTTTCAATATCGATCTTGGTCGATTGAATGATAAAAGCCTTGGATTCACTCATGCTGTGTCTCGTGGTTGATCGATATATATCAAATCGATTCTCATGCCGACTGAACATAGAAATTTGCAAATAATTTTTTCACAACGACTAGGTCGATATAATGACGAATCCTAGGATACAAACAGATCCTCATATCTGGCCGATCGATGTGCATCCAATCCAATGCCATCCCTAATTAACATGATGGTTTGTTGATAATTTTTTTCAAATTGACGAGGCATAAATAATTAAAATTTCCGGATACAGTTATGGGCTGACTTAAGTTCGCCCGATATTTGTCAAATTGAATGTAATTTGAAATTAACTTGGATTTTGTTGATATTTTTACACATCAACCAAGGCAATATAATAAAAAATAGCTACTCACGCATTGGAGTTGGCCTGATATTTATCAGATCCAATGCCTTCTCAACTCAATATGAAAGGGTACGGATAACTATGCACATAACTCGGGATGGTGTACTGATGAATTCCAATATGCACCCAAAAGGTGATTCACATTTTAATGATTTTTATCAAATCAAATCCAAGTTGATACACATGTTCATGGCAAGTCGTGCCTACTCACCAAAAACTATCGTAAGCTTTGTTTGCGGTTACGCTGAAATCAGAATAAAAAATCCACCAATTTTAATTAAATAACCAATTTCTTCTATACATAATATAAATAAAGTATTACGGATTTATTTCATTTTGGAAGGAAACGATGATGGAAAATTGTGTTGTTTAAAAGTACTACCAAGCAGATTTATTTTAAATTTTAAGCTCACTCGAGTAAGGCATTAGAACTCCAGTAAATACATATTAGGATCGAACACGGTTGTGATAAAGAGTTCACTCTTATTTATTGGGGTGATACAAGCTAATAAAATTCATGTATTACTGTGCAATTGTAAGACAGCGATATGTTAAAGTTCAAATTGTCTTAAAATGCCAATATGTACGGTATATCGCGACTCGACATTGTTATTCCAATTACCAAAATTTATAATGTTTATATCAAGCAATATTTCCGACATTACTCTGTATAGATGATTCCATGGCAAGCTGATATACTGTTTCCTCACCAAATTTTTTTACAAAAGATGATCATTTTGTAAAATGTACTCGTATGCCCTTTCATGAATCAGCTTCGAAGAAAGAATAAGGTGTGCAGGAAGATATTTCAACTACGACTTGGACAAAAATAGTTTACTAATAATTATAAATATATGAATGTATTTATATATATATATAGACATTATATAAATATATATATATATATATATATAAGCTGAGGTTGCACAAGAGGAGTGCCCGGGAACCCATTAACTTGGGCTCGTCGGTCATTAATCCATTACTCTACCACCATGGACTATATATATATATATATATATATATATATATATATATATATATATATATATATACCATATATATACCATATATATATATATATATATATACCATACATATATATATATATACCATATATATATATATATATATATATTGTTATGTCGGAGTATTAAAAAGATCTACTCTTTACTCTATGAAATTTTATGGCAGGAATGAACTCTATGAATAATGTAGTAAAAAATAAATGTGACTCATTGATTACTAGCAGTATTGCTCCCATTTCCGGTGGATCATAAATCAGCATTGCTCCCACTTCAGGCGTCAAATATTCTTGCGCTCATTGGGAAACATTCACCGTTTTAGGTTCGCATCTGCCAAGGTAGCAAGGTTCCGCTTAACTTTCAACATGATACTTATAATGACGTTGGCAACCGCTGCGATGCGCAGAGTGACGAAAATTGATGCAAAAATCATTCGATCTATATTCGAAATACATCGACAGTCATCAATTCCGACCACGGTTTCACCTTAACAATCTGCAGCGATATGTGTCATGATGCGCCCCTGATTGCGTACCGAGTGATGAAGACGATGAAAGACGCCCGCGGGGCGGAGGGAAAGGTATGGATGGAAGGAATGGGTCGACGTTTGATTGGGAGTCAGCGTTCCATCTGTTATGTGGAGCGAGGTAGAGGAGAATATTGTGCGGCGTGGAATGGGGGGACTCGGGGTGTGGGAGAAAAGAGTAGAAAGTGCAGACGTAGCATCGATTCATTCACGACATTTCCACCTGGAGTGTTAAGGGGAGGGTGAAAAAGGGAGAGAGAGAGAGGAGGTTTGAGGAAGACGGAATGGATGGAGCTAAGGGGGAACTTGAAGTAACTTGACGCTTTTCAACGATCTTTGAGATGGCGTTTGGGATTTTTACGGCCGAGGGCATCGCCACCGTATCCGGCAGGGGAATGTATTCTCCAAGGCAGGGCCTCAGCCGTACCCCAGCAAGCCAGAGAACCCAGAGTTTGAGGGGTTCTATTTATTTTTTGGCTTCTCGCGCCGCAGAAAACCAACCCGGTGCAGCAATTGGCCGGTCGAGCATACTGAGGAAGTTAGAAATAATTGGGATAAGGTCAAGAAGTGATTTTATATGCATGAGGAAGGAATTTTGAGCAGGCATTCGGTCGCTAGATCCGAATAGTTTCAACCCTGAGGTTTGACGAAGAATGCTGACAACGACGAGGTTCGTGGCTTTGAGATATCCGGGGAATGAAAAATGTAGAAGTGGACATTGAAGGGGCAGGGGTATATAGGGGTGCTGAAGATTAGAGACTGACATACAGGGTTCGTCCGGAAAATAAGTGTACTGAGCTCAGGAAAAAAAATTTATTACACTGTTACATATCCTAAGCTAATATTCCTCAAAATATGACCCTTGTGAGTCGATACACTTCTTCCAGCGGCGTTCCCATTCCTGGAACGCTCCCGCGAAGGCATCATCGGGAACCTCTCGAAGACACGTCGTCACGGCCTCTTTGACGGCGTCCAAAGTCCCGTATCGCGTTCCTTTCAAACTCCTCTTTATCTTCGGGAACAGAAAGAAGTCCGGTGGTGCCAAGTCCGGGCTGTAGGGCGGGTGCGGCAGCGTTGCCACGCCGTGCTTGGCCAAGAAGTCCGACACGACAAGCGCGGTGTGAGACGGCGCATTGTCGTGATGCAGCCGCCAGATGTTTTTGATCGCTGGCCGGACGCGGGCGACTCGTTTTCGAAGCCTGTCGAGCACTTGGACGTAAAATTCAGCATTTACAGTTTGTCGTTCAGGTACAAATTCGTAGTGGACGACTTCCCTTTTGTCAAAAAAGACAATGAGCATCGCCTTGATCCGAGATTTGCTCATGCGAGCTTTCTTTTGACGGGGTGATGATGGGGTGTGCCATTCCGCACTTTGTCTCTTCGACTCCGGGTCGTACTCAAAGATCCACGTCTCGTCACCCGAAACAACGTTCTCTAAAAAATGTGGATCATTTTTGCAGTGATCCGCAAGTTGTGTCGCGATTTCCAAACATTGAGTCTTTGATCATCACTGAGCACTTTCGGCACCAACTTTGCACAAATTTTTCGCATCTGTAATTGCTCCCTAATAATCTCGTGCACTATTGTTTTTGGCACATTACACTGCTCTGCTATCATCCGAACACTAAGACGACGATCAGAGTTCAGTATATCGCGAACTTTTCGCACATTTTCGTCGGTGAGTGTCGTTGATGGGCGTCCAGGCCGTGGTTCGTCGTCGACCTCTTCTCTGCCCTCCACGAACATCTTGTGCCACCGAAAGATCGTGTTTCTGGACATGGCTGACTCCCCGTAAGCCTGGTTAATCATACCGACAGTTTCGGTAGACGATTTCCCAAGCTTTACCGCAAATTTGATGGAATAACGCCGCTCCAAAAACTTCGGCATCGCGTTCCGTGACGTGGGTCGAGCGTGGAGGTTCGCGTTAACAGAGCTCCTCACTACACCACAGCTCATAGCCGACTGCCTTTTTCAGCGTCGCTTGCCAACATACCCCCCTCCAATCACAGCTCGTCAGAGCGGTGCTGGGCGCGCCTGGAGCGGCGGGAAAAAATCAGTACACTTATTTTCCGGACGAACCCTGTATGTGTTAAGTAGAGTACCATTACATACCACGTACTTGGCCACGTGGCGTTTTTTGTAAGGATTATGGTTCCAGCCGTATTTTCTTGGGCAGTCGATTCTCCTAAAGTACGGTAGACCGAGCACATAATTTGGCCATAGGGGGATCCTTTTCCACTAATTGAGTGATTTATTAAAACGCATATTGAGACTACGTTCCTTAAAGGTCTGAGGGGAAGACGAATGGGACAGCTGAGAAAGGTTTGATAGATATTCAACGAGGAATGATAGTTGTTTTAAAATCATTCCTATATACACATAATGAACTTATCCGCCCATTTTCTCAGTTTTTTAAAACAAACTCTAAGGGGGTTGAGGAGTACACTATACATTGATTATTGCGAGATACTCAGCAACAATATTTACGACTTGCGTCCATGCATTATCGTGGTGCAGTATCCAACACGTTGCTTTGACATGTACCCTTTTACGAGCGATATTCACTTGAAGAACTTTCTGTACATCCCTAGAGCATGCTCCTTTAATAGTTGAGTGTGTTGGTATGGCAATCCGATGCACCATTTTCTGTGCATCGAAAAATTAGAGGACCATAAATTTTTCAGCAGAATCAGGCATTACGCTTTTTTTGGTGTTAGTATTGCCAAATATTTCCGCCCAGAGCTTTGCTGGTTATTCTCGAGATCAAAACAATATAATAAATTTTATTCGTAGTGAAAAAAACCCAAAAGAAATTCATTTTATTTCTCTCTATTTCATCAACTTAAACTGCCAAAAACCTATTTACGAAAATTATATTGCTCGAGTGGGAGTATTCTCGAAACCCAAAGCGAAAAAACACCTCTAATATGCACCTTTTTCTGTTAAAAACATGTGGATGGTACCCATTAAAATTTCCAATACTTCTGATGGTGGCCTTAAATGAAACTATCTCACAATGGTAGCAGCGATGTTAATGTTTTTTTCCGTAAAAGAAGTAACTGGAATTCTTGTTCGACCTTCCTTTAAAATTTATTATCTTCCCTCTTTAAATATTTTAAACTATCTTCTAGCTGTGCTACAGGGAAATACCAACTCTCAATAACACTACTGCAGCATTTCATATTCCTCGTCCAGGCGACTGCAGACAACCGATGCTGTATTTTGCTCGTAGCGTATTGCTTTCATGCTACTGTAGACGAACCAAACATGTTTCAAGATGCAATAACTCTCGCTGTTGCAATACAAGATTCCAATTAAAGAAACCTGTACCAAACATACGTTATCCATGAAACTAACATTAACATAACGTTAAATTTAATTTTTGCCCGATAAACTATTTGAATAGTAATATGAGACCATTCTTTAATGAACAATACTTACGAGTATATATTGCAGCAATAAGAATAGTGTTACCAAAGAATCATCAAAATATATTACATTTACAACGTGACTTGGTAAGAACTACGCGATGAAATGTTTATGGGAAAAGGAACCTATGGAGGGCATTTATAAAAAGAAAAATAAAACTAAATGGATCCATCTTGAGGCACTACGGCTTACTGAATACCATACTAAAGAGAACTTAGTTGGGAAGAACTAAAAATGTCAATGCTGAAATGTACTAAGCATGTAATGTAAATTGTCAGTACAAGGAGTCACGAGGGAGAGAAGAAGCTTTCAAGGAACAGGACAGTTTGAAGAGCTGCGTGATGATCCGCATACACCCTTTAAGGCATTTACGAACTCGAAGCGTTCCACCCAATGGACCCAGTGCACCAGTACATTGAATTCAGAAGCTGTAAAACTTCCCAATGTCGCATACGTCTTCTCGATGTGGGACGACAAATGTCGTCCCACTCCTTGGTACCCCGCCTCAAGAACGACCCATTTCCTTTTCCTCATCATGCTTTCTCCTCCCCTATAATCCATACCACTCCGCGACTTCTGGCCCGTAAGTAAGCGGCGCAAATTATATCGACAGCTGCGCGCCTCCCACAGTTCAAATCACGCACTTTCCTCGTGAAATGCTTTGGCGAAACGCCGTACACCCCCTCTTAGTGGAGAGCGAGTGGATTTACCACAAACGCTGAAACCAGACGCTGGTGGCGGCGGAAATGAACCGTCACACCGTCAGAGCTTCTGCACCGTTCTTCTGGTTGCAAGACCTACGGGAAATTTCCGCTGGGGGTTGGATATTTGCTTTGCTTAAGGCAATCAGAATAGGAAGTGCAGCAAGCATCGTAGAAGGAAGAGGGATTCCGTGGAGACGATGGAATGGAAGTAGTTATCATGTAAGGCGACAGAGAGCCTTAAGTTATTTGCACCTTTACGAAAAAGTGGACTATTTTGGAGATGTATAGTTATTAGATAATGAGTAAAGGTTTCAGATAAACCTGACGTTCACATGCACATGAACACAGTCAAATAAAGAAAGCCGTCAAGGAGTCCACAATTGAACGTCCCATTCCAAGGGTGGTGACTTTAAATAAATTTGTCTCCACAAGACACGCTAATTAGGTCGGGAAACCTCTTTTAGCATGGTACCATCGCCAGGATGTGAACTCACTCTCTCGGAATGAGAGACCATTACACTAGCCAAGGTACCAAACCGACCCATATCGCTCGATGGAGATGAAGCAAGTACTCATAGGAGAGCGTGTAACCATAATTTTAATAAAAGTTCTACTTATGTTCGAACTGGATCGGAATATTCATAGTTACGGCCATTTTTTATAGACTGAGATCAAGGACGGTCGCGCCTCCCATGCCCAAATGGTGGAGTTAAATTGAGAAGTGGGCACAGCGCAATTCAAGGCTAAGACTAGAAGGATGCTGCATTGGGGTTTGCTCCCGAATTTCGGGTGAATGAGGTCGAGGAATGGGGCCGAGAAGTTCAGGCTAATACGGATTGAATTGAGAGAGCTCCTAATCCCCTCCTCGCGGTCACCATCCAAGCCCCCTCAGAGATAACTTTTTGAAGGGGAGATCCAAAACCAGAAAAGTGTTTTTTAAGGTTCACGCAACATGTGATTACGACTAATCCTCTGGCGTATTCACAAATGATATGTTGCATCAAGGGGCACGTCTATTTCCGCTGGACGAGCACAGTTTCCTTTGATAAGCCAGACAGGGACATGAAAGGACAAACAGAACGCCTTCCATTGTGGAAAAAAGTGAAGTATCTGCTTAAATGAAGGGCAATTTTTTCACGATAAGCGAATGGGTTATTTTTCCATTCCAAGGAAACTATTAAGCTTCAATTACTCAACCAGTACGTGCGATTTCAGTGTATGCTTGTTGATGGGCTTTTTAAGCTCACGAGTATGCATGGAACATACATTTATAGAAAAAAATTATGAAAAAAAATAATCAAGTGATCATTACCGCCTCATTAAAATTATTTTTAAATGAGAGAGTCATACTAAAGAAAAGGTTTCCGTTTGAGATAAATTTATACTGTTTATTACGTAGCTGAACTTTTTAAAACTTATAACCAGGCGGTATATAATTCAATACTCTAAAATATCTATATAATATATGCATCAAGTATATTAACACAAATCTGGCATGGGAAGGTTATATTTAACATTTATTGATGCTTCTCAAACTTCTGTATCTGTATACATTCCCTTCTCGTAAATCTTAACATGATTGGAAGAATTTTCTTAAGTAGCTACTTTGATTTAGCTTTTCAGATTTTATTAGTTTTCTGAATCATACCTTTCAAATTTGAAAATTATTTTTATTTCATTGATGAAATCTTCTACTCCGACGTCATACTACTCTAAACGCTTTGCTCTTTTGATTATTCTTACTTCCCTTAATCCGATTTTTCCGGCACTCTTGTGTTCTCTCACATTGTTGGTACGGTGACAGAGGTGGATATTCAAATATTTGTAGTCAAAGAAGCTGTATAGATCAAAAGGATTTGTTTAGAGTCATGGAATAGATTGGCATTGGAAGAGAAAGCCCCGTTTTAATTTAGGTTTTCCATTAAAAGAGGTTTTCTCACAGTGATGAGGCACGACTTGTATTCGACTCCGGTAGACCTGATTTCCACGAAAACTACAGGACCCACTCATTCCTTCCAATTTCTACAATGCTTGGCAGATTCAGTAGCCCCATATCTTCCATTAAAATGAATAGTAAAGCAATATTATCTTGATATCATAGAAAAAAAAAGAGATAAGCTTAGTAAGTGATGAGAGCCAGTAATGGTGTATTTCTCTGAAAATTAGTGTTTTAAAAGAGAACATAGATGTTCGTCGGCGAATTTCGACAGATAGAGTGAAGAATCACGGAAGAAATAAAATGGACAAAAAGAAAGGTCAAGGAAGAAGTGCAAGTCATACTGGCTGATGAAAAACCTTTTCAAGAGAAATTCGAAGAAGGAAGGAGAAGTGGATGATGGGGATATTGAGAAACATAGAGATGATGTAGACAATAATAAAAGGGCAGAATATTGAGAAAGTGAGATAGAAAAAGAAAAAGTAGAGAAACTTTGGACAAAATCTTGGAGAATAATAATAATGCTGTTATGAAAAAGTGTTTATTGTGATAACTTTAGGGCAATTGTTTTAATGCTATGGGGAGCTTAGAAGAAAAGGAGAGGCTAAATCTCAAGAGAACAAGAATACTAATAATAGCATTGCTGGATCCGTCCAAACCTCTGTTCCCTGTGATACTCGTGACATAAATATTAATAATTAATATTCTTTAACTTTAATTCCCGACAGCGCTTTGCCTAAAAATCGATTTTTAAGTTGAATGACAGTTTTCTATAATAATGATATCATGATGGGCATTCTTAACCAATTTACAATCTCATGTGTCCAATTCTTCAGACTTCTCAGTGTTTACAGCTGCTGTTCATCATTAATAGAAACGCATGAATCAATCAGGAATACTTCCAGAGGGTAAAAATTGAATCGCAATATTGACTTCACAGTCGCTCTAAGGCGCCGTCCGGCATGGAGAGTTATTCTTTGAGAAATACGAGAATATTTTTGCGCTGAGGACTAAATTCTTGATTTTAATTTTGCACTCATAAACTTCCATATAATTTTCACGCATTTAAATTCACTTCGAAAGGGTTTGATAGTTGAAAAGTTATGGCAGAATATAGTATGCTATGATTTCCGCAAATTGTTTTATCTTTTTTTTGCTAGTTTCATCGTGAAAATTTAATATTAAACCGATACAACCCAATTTTTAGCGATAATTTTTTGTAAATTGCCACTAAGTAACGATGAAGTAGAATAGCTATTTATGGAAATTCCTACTCCGAAAGAAATTTATGAGAAAATAACATACTAAATATACTTATTGTTCCCTAAAATAATTTCAAGGAGGGAATCATTAATAGGTGATAACGCTTAAGGTCAATTTATTCCATGAAAAATGGCGCTTGACAATTTAGCTTTTTTGATCCATGGTTAGTGGATTGAGCCCATAACCAAAGTTGTAGGAGTCTGTTGTCCCAAATGAAAGTGATTCCTTTGGACCTCACTTCAATCTCTTTATCCAACTTAAAGAGATGCATTTGAACGGTATCATTTTTAACAACCTGAATTAAAACGCGAAAGTTGATTCCGATAAGTCTAAGTAGAAATCACATCAAGCTAAACCCTAAGTTTTATTGCATTTGACATTCGATTTCTGAGTTATCTAAACGCTAGGTTTTGGCTGCGTTTGACCAAGAGCATCCCTTTGGATTTAGGTCCGGGACACATAGGTCAATAGTCCAACGCTCGGTCCACTAAGCCATCACGGCGCACATGCCTCGCTCTTGTGAGTGAAATAACAAAATGAGTAATTCCTTCATAGCATTTTTGTGTTAGCACTTCATTTTTACACTCCGGTCGTTGAATTGGGAGAGCTAGGTATGATGAGAGTAAAAACCAAAGGGCGACCAATGTCAAAGTGGTCGAAGAAAACTTCGAAGAATCGGGATTTATATCGTTCATTGATCACGCGGGATCTCGCTCAGTTGGTAATTCAGGCATAGTACGTCTGACCTACTGGATTCTCTTTACGCTCATGAACTCCCAGGCCGCATCATCAGCTCTCCGGTCTTAAGTAAGTGGAAAGAGCCTAGCCCAATTTTGAGCATGATCTCACCACCCATCCAAGGCATCGTGGCTTTTTTGCGTGCTCACAATTTCAACCCTTTCCTTTTATTTCTGCCCAACAAGGGAGGGGAAAAGTGATAACACTCACACGTGCCAATGCGAACTTGAGTCATATCAGTTCCAGCGCATCTGGTCTCGGAAAGACATTTACTCTCGTCTTACTAACAACATTTTGATCGCTACCAGTTGCTTAAGCTACTCTTTTGTGCTCACTACTGCAGTAGCGTGACTCAATATTTATATAAATAAATTTGACTTGCCATAGGTTTCACGTGCTTCGGCTTTGGCGTGCGGAGACGGCTTTTTTCCGTTTATTTTTTAATGACACTCCGAGTGGATCGATCTCTATTATGAAGTGAAACCTCAAATGTATCACTATTCCACTTGATTATGTCAAGTGGGCGCACCCTTACGAAAATCCGCTGGTGATGGGCAGTCGAGGTGAGAAGACCAAGTTTTTGGAAGAAGTGCCGATTTTATCCCGCGGCACAAGTGAACTAGGAAATTTTACACACCGGCGTGAAGTCGACGAAAGGTGGCGCACAGGGTTCCGATTTTGTCGTACAGTTCGAAGAGTATTCCCACCGGATTTCCACCGCCAACATTTTTAAATCGGATCCAAAAGAGTGAAAAAATAAATCTTCTCTTTGATATCCCACGAACCTTGAAACTGATTCCGAGAATATAAAGGAGGTGCCCTTTGGAATCTCCCAAGTCCGAGCACATGCAAACGCTACCCAATAAATGTGGCCATGAACAAACTATAACCTATAGCGTCGATACATTGAGCAAATATTCAGAAAATTATCTTCATCCACAGGACACCCTGCAAGCCACCGGCTTGGCTTGTGTCAGGGAATGAATTCAAAAGAGGCATATGCATGTCTGATGTGGATACGCCGTGCATATCCAGTACACGAAGATTCGTGGCCATAAACCGCACCTGAAAAATTGATGGTTTGCAAAAACTTTTTGTTCACATTGTGTAACGAAAAATAATTGCGTGCCATTTCTTGGAGAAAAGATCAGCAATATCAGCGGAGAGCTGGTGCAAAGAAAGAAAATAGAACTTCCACCATTCAGAAAAATGTAGGAGTATTAAGTAAATTAAAGCAAACATCAACTCATAAAGGGCAGACAAAGTACAAAATTATCGACACTTCCGAAGATAGATGATTATTATGCAAATATTATTGAACAAGTTGAGTAACGTCTCAGCTTAATTAACTCTCTGAGTAATGAGCTTAAAGGCCACACGTTTGAAAACAATTTCGAGGCCGTTCTCCTCGGGAACTATGGTCAGTATATTTTTTCTTCAGAGAATTATTTACAGATAGAATTTCAGATGCCGTATCACGTTATTTAAACAAATTTGAAACGTTAGGGAATGATAAAGACCCCCAAGCACCTACCACTTAAGGGTCCGTTTTATTCGGACACTAGAAATCTCTCCACATGACAATAAATATGGGTTTCCCAGAAATTAATACGTCTATATCGAATGAGAAAATTCTTGAAAGTTTTTTATGAATGATTTAATCTTTAAAAATGTCACTGATCATATTGAATCATTTCAAAATAATAGTCATTCAATAGAGAGTTAATGGATTCGACTGCTAGCATCGCCTTTCAAAGGGTACTTTTTTTAAATCGTTTAACTGATGACGGACGGCCTTTTTAGTTTAACTGATGATTACCATTTTCTTCGAGGGCCCACGGTTAAAAAAAGTGCGTACAGAAATACAATTATTACTATACAATTATTACTAACATTGATTCTCACTTTTACGGCGTTCCTTTAAAAGCTCTCAGTAGATCGAATTGGAGTGAATATTGCCTGTATTCTCAATTTCCCTCGGAGGCAGTTTCCGCCCGTTAATGCGCCCACATACGGAAATGTGTATTACCCTGAACATCTGTGTTCCTGCCTCGTTGGTGCAATGGTGAAATTAAATTTTTAAATGATGAGGATTTAAAACGAGCAGTTACCGCTACTAAAGAGCTCCGCAAGAAAGGGAATCTCAGCGAAGGGAATGAGCAAGGGAAGCAAAATAGTGAAAGAGAGAGTGAATTTGATGTTATCAAAGGCATCATTATCAAAATCAAATTCCTATATTACAGAGGTAACTATGTACTTTAAAACCCTTGGAGTTTCAAGGTTGGGGAGGATAACGTAAAAAATCTCACAATTTCAAACTTATGTAACTTTCTGTGATGAATGTTTCTAAGGTGTGGATCTATTCACTGCAATTTTTTATACACTTCATATGATTTTTTTTATGAAGAGGATGTCGTAATTTAACGCTAAAACATGAGAGGAAAAAACTAAAACAGGTGAAACAGTTAGCAAAACTTGACCATGTTTTGGGCCAAGATGGTAAAAGTAGTAGGGACATAAGAAGAGTAGTTGCGTCTGGCGAAGAGAATTTCATAAAACCATGATATGGAATGTGGTTTTGTACGACGCTGATACAAGGTTGTTGAAACAAACCGATAAGCGAAAGGATTGGGGGCGTTCAATTGTGAGTGTGGAGACAGATGGTAATTTTTCATGAACAGAAAGGAAAAGAAACTAAGTAGTACTAGGCATGATAGGGGAGGAAAGAGGATTATTGGAAAATTGTTGGCAGACAGGTAATATGGATACAGAGCAGCAGCAACGATTTGAAAAGCAACGGGTAGTTGAAGACTGATCGAAGGGAGAAAGGATCGAATGTTACAGTAAAGAGAAAGGAGCTGGAATAGGATAGGCAGGCTGGACGGAAGGAATTGAGGTAGAGTATATTCAGAATTGGGTATATTTTGACTATTTTACTATTTTTTCTTGCATCTAATGTTTCACTGTAGTCTGGAGGTAGGATGTTTGTTGTTAGACGAAGTCAATTAAAGTAACACCTTTCAGTCTGCGTTCATCTAAAATTACTGTACACTGTAGGTGATCAATAATATGCATATAAATATCGCATTTAAATCAATACATGCATAATATATAATATTATATCATTATTATTATAGGTAATTCACCGGTTAATGTAGGTTTAGGATAGACAAAAGCTACCAAATAACACTCCCTTGTCTCTTCTAACAAACCAAAACATATTATCCTACTATACACAAAACCCCTCTTCAACTCCGCACACTTCCTTCCTCCATTCCATTCAACATCCCTATCCTATTTAACCCATCCCTTGTTTGCCTAACATTCTCCCCTCTATCAGCTTTCAATATCCCACTATCGATCAATATGCTTTTCATCCATTTTTCCTGCTTCTTTATGATTTTTCAAGACAATCCCATCTCCTCTTCCACCATAACTACCATTTCCTCATTTATTTTCCTACTTGTCCACTTAATTTTCTCTATCTTTCTCCACACCCTTATTTCAGAAGCCTAAAATCTACACCTATAATCCTGCTTTTGTTTTCGTGTCGTGCATTACTACACTTCATGCCAAAGTTTTAATGAGCCTTTTCTTAACATCCTTACTCAACGTTCTAGTCATGAATTTTCTATTCCTCGCGAAATATTCTTTGCCGAACGCAATTCTTCTCATTATGTCCCTACAAGTTCACCATTTTGGCCCAAAATATTTCCGAGATATGTAAACTCTTCCACCAGCTCTAATTTTGCCATTCTATTTTAAAGTTTAACTTGCTCTTTTTCTTTCTGGAAAACCACATAACCTATTTTTAATAACATTTATTCTCATTCCATATTTATCAAAGTGAATTTCCAATGCCCTCAACAATGCTTGTAACATGTTGGCTGGTGCATGGTCATCAACAAACTTAACTGATTTTATGACTTGTCGAGCGAATTTCATTGCCATTCCCAGTTCTTCCATTACTTCTTTAATTATTTTCTCCCCGTATACGCTGAACAGCAAAGGTGATAATGGACGCCCTTGGCTTACTCCTTTTCCCAGCAGTCCCAATCCGGACTCCATCCACTACTCTCAACTGAGTAATCTAAGATATGTAGAGATTGCGCATTAGCCTCCCATTGCCGCCTTTGCTCGGATGCACACCTGCGCAGTTTAGATGGGTAAAATTATGGAATTAAAGGTTGAATTATCGTTTCATCACTTTTTCCACTATATTTGGTCCAAAGTAATTTTTTTACTTCCAAACTTGAAAAAATGGGTCGGCGGAAAACGATTAACGCCACGAAACGATTTTGAGGACCTTTGGAAATCTCAATTTTTAAACGGGTTGCAAAAGTTGAAAAATGCTGAGAACAGTGTATCTCGCTAAAAATAGGTTGCAATGAAAACTTCAAAATTTCCTCATATTTTTTTCTATTTTTACATTTTTTTAAGGATTTTTTTTCTAAGGTTGACGACCAACGCAAAATTAAAAAGTAAAGTCGTAAGATGTATATTTGAATTCCATTTTTCTACGACTTCAGAGAGATATTGGAAGTAAAATTATAGGAACAATTTAAAAGCAGGAGGATTAAATTTATCTCAAGGGTACGTTTTCTATATATGCCTCTTAATATTAAAAAGAATATTTTATAAAGGCAATTTTAAGTAGTTGAATTTGTGCTTTAATATTTTAACTTAAAATGTACTTTCCGTGCTTTCTCGTAAGCTTATAAAGCCAATCTAATATCATATTCTGGAATTGTATGTACAATTTAAGTAATGGAAGCTAAATAGTGTCTTCGAAATGGAAAAATAACAAATTCTGTTATTTTGAAAAAATGCTCCAAATTCAAGTGAATACTTCAAACTTTTTCCCCAAATAAAGGCCTTCCGTTAGTCCTTCCATGTCCCTGTCTGACTTATAAAAGCAAACTGTTTTAGTCTGGCGGAAATAGACGTGGCCTTTGATGGAACATTTCATTCGTCAATATGCCGCAGAATTAGTCGTAATAACATGTTACGCGAAGTTTAGAAAACACTCTTCTGGTTTTGGATCTCCCCTTATAAAAGATCTCTCTGAGGTGGATTGGAAGGAGACCGCGGGGAAGGGATTGGGAGTTTTCTCAATTCCATCCGTATTAGCCTGAACATCTCGGCCCATCCTCTTGAGTCACCTCATTCACCCGAAATTCGGGAGCAAACCCCAATGCAGCATCCTTCCAGTCTTAGCCTTCAATTTCGCTTTGCCCATTTCTAAAGTTAATTTCACCATTTAGGTATGGGAGGCGCGACCGTCCTCTATCTTAGTCTTTAAAAAATGGCCGTAACTATGAGTATAACAATCCTGTACGAACATCCGCAGAACTTTAATGATACAAGTTTTGTAATAAAGATATGGAGAAATATTTCGGAAAAATAGATTTATCTTAGATATTCCTACAATGGCTCTAAATTTTTCAGAGTGCATCCCTTGAGCGTCGACACGTAGTTGCCAAAGACTTTTCTACTACTCTAAGTCAAGCCAGTATGAGTACGGCGCATAATACAGACTTTGTTGACGTAAGCAATGGCGCTCTCTTCTCACTTAATCTTGCGAAATTCTCTTGATTTATAATCTCTTGGTTACAGAAAAAAGCTCGTGTTTAGTAGCACGCGCTCCGCCGTCGACGGAAGATAACACAGAGCGGGAGAGGATGCGAGGGAACGGCCTTCGAAGAGAATTCGGAAATGAGAAAAGAGAGGATTTCACCGGTTAAGGAGTGTTCATGGATCCGCTGTGCCGATTAAAGGAACGCCTTCACTGTGCGGTCTCGCTCGTTAACAGCTGTGAATAGAGTAGAGTCACCATCGGCGGCGCCGTGAGGTTTCCCAGCGGACGGGGCTGTTCTGCCGAAGAAACCTCCTTCTGCCAGTAAATTTCGCAATTCAGACGGAAAGGCCGTCTTCATCGTGAGGAGCGCCTCGTGGTGCCCAACTCCCCGTGTACGTCTCAGGATTTTAACCTACCTCATGTTGTAGTGCTCCTATTCGCACGGCACCCATTTCTCTTCCGTGTTCAGTTGTATCGCCGCAGAATATCCTCCTTCGGACATCGGTCGCCTCCTTCCACCCACGAACAGCAATCTTGTGAATCATTTCTCCCGAGGTAAAACCACTTCATGTTTCCGTATAAAAATGTCTGTGATTAAATTCACGCAATATAATGACTTCAACTTGGTTTTATCTCAATATGAACCGTATACAAAAATTAACGCCCGAAACTGCCCTGTTTCGGTTTACTGAATTTTTTCATCTGCGGCGTTTTTCAGCAGCAATTTTTTATCGCAGCATAACATGAAATGCAATGTTCAACTCGTTGTATTTAATGGTTTTTAAATCATTAGTAGACATGCTAGTCCTGTGGGAAGAAAAATGGACGGCTGAGTGGATGGATTGGGTTCTTTTCTGCGAGACGCCTTTCGGCACATGTTGTCACCCCTCGTCAACATGGGAATTTCACTCGCCATATTGGGCTTAATTCAAGGTTAAATCTATGTTATTCTATTATAGCAACCTTTGCTCATTCCATATTATCAGTGTGTTTATATTATTTCTGATAATAATTTAGCCAATGAAGAATTTGCGTTATTTTTGATGGCATAAACAAACCCACGGAAGACCCTAGACTGCCTTCCCGTGCATGGCTTTGAACAGATGCGTCCCTTCGTCCAATTGTATATTTATTTAGATATTCACATTTATTCTCAGTTAAAATCACTATAATTTAACAAATTGAACACTTTTGACTTTTTAAATGTCTTCAACATAAATTGCAATGACACCAGCCGTGGCGCCGAACGTCCTACGGTACGTCGTCTAACATGATTTGATATCTCGACCAAATTTTACCCCGGGGATTGCATGGATTCGAACCCATTTCCCCCTTTCAACTTCCCTCCGCTCACCTGCATTCTTTTTTTTGCCATCCCCCCCACCCGCCGCCACATTCGTTTAAGCTAAATGGCCGCGTCGCGTCCAAACAATGGATTCAAGTTTCGCCCGACGCCGACTTGATTAAAAGAAAAAAGATCCCTCGAGATGCTCTCTCACGTCAGGGACCCACCAGTCTTAATTTATTCCACTCGGGGTAATTTCAGTCAACATTCTCCTTGCGGTAACTCTCCTCGTCATCGTGGTCGACTCGCGCACCCGGAAAATAATATAATAGGCCAACAATTTTAGATGAGGATATTTTAGATCCAGGTACGCTTTGTTGTGAGATGGTCAAGGCAATATACGCAGATAACAACCCTGAGCAAAATTATAGGGAAAGATAAAACCATCACATAACCACTCAAAAGCTTAGGAAAACCTGGACGGAAGTTTATACGGATTCATTTGTAATATTTATTTCACGAAAATTTGGCAAGAAGGCTTCATTTAGTTAATACAAATTCCCATCCCAAGAAAAGTAAATTCCAGCATGAGAGAACTATGGGACCATAATACAATAATCGGGTCTCATATGGGACCATTTTACTGCAAACGCATTAATTAGGACCACTCAGAAATGGACATAGACTACATTCAATGATAATTTAGAGGAAGATCAACATGTTTTTCGAAGAAGATATGCATGAATGTGTTATATATTGAGGTTATTGTTAGAGAGGAATATACTCGTAGAATATTAAAAGGTATTATTTGCATACGTATTGCTTTACGAAAATTTATTCTAGAGAAAAACTCGACGGAATTGAAGTCAAACAATTAAATGAATGGCTAAAGATATTGTGGAAAGCAGACGAAAGGGATACATGATTTATTCGAAATCTCGACATGCCTCCCATTACATAGGTGCGGATAATACTTGGAAAGTGGGGATAGGTGGGCATTGATTGAAAGAAGTGTTAGACGGATGGCCGGGAGCACCCGTGCTTTACAACGTTTTGGCGGAGAAAATGGTAAGAGAGCCATCGGAAGGACTGTCAGTAAAAATACAGGTAATTGCAGGGAACTCATTAAGCTTATTAATTTGTGGAAGCTTAAGCTTAAGTTAGTTAATTGTATAATGTTCAAATCTTTTGGTCTTGATTTACGTCTCTAATAAAAGAAAGAGTGGGATTTTTAACTGGTGGTTTAAAAACTTCCTCACACTCTTTTGAGAGACCGCATCTATAGGTTTGGTCCTCGGTCACTGATATTCTCACGCACCTAAGTCCCACGTTCTGTTCACGGGAGTGCCAGAGCTCAAACTGTTTCCAAACCCACATTGTGCTAATTACGAAATAGATTTGCTATCTTTCTTTTAATGGTAATCCTACAAATGAACATCCCTCTGATGTGCCTTGGCACAACATGACACACTAAACGGTTACGGCACAAACGGCCTTCGTTCTCGGCTCACTTGTGCAATGGATAATAGGGGTTACTGTGACATCACTGATCACGGCGGAAATCGAACCCTTCACCAATGGACACACTTGAGTCAGATCAAATATCCTTCGCGCCCCGAACCGGGACGAGGCCGTTGAGAACCCTAACACATGTACATTGCAGAAATCCTTTGGACTATTCTTCTATCCATAAATAAACGTTTGCGTAAATGATCGGGAAGTGTTTATGGCCATGAGTGTGACGTGCATGCTCCGTTCACAGCGGGATGGGAAGATATATCGGGCCTGCATGATCTCACCCGGAAAATCGGCGGGAGGCAACAGAGAGCAGTAATTCTTGAACCGAGAGTTACCACTCAAGTGGCACACTTCCACTGCTATAATTATTCTAGTCCTGAGCTCTCCCTTCCCTCGACCATCGCTCGAATATGTTTCCATGCGCCTTCTCCGCTTCTGTTTTTCCTTCAGCCTCGTGCGACCATCTTCAGGAATGCGCTTGAGAGGTGTTTGTTAGTAAACAAATCTCTTTCGATCATTTACTAGCTCTTGAAACCAATATCTGCCCATCCTTTTCTGCCATACTATCCCCTTTGCATGTTTGTTAACTCATCGCTGCGTTTCCACTGTCTCAAGCGTTGAGAAATAAGCATCAATTTTAATGGATCGTTGGTTTCAACGTTTGTACTTTTTAGGAAGTCTCATTTTGGAGTGTAATTACTCAGGATGTTATGACCTTGAGCCAAAAGTTATTGAGCGTCGATCTTTATTCCCTTGGAATCTGATGGGTATATTTTTGAACTTTCATACCTTTACAGTAAACAAAAACAAGGCATAAGACTGTAAAATTTGCTAGCAAATAAGCGATACCAATAGCCATCTATTTCATATATATTTTCATTTTTAATGCAATAGTTAAAATAATTAGTTCAGATATTATGAATTAATAAGTTTAATAAATTAATCAAATCAAATTACGTTAAGTGATGGCATTCACTGTGATACATTTATTTAGAAATAATATGATGCATCCACTAGATTTCAAGGATCAGGAAGATATCTGGTCACACACAAATTCACCAAATTCTAACCATTCTTAGCTGAATGGTTAATATTGTTTCATTCCTGTTGAACGATAACTTTTGGTGTACTTAGCGTGCATAAATTTGACATTTTTTTCACCAATATCTCCATTAGTTAAAATATTATTTTATACATGAAAAATATGATATACATCCACGGCATTAAAAACATTGTCATTTTATGTTTTAAATTTTCTAAATGTCATGTTTCTACGAAAGTTCGAAGTGTTTTCTCGCTCGTATTTGTAAAAGCAGGCATTAGTTCATGCAAATGTATATCTCATTTCATGAATTGGTGTTTATATTTAATATGACAAACGTTGGGATCGTGGAACGAATAATTACATCATCCTTTTGATATTTTCTACTCAACTTACCAATCGCTCGATCATACAAATTATTATTATCTTCTTGGAAGACCGTTCCTTGATCTAAGTACACCCTCCACTGCCTTACTCCACCTCTTTCATACCTCCTCCTTCCTGCGCTACCCGTTCGTGGGATGGGGCAGTGTATCCACTCGAGTGGAGGAAAGGTGGGGTAGGGTCGGGGGAAGAAGGTCTTCGAGGGTCAGTGGCAAAGGCGGCCCTCAAGTGGCTACTCGACTACACTTAGAACTAGAAAAGGTCTGGAGTGACTACTTTGAATGGCGTGAATGGATCGAGAGGCGGAGGGGTAAGCCGTAAAGGGGTATTTATAGCTTGAGCGAAACCTACACTTGAAGAGCAAGTGTCGACACGGGACATTTTCGTAAACCAGAGAGCGCATAACGAATGCTTGACAACGACGACTGCTTGGCTTACTACGAGGAATTAGGCAGTGGGTCGACTGGAACCACGTGCCTACGCCCAGTAATACAGCCATTTCAACCCACGCGAAGACGTTTTGGCAGCACTTCGAAGCGTAATTAGAGAAAAATATTATAGGGTAAATAGAAAACAAACCACTCCAGAAGTAAAAATAGGAGGAAGTAATGGACTAGAGTAATCTACGGTAACCGTATGCTTCAAAGGCATTCAACCCCCACTCTTTATTTACACAGTAAAGTCGGTGGGGTATAGTCCTGATCCACATATATTTAAAATTAACCCTGTTATTAGCATCTTTTATATTTGAATTGAAATGCTTGAATGAAGAAATAAATTTTAATGTTATTTTAATTAATTTTTTACCACGCGAAAATCATGGCTGGTTCAATTAATATTTGATCATACATTTTTATTCACTTACGTTAGTTCACAAAACTTCTAATTGTTATATTGTTAGCTTAATGTGCAAAGTATATTTGGTACAAGTCTTATCGATTTATCCAAGTTTTGCGTCAGCGGCTGCCGTTGAAATTTTAAACGTGTTCAGTTCGCCTATGACAACGATGGAAGTGACCCGCGACGAGCAATACGCTGCATTGAAATTTACCTTAAACCCGAACAAATATTCAACCAGGGCCTAGTTTATGTTACAGGAGTCTTTTAGAGCATCTGTTCTTCCCTATAGCACAGGGTGAATATGGTATGAAGAAGATTGACGAATTGTTCAAAGAGAGAAAACCAAATTCAAGGGAACGGAAACTCTTCCAGTCTGCTCTTAGTGAACAAAACGTTAACATCGTCACCACAAAATACCATCGTGAGAAATGATCTCCAATGAGCACTACCAGAAATATTGGATATTTTATTGGGTGTCATCCCTTCATTGGTAACGGCAAAGTTACGCATGAGGAGTCTGTAAGCGGAGGAGTGCCGAAACTGCTCATACACGAACAACATAACGTTCCTGTACAGGTTTTTTCGCAGTTGAAAATTATGTCACAGGATTATGACAAATTTTTTTCAATTTTTATCATTGTATATGACACCTGTTCACATAGTTTTGATCCTGAGAACAGCCAGCAAAAGTGTGAGTAAAACTCTTTGGCAACACCCGCACTAAAATCACCCAAATCCCAGATTCTGCTGGAAAAGTTATAGTCATATTATTTATTGATATACAAGGAACAGTGTATCATAATGTCATATCACGACACCCATCTGTAAATTGAGTATACCATAGTGTTGTACAGAAAAATCTCCAAGTCAGCATGGCTAACAAAATACTACATGTCAAAGCAGCTGGTTGGATACTGCAACACTTAAATTCACGACCGCGGATAGCAAATGTTGTTGTTAACTATCTCAAGAATATTGACAAAAAAATCAATATGCAGGATATATCTCATTTTAAAAATCGTTTCATGCCAAATGTTGAATTAGAAGTTTTCAATGCACTATAGGCCAAATAAATCCAGATGAAAACTTAATGGCATTCATTTAGTAGGTGATACACGAGTATAACAGGCAAAGATGTACATGTGGGAAAAGAACATTTTCCACATTATTTTAGTCGTGTACAAAGGATCCCAGAGGTTTTAATTTAAATAGGCATTGACTAAAAGAATACATTAAATAAGCCGTTGGGCTGCTGAGTCATGATTTCTTCAGAAACACAGCCTATTTGGCAAAAATAAATTTAAAAAATTAAAATTAATGATGAATAGCCTCAAATTGATCATTGCAAAGAGAAAGGAGGGCGGAGAGAATATGCGCAGAGGTATAGCAGGCCAAACTCGTCTAACCTAGTCACCTGAGTTTTACCCACCCCACGCCCAAATATGTTAACTTGAAGACTAATATTTGATGATTGAGTCAAACACATTAATATTGCTTTAGGTACAAAAGCATTTATTTGTGGGCGTGCGCGTGTTTCTATATGAGCTAATTTTAATTCAAATACATGCATGAATGATGGTCTAACGCGTTCTGGCGGTGGATTGTGGGCTATATTTTTGATGCACTCAAAGCATCATGCTAATTTCTTCATCATTTTCCCTGGAGCGAAACATGTTTTCTAAAATAAATGTGAATATGTCAAATGAATGTATAATAAATAATAACTAACCACTTCCTTGTCTAGATTAGGAAGTGGTTCATAAAAATTATATATGGCTTTTACTATTTCATATTTGTGAGAGTTGGATCATCGGAGCAGCAGAAAAATGAAGATTGGAAACGATGGAAATATGATGCAATGGAGTATTAACGGAAAATGAATAGAGTATTAAATGAAGATGGCCACGGAAGATACAGAAGAGATGCACTAATTGGGTTCCACGATAGGCTAGAGGGAATAACAGAAGGAACCATCGAATAAGTAATCAAGAAAGAAGGTCAAGGATGAGTCAGGACAAGTAGGTGATGCAAGATATTATCGCAAGGTGTCATGGTGTGATGAAAGTACTGATAGGGAGTAGGACATTTGAGAGGGCTGCCTCAGGCCAAGCCTCGGGCTAATATACCATGACGATGACGATTATATATCCCCGATGACGATTATATTATCTGCGTCTTCGCCCTTGGTCTTCACTCGCGAATACACCCGTCGTCGCGTGGAAGTTTTAAAAACGCTATCACAAATTAACTGGCGAATTGGTCCCGTGGTTTCCTCTGTCCATTTAAGAGTTTTCCATTTCCATTCGGAGAAGCAGTCTTTGAAAGCCAGGCAGCACGTGCTTATTTTTTTGATAAATGACTAGTGGCGGGCAATTTGCCACTCGAGCGAGCGTTCCCCGTCCAACACACAAACGGATCTTTCTTCAATACTTAACGATCCATCGCCGAGCTGCCAGGGATTTAAGCTGGCACCAATCGCGGACATCCATTAGTCTCGAGGCCCGACCGCCTCAACTTTTATGTCACCAAGGAGAAGACGTGCACTCTTCGCTGGAAAACCTTGCTAGAAATGCATTAGTAAGTACAGGTATTCCAGGAACACATCCACGTCTCTGTGATTCGCAATAAAAAGGTGTATTTCAGCCAGTTCATATCAAAATCTATTTTACCTCAAGTGCGAATGTTTGGATAACAAATAGATGTCTCATTGCAAGAGAGGGTGTGCAACTAGGCTCAAAACTAAGGAGGATAGAATAAAATCATAGAACGACTAGCCACTATAATCCTACGAGTGTGCATCAAAGTTGAGAGAAGATCGGTGCATAATTTTTCAAGTGTAGTGCAAGGAATAATTCTTTGGCTTTGGTAACCTAGAGCAGAAACAGCAGAAAATTGGCAATTACATGAATATCTCTAGTATAGATATATGATCCCTTAAAAAACGTAAAAAACTTACATGACCGCAATTCACTCGAGAGAAAATGGATTTTTTTATTTACGAGCACGTCATGAGAACGTCAATTACCACGAACCACAATTATCCCGTAGGGTTTGAACTTTATAGGTCATAACTGACGACAAAGCGATAAAAAATGTTATCAAAAACGTTTTCATTAAGTATTTTCAGTAAATAAAAATATCCATGTAATGGGTACACATTGACCGTAGAGGAATTACTCTCGCCTTAAAATTGAAACTACGGGAAGGTATATATTACCCTTTCTAGAGTTTATCTTCAAGTAAGAGAGTATGTAAGTACATATATATATATATATATATATATATATATATATATATATATATATATATATATATATATATATATATAAACACATATAACATATATGAAGTTAACACTAGCGGACAAAGACAAAAAAAAGAAACTTACTAGGTGGTCCACACCGCTTTTCCTAAGGAAGAGAAGGACAGAACTGATTAACAAAAGGACAGTTCTGTCCTTTTCATCCTTGAGAAAGGTGGCGTGGGCCACCGAAAATTGGAAACATTGTGAGTTTCTTTTTTTGTGTGTTTTTGTCTTTTTCCGCTACTGCTAAATTCATATACATTATTCATGTCCGTATATATATATACACACGCACACACACACATATATATATATATATATATATATATATATATATATATATATATGTGTGTGTGCGTGTGTATATATATATATATATATATACACACACGCACGCATACGCGCGTATTCAAATGCGCAACCCGTCTTACCAGATTTAATCTGCTGCTGCGGTATGTGGTGACTGTGATTCCTCTCATAGGACTTCCCTTTTTTGTCGCGCTATGCAAGCAGTTCAATTCGAAGCAACCCTTCCACGCCTAAAAGTGGTTTAAGGGAAATACGATACGTTTCGCTACTGTTAGCGGATTTCAGCGCTTGGCTTCTTCTCACTCTCTTCCTCCTTCTCTCTCCCTTCCTGCTTTTGATGTGCATGAATCCATGTGAGTTGCCTCTTTGCAGCAGACGCAGCTCAATTTAAAGCGATGGTCGTATACGTATATCGCGGGTGAAGGTAATAATGAATGCCATACAGTTCGGAATCTTCGCTGAAATCTTTTGTATACGATGATGTTTCGAAACAAATCTATTTTTATTTCCTGGTCGCACTTCCATCTATTGAAAAAACGTTAACCCCATTATTGCAAAATCTCAGGAAATGATTTAAGAAAATCAGACACCCTAAATCTATCAACCAAATAGAGTGACCAGAGAATTTTTTATAACGTCCTAGAAATGGTACTGTAACAGCCTTTGGTGGTTAACGTACGCAGCCAGACATACATAATTTCATAAATGTGAACAAAATTGGTTTATTTTGTACGAATAAACGGTCTTCGAGTTATACCGCTGATTTCATATGGAATCAAGGATGCCCAATACATGTGTAAGCTATGACAATTATTTCAACCAACTCTAGATATATTTATCTGAAAGTGATCACATATTAGCGTAGATGACGGGATAGATTTTTGGAGCTGAACGTCTCATCTTCTGACTACGAACTAATTCTTTCGCTCATCAGGTGAGGTGATCACGACCCTCCCTAAGTGGAGGTCACTAATCGAGAGCTCCAAATACCCGGGTTCAAAGCGCCATCCATTACTCACTCCGTAGCGCCGCGGGCGCCACGAGTGGAGAAGAATTACAAAGGGGGTCGATGGTGGCGGCGCCTCGGCCCAAACATTTAATTGTAAGTCGCAGCAACATAAGTGATCGAGAGAGGAAATATTGATTTACGGGGTGAGAAAAGTTATTCGATGCGACAAGGGTCAGGGGAAGGCGATTAAGAAATTGCGCGTGCGGTGGGACTGACGTGTTATTTGTCACAGAGAAGTAGTCGAGAGGTAAAAAGGAACGGTACTTAACAATGCTAGGAATGTAAGAACCTTCCTCAATGGTGTCGATATCAATTGCTTGCGTGAACTATTTAGTTGGCTAAGCGGTAGGAACTCTGCAATCTAAGGCATCGTTCATTAAACTTTTACTATGACGCAAAAAATTCGTTGTTTAATTTGGCGTGATAAATTCAAAGCGCTTGTATAATGGTCTCCTACAAATTATTATTTATGTATCAACTCCTGCGCCTAGTTTGGATTTTTCACATGCAAATACACAAATGGTTTGTCAAAAAATGAACTGAAGCCCAAAAAACATATCTACTTAACCTAATAAAATAGCATTTCCTATCTTGAAAACCCCTCCCCATGGACTACGCGGTGGCTTGACGTGGTAGAAGGGCTTGCTTATTCTGGAAACCCCTAAGAAATGTGCTGGCGGGAAATATGATAATTGCTCCTGGTAGCGGCACCCACGGCATAGGGTAGGTAGAGAAGCCAGACGAAAGGTGGCCTGCGCAGCGTCCGTTCCCCAGTGAGGCGGCTGCAAAGGCTTCTGACCCCATTTGAGTCACATTGTCACGTTCAAAACAATTTTGAAGAAGGCAAGGGGCAACAACTCCAAATATTTACCTCACATAACCCTGTGTGTGCGTATATATATTTTTTGCTCCAAAATATTTCCGAGATACGTCAACTGTTCCACCTGCTCTAGCTTTTGCTCTGTTATTTTCACAATTAACTTAGCCTTCCTCTTTCTGGAAAACCACGTAACCTTTGTTCAAAGTATATCCTTGACCGGGACTTGAACCACTGATCTTTCGGCTTGCCGGGCCGAGAGCATTAGTCCGGCAAGTCAAAAGATCCATGGTTCGAGTCCTAGGCAAGGAAATATTTTTGCACTAGGGATTTGCTCGATTCCGCCTTCCTCACCTTTTCTGTGTGCGTCTTTTATATGTGTTCCTATCCTTTTCCTTCTATCCATATCCATGTGAATGAATATATATATATAAATATATATATATATATATATATATATATATATATATATATATATATATATATATATAAACACGGATGTAGATTTGTAGAATATAGAGACACAAAGAAAGGACACTCACAATATGTTATTTGACGTTTCGACAGCTCGGCTGTCGTCTTCAGAATGGCGTTCTCGGGGAAGAGCGGAGAGGACGTGTGCGAGGGAGAGGTGGGGGAAGGAGAGGTAAGGGACCAATAGGAAATGAACAAGGGTGGGGGGGATATGTAGGCAGCCATACGATGCATTCAGTGGGCTTGGTTCAGCGCGGGGGGTTTAAATGATTGGGCCACCCTCGACATTCACCTCCAAACCAATACGTTTCACACCTCAGTCCACATTAAACCAACTAATAAGCTACAATATCTTCATTTCGACAGCTGCCATCCACCTCATACAAAGCGCTCCATCCAATTCTCACTCTCAATCCGTGGCTTCCGTCTCTGCAACAACACCCTCGCCCAACAGAAATACTTGGACCAGCTACATGACTCTCTCAGAAAATGTGGGTACCCTGAAAAACTACTAAATAGTAAAATCCTCAACCCGTCAACCCAATACACTCCCCTCCCCAACCCAAACCGCTCAAAATGCCCTAATCTTATCACCACTTTCTTCCCCGGAACACACAAAATCAAACATTTAATTCATGACCTCTTCCCAATTATTAACAACACTCAGTCCACATCACTTTTATTCCCACCCCTATCTGCACCAAGCAACCGCCCACGCTGTAAATTCTGTCACCTTCTAAGACCCTCCGTCTCCCTCAGTACCAACTCCCAACCGCTCGCCACCTGTACCTCAAAAAATATTATACATCGCCTCTCCTGTAACTTCTGCCCTGCCTTCTACGTGGGCGAATGCACGACTGCACTCTCCCTCCGCATGAATTACCACCGATATTCCACCCAATCTCCCAAATTTCTTAATTATCCCATTCCTACTCACACTGCTTCCCACAATCAATCTTTTGACGACTGCTTCTCCGTTTCAGTGATTGAAATCCTTCCCAAATCTGCTAGTATAATAGAGGTGAGAACCCGCGAGATGGCGCATATCTAGGTGGCCCAATTATTTAAACCCCCCGGCCTGAACCAAGCCCACTGAATGCATCATATGGCTGCCTACATATCCCCCCCCCTTGTTCATTTCCTATTGGTCCCTTACCTCTCCTTCCCCCACCTCTCCCCCGCACACGTCCTCTCCGCTCTTCCCCGAGAACGCTATTCTGAAGACGACAGCCGAGCTGTCGAAACGTGAACAAACATATTGTGAGTGTCCTTTCTTTGTGTCTCTATATTCTATAAATCTACATCCGTGTTTTTATACATTTGTGCGTCGCTGAAGAGCGTTCCATTTCGAAGATATATATATATATATATATATATATATATATATATATATATATATATATACTAGCTGAATACCCGGCTTTGCACGGGTTAGGGAGAAACAATAATATAAATATACTACATAAATAAAAACAACAAATTATAAAGTACAATAATACACTACTTCATACAAATTTAAGAATCTTTTTTATTTAACACCTGTTTATAAACTACATTTTTTGTTTCATATCCGGGAGAAAGAATACATAAATTTTTAGGCGAACCTACTCTGGAGCAAGCCACATAAAGTTGCCCGTGGCTAAAACATGGCGATCTTAGATCAACACCACAAAACTTTAAAGACTGCCCCTGTGATTTATTAATGGTAACAGAAAAAGCTACCCGGACTGGAAACTGTAATCTTTTAAAGTTGAAGGGAAGAACAGTTGGGATTAGAGGTATCCGTGGAATAAAAATTATTTCACCTTTTCCTTTTCCAGTTAAAATGACTGCCTGGATTATATTTTTCATTAATTTTGTCACACACAATCATGTCCCATTGCAGAGTTTTGGTGGATCTAAATTTCGCTATAAAATGATTGGAGATCCTACTTTAAGTATAATGCGATGTTGCGGCAATCCAGCTGGATCAAGTGAATTTAGGAATTCTGTTGGATAATTGACGGCTTCGTCAGCATCCACTACGGTATCAACCGATTTATATTCAATCACGTCTCCTGGCAGCATGGCTAGTATCTCCTTGTTAATTTCATTAACATCATCGTTCTTAGGAGCAAGAATGGCTCTTTCTCGCAACCATTCTAAATTTTTATAATTTTGATTAACGTTAGGATAGACTGCTTGTATCATATCGCGGACAGTTTTCACCGATACACATAAATCTGATGACAATTTTATCATACCAGATGCTTCAATAACTAATCTATCTTCTCCAATCTCCAAAAGTTTATTTGCAAAATTTTGAGCATTCCCATCTCTTAAGAGGATTCGCATGTTTTGTTTAAGGCTAGTTTCTTGGACATGATTCCATAGAACAGATTTTTTTAAACAGGCATAAATTTCATCGGTTGGAGTCGATTTTGGAATGACAGGCAGAGTTTGACGGAAGTCTCCACACAGGAGTACCAGAGCTCCTCCCATTAAACTGCAGTTTCCTCTAAGATCTTGAAGTGTTGCGTTGAGGGCCTCAAGAGATTTTTTATGAGCCATCGTACACTCATCCCATACTATCAATTTACATTCTATAAGAACTTGTGCCTGGCCGCTTGTTTTATTTATATGACATGTGGGATTTTCTTGTCGGGAAATATTAAGTGGCAACTTAAGGGCAGAGTGGGCTGTTCTTACTCCTTCCATTAATGTCGCTGCAATACCTGAAGATGCAACAGCTAGAGCAATTGCTCCATGAACCCTGATTTCAGCGAGAACTAAATTAATTAAAAATGTTTTTCCCGTGCCACCAGCAGCATCAAGAAAAATGATACCTCCTTCTTATTTATCTACTTGATCCATTATTGTTTCGTACGCGAATTTCTGATCTTCATTAAGAAGTGGCTTTTTATCCGCGATGTATGCTTCTAAGTCTAAGACATTGTAGCTAGTTTCACGTATATAATCTGGATAAAATACACCCTGTTGATCTTGTACAGGTGCAAAAAGACCGAGTTCCAATAAAGTCTTGTTAACCATGGTGATACACTTTTCCTCCAAAATAATCAAAGTTTTATTAAAAATGTCGGAGTTAAACGTAATATCCAATGTAGGATTTTCACTTCGAACTTTAGCCAGCATATCCTCACTCATTGATAATTTATATTTTTCCCATATTGTTTTTGGGTTAGATGGATTACAGGAGGTTATTATGATGGCAAACAAAATTCGGATTTGTCCTGGAAGAGAAATCAAACTGGCCTCTCGCAATGAGTCATCCCAGTGTTGATCTCCTTCTAGCAACCCTAAATTCTGGCAAGCTTTTCTGAATGTCTCACATATTTCTCCGTTTACCGTTCTTAATTCTGCAAATGAGCGAGGTCCTCTAATGGTATGTAGAAGCATTCTTAAAAAATAACATTCGGCGTTGTTAGGATGGACTGTGTAGACTCGGCCCAATGCGTCACATGAATAAATATTATTCTCAGGATCAAAGTTGCCCATTTTTCTTCTGCAAAAGACATTCCTTGATGTATTCAACGTATAAAATCTCGGCAATTCTTAATACAATAGTGTTCTTGCAAAAGTATCCTGCTGGCATAGTTGGAAAAATGCTGTTTCCATGACAGCAAAAGAGTAAACAAATTACATATATACAAACAAACACTCTCCTTTATATATATAGATATATATATATATATATATATATATATATATATATATATATATATATATATATACTGATTTTCATCCCATACCTGTCACACTGAATTTCCAATTCACTCAGCAATGCCTTCGACCCCTTGGCTGACTGACAAACTAAAGCTTGGTCATCAGCAAACCTAACTGTTTTTACGAATTCCCCGCCCACTTTCATTCCTACCTCCAGTTCTTCCCATGCCTCAAATAAAACAAAGGTTATGCGATTATCTCGAAAGTAAAAGGCTAAGCTAAACATTAAAATAGGAGGGAAAAAACTAGAGCAGGTAGAACAGTTTACGTATCTCGGTAGTGTTTTGGACCAACACGGTCAAAGTAGTAGGGACGTAAGGAGAAGAATTGCGCTAGGAAAAGAGGCTTTCACAAGGAGGAGGGAGTTGATGACGGGGACGTTGAGTAAGGATGTTAAGAAGAGACTCGTAAAAACTTTGATATGGAGCGTAGCAATGTACTGCGCGGAAACGTGGTAATTGAAGCAGGAGGATAGACGTAGACTGGAGGCTTTTGAAATGTGGGTGTGGAGAAGAATGGAGAAGGTGAAATGGACAGAGAAGAAAACAAATGAGGAAGTAATTGGTATGGTGAGCGAAGAGAGGGGTTTGTTGGGAGAAATCCTATGGAGGCAGGAAAAGTGGATGAAGGGGGTATTGGCCGGCAGTGGGATGTTGAAGACTGTAATTGATGGGAGAATGTTACGCAAACGAGGAAAGGGAAGGAACAGGATAGGGATGCTGGACGGGATGAAGGGAGGAAGAAAGTACTCAGAGATGAAGAGGGATCTGATATAGAGAAGGATGCTGGATTTTGTGTTTTGTTAGGAGTCACAAAATGTTTTATTTAGTAGCTTTGTCCATCCAAAAACCTACCTTAACCGGTAAATTACCTAATAATAATAATATATATTTATTTATATATATATGTATATTTGTGTGTTTATGTGTGTGTGTATGTATATATATATATATATATATATATATATATATATATATATATATATATATATATATATATATATATATATATATATATATATACGATATATATATATATATATATATATATATTATATATATATATATATATATTTTTTTTTTTAAGGTAATCTACCGGTTAAGGTAGGTTTTTGGATGGACATAATTACTAATTAAATAATTTGTGACCCCTAGCAAAACACAACATCCTACTCTACATCAGGTCCCTCTTCAGCTCTGAGTACTTTCCTCCTCCCTTCATCCCGTCCAACATCCCTATCCTGTTCCTTCCCTTTCCTCTTTTGCCCAACATTCTACCCTCTATCACAGTCTTCAACATCCCACTGTCGGTCAACACCCCCTTCATCCACTTTTCCTGCCTCCATAGGATTGCTCCCAACAAACCCCTCTCTTCGCCCACCATGCCAAGTACTTCCTCATTTGTTTTCTTCTCTGTCCATTTCACCTTCTCCATTCTTCTCCACACCCACATTTCAAAAGCCTCCAGTCTACGTCTATCCTCCTTCTTCAATGACCACGTTTCCACGCCGTACATAGCTACGCTCCATATCAAAGTTTTTACGAGTCTTTTCTTAACATCCTTACTCAGAGTCCCCGTCATCAACTCCCTCCTCCTTGTGAAAGCCTCTTTGCCTAGCGCAATTCTTCTCCTTACGTCCCTACTACTTTGACCGTGTTGGTCCAAAACACTACCGAGATACGTAAACTGTTCTACCTGCTCTAGTTTTTGCCCTCCTATTTTAATGTTAAGCTTGGCCTTTTTCTGTCTAGAAAATCGCATAACCTTTGTTTTATTAATATTGATTCTCATCCCATACCTGTCGCACTGAATTTCCAATTCACTCAGCAATGCTTGCAGCCCCTTGGCTGACTGACAAACTAAAGCTTGGTCATCAGCAAACCTAACTGATTTTACGAATTCCCCGCCCACTTTCATTCCTACCTCGAGTTCTTCCCATGCCTCTTTGATCATTTCCTCTGCATACAGGTTGAACAGCAACGGTGATAATGGGCAACCCTGCCTTACACCCCTTCCTAACACTGTCCATCCTGACTCCCCGTTTCCCACCCGCACCTGAGCAGTCTGAGACATGTACAGGTTGCGGATTAGCCTCCTTTCCCTCCAATCTATTCCTATTTTCTGCAATATACTCATTAGTTTTTCCCAATTCACTCTATCAAACGCTTTTTCGAAATCTACGAAACAGGCAAATACCTCCTGGTTGTGTTCTATATTCCTCTCGATTAATAATCTCATTCCTGCAATGGCATCACGCGTACCTCTCCCCTTCCTAAACCCAAACTGATCATCCCCTAAGTAATCATTTGCCCTACTCTCTATCCTTTTGTTTATGATCCTGAGAACAACTTTAGCTGCGTGGGATATCAAACTAATTGTCCTATAGTCCTCAAATGACGTGGCCTTTACCTTTTTCGGAATAGGAACTAAAACTGATCTCACAAAGTCTTCCGGCCAGATTCCCTCCTCATAAATACTGCGGATCAGCCCATATAGCCTCTTCCTCCCACATTTTCCTAAGCGTTTTAAAAGTTCCACGGGAATGTTATCTACCCCCACGGCCTTATTTAGTTTCATATATATATATATATATATATATATATATATATATATATATATATATATATATATATATATTTATTTATTTATTTATACATGTAATGGTAGTGCAAGGAGACGGAAAACATGCAAAGATGGGGTGAAATCGGTGTGCTGTACAGAAAGGAGAAAGAATTGCCCGTAAGCAAGAAACAAGTTGTGCACACTAATATTACTAATATTTTATAATTAAGAAATATATTATTTGAACAATGAAGTATTTTATAAAAATAGAAATAAAACATAGAGAATCTTTGTGGCAAATTATTGGGCCAGCAAGTTTAGACAGAAGGAAAATATGATGTATATGGGGAAAGCTTTAAGGCCAGACATGCTTGAAGGCGAGATATAAACGGAATCAGAGGAATCAAAATCGAATATGGCCGTGGAGATAAATGTTATCCCCATGAAACTAGTTAAATGTTTACGAAACGTTGGGAGGAAGAGTTTTCAAGGACTAATTCGTAGTATTTATGAGGGAGGAATTCCGCCGAAAGACTTCGCCAGATAAGTCTCAGTTTCCATTCCAGAAAAGGGAAAGGCAGACATATGCGAGGACTATAGAACAAAAATTTTGATTTCTCACGGAACTAAAGTGGTTCTCAGGATTATCAACAAGGGGATGAAGAGCTGGGAAAGTGATAAATTTGGAAATAATGAATTTTGGTTTAGAAAGGGGAGAGGCGTGTATCGTAAGTGTCTCTCTTTTTTGATATGGAGAAGTAAAGGTCACTGATTGAGAGGAGCCTAGAATAAAACCAGTATTTATTTGTCTGCAGATTTCTAAAATGGGTTTGATATAGTGTATTGGGTAGACTTAATGAAAGTATCATGTAAAATAAGAGTAGATTGAAGAGATAGAAAACGAAAGCCTCAGAAAACTGAGATGCCGGTAGAGGATGAAGAGTCTGGATGGGGAGTGCTAGGGAAAGAAGAAAGACGTGCCCATTATCACTCGTATTTCTCGGAAGTTTATCTAGTCTAAATGGAAAAAGAGGTATGGGATGAAATGGATCGATGATATGACATAAAATGATTGTCTGTGAGGAATTCATAAAGTATTTTATGTATATGGATTATCAAACTTTATTTATTCAGTCAGCCAATGGGTTACTATCAACGCTGAGCGCATTGGAAATTCAGTGCTGAAAATCAATGTAAAAACCAAGTTTTTGAAGAAGAGAAAGCTTAGATAAATACCAAAATAGAAAACAAACACTAGAGCAGGATAACAATTTACTTTTCTTGGACGTGCTTTGGACCAAAATGGACTGAGTATCAGGGACATAATTAGAAGAATTACATTAGGCAAAGAGCCATTCAAAATGAGGAGAAACAATGATTGATGATGGAAAAAGAGAGTGAAAATGTTAAAAAAACCCTCTTAAATCTTTTATATGGAGGGTGGGTTTTTGCGGCATGGAAACATATTCATAGAGGCACGATTATAGGCACAGATTGAACGCCTTTAAAATATAGGTCTGCAGAAGGATGAATAAGGTGAAATGGACTGAAATGGATGAAGTACCAGGTATGCCGGAGGAGGAGAGGTGAATGTTGGTTGGAATCAAAAGAAGGCAGGATAGGTAGATTCATTGCATTGGGCAAGCGAGAAAGGGGTATGAAAAGGATAAGTGTGTTGGACAGAATGAAGAAAGAAAGAATGAGGAATTGAAGAGGGCTCAAATTGCAGTATCTGGTTTTAATTTTTTAGGAATGGCGAAGAAACTTATGGTTTTTTACTTTTTCCACCCGTAACCTACTTCATCCATTTCAGTCCATTTCACCTTATTCATCCTTCTGCAGACCTATATTTTAAAGGCGTCCAATCTGTGCCTATAATCTTGCTTCAATGAATATGTTTCCATGCCGCAAAAACCCACCCTCCATATAAAAGATTTAAGAGGGTTTTTTTTAACATTTTCACTCTCTTTTTCCATCATCAATCATTATTTCTCCTCATTTTGAATGGCTCTTTGCCTAATGTAATTCTTTTAAATATGTCCCTGATACTCAGACCATTTTGGTCCAAAGTACCTACCTTTAACGGTATTATACCAACAATAATCCTGAAATTATAAAACTCCTCATTTTTATCCTTTAATATATAGTATATACAGGTTTACGGAGGAAAGAACATGATTTTGGAAGCCATAAAATAATGAACATACTTATATTTTCCAGAATTATGAAATCCTAAATGCTTCGCAATAACTCTTAAATTCTATTAATATATCTGCAACTCGCTATGGGGAATTTTGCCTTTACATTATTGTGCAATAGTTGCAAGCGGTGAGGGGCATTCTTTTCTGGGAATCAATAAAACGTTGTTGCGCCATTAATTTTATTTGATCTCCGGACCCTCGCAGAGGCCCGTATGCCTCTTGGGATTCCGATATGCCATTGACTTGTCATCAGGTTTCCCAGGGACCGAAGTACTTAAGATGACACTACAGTAATGTCCGAGGCGGTATCCGACCCTTCGACCTTTGGTTTTACATGCAAGCGCGTTGACCACCTAACTAGCCCGGCCGGCGTATACATTTCAGTGGAATTTTATTTAAAATTGAGAACTCTAATGCAATTATGGATAATTTAAAGAGAGAAAATAAAGAAATAAATTTATTAATGGAAATAAATTGTGCTTTTTAATCGCCAGAAAAGGCTGTTTCATATCTTTACCATGAAAAAATTCATGACGGAGTTTCTCTTGGGCTTCGTCAGAGTACGATGAAACTTGGTATTTAGCGTTCTATTTGAAAATCCCTATGAAAAGATTAAAGCAAAAAGTATGATCAATAATAAGTATAGTTGGCTCTGATTGACTATTTTGCATATTGCAATTAAAAGATCGCGAGACATAATCAATTCGAAGAGCTACCTTGAGAGAATAATTCCCATCGAGAACAAAAATATTGAAATGAGGCTATAGCTATAACTACCATGATAAATAATCTTTGGATCACCCGGTATGAAGCCGCAATTCATACACCAATGAAAACTAAGTAAATGAATATTCTCTGTCTGATTTTTTTTGTGCTATAAAAATGTGAGCAAATAATGCTATTGTGCAACGCAATTTTCAATAATATTCGCTTGAATAGGGCACAAAAATGGGGCATTCGAAGTCTTTGCACGTGATATGATATACCACAGGGTGTTTGATATGGTGGGAGCAATAACATCCAATAACAAAAATTATTAGAATTAAGGATTTTTACAGCCATAATTACAAAACATGCGTACACAGTACACAAGCTAAAATGGGTACACAGTCCGCGAATGTAATTTTTGATTTAATTCTCAAATGAGCAACATTTTTAAAGTTAGAAAATCGATGCATATCATGAACGTGATGTAGTTAACTAGATAATCTGGGTTGAAATATCAAAAAGAAGATTATTATGCAAGAAAATAAAATATTAAAAGACGCACACCACCATACATTGTAATATAGATGAATTCTAATTATGTTTTTGCACTGCATTTATCGATTTAGATTCCGCGTAAATGATTAAGATGATAACTTAATCATATGAGAGGTAGGTAAGAGAATTTAATACGGCAATTAAGCAGAGCAAAAATTTAAAAGTACAAAAGAATCTAATTAATGTGGTCAATGACCTCTCAGGTAGCAATGACCTGTGCTCCTTCCTGTACTTGTCAATGTACCTTAAGGTTTACCTAAAATTCTTCTGTTTGTCACGCTAACATTCTTGCATTTTCAAATTCTGGCTATCCTTAACGATCGGCGAAAAATGCATTTGAAGCAAGTCAGCTTATCAAAGGCAAACTCCCAAAACATTTTCTAAGTTTTCAGAATCAACTGAAGGCCCCCTTAATTATCCTTAATTCTTTATTAAAAATATTTTTCTGAGTTTAAAAAAATATTAAAATTGCAGTGAGGATAAGGACGGAACATTCAGTCAACTTCCATCACTCCTAATTCAGAACTGCATAAAAAATTTGTGCTACTCTCAAAAACCTTTAGTTTTTCGTTAAAATTGCTATTTTCCCTAAGTTAGTTATGCTTGCGCTCCTCCTTTCAATTAACCTAGAAAATGTATGGCTTTATCTGTTATTGACACGTAATTCTGAGAATGATTGAGTTTGTGCTTTCGTCTGGTTGAATTCGACTGGCGTGAATACAAATTAAGACATCTAACTTTTTGTCCCAGGAAGCGTTTCAAACAATGAAGCAAACTCAATTTAACTTCCATCATCTATCGGCCAATGCCGGTCTCGTGGTGGTGAACTCTCCGGATGACAAAAGTTTGCGGATTCGAAGTCCGTTTACTCCACGAATTTTTAAACGAGTATTTTAACAAGAAGATGGTTAAGTGAGCCCTTCCATCCTCCTTCATCCAATCCGGGTTACCCCGCACCTTGATCGCTCTCCTATCTTACGCTCCATTTCATTTACCCCAACCCTCTTGTAACACTCACATTCTTTGAGCTTTCTCCTCTTATATTTTGCACTTAATTCATGATGAAGTTCCCGAGAATGAAGATGAACAGAGGCTCCAAACACACGTTTTCTAACTAATTTTTGCAGTGATTGCAGTAAAGCAAACACAGAGGGAATTGGAATATTTAGACTATCTCTAAGGCTGAATTTTTCATTGATACTTTCAACACCATGCGGAGATATCATGAGATATAACAATTTAATCATACTGGCGTATGTTATTCATGCAGCCTTCACATTCTGCACGCCGCGAAAGCCTTCGCATAAATGATTTCATATTTTTCCAGACATTTTAAATATGTACATTCAAATATTACTCCTGATTTTCATCAAGTGAAAATTGATTGAATGGTTTTCAACAGATTGTCTTTAAAACAATATATTTGCAAGAAGTTAATGCATATCTACCTATCCTTTGCTTAAATAAATTAAATGCCCTTTGTTTGAAACGGAAGTTGAGTTCTATTTTTTCCATGCTCAAGTTGTGACAACAATTTTTGAGGAGATTATAGATAGAAATACTTGAGGGTGGAGTATGCAGTGCCTACACCGGAGGAAGAGTACGCAGAAAAACTTCTCTTTCTCCCATTAGAAATAGGGTTCGAGAGGCGGAGAGCATTTCAATTATTTGACCCGCCCCGCATGACATGGCCCGTAAACGAGAGCCCAATTTGCCCCGCGGGCAATACAGAAGAAATGCATTCCCTTCGGATGGCTCCGCTTTACGCACGGTTACGCGATTTCCACGGGGAGGGTGAGCAGAGAGAATTGAATCGAGAAGCTGTCACGCCTTCCAGGGGGGGGGGGAGGGTTGGGAGAGGGGAAAGGAAACTGAATTATCGCTTCTTTTTCCGAGCGATAACTCGGGACTCGGCTGGCGGCGTCGCCCTCGCTCCGTGCCAAGTGGTCACCGGGGACCGGGATGCATGCACGGCCTGCCCACACACGCAACACGCGCGATACCGTTTCCCTATCCCCTAAAGACTGAAACTCACGGGAAAAATTGAAAAAAATAATAATTCGAATGAACGAGAAAAAAGGGCCATTCATTTCTCTACCCCGCCAACCCTCTCCTTCCTACATCCCCCTCCACCCGCCCTGTTCCAACGTGCATTCTAAAGATCCCTCCAGTTGATAAGTTTCGCTTGAAAAGGCTCTTTTTCTCTTCTCTCTCTCCCCCCCTTTCCCTAAACCCTCGGAGACATGGGTGTGGGTTGGTGTGGTGCGTGTCCAACGGCGCACCTGGCGCGCGACACGAGAGTGCATCTCACGTGTGGTCGTTGCTCTCTTTAAGGGACGCGGGGAGCGGTAGAGACGCCACAGCACCGAAGAAATCGCCAATCCCGGAGAGCCATGTGGAGCGTGTCCATAATGACTAAAGTGTTTTGCCTCTGAAAACCGCAGTGTGCTTGCTTACCTTCACATAACTCCGTCGTTGCATTTCTGTTTCACTTGAATTTACCTACTCGTTGAGCCGCATTGAAACGACGCAAATACTATATATTAAATGTTGTTTCCGCGGGGGTAATAGAGCTTTGGCATAGCCTGTTTGGTAATTCCTAATGAAAATCTTGTTCCGATTATTTCATAATTACTCAGTAGGATCGGAATCTTTGAAATTATAAGGACCCAGGTAAATGTTTGATTTTCGATCGAAAATGACCAGATGACCAAATTCTTCCAGTATAATTGAGCAAATCTGTAGTTAAAAGTCGTTAAAACAAATTATGATTTAAAATTCCGGCTTGCAAGCAACGTTAATGTATGATATATGTGCATCAGGAAGGAACTTGTAGATTAAGTAATAATTCCGAAATGTACATGAACATATATGAATACTTGCTCACAATTTAGAAAACTAAAATGTTTAATATTAAACTATACGTGCACCTAAGAAAGTCTGGACAACATGTATATTTTGTTTCTTTCTAATCTAAGTATATTTTCAGTCAACAGATCTGTTGAAGCAAAATAACTAGTAGATGTATATCACTCATCATTTATTTCCATTATCTAGTAACTCAAGGAAAATGAGTTACTTTTCCCTGCAGAATAAAATTAATGATATTTGCAAAAGATATCCAATTGAAGTCAAAATTAATCAAATAAAGACTTTCAGTCGTAAAAAACACAATGGGAGGAGAAAATAATGGGTAGGTGAGAAAGTCAATAACTCCAATTGTTAACTGGGAGAGAGAATTGCGCCATAGGAGGTTAATGGAGACTTGAAACTTTAGTGTTCCTTTGTTTTCATTACGAAATGTAATCCTGCAGTTGATGACTTAATTTTACCTCCATCGTCTAAACTTTTTGTGAATCATCAACATTTAGCTGAGCCCAAATTGACGAAAAACTTCTCCTACCTTCGAGAAATTAGTTTATGAATTTATACTTGATTGGAAATCCGCGTTTCCCTATATTATCACATTTTCTATTTCAGTCAGTTAACCGAAAAGATAGCTGCTGCAGCACTATAAAACTTGACCCTTCCCCATTAGGTTTTTGACACAAGGAAACCTGGTACTCCTCATATATAATTCCAGTGTTTTTTTTTTGTAAAAAATTATGCTTATGTCACGTTCCTCACTCAAATAGTACTTAAAGTATGCCGTGTTTGGCAAAGGGCAGTAATTACACTTTTCTCTACGTTTTAAATAATTTCCTATGAATACTTGATAATAAAAAGATGCATAGATTTGAGAGGCAGAAATAATATTCAACTCTCCTTTCCTACGGCGTGTTTGGCAGATTTTCCGTTGCATTACCTAATTCAGGGCGTTATATCCATAGTCTAATTGCGGAATTGAATATTTCCATTGCAGACTACTTAATCAATGGCTAACACTATGGAAAGAAATAGGAGAAGTATCTCCGATGGAGAAAGGTCGATAGTGAATTTCTTGGGATAGGAATTCGATCATATTATAAGTTGAATATTAGCGAAATGTGAAACAGTGAAGCGAAAATGAGATGGTTAAACGAGAAATGCTGATGAGGGATGTGATCCGAAACTCACGATCCTCGATATCGACCCTCTTGGAAAAATGTCGTTATAATTTTTGTTCAGTTAGCCATTTTCTAAAACTTGAAATGAAGTAAATTGAATAAGGCTACTTCTCGAGTTCTTTGAAATCAAACGTGAAAACAAATCTTCATCTTCAATCAAGAATTATTCTGTTATATTAAAATTCTGAAGCTGAATATTGATTAAATTATGCAACAAATTGAAGATATGTTAATTTTAGTTTACTATTTTGAGTAATAAATTCATATGAGATTCATTGAAGTAAATGTTAGGAGGTCATAAATCTAGAAATAATAGACAAATACGTTTGCTAAATGAATGATGATGAAAGTAGTATCATAGCCAATTAGAAATACAAGTAAAACGTATTTAAAAAAATGAAAAAGTGTCGAGCCGGGCTTCCACGACCAGGACTGATTTTCGCAGTTGCACTCACGGCTGAACAATTTTATCATTTTTTAAATCTAGGATCCAACCTCTCCGAATAAAATGACATGAATATATGATAAATAAATCAGTTTGTACTTTTGGAAAAAAGATACTGCTTTCGTTTCACCATTTACCCCTTCCAAATTAGTAATCTGTTATACTACGTCATAGCAGCTATTGGGACCAGTCGTGATTGAGATAGTCCACACCGGCTACTACGTCCATAAGATATTGTTCGTAGTGTTTTCTTTGTATTCCTGTCATATAACACACCTTAGAAAATCGTTCAAATTCACGCAGAATAATATTAACTCGCCTTTCGACGTGATTACACGAAATACACACGTCCATCAGCACTTTTGCTTCCTCAGCGGAAAATTTTGAAAAAAAGAGAAAAAAACCCAGCGATAAGAAAACGTTTGGGAGCAAGTAATGTTAACAATGGAAATTTGTGGAATCGGTATCGATGAAATGCGCCTTATGCATTTCATAATCCCTCAGTGAATATTTTCCACGACCTTTTAATAATGCTTTCAACATTTTCCGTCATCTTGAAAACGTCACGTTCTGACAAGCTTGGACTCCAATAGGAGCAGGGGGAAAAAGTGAGTCGGCGCGAGTTGAAATCCGGGGCAGAGGTCGGTACTCACGATTTTGTGGTTGAGGTGGGCCAGTTCCCTCTCCGTCACCTTCCGCCTGTCCTGCTCCTGCTGTTGCCGCTTGTACTGGTTGTACTTGTAGAAGAGATACATCCCTGGGAGTGCAAGCACGACCAACGGTTTCATAAGCGCCGACGTGTTCAAGCTCCGCGGCATCGCTGTTCGACGCCTCTGGTTCGATGGGCCTGCGGCGGCGGCGGCGGCCGTAGGATGCCTTCCCGCCGGACCGCTCTCCTCACGGCTAGTCACGCTTGCTCTTTTTACCACGGTCACGGGACGAAAGGAGTTCACAGCTTCCCCACCGCCTCCACCTGAGGAACGGGTTTCATGGACCGGGCGGCTGGCACCGTCAGATGAGTTGGGCGGCCTTTGATGTGAAACAGGATTGAGTGATCTAGCGTATAGATGATCGTTCACTATCTACGATGAATTAACGTTTCAAATAGTTTCCCCTGACTGAAGATATATTAGAATAATAAATGAACTACTCCTTGCTTGGCTACGTAAGGCATGATTTACTATTTGTCAAATCTAGACTAATTTCTAAGAAAATCACTCATAAAATGCGAGGCACGAGAATTACTTCTCCAGAAAGTACACAATAAATTTATGTTTACTCTATATGCAACAAATGTTTTAATTTTTACTACGAATCATACACTACTACATGCGAGAACACAATCCTCACAGCAATATTTAATCTGACGGATTAGAATCATTTGATTAATATAATGTGATTAACACTATGAGTCGTAAATTAACTCAAGTTGTTAATTGAAATAATGCTTAAAATGCTAGGTTGAACAAGTAGGGATGGACTAAATTTGGCAACTCACCCTTTGACTAACACCTCTTTTTTAAGCCGTTTATGTTTTCATTCGAAGCAAATTTTACACCTCCTCTTCCTCTTTAACCGGACACAAAGACGGTGTGAATTCTGAGTCCTAGAACTTCTTTTAAACCGCTAAACATAGGGACAACAACATCTTCGGCTGTAATCGAGAGAAATGGATTCGCAACTCAAGTTTCGCCTTCTCCTCTGAATTCCGATGTCCCGAAGCTATCGAGCCAGGCGGTTCCCGGCCTGACAAGCCAAGGATTGAGCTTCCTCCGACCACTAAAAACTCAGTCAAAAGTCAAACCGTAACTCCGAGTCGACGGAAACCGTGCTCCCTTTCCCCTCTATCCTCCTCGGTCGCGCATCTAACGGTTCTGCAAGCTGATCCCTAGCTAAGGCGCCATTAGGAGCCCAGCGGCGGGGTCACCCATTGAGACAAAATGTACTAAATCAAATCGTGCGCTGGAAGATCATCCGCACTCCGGGACGTCGTAGAGGACTATCGCGAGGTCCGAGAGTCATCGGAGGCCGATCGCTCCAGAAGCGCTCCTCACTGACCCGACGCGAGCCCACGGGAACAGTAAACAAAGTTGATCTACTCCCGACCGAACGCCATTGGGACGGAAGGGTATGTGGGGGACCTCGAGGTCGTCCCAGAAGGCTTGTTTACTCCCGCTCTCCGACGACGAGAATCCCCACCGCGTTTTACTTTCCACCAGCGGTGTCTTCGAGACGCGACGAGCACGTGGTCTGTTGGCGGGCGAACAGCGAAGCGCTTCTTCCCTCTCCTGGTTTTGTATATCGGTTGACGGAGAGAGGGCTTTGGGGTGGGGGCGGAATAGTGTGTGTGTGTTTTGGGGGGCGAGTGCGTACGGAGGGAGAAGGAGAACCTTGGTCGGCGTGTGGCGTGGATGGTTGGAGGGTGGGGGCCCGGCGGAAAAAATGATCGGGCGAAGAAAGCGCCTCTGCCGGTACCTTCCGAGGCGTGCAGATCGCGGCGGCGTGTTCAAGGACGATCGGAGCGCGCGCGCGGGACGTCTTTGCTCTCGCGGCACGGGAAGCGAAGAGCCAGCGAGGGAGGGATTTCCCTTCCCTTCCGCGCGCGCCGATCGCCGGTTTCGGCGGGTAAAAGGGAGGGGAGGAACACGAAGGGGTGTGATGGGGACTCTGGCACCCTCGACCCCCCTTCTCCTTTTCCAACTCCTTCCTTCCCCGCTCCCCTCGCCGAAAAAGCCCGCGGGCCTCGGCCGGTACCACCCCACTACAAAGCACGAACCCTCCCTACAACCCCCTCGATGCGAATTCCTCCCTTCTACCCTCTCTCCGTGCACCTAAACCCCTCCCGCTGCTCGGTCCGGCTACTTCCCCCCATCCTTACTCCTCTCCCCTCTCGTTCCCCAACTCTTCCGTTTTCCCTCCTCCCCCGCCCTAAGAATGAACCTCCTCCCCTCTATCTCTCTCTACCCAAGAGCCTCCAGAGATGACCTGCAGGAGGAGCCTCGGTCGCCCCGCGCCGCGCCGAGTCGGGAGGGAGGGGGAGGGACGGTTGCGGAAGGGGGGGGGGGGTGAAGTCAAGTCAGGAGAGGGAGGCAAATGGGGGAGGGAAGAGGGTGATGCACCGGCGCAGGCGCATTCGCTGACGGGCGGAGTCGTGCTCGCGAGTTCCCGAGTGTGAGTTCGTGTGTGAGAGGGGGTGAGGGTTAGAGGGGGTTGTACGCGGTGGTGTGGCCCCGGGATCGATATCGGTGGTGGTGGGAGTGGAGCGAAGTTCGTGAGGGATATGGTTTTGGTTCAAGGGGGATGGGGGAGTGGAGAAGGTGAGATGTTTTTCGGTGTGTGATTAGGATTCCGACACGGTGGCACTCGCCGGAAAACGGCGCGGTTGGTGTGAGAGCGATCGTAGGTGAAGTGTCGGCAATTTTGGGAATTGAGGGTGGGAGAGCGCGGGAACGCTGGACGTCAGGAGCGGAGCAGAGGAGAGGGGGGAAGGAATTCGCGCTGCGGAGACGCGCGCTCGTCAGATGAGTGTGTGGAACGGCGATATATATGTTCCGTTTGGAAAACCTTTTCTGCGGTGCCCTCGGGGTGGTTCGGAGGCGTGTGGAGCGGAGGGGAGGGGAAGGAATCGAAGGGCCTTTCGACGATTTCAGCGTTTGAATCGATGGGCACGTAGTCAGTATTAGGTTACAGTAAAATCATCGTTTCCCCGTCCTTCTCCATCGCTACTGCGTCTAGTGATTAGCTACATTCAAATGTGACGGATAGCGAATTGGCAGCGAGCTTGCGTTGATTACTACGGTGACTGATTCACATTCAGATTACAATTTTTCCACCGCTGATTAATTCCCTTACTAAAGAAACATTATTGTATGATCTTCAAATATTGACTTCGAGGATGTGCAATAGATTAACAAAGCAGTGCGTGGAATAAGAACAAAATATCTTTTTTTGGATTATATATAATATACAAGCAGATTTAGATTTTTCATCTGCCTATTTTAACATTCTAAGAGACTTTCAATGTGTCATCTCCCTGTCCCCAGATATTATATTGCTTATTATTCCAAGGCTAGCAGATTTATAAATTCATATAGTCTTCTCTTCAATGTTATGCGCCAGTTTGTTTATCGGGAAAACTACTAGTGGATTCGAAATTAACATAAGCAGTAGCCTATTTTTCTCATTGTTATTTTCTAAAATCGGGTGTTTCGTCGGAACGGAATGATTTTCATGACAGATACCTCCTTTTCTTAAGGGAGAATGATTTCTACTTCTTATTTGAGCAAAGTTACTCGGAATGTGATAAAAAATATTTCCTAACATAAATGAATATGAAACATTTGGCATCCTGAATCTCTCTCTCTTAGTCACGAAGATATTGGGATTTTTCAATTATTTTATTTTCCACCTTGTTATAAACACTTTCACATTTTATTTAGAGAAACATTAAAAAATGAATTGTTGCACCTATCTAACCTATTTGATTTCACTGGCCTCCGACGCAAGGAATACGACCGACCCCCGTATGAGTCAGGCGATGCTAATCGTTGTTATCAAGGTCCTCAGTCGAACAAGTAATAAATATATTGATCTACTATTCGAGGGGGAACAAATGCACTCATTATAACTTGACTAGAGAACTACACGCAATTCAACGAGTGGTATCCATGAAAATCAGCGTTGGGTTACATGGAAAATTTGCTAAACAATGAAATGGCAGCACTTGATCACTAATGCAACTGGGGAAGATATCCTAGGAACACATTCGACCGTTTTTTCCCATGAAATGTGATTGTAGAAGATAAATGGGGTAAAATTTACTATATGCTTCAACACCTTCGTCTTCATTATCACCACCGTCAGCAGTCACAATTTTATCAAATCTCCACTTAATGCATCACTTATCAACCTTTTCGTGCCTACATATTTCCTCTCTTTGGAATCTGTCATTACCTGTCCAGCCGATCTCATCAGTGGGCTCTTCCTCTAATGATATCCCCTTCAATTTCTATTCGACGGCTGTATCATTCACCTCGCAGAGTCTCAAATTTTGGGCCGGTAAGATTATTCCGCCTGCTGCTCAGAGTTTTCTTCCGACTTATTTTCTCTTCTACTTCAATATTAGCAGCAATTCATAATTATTTATTCGAAATATTTCATGGGTTCTGCATAGGTTTAACCTCGGCGATGCATGGCTATTTCAAGTGAAATCCCAATTATGGATTTTTCATCAACGAATTTTATCCATTTGGCTGTAATTGTTCTTTTATAGCAATTCGTTTCCACTGCTCCCAATCATCTCTTTTACGCATCTGTTACTGTGTTTGCCTTACTACTACGGAAAAAATGCTCTGGGTGTTTTGATGATGTATTCCTTTATTTTCTGTTGATAGCTGTCAGTAAACTTTACATTTGGTATAACGCCGCACTCACGTTTTGGGAACTAAAACCGTTTTGGCCATTTATTTACTCGTGTTGTAAACAAATGAAAATGACAAATTCAGACGAGTACCGACTCCAATGGTAATTGCTCGCCAAGCGTCAAATCAACAATTTTACTTTGTTTACATAGGATGAAATGATACAGATGCGTAAGGATGAATTATCTAATTATTTTGGAATCGGCTTCCCATTTCTACCAGAGAGCAATATCATTCGGAATAACTAGAGAACACTTTCAGACAAATGGATTAAAATTATGTAAAACCTTAAGTAATTTAATGAACGATATAGAGGATAAGGCCATAATTTTGAATAAGATTTAATGGAACGTGGTGTATGTACAAATACCAAAAGGGATTTCATCCAAAACCTGGAATAAAGTAGAGCCTTAATGAAGTACAGGCACGGCAATTTAATCCTAAAGTTAGTCCTAAAGTTAGTCCTAAATTTAGTCCTAAAACTAAGAGCTTACTATAAATTAGCGTTGAACTCAAACCTGTGAAGAGACAAATCAAGAGCTATGAGAGGGGTTTTCAGATGTGAAATGAATTCTAATAAACTGCGGAAGATGCCGCGACAATAACTTTTAACGAATCCATCTGCAAAATGCGACTTATCATGCAGCAATTTCAAAGTGTAAGGATCATTTGACTTGACCGAATGCGAATGATTTTCACAATTTGAAATCGTTGCCATTAGAGAATTCTAGAACTATTTGAATCTTATATTTACGGTGATTTTTTCCAACATTACCGGAGGCTTTGCTAAATCAGTTTCTTGTCAAAAGTGTCCTCATAAAAATCCGTGGGCATCAGTTCGTCATATCTTCCATGTACGAGTATGATATGGTTCTCCTATCGCAAGACATTTTTCCGTACAAAGGTCACGATGATGAGGTGATTCATCAATGCCTCGGTGTCAATATTTACATGTATCGACAGATCATTGTTTTGGATAAAAATAGATGGCTAGGAAGCTCTGAAAGAAGCTCAATAAGATTGCAGGAAATGTTTTACTTTTCATTAAAGAATAGACCATAAGCCCTGAAAACGTGATACTACACCAGGACGACGATGGTAACGCCTATACTAATATCGGATTGCATATAGGCCTTTAATTATAGCCAGCAATAACAAGATTACCAAGAAAAATGACTTTAATTTTTCGGTGGTATAAGCCAAATCTATTTCATTGCATTCACTGCAGTTTCAGGAACACAGGTAATTCTTGAACATATGAGACAACTCATGCGCCTCTAGTTGATAAGATCACTATCAAAATCCTTCTCTTTTTAGAATGTTTGAGGACTTATAAATTGATTTTATCAGAGATACAAAAAGTCGCTTAAAAGCGATACTTGAAATCATAAGGATTCTCAAAATATTAAAATAGTTGGATATGGGAACTGTTACAAATTAGAATCGTTACCTCCTTTATGACATTCGAAACAGAACGCAAAAGTTCTTTTATTGCCCCCATTATTAAAGATTTTAAATTTTATAATTTTTAACTTCCCTTTTAAAAACATCATTTAATCCATGCATGTAATCCATATCATTGTCATGATATTTGAATCTAACAAATGCTCAGGGCCACCGTATTTATCTCTTCTGTAATCGGATTAAAATGGAGATTTTCCACGTGTTCAGATGAATATCAATCATCGAGTTTCACCGACCAATAAGTCTAAGCCAGGTAAAGAACATAATTCACATTTTTCCGGTACCCATTATTCCCACCGTCAAATAAGCTGAACGGCCATTATATCAATTGTATTTTTTCGTCTTTATAATGCCTAGTATTGCGCTTTTGAAACACGCATCTATAAAGTTCTTAATGATATATATATATATATATATATATATATATATATATATATATATATATATATATATACACTAGTGGAGTAGTAGCACTAGTGGACACAGACAAAAACACACAAAAAAGAGACTCACTATTTTTCGAATTTTCGGTGGTCGTGGCCACCTTTATCAAGGAAGAGAGGGACAGAACTGAAGGGAATACGAGGGCTGGAGCGATGGATGAAAGGGGAAGGTGGGGAGAGAATTCGGAGGGGAAGGGTTTGGAGGGGCAGCGTTAGAAGGGTGGGGAAAATGTAGAAGGTGATGGGGGTGGAGGGGGGATGAAAATATGTTTGGAGCAGGGTAATTAATTCCGAATTCCGAATTAATTCCTGGCCAATTCCAGGACTCCAAGAGCTAGATGAAGGATTGCTCTAATGTTTTGAGTTTCAGTGGAGGATCAGAAGGTGGGAGGGATGCTAAGATGGATACACCATGGCATTTATCAAAGGGAGTGTTGTGTTTAGAGGCGTGTTTGGGGATAGGGAGCATATCAATCAGGGAAGAATTCTTGCATGAGGCTCGGTGGTTGTTAATTCTAATATTAAGGGCTGTGGTACACTACCCAATAGGGCAAAGGCAGGGCAAAGTTGGCACTTCAGTAGGTACACTGCATTGCTAGATGTGCAAGTAGAGGAGGGAATTGGTGTGAGAGAGTTAAAAAGCGGGTGGGAGAGGGATGGGATTTTGGTTTTGAAAATAGGGCATGTTTTGCATCTAGGGTTGTTGCATGGTGTGGGAGTGGTTTTGGGACGGGGTGGGGATATAAGGAGTGGATTGGTGTGAGTAAGGAATGGAGCGTTTGGTGTGATATGGATGGCAACTATCATAGTGTAAGTATTGCTGTTTATTAGTGGGTTTTATATGTACAGAGGTGTGAAATGTTTGGTTTATTGATGTTACATTTAGATCCAGGAAGGTGATTTGGGAGGAGGAAACTGAAGGAGACAGAGGAATCAGTCACCGAAAGAGATCGAATCCAATTTGGATGAACTTCATGGCACATCTGCTGTATATGCCAATAAACACTAATTTTCCCTTCCATGGACTACAACCTTCCATTCCGATGACCCCTAGAGCTGTGCTGGCGGGAGTAATAATAATTGTTCCCTGTAGGGTCACCCATGCCAGATAGGTCGAAGGTTAGAAGCCAGACGAAAGGTAGTCCACGCAGCGTCTGTTCCTCAGCGAGGCGGCTGCAATGGCGTCTGACCCCAGTGGGGCGGCTAATAAGTGGTGGTGTCACGTTAAAAACACTATTGAGGAAGGCAACGGGAAACCCCCTAAATTATCATTCCCAAGATTTAAATGATGGTCACTAATGGATGGATGATAAATATGATGGACAATACAGAGATTTTGAGTCCTGGCAACTACGGGGCTAGGCCCCATCGGCCGTATGTCGTGCCCGGCAGCGGGGGGAGGCAAGGCTTCCGCGGTCGTCATCCCACGAAACCCTTGCAAGGGAAAACCAGCAGCAGCAGGACAGAACACGAAGAATAAGAAGACCAAATTCGTTAGAATAAGAACGTGGAATGTAATGACAATGATGAGGACAAGGAAATTGGAGAATGTTAAGAGAGAGATGGAAAGGGTAAATATACATATTTTAGGTACATGCGAGGTGAGATGGAAGGATAGCGGGGATTATTGGAGTGATAATTATAAAATAATATACAGCGGCGGAGACGAGAGCCAACGAGGGGGTGCCATGGTAGTAAATAAAGAGGTAGAAAGAAGCGTAGTCAACATAGAACAGGTTACGGACAGAATATTACTGGTAGATGTAAAAGCAGAACTGATGAACTTTGTTTATTCAGGTATACATGCCACCGAGCAACCATGCGGAGGAAGAGGTCGATAGGATATACGATCAATTAGAGGATGTATTGGCGAGTATTCCTGCAGGGAAACATTTTATAGTGATGAAGGATTAGAATGCGACGGTAGGCGAAGGAAGAGATGGTGATGAGGTGGGGGACTACGGTTTAGGCACGAGGAATGACCGCGGGGAGAAAGCAGTGAGTTCTGCAGGAGACAGGGGTTAGTCATCACCAACGCTTGGTTTAGACACCACAAAAGACGCAGGTATACATGGAAAATTCCAGGTGACTCAGAGAGGTATCAGCTAGATTATATTCTGGTTAGACACAGGTTTAGGAACAGTGTGATAAATTCGCACAGCTTCCCGGGAGCGGATGGGGACTTTAAATAATAATATATTAAAAAAACCATAAACACAGTAATCAACCCGAAGGTCGGTTTGTTAGGTGATGGTAGAGTTCACCCAGTACTAAGCCCAACGGCGTGTGGAATTCACACATCAGGGTAGGGGGGCCAGTTCCTTTCCCTGTGGTGGTAATGGTTTCCCAGGAAGATCTGATGCCCGAAAAATCACATAACTTGGGTGAAGCTGCAGGTGCTCAGAGTGCGTTGCCCGGGAATCGAAACCGAGCCCCTACGGTCAGCAGTCCAACGCTCTACCCCCTAAACTACCGCGAAGGAGGAGATGGCTTTAGCTAACAAAAAGACAGAAAAATACATGATAAAGGACACTCACAAGCATTCAATAATTTTCGGCGACAAGACCATTCTCCTCTGAGGAGAATGGTCTTGTCGCCGGCTCAGCTTCTTTAGCTTAGTTCCTTCTTTCCACAGAGGAAGGTGGTGTTGCCACCGAAAATTTGGGAATACGTGTGAGTACCCTGTTCTAAGTGTTTTTCTATGTATATATGTTGGCTAATGTCATCTCGCTCCTTCGTTTGAGTTATTATCCATATCCGTGAGACCTTTGTACAATATATTTACATGAAATGGATAAAAAGTATCGGGAAAAATTATAGCCTGACGTAACTGTACGCCGCAGCGCGCTCGCAATGCGCACGCTCGGTGGTGGGAGGTCCAATGTTTAACATTCGCCAAGCTGCAAGCGGTCGTTCAGGCTTGATCGTGTTTTTATTGGGCACCTGTCGAGTGGCACAGTGGAATCGCAAAATGCAGTGAAAGATCGAACAGCGGTACCCCATTAAATATTATCCTTGGCTGATAAAACCGGTACAAAGACATAGGGTATGACCTGCCAAGTGTTCAAGAATGAAATAATTCAACAAATTGCAGTTTTTAAGTGGCACAAGCTCTTCAAGGATGGTCGAGAGAGTTTGGAGGAAAAACAACGTGCTGGACGATAGTCGACGTGCAGAACGGAAGACAAAGTGCAACGTGTGCGTGAAGTGCTGAATTCAGACCGCCGATGCATGATTGCAGATAAAATTAGCATTGTTAAGATGAAAGTGGACACCATTATCACTAAAAATTTGGCGATGCGAAAGATGTATTCTAAACCCGTTCCGAAGGCAGCCAACCACACCTGCTCCAAAGTAATCGACTACCTGACGAAAAACGGCATCGCAACGACTCCCAAACACCTTTTCAGTCCTAAATGGGCACCAGTTGGCTATTTCCTATTTTTAAAGTTAAATCCTCCCTAAAGGGACACACCATGAGACCCGAAGTGCCGTCAAAGAAGCTTGCCCAAATACCACTAAGGACCTTCAGGCATCCACCACCAGGCAGCCTTCGAGTCGTGGAAAAGCCGCCAATTTCAAATAAGGCAAGTATGCCAAATGAGGCAAAAGTGTGTCAACGTACAAGGATGTACTTTGAAATATTTCGAGGCATAGTAGCATTATCTGAAATATAGTAATTGTTCTGCCACTTTCACCTATATGTAAATATATATATATATATATATATATATATATATATATATATATATATATATATATGTCTTAATGGAAGAGGACCTCGGAGAGGGCGAAAGCTCAACCAACCTACAATCTGAGCGTCCTCTATGCGTTACGTGTTACCTCTTTTATTTTGTCTTCCATTGCGTCATTATATTGCTCGCGTGAGTCCTTCTACATCATCGATATATATATATATATATATATATATATATACATATATATATATATATATATATATATACATATATATATATACATACATACATATATACGTATGTATGTATATATATATACATATATATATATATACATACATACATATATACGATATCGTATATATAATTTTATGTTTCTATAGTTTCCTTTCCAGGTTTGGATATCCTTTTTTTGATTTATTTACATTTATCCTCGATAGTTCTCAGCTGTTTTCCCTCATTCATGATTTTCTCAACAGCGTGCTGATACTCCTTCCTTGTCAATCCAGTTTAAGCTTCAATACTCCATTTTTTAACCGCCGCCCCTGCCTTATCTTTTTGAAATGGGCCCTACATTTCATAAGAGCTAAAGTGTGGTCAGAGACTGCATCCGCTCCAGGGAAGCTGTGCAAATTGATCATATAGGTCCTAAATCTGTGGTTAGTCGTATTATGATTTAACTAATGCCTTTCTGAGTCACCTTTTATTTTTCACGTTTATCTACTCCTTTTATGATGCCTAAATGAAGTGTTGGTGATGACTAAACCCTTTCTCCTTCCTTCCCTTGTCTACCCTCACAATCCAATCTTCCATCACTATCAAATATTTCCCTGTAAGAACGCATACAATTATATTTCCGTCACTGGTCGCATACCCTATTGACTTCTTCCTCCTTATAATTGCTTGGTGGCATGTTTACCTGAAAAATGATCAAGCTCTTCGGTTCTGCTTTTGCCTTCACTAGTAATATCTGTTGCTCTATGATGTCCACCTTTTTATTCAATATTATGACAACCCGTCTTTGGCTCTCATCCCTTCTCTTGTATATTACTCTATATCTGTCACTCAAGTAATCGCCGCTATCCTTCTCACCTCGCTGAAACATAAAATATCAGTATTTCCTCTTTCTTAATATTATCTAATTTTTTTTTCCTCAACATTGTCTTAGCATTTCAATTTCCTATTATAACTAATTGGGTCCTGCTCTTTTTCATATTCTGTGATCTTTCTCTCGGTTTTGCATTGCAAGGTTTTCGTAAGATGACGACCACGGAAGCCTAGCCTTTCCCGCTGCCGGGCACAACACACGGCCGATTGGGTCGAGTCCCGTCATTGTCAGAACTCATTTTCCATACAGAATCAATCATAAAAATCATAGTGTTAATAATTGAGGTCGTTTGTTCGTTGCCTTCTCAATAAGGTTTTTAACGTGTCGCCATTACTCATGGCCGCCCCAATGGGGTCAGACTCTCTAGCAGCCGCCTACCTGAAGAACAGAACTATGCGGACTACCTATCGTCTGACTCGTAACCTACGACCTTTCTCGCATGGGTAACCCTACCTGGAGCAATTATCATTCTCTCAGTTAGCACCACAGATCTAAGAGTCATCGGAATGCACAAGCCCTTTCATGTCAAACATGTAGTCAATTGGAGGGATATATGAGTATATGTATGAGTGTATATCTATATATAAATATATATATATATATATATATATATATATATATATATATATATATATATATATATATATATATATATATACATGTATATTGGGACGGCACAATAGAACACAAATAAAATAGTAACACTTAAAAGGACACTCACACGGTAAATTGTATAAGCTTTCGGCCTTCACCGAGGACTTCTTCAAGTAAGACTCATTACTCAGTGTTACTATTTTATTTGTGTTCTATTGTGCCGTCCCAATATGATACTGCTCGTGTGAGTGTTTCCGTATAATCGATATATACATATATATATATATGCATATATATATATATGCATATATATATATATATATATATATATATATATATATATATATATATATATATATATGCATATATATGCAACTAAATAAGGCTATGGGAGTTGATAACATTCTTGCAGAACAACTAAAAGGTTTAGGAAAATGTGGGAGGAAGAGGCTATATGTACTGATTCGTAGTATCTATGAGGCAGGAATCTGGCCGGAAGACTTTGTGAGATCAGTTTTAGTTCCTATTCCAAAAACGGCAAAGGCTACACCATGTGAGGACCACAGAACAATAAGTTTGATATCCCACGCAGCTATTGTTGTTCCCATGATCATAAACAAAAGGATAGAGAGTAGGGCAAAGGATTACTTAGGAGAGGATCAGTTTGGGTTTAAACAGCGGAGAGGTACGCGTGATGCAATTGCAGTGATGAGATCACTAATCGAGAGAAATCTAGAATTCAATCACGAAGTATTTGTCTGTTTCACAGATTTCGAAAAGGCGTTTGATAGAGTGAATTGGGAAGAACTAATGAGTTTATTGCAGAAAGTAGGAATAGATTGGAGGGAAAGGAGGCTAATCCGCAACCTGTATATGTCTCAGACTGCTCAGATGCGAGTGGGGAACGGGGAGTCCGGATGGGCAGTGGTAGGAAGAGGTGCAAGGCAGGGTTGCCCATTATCACCGTTGCTGTTCAACCTGTATGCAGAGGAAATGATTAAAGAGGTATGGGAAGAACTGGAGGTAGGAATGAAGGTGGGCGGAGAATTCGTAAAATCAGTTAGGTTTGCTGATGTCCAAGCTTTAGTTTGTCAGTCAGCCAAGGGGTTGCAAGCATTGTTGAGTGAATTGGAAATTCAGTGCGACAGATATGGGATGAGAATCAATATTAATAAAGCAAAGGTTATGCAATTTTCCAGAAAGAAAATGGCTAAGCTAAACATTAATATTGGAGGCCAAAAACTAGAGCAGGCAAAAGAGGAAAGAGCAGGAACAGGATCAGGATGATGGGCGGGATGAAGGGAGGAAGAAAGTACTCAGGGATGAAGAGGGACCTGATGTAGAGTAGTTTGCTAGATTGTGTTTTGTTAGGAGTCAAAAAATATTGATTTGGTAGTTGTTTCCATCCAAAAGCTACCGGTTGATTACCTTATAATAATAATATATATAAAACCATAAACACAGTAATCAACCCGAAGGTCGGTTTGGTAGATGATATTAGAGTTCATCCAGTACTAAGCCCGATGGCGTGTGAAATTCATACATCAGGATAGGGGGGGCCGGTTCGTTTGCCTATGCCGGTTATGGTTTCCCAGGAAGGTCTGGTATTTGAAAAATCACAAAGCTTGGGTGGAGCTACAGGTGCCCAGAGATTGCCCGGAAATTGACCCCGGGACCCTCCGGTGATTAGTTCAACGATCTACCCCCTGGACTACCGCGACCCTAATATAATATTATATATATATATATATATATATATATATAACGATTGTACGGAAAAACTCACACGAGCGGCACAACAATGGGCTGACATAATGTAACACAAATAGAATAGAATAGCAACATTTAAAAGGACACTCACACGGTAAATTGTCCGAGCTTTCGGCCCTCTCAGAGGCCTTCTTCAAGTGAGACTGAAAATATGCTGCTGCTGCGGAGAGGGGAAAGGGGTATGGGCGGGGAGGGGAGGTGCGGAGGGAATGCTGGGAGGGAAATTAAAGATGGCGGTTAAGGGTGGGAATTTTGAAAGAACGGAAAGCTAATATGTAGGCGGATTCACGAGTTCTCACCTCTATATTGTTGGCTGAATCAGGTAGGAATTCTAGGATGCTAAGAGCAAAACACTGGTCGAATGAAAGGTTGTGGGAATTGGTCTGTGAAGGGATAGGAAGAGAAGGGAGTGAGGCCGAATTGCAGGAGTACCGGTGATTATTCATTCGAATGGATCAGGGGGTAATGCAATCGCCTATGTAAAAGGAAGTGCAATGTTTGCATGACAAAAGATAAATAATGTTTTTTGAGAGGCAATTAGCGTGGGAACGAGTTGAGGGGGCAATGAGGGGATGTAGGGAGAGGGGATTAGGGGAGTAGGCCTAATAAGAAGACAGTTTTTACATCGGGGACGGTTGCAAGTCGGGGAAATATTAGGAAATTTGTCACGGGGGGGCGCCAAATATATATATATATATATATATATATATATATATATATATATATATATATATATATATATATATATATATATACATAGAGAGAGACTACATAATGTATACAGCGTAATTTCTATTAATCAAATAAATAAATTATAGAATTGGTACCCCATGATGATAATGGCGATGAAAATAACATTAATGCTTAACCAAAGTCACTGCTATAATCGGGCGTACGGAGGAGTTGTGACTGCTAACGTTTCCCCACGAGTAATGAACAGAGACTGCCTGAAGAGGACGTCCTATTCCCCCAGAAATTCAATTCCAGGCGTAAATTGTTGGTGTCTTCAGGTCTTTCTTCTGCAGTCTCATTATTTGTCGTTATCCGGGAAACTATATTATGGTTCAACAAGTTTCATCATATGAATGTATTCTTCAAAACTTGGAGATATATTTTATATGTTAAATTAGTTTGCTATGACAAGGCTTTCGCGAAATGCGGAAAAATTTTCCACCCTCAAAATTAGGTGTCTCATTATATCACCAACTGCCACATGCCGTTTAGATGGCTCGCAGTGCGTGGCGAAAATTTAGTGGGCTTATTTCCCTTATTCCTCTCACAAACGTGAAATTCATTTCCCAGTCACCATTCTTAGTGTAATGGGATTAAAAATATTGAAGGAATCATGTCTCCTGATCCCCAGTATCGAGATCAGAAAACCAAGTAACTGAACGTATAGCATATGCCAAACGACCCGCCTCCTCTAACTCCACCTGCTCCACGCAAATATTCTGCATCATTTTTCGACAGCCACTTAGGGAAGGAAATAACGCTGCATCAGATGAGGTTCAGAAAGTATCGTGCGGTATATTGTTTCCTACTTCATTATGATTTGGCTGTGAGCTCATTTTCTCAGCATGTGATGGCATCTTTGCCACAAAAGCGTCAAAACTCTCCCATCAAAGAGGAGAAAATGCATGTAGAGAGACTACTTTTGATGTGCATTAACATTCATTTTCAAAAGGAGGGGTCCTCGAGGCTCCATACCTTAAAGGCTCCCGTTTCTACGATAAATATCTCATAAGACGATTTGGTCGGAGACCTCAGCTGCGGCAATCGGTAATGCTAGTTGATGGTGGTAAAAAGCCTCAGATTATTAAAATTTTACAAACAGCACCCGGGTGTGGTAATAATGAGGTCAGAGTTGTTTTGCCCTGGGTCGTTGCGAGAATATTAATAGCGTTCATACAGAAGTTGCTTTATAAGTAGTTATTTCGGTAATATAAAACTTCGCGAGAATCGCGATAAGTTTATTCGGCGTAAGCGCCGTTTTATAGGGAATTCAGTGCTTCGTAATTTTTCGATAATCGAGAACTCATGACGTTTAAGGTAGAGTGCACAATACAATATATATAAAAGTCACGCTTAAGAGCACATATACCCCTCAATAAATATTTATTGAAATGTATATGTGCATATATGCTCTTAGATACATGTGTATCTATGATTTGTACACATTGAAATGTTTGCATTAAGATAAATATTTACCCAAATAATTAAGTGTGGTGTATTAAGACGTATTGAAACAAAATATATTAATACAATATCATAAATGCATGTTATATGACATAATATATTTTAAAATGCATGAATGTATTTCTACTAGGCTTTATATCATAACATATTACTATAATATTAAAGGCTATTTATGGCAAATATTACTATCATAAGTATAAGAAATCTATTCATTAATATTATGCATATAGTCCCCATTGATATAGATGTGAGACGTGGACGAAAGGGACGGCAAAGAAGGTAAGTTTGAAGGTGACTAAAATGTTATTCTATAGAAGAATGCAGTGAATGAAGTAGAAAGAAGGAGTAACAAATGAACTAATTCGAACGGTCAGTGGATAGAGAGGTGTATGGAGGATATGTAACAAGAGGGAGACTACTTTTGACCCATCGTAAGGCATATTTTCATAAAAGGAAGAATTGTAGAGGATGGTCAATGATTAAATAAGAGAGGCAGAAAATGGAATATGCCGGTGAAAGGGGCTGTGGGGAAATGGAGAGATTGCCCGGAACACGATAGAATGAAAACCTGCCTCAAAGCTTCACATTAATAGCTCGTGATGAGGATATCCAGTAAACAGAAATACACAGGTGAACACGGACAATGTTGCACTAAATGAAGGCTAATGACAATTATCTTGTGATGAATATTTCAGTAGTATATGCGAAGGCTATTTAATAAAGAGTTATAATACTACCTTGATCAAAACGTTCCCGGAATAACCACCGTGTGGCGCTCCCATCGTTCCGATTTGAGTTCTGTTTTTTTTGTTAAATTGGTGCATCTGTTGTTGATATTCCCTTTAAATCTTAGTGTCATAACTTGACATTTGCAAAAGTTACGTAGCCAAGAGTACATCTATCTCTGTGTGTGTTGGCGATTTTTTACAATTGCAGAAATGGATTTAAATTTGCAACAACGAACTTGTATTAAATTTTGCGTAAAAAACGGATTTAGTGGCGCACGGACGTTGGAAATGTTGGAAAAGTGTTTCGGCAACGATTCTCTAAAAAAAACGGTCGTTTACCAGTGGCACGAGCGGTTCAGAAGTGGTCGTGAGTCAATCGAAGATGATGAACGCAGTGGCAGACCATCGACATCGAAAGTCGGTGAAAAAATTGATAAAGTAAAAGAAATGTTGGTCAATAACCGCAAATTAACCATCAGAGAAATAGCGGAGGACTTGAACATTGCCTATGGATCCGCCCAAGACATTGTGGTTAATGATTTGGGTTTCCGTCGTGTAGCATGCCAAAAGACCTCAATTTCATGCAAAAAAGAGACCGTGTTGACGTCGCAAAAGACATGATTTGCGAGGCTGAATCCGATCCCACATTCATCAAAAGGATCATTACTGGAGACGAGACGTGGGTTTATGAGTACGACACGCAATCCAGACATCAGGCAAGTGAATGGCGTTCACCAAATGAGCCGAGACCAAAAAAACCACGTCGTTTTCAGTCAAAAAAGAAGGCAATGCTGACGGTTTTCATGGATTACAACGGTGTAGTGCATCATGAATTTTTGCCAGAAGGCCAGACAGTAAACAAAGAGTATTATTTGGGCGTTATGAGACGTTTGCGTGAAGCAATTCGCCTAAAGAGACCAGAAATGTGGGCAGAAAACTCGTGGATTTTGCACCATGATAACGCACCGTCGCACAGTGCTATCATTATTCGTAATTTTTTGACGAAAAATGCAACAAATACCATCCAACAGCCACCGAATTCACCTGATTTGGCTCCCTGTGACTTCTTTCTGTTCAATCGAGTTAAAAAACCATTACGGGGAACGCGTTTTAGCAGCCGAGAGGTAGTAATGGAAAAATCGCAGGAAGCACTGATGGACATACCGAAAACCGAATATAAAAAATGTTTCGAGGATTGGATCAAGCGCTGGCATAAGTGTGTTGCAGTCGATGGGGATTACTTTGAAGGGGACAATATAGATTTAGATGAATAAATTTGTATTTTTAATTTTCTGAATAAATTCCGGGAAATTTTTTATCAAGGTAGTATATGTTAGCAACAATTAAAATACTTTGTTTGAAGTGGCCAACCAAAATATTCTTTAATCTTTTTAAAATTTGGTAATACGATGGACTTTATGAAATCAGATCATAATTTGTGTAATTTGAGGGCATTTTTTTCAATTTATTTTACGTTTTTAGATGATAGTCTATAGCACGTGTGGTACAAGACATTTAACTCCAGTAACGCTTCAGCAGCAGCCATTTTAATTCCAGAAATGCTCAGTTCGCCTACTACATCGATTGGCATGGTAACGAGTCCGCATTCAAATTTTGCGTCAGCCTAAAAAAATCGTCAGCCGCAGCTGATTTAATATTACTGGAGGCTAAGAGCAAGTTTGTAATCCCCTATAGCATAACTAGCATTATATGTTTGAAATATTAACAGAGGGACTACAAACAACTTCAAAGAAAAGTGGACCCGCACCTCTAGTCACTACTCTTTTAATTTAATAGAAAAATTCGAAATGATCACTGCTGTTGACAATGTGAGGTAAAAGCATCTAAGAGCTCCATCAAAAGTATTGAACATTTTAATAGGTGCCACCCATAAGTTTGTCTTGGAAAAGTTTTGCAAAAGGTCTGTTTGTGAGCGATAGTTTCCGAAAAATCGCAATTATCTTGTAAAAATCATTGTGAAGCGTGTTTTACATCCTCCCCATACTCCTGCATTTTGCTGATCCTGAATGTGAAGAAACGCCTCCTTTAAAAGTGTTCATCACCTTTGGAGGCAAGCATAAACGAACTGAAAGTGTTTCAAATCCCAACGGCTGACGTATTACCGGAATTAAACCAAGAAAACTTTGCTCATATACATAAACCTAATAATATAATTCAAAATTTTATGTTAGTCCAATAACTTGAGCGAATGAAATAATCTACGGTTACTTTTTATTTAAGAGCCTTTGCAAAACAAAATTGTTCACGTCAATTTCGTAGATTAGCGTATTTAACTGTCACACTAGTTAATTTACATCATCTTCGTCATTGAATCCGTAACCGTGAGAGATGGGCAAATTAAACTGCTTAGATGCAGAAAAATAATAGTTTAGGAGGCATGGGCCACCGGGAGTGCAGTTTGTTTACAATTTATCGTCACCCTAAACGGGACTATTTAGCATTCCAAAATCATCTCATCCCTTATCAGAAGTCTGAGAACATACAGTCAAGCTAGTTCGTCAAAACAACATTATTAACTTAGAAAATTTAAGATAAGATGAAATTGGTAGAATTTGTAAAAATATTACTAACGAGCACTACAGGTTTCATCACATAGGTGACATCTTCAGGTACCTGAAGATGTCATCTATCTGTAGATGAACTCGGTAGTACCATATCAATCATTTTGTTGTGAATTTAACAAAGTTTATCTTGTTCCTAATGATGAATGTTCACAAGGCTGAGACCAATACTATTGAAATTAGAACATTTATTTTGCCTGGAAACAAATATTTTTATCAAAAGCGTTTCACCAACTGTGCTCTCTGCGTCCTTGAAGCAGAAGATGTCGTCAGCATAGTAGATTTTGTACGCGAAATATACCCGAAGACTTATTTCATGAACAATTAAATACCACGAAAGCCTACATTAATTTATTACGCATTGACCTCCTTCTAAACTAAACGGAATGTATTGACATTACATTTATCGCGTTCATTTCGTGTCATGTGGACTCACCGACTAGATCAGCAAGTTATATTTCCAAAATAGCGGCGGCATTAATAGGGATGAACACTGTGGTATCCAAATGCGTACCACTGAGTGGTAGAGAGTTATTTTCTTCTCTTTCCAAAAGAGGAGGAAGTTTGTCGTCGGAGTGGCCGTAGCCGGAAGACGCAAATGCTTCCCCGCCTTCCACCAGCAGATCCGAGATGGAGGTTTGGTCTAAATCCAAGGCAGCGGCAATCAAGGGGAGTGGAGAGGGTTGCAGGGGAGATGGAAGAGGTGCACGGGGTGGTGCAACAGTACGCACACGAACTCCATACATCCTCGACTCCCGGCGAATCCACTCTCCCGGCCTCGTGATTACAGGGCGGGGGACGATGTTCCAAGGACAAACCCCCCACCTCCCCTTCCCAGCTCACGCGAAATGATGGCGGAGTCGTCACGAGGCACCCGTCTCTCACTTCCTCCCCCACCCTTCCGCAGATTGACGAACCAGGCGGGATCTTCCTACATCTGCCAAATTACGCATTGAGCGGGGGACCGAACATCCGACCGCCACACGTGGAATCCTTTCCCCCCTCTTCATCCACCTTCCGACCATTCCATTACGTCTCCGCCGCCCAATTACTCCCCAGAGCCCCTGGAACTCATCCTCGCTCTCCAAGGGCCTTCTGTTCCAATCCCGTGTCTCCCACACCCTCCCTCCGGCCATCGCCGCCTCCTCGTCTGTTCCAGTCATTACGCCCCGCCGCCCTTCCAGTCGCTTGCTCGCTAACTCATCATATTTTCGTGTCGCGGGGGTACTTTATTCGGCAACGAACGTCTTCTTCGTCCTTTTTTTTCTTTTTCACTTCATCGTCAACTTTGTGAGGAAACAGTGAGGATGGATATCTTGTCTTTTAAGGGGAAAATACACCGCGGCATTTCTGTGGCCGCACCGAACATTGAAACTTTCCAACTGGAAATTGATGATTTTAATTTCATGACGTACCTGTAGGAAGGCTGACCAAAACATACGGCTCGTCAAATTCTAAATTCCTGGCCAATTTCAAACATAAAAGCCTGTGCGTGTGTATATTTATATGTAAATAATATATAATATTATGAAACGTGCCATTTAAGGTAAGATTTGAATAGACATGGACTATAAAACCGTACAAATATGTATTTCCTTGACTCTATTTAAAAACTAAAACTGACAACCCACAATACTATAATCGAAAGACAACCTCCAGATGTATTGAGGTACCGCAACCAAACCCTCTGACTATAAAAAAATGAATAATTCCCTCAACAACATAACAAGATGTAACATGCAAAATTTTGCCAGCCTAATTTAAATAAAACACAAGCTATCGTGATTTGATATCCTAGATTGCTAAAATCCCCCCTGTATTTCAGCCACTCATCTTCAAAACACACTCATTCCATTAAAGAAGGTTGTTACAAATCAAGCTCTCCTTAAGGGTGAAAATATTTCTTAGTCTTTACAAGTTTTTAAAACTTGCAGAACTGCCAATCAATCCCTCCACTCCCTTAGGAAATATCTATATGCCTATCACATTAAAAAAAACAGAGTTGCTTTTCTCATTATTCCTCACTTTTACGATGGTAACATAGCGTATCAGGACCTTTCAAAGGAGCTGTCAATAAAACTCTAAAGGGTATTTAAATCATATGTAAGCTTGACTTACAATTTTTGATTTTCAGATAACATAACATAATATGTAAAATACTTAACTGGTTATCCTGGAAATTCGTAGGAAACTCCATGTGCTGTCCTTATTCTATCATAAAGAAGCACAAAAACTTTACGGTACTCTGCCGATGCCTTTAATAGCCTTGATAGAATAAATGAAGAAAATACTAGAAGTAATCATAAACTCCTTATCCCTAATCACAGAACAACTACATACAACCAGTCATTGGATTATCAACATGTCGCCAATGGAATCAGTTATCATATATCATACCGAAGCACCTAATCTATCTAAATGATGTCAATGTATTGTATGTGTGTACATTTTATTTCCTGTGTTATAGTTAGAAACTGGACTAGGTAACTAATATATTGTGTTGACGCATGCAAGTCCTAAGATATTGCTTTTACTAATTCCATTACTATTTATGTGTACTATGTCAAATACATACATAACTTTATACTTGTAAATGTGTGACGAGAGGTAGGGTGGTAGAAGAGACTCCATAGTCTCAATCTCGCCCCAAAATGAAGACGATTACCCATCTTCTATTTTGACCGTTTCGGTCCATAACAATTCCGAGATACACCAACTGCACCATTTTCCCTAGTTTATGAACTCCTATTTCAAATTTTGATTTTCTATTTCGGCTTCTTCCACAAAACCTTCATTTGTTTACAATCCCTCTATTACCAGGCATATCACGCACTTTCCAATGCGCTTAGCAATACTTACAACCCCTGACTGGCAAACTGAAGCCTGAACATCCGCAAACGTAACTGATTATATGAATTGTCCACAGATTTAATTGCTCTGGTATCTCCTCTTTTACTCTTTCCTCCTCCACTCGCGCATTGAAAATCACAGCTGGTATTGGTTAACCGTGCCTTACCCCTCTTTCAAAGATTACCCATCCCCGTGCTCCAGCCAACACCCACACCGATGTCACCACCACATTTTCCTGAGTCTTCCAACTACGTTTTCCAAGGCCCTTAGTAGTTACGCAGGAATATTATCCATCCCCACGGGAAAGGATGAAGAGTGGAGAGAAACCCGGCGACGGCATTAGCCTACTCTTAACTAAAGGGGCCAAGGGGTCCGCAGCTTAAAGTCCCATCCAACGGATGGCGTACTCACTCAAAGTGCCCTCCACAAAGCACCTCAAATAGAGATCGAGATACCTCTGAAAAATATTCAACACCGTCGGGATTTGAACCCGGGCCTTCTGGGTGGGAATTGTAATCATGTATTAGCCTACCTATCCCATAGGTAATTTATTATAGGTCGCAGGGATTGCTTACAAGTGCATATTTAAGTTGATCAAGCAAATATACGAACATAATGGATGGGTATAAAATTTTATTGTTTGTGTTACATGATCAATAAGAGAAACAAGGCTGTCAGTTAAACACAAGGAGCGCAAACTCAAATGCGCAAGTGCAAATTCCGAGGAAGTAGAGAGAACAATTTTATTTGAAGTAGAGAGAAATAAACTGGATAGAGTGGAAGACCTCACGTATTTGGTAAGGTCCTCGTATTTTAGAAGAAAATGGGCGTAATAATAGAAGAATTGGGTTGGCGGAAGAAGTATTTGCAGAATATGGTCGGCACATTCAATAATTACGTTTAGAAAAAATACTTTGTAATAAAGACTTTCAAATGGGCACTTTATGGATATTGTAGGTATATTTTATGCACTATTACCTATTTATTTATTGAATGACTTCATTGTGGCGAGATTGAGACCCGAAACTTGTGTGTTGGTAGACGAGGACGTTACCCTGCCGCCACCGAGGCCGGCAATATAAGCGTAGATTAGAGACTTTAGATATTTTAACTTATCTTCTCTATTAATCACCCCACCTACAGGGGTGTATAGTACATTGAAGAATTAACAACACATGTTGCGCAGTAAGTTAAATACATGAAGATGCTTTAAATATGGCAGGAGAAGGTGATATCACTAGGGGGAATTCGAAGGAGGAACATGTGGACGGTTTATGATTCCGCACGTTGCTATATGTAAGATTATAAGCGTACATTTAGAGACTTTTAAAGTGTAGGTTAAGGGAATGATTGAGGAAATACGTTAAACAGAAAGATAAGCGAATGAAAACATTTTATATATGGTGGGAAAAGATGATGTTGCCAGTTAATCTCCAAAGAACTTAGACAAAGTGAGTGGAAGGGGTAATGTGAAGTTGAAAGCCGCAACACTCGTAGAAGACGGGTAGTAGGTGTAGCGGAAGGGTGTGTAAACAGGGAAGAGAAACGAAGGGTATAGGCTTTTTACACAACATGGAGGTAAAAACGGTGGAAGATACGAAGGTATCAAGAGTGGAAGAAGACTGATAGAAGACACAGATACCTAATGAAGGAGATAATAGGGAGGACAAGAGGAAGTCCATATGATAAAAAGTGTATCCTTAATTTTTATGGGTGACTTCGAAAATGTACTTTTAAAAGATAGATTTCCCAATATAATAACTTTGTTCCTCTCATTTCGTGACATAAATTTAAGGCAAAAAGTGAGTCATAACCTAATGACTATTAGTAAAACAACATGTACATAATTGATACAGAGGATGATTGAAATTTTTTGTATTGCTAGAGAATAAACTAATGAGGCAATGTAGGAATTATTTATATTGGGTACTGAATGAATTCCTGTAGTTTAGGCATCTTAAACCAATTACATTAAATTGTATGCATTTTATTTTGTTAAAATGATAACAGAATAATATATGACACTAATACTGATGTTCTAATTCATTTTATTTTTTATAATGAAACATAACCTACTGTTCGAAGCCGTACAAATGAAACAATTCCTCGCATCCATTCAGGATCACAGCTCGTGAACGACTGATCCGGGTCAAAAGGCTCGAAGGCGTCGTCTGATGTCACAGCTTACGCCGCGGCGCGGCGTTGGGCGAACGCCGCGTTCCCTGGAACATACGATGCCAGGTCATGGCTGACGGACAGCGGAAATTCGCCTCGTCCGAAGGAGACTTTATCGTGCAAATTTCACTTTATGCTCATTATGCTCTCGTGTTTGCCATCGAGTTTCTTTCAAACGGGTTGTGGTCACCTTGTAAGTGAGGCTAGTTTTGCATATTTGTTAAGTCACCTATGGTAGTATATTGGTTAAACTCGAGGCTCTAGAACGTGAACACTTCCGGGAACCATTATTCAGTAACACTATCATTAGTAACAGTACCTACCTACTTCAGTATGATCCACCTCATTCCCCGCGGCAAATGAAACCTAGAAATTTTTCTAAGACTGTCAACTATTTGGAAGTATACTCTATGGTTTCAGGCTTCACTTTATTTAGTATCTACATTAAAAGATTTTGTACTTTTCCTCAGACATAAGTCGGTGGAAAAGCACATAATCTTTTCATATGGACACAATTTGGAGGCGTTTGCTTCGGATAGTTATGAGTCCTCTGGCGCATGAAGCCACCATCCATAACGTGTATAAGTGCCTTATGGCTCCAGCATATATATAAAATCACAAGTCAGCTTCAAGCCGTATGCACAAAGTTGTTGTTCATATAGCCATATAATTTAGGGATGTCGGTATCATGTGTCTAAGAAATTAGAGCATTTTGTACCACATATCACAATATTTAATGGGCGTATGTAACAAAACTATGGCATTATTAGACGTTTGAACCTAATAATTTCGATGTTTCTACACACTTGTCATTTCTGCTAAATATTGCATAAAATGTAATGAAAAATATCGAAATAACTTTGTGAAATTTCGAGAAGTGCACATAAATAGACGCATATGAATAATGATTTCAGCATCATGAAAATCAGTGCTTCAATCCAAAGAATGGTTGTTTGTAGACCTCCATCTATCCCTATCCTTTGCAATTTCCCTTACATCCAGGAAGTTCCTCTGTCCTTCTATTCTTCCGAGATAGTGCTTCAGAGGTGGATGAAATCTTCCCCTTGTTTTAATTTCTCTCCTGTCGGTGCAAAAGCTGCTTTAAGGATTTTTCTTCCACAAATGATGATTTCTATTATTTCGTTATTTATTCTCATGCTATATTCAAGAAATAATGATCTACTATGTTCAAGGAGGCTTGCAAGTCATTTCAATTATCCACTTTAAGGGCGAAGTCATCCGCGATGCAAAGATTATTAATTTATTTTTTGTTCACTCTAATACATTTTATTCTGATCCCTTGTACTTCCATAATCGCCTCTTTTAAGTGTGTTGAATGACTTTGGCTAGTTATTGACTAAACCCTATGTATTAACTTGCCTAAACCCTTTATTTATTTTAGCACCTGTTTGTCTTCCATCTTTCATTAGTATTGAGGCAACTTGGTCCTTATAGATAACTCTTTTATCACTTTCTTTCAATCCCTGTTTTCACAGCGACTTGAGCATCTACAGGGAAAGTAATGCAATTGAATTTCCCGCGACGCTCCTATCTGGTTGGAGTGGAATTGAACCACTTGGAGTAGATGGGGTTTGCCTAAGGAACGCTAAGCTTTGCCGCAAAACTGGTTTTAGTGCTCTTCAAGCTGCGGAAGCGGCAAGACGTCAGTTATTGTAAACCTCTGCGCACCGACCGTGTCACGAAAACAATGAAATCGACGATCGAGCAACGTTATGTGATTCAGTTTTGTGCTAAACTGAAAAAATCTCATGAGGAGACTGAGAAAATGATTTATTAGGCTTACGAGGACTCTGCTCTGTCCTCACAAGTTTCGAGTTAGTTAAAGGCCTTTAAGGAGGACCGGGAAGGGATTCACGACGAATAACGTAGCAAAGCAGTCGTGAGTTGGCTTCGTAACGCGGCGGAAGAAAGGTACGACGCCGGTATTAAAAAGCTGCTTACAAGAATGCAAAAAGTGATTGATCGTCAAGGCAACTATGTAGAAAAATAGCTAAATGCTCAACCTTTACAACGATGTACGCAAGTTTAAGAATAAATTTGATTTTTCATGAAAAAAATAGGAGACCTTACTTTTCGAATCGCCCTCGTACGATATTTATGCTAGGCATATTAGACCTGAAGATGAAATTGCCGGAGAAAAAGCCAAGTCAAAAAATTCAAAATGTGAATTTCAGAAATATTTTTGTGTTTTAATTTTAATGGATGACTTCCACAGAAAAATTGAAACTGATTTCTACGATAAGTTTAATTTAACTTCTAGCAAAGGTAGTTTTAAGATCATAAATATTAGGAGGTTACATAACGAGGAAAACCTGAGAAATTGGACTTATGAAGGGGAGGGTATTAAGGGACATCATAGTGGTGTTGAGTAAAATAATAGAATGTAAGTAGGATACCTTTTTGTTCCGTGACTTTTGAGGTCTTCGATTGAGTAGTCGTCAAATTTAATGGAAGTTCGTATTACAAAACACAAGCAGGAGTAGACTAAAGAGATAAACGACCCATTCAAAGCCTTTAAAAGAATCAGACGGCGTTAGCAAGAGTAGTAGATGAAGAATCTGGATTGGTAGTGATACAAGTATTTTATAAAAAGTATCGGGAATATTTTTTTTCCTGGCGCAACTATTTCGCGGCGCTCACACCGTGCAGTTTTGGTGGTGGGGAATCTGACCTTTAATACACACCAAGTACCAAGCGCCTGCAAGGTTTTTTCAGGCTAGGTCGTGTTTTAAGTGGACCCCTGTCGAGTGACTCGATGCAAGCACGAAGTTCAGCAAATGAGTGAACAGCGATACGCCATCAAATTGTGAGCTGGACGGGTATAATCCGGTACGGAGACGTTGGGTATGATATGTCAGTTCTTCGTGGATGAAAGTACGAGGTGTGTTGAAAAATAAGGGGACTTTTCAAATTTCACGGGCAACATGCATTCGATTTTCGATTTTTTTGTTTTGTTTTTTTGTTGAACATGTCTTAAACATTTTTTTACAGTTTCAACAATATAGCATATTTAGTTTTCTATTGACAGATACAAATTTTAGACGTGTTTTTGTGTGCTCGGCGATTTTCTGCTATAAATAAAATGGATCAAAGAATTTTCATCAAATTATGTGTAAAAAATATAATTAAGTTCCTAAACATTTGAAATGTTGACAGTTGCATATGGTGTGTCTGCTCTGAGTATAAAAATGTTTATAAGTGGTAAAAGCTCCTTCAATATGGCCGAGGAGATGCCAATGGCAAACCTGATTCTGGTCACCCCAGCACGTCAACAACAGATGAAAGCGTTGAAGTGAAGAAAGTTGTTTGAAATAATGGTCATATTAGAGACGTTACTGAGGGTGTTGGCATATCGGTTGGCTCGTGTCCTGCAATTTTTCCGGATAATTTGGGCATAAGACGTGTGTCAGCGAAGTTCGTCCCGAAACTACTTAATTTTGACTAGAAGAACCGTCGCATGAGAATCGCTTAGGAGCTGTTGAATGACGTCAATGATAATTCCAATTGGCTCAAAAGGATGATAACCGGTGACGAAGAATGGTTATATAAGGGAAAATACCTCCAACACATGGTTGAAAGACTTTCAACTTTGTGTTGGAGGTGCTTTCCCTTCGGTTCGCTGAAGAGGGCCACTTAGTGGCCGAAACACGCGTGCTCGACGCATATCCTCGTTTGCGCTCCATACCTGTGTTCAGTTTCTCCCAAAAGTTGGGCCCTTTTGAGTGTGCGGGTGTGTTTCTTGAGTGCTTGTGTGTGTGATTGGTCTGTGCCAGTCACAAAGTGTGTGCTTGAGATTATCCTGGAATCTTTAACGGGGTCTTCCCTACAGCCTCGTGAAGGATTCCATTTCCACCTGAAATTCTTTAACGGGGTTTCACAGCCTCGTGAAGGATTCCAGTCAGGATAGTGTGTGTGGCTATGTGTGGTCCCTGAAGCGGATTAATTTCCCGTAAACCACCACAGAAAGTATTGTGGTCGAGAGGTTTTCGTTGGTCCCTGACGTGGTTCCCGTTAAACCAGCACAACAATTGGTCTGATGAGAGTTGCGACTAATTATTACGGCCATTGGAGTTTCTTCCCCCCCTCTTATTTTAACTGAGAGGCCGTAGAGCTCATTATTTCTTGCTATGGAAGTAGATGGGAATACACTTGTGAATTGAATACAGTTGGTGGATCATTTCATTTTTTGCGAAGCATTTTGGAGGAAAATAGGCACAGAAAAGGACGCATTTGGAGAAGAAAAAGCTGACAAAAGAATGATCCCATGAAGGATGGAAATAATGAAAGGTACGCTAGATGATGATGCAAAGGAAAGAGTTGGTAGAACGCCTAGAGGCCAGGATCCGAAACCTGGACTATGGGGCTAGAGGATGACCGTGCATTGCAGACTTTTGAGTGGTAAGTGTTGAAAAAGTAGGTTGGAGAAGGGGAATGCTAACGCCAAAGTTTTAAATAAAGTCGAAGAAGAGAGGACGTTTTTAGAGGAAATTGGAAGGAGGCAGAAAAAGGTGATAAAGAAAAGATTAAATCAAGTTGTTGATGGAAGGAAGAGAATAGGCTTTTTATTCGGCAGGAAGAAAGAGATATGAAAAAATGAAGTAGAAAATAATGTGAACTGCAGGAAGTTCAAAGTATAAAAAGAGTATAATAATCTTTAGAGAACGAATTAAATCTTTAATTGGCACAATGACTTAAATATACCCTTACCTGCCCCAGCATCTTAGTTGTTCTATTCTAAGCATCTTCCATTTAAGAGAATAAAAATATAAAAAAATTCCCTGAACATCAAAGCAGTTCCCTATGTATGCACTCCGCCGTCAAGGGCGTCAAGCTAAATTTTCGGTCTCCTTCATATTTCCGCAATGTAAGAAACGAAAATTTAGAGGAATTTGCATTGGGCTGTCGTGAACTATCCATCCTCACGGAAAACGTATTTGCTCCAAAGCACCGATTCTCAACTGATTAGAAGTCCGAAGTTTAATTTAGAATCAAATTTCGCCGACCCCGGTGCGGCTGTTTAATGTTTTCTCCTACCTACCCAGAGGTCGCGGGTTAGATTCCCGCCTAGGTGGTTTTCCTCCACCAAGGGCTTGGGTGTACGTAATTGTCTAATTGTTATATTATTACTTATAGTCCGATGTAAAGGCTGAAATATTGTTTTCGGACTAATGTAAAACAAATAAATGCTACGCATAAATACTTTACCAACGTTACTGTTCTCTTCTGATGCAAATTGTAGTGAAGGATAAATATTATCATTGCAGCTTTTCCTATCAGCACGTGAAATTATTACTTAAATCAATTTTGCTTTACCTTAAAACCTTTACTTCGATTTTCTTTCCTCGACCCGCACCTCAAAGTTGTATTGATGCAGTATGCGTAATACACCCCTCAAGGCTCCTCCAAATCAATGTTTATTTATATGAGTATTGCATATATCCATAGGCGATCTGGTTGATCAAACCAAACGCGTTTCAGAATTTCATCACAGCATTTCGAAACACGCGTTCCAAGACGTACTTTCAAAAGGTACTGGAGTATCTCTTTCAAACTAGAGGCCTTCGAGTGATTTATTCAGTTTGACCCCATCAGGAGTATTTCGGCCCAAGTCATCACGGCAACAACGAATCCGATTACTTTGAAGCTGTGCTTTAATATTCATAAGTTTTTTTACCGACGGGCAGCACCGGAAATCAAAGATCGATTCGGACGCTACCCCAAAATTCATGAACTGAAATACGACGCTTTAAGAAGTGAAGGGGTGAACAAAGTAAGGTTAGATTTATCGGAAGTCACTCCAAGGGCACCAAGGGTTTAGAGTGCCGGGTAGTCTTCGGTTTAAAAATTTGCATCGACGGTTACCAACCGGAAGCACGATATTGTCAGGTGAGTTTCGCACTCTTCCCGGTCAATCTCGTATGGCGCATGGGATTCACAAACATATATTTGACTATTTTCCTCAACGTCTTCTCAGTTACCTTAAAATTGCACAGCTTAGAACTTGGACGGAGATTTCCGAGGAAGAGACGTCATCCAGGACACGGCGACCCTCAGGTTGGTAGGAACCCAACGCTCTCTTCTCCGAGCTACTTCGCCACCCAAGTTTCAGAATAAAACCGATGATATCATTGATTCGACCAAGCATTCAACTAGAATACGGTCATAACCCCTATGAAGAAAAATATGCGCGCTATTTGCATCCGCTTCGTTTTTGAGAACTTCTTTGTGCGGGACATGAGGCCCAGATTGTCGAGTCCCTTAATATTCGCGGAATCATGAGTACTAAGGCTACCACTACAATTGAAAAAGGGAAACGACACAAAAAAACCGAAGGTATAAGGTTTAGCTGCCATTTTCCATATGAAGTTTTGCCCATACCTTCCTCAGGGGCCTAAGTAATAAAATTACCCTAAGGAGATCATTTGAGAGAAAATTCAGATGCCATTAGAAAGAATCCTCACCTATGGCTTCATGACTGTAGTTTAGATCACAGGCTCCGGACCACTATGCGTCGGGAGTCTGTGACACATGGTCCGAACGCGACCGACCGTAGTTTTCTATTAGACACGCTATCCTACAGGCAAATGGAGTGCACTGAAACATCCATGTTATTTATAGTAAATACCACATACACGGTGTGATCAAAAAAAGACAGGGCCGATTTTATAACTTGTTTATTTCGACAGATGCAGCTTAATCGAACTTCTCGCCCTCAAAGTACATGCCTTGTCTGACGACACACCTTTTCCAACGTTCCTTCCAGCTCTCGAACCCTGCCTGGTAAGCCGCCTTAGGGATCCTCTTCAGGTCAGCCGTAAAATTAATTTTACGTCAAATGTCCGCAATACAGTCGAATCGGCGCCATTTCAAAGTTGATTTTAACTTTGGAAACAAAAAAAATCTGATGGAGTCACGTCTGGAAAGTAGGGTGGCTGCAGGATTACGGAAGTTCCGGTTCTGGCGAAAAACTCTGTTCATCAGTCAGCACCCGCGGGACAAATTTTGATGCGACGCGCGTCATGCCCAAAATGTCTGTCAAAATTGTCTGACAGTATCCAAAACTAATTTTCACTTCCTCGCCTATCTCCCTAACAGTTAAACGGCGATTTTCCCGCACCGAATCGTTCACCAGTCTTACATGGTTGGGGTCTGTTGAAGTGGAAGGCCGCCTCGTTCGCGAATCGCGCTTCTGCCCGATTTAAAACGACTGTACCACTCAAAACACTAGCTTCGACTCATATCTTCATTAACAAAGGCTTGCTGAATCATTCCAAATGTCTCTGTAGCACTTTTGCCAAGTTTGAAACAAATTTTCATGCACACACGCTGTTCCTCTAGCTCCTTCATTGCTGCCTTTGCACGCGGCGACGAACAGGTTAAGACACGACCGCTGCTGCCTCGTAACGTCTCGACGTATACAAACACAACACCTCTCGTTTTAGTCGTCATATATGTCACTAGATAGCGCACAGTATCTTGTTTCGATACGTTGAACGGTTTGCGCAGAAAAAAATCAGTCCGGTCTTTTTTGATCACACCTTTCATCATATCAAAGTTTTCACAATTTATCCAGTCCTAATTCCCTCAGTTCACACCATGGCCTGCAGTTTTTTCATCCTTATTTTATCTGTCCACTTTACCTTCAGCATCCACCTCCACCACTATGTTTAGAGGTTTCTATTCCTCTCCGACCTGCTTCTTCAATAGTTTATCACTCTGACTCATAGCGTGCCATTCGCCAAAAAAATGTTTTCACGTGCATCTTCAGTGCTGATATCATTATGAGTTTTGTATCTCTCTCACCATCGTAAAATACATCTCTTCTACGATTTAAATTGCGAATTATCAACCCTGCACAAAGACTGCCTGCCGCTCCCTCGTTTTCTTGGTAGCATATGACTTTTTTGCCATATCATAGAAACACTTCATACTATGTGTTCGAAGTAAACTGCTATGATTTCAAACTGCTGAAGGAAAATTTTCCAGTTTTCTTATGGATTTGAAGCACTTTTGCAACAGAGTCGCTGCAAGGCTTTCTTTGGTTAACTCTCCAGAAAATTTGGCGCTAACTTCTGTGAATATTTCCTTTGCTCCCATGACCCGGTTATCAGCAGGGCGAAAGGTTTGAACTATTAATTGGTAGGTAACATTGATTCCAGCACCATAATTGGAGCTTCTGAATCTAATGTGAGCCTTTTCAATGGCAGCGTTTTCTATTTCTGCTCACTCACCTTTGTTGTCCCCGTTTTTCCCCCTTCTCACTTCATTTTTCTTGCACCTGAGTCTGACTCATTGCGTCATCTCAAACTCTCTCCAATTCTCTCCTTTGCCCTTATACCTCCTCCCACCGCTTCGCTGCCCTTCAGTCTCAACCCTACCTTTCTTATTTCTTTGTCGCTCACACACTTTTCTCGAATACGAGTTAGAAATTACCATTGTTCAATTACTATAGCCCTTCACTCACTTCATATTTCCTCTTTCTCACAGTCCTCTCTCACATCACGTTATACTGAGTCCGTGATATTAGCTCCAGCCACCTTGAAGATAACTGTAGATAGAAGAAAATACATGGGTTACACCTGAAATGTTTTTTTTGGATCGCAATTAGCTTCTTTGACTAATTTCATTACTAATTAAAAGGTACGCTTGAAGACAATAGTATTGCAACGATGGAAAGTTATTTGCAATTCTCTGGAATTAATTCCATTCCATCTTCGCAATGGGGTACAACATTAATTTCTTCCTCATTAACTAAAATCCATATCATAGCATTGTGTTTCTTTTATTGTTAGTTCCAAGTTTATGTTGAATGGTGCTGGTGAGAGGTCATCCCTCACTCACTCCTTGCCACAACGCCGTGGTAACAATTTTATGGAAGATTGATACTTCATTTTTTTGTCGTAAGCTATTCTAAGTTTGTCCAGCAGCTGAAAAATATGTGGGAATGCGAATGGCAATTTTGCATTTCCTATCTCCATCCCCTACCTCTTACTGAGTCCCATTTTATACTCTTACACGTTTCCTTCGATATTTTTTTCTTCCCGTTTCAAGCGACTGCTTGAGCATATTTGATCGTTTTTGATTTATTGTTTTGACCTGTTTTTCTTCAAGATTTTCCACCAATTTATCAAATTTCCAACGCATATCTGGGCATGGGTCGCCTTATGGCCACTTCATTTTCGTCCATTATTGAACCGTCCTCCAGTGATTTCGAATACTGATCCACCTCCTTAAGGTGTTCATTCCCTTTGATTTCCATGTCTTCATCTTATCAGCATATACCCACTAGAATATCTGATTTACTGAATTTTTCCAAGATACCCCTTCACTAAATTGCAAAATGCTTTGGTGTTTCCCTTCTCCGTATTTTCATCGATTCCATTAAAGAAGTCAGCAAACCGCGCTCTAGGTAAGGAATGCAGTCACAGCGCCCAAATCACGGCAGCCACAACTGTTGCTCTCGTAAAACTTGATTCAGTGACTTATAATAGAATGCTATCGCAGGTCCATTTCTTGAGTTTATGAACTGTAGTTACCTTTTTCGTATAGTTTCATCCTAAATGTTTCTCGAAAGCTAGTCCCTTCCCATTTCTGCTTTTGCGTCCGTGGCTGTAATTTCCCTTAATACATGCTTCGCAAGTGGCTCTCCAGGCCAATAGGTTATGGCCATGATAGATAAATATTTTAAATAAATCTCTTGTACTCCTTCACTTTGCTTTCGTACTTTCACCTTTCGTGAAAAGTGCTTTGCCGAGAGTTATGATTGGACAATCAGTTGTCCTGATATTCTTAAAGGTATTTAACGGCCCTGCCATTGAAGACGACAATTAAAACGTCCCAACTATTAAGTCGGCCTCAAAATAGTAGATAAATTAGTAGAGTATATTTGTTAGAATAAAACTCAAAAGAATTTCTATTTTACAATTTATGCATACTTACGGCGTTTCTTTGCTACTAGGATTTCTAAATGCCTACATATCATGACTGGAAT